>NC_090440.1:1700785297-1701410297 GCF_031143425.1 Pleurodeles waltl | reverse complement strand
GTTGTACTCAGCCCATCTTCATCAAAAATACTTTATTTAAAACTATATAGTATATCAAGAAGTCACACATACAAGTCCTATCAACCGTTCACATATTATGCATTTCATAATGTTTCATTTACACTGTAATGCATCTTCACTTGAGATATCTTTTTACGTTTCATAAAAAGGCATCCTATACATCCCCACTACAGTTTGATATGCCAGATGGAGACTCATAACACCTCATTGTAATGTAATTCTCCTATGGTTTGTGATCATTGCCTCAGCAGGCCTCTCAAGTTTATAATGCACTTTAATTGATTTTTTTATCGATTTTGAACATAGCGTTTTGGTTTTATTCAGTATTTTTCACCTTCCTAAGGATGTACACATGTATTTTGGGCAATGTTTAAGGACCTGATTCCCAAGCTTTTAGACAGACTTCAACGTATCTGTGCTTCTGAAAAATAAAATCAATGTAGAAAGTGAAATGATTTTTTGTGTTATGAAATGAACTTCTTTATTTTTTAACAGGTTGTTTTTTAAATTACCTGCACTATTATTCAGGGCATATTAGTTAAAACATGATGATCAATCTTAGAATAGTTCTATTATGACTTTAGATTACACCAACAATGTGATGGATTGGATTCATGACTTGGTTGTAGTCTTAGAAATGCTGGTTTTGTTGATATCGGCAACCTTTGCCAAGATCATCATTAGCTCCTTCAACAAGGGGGATTCCTTGAACAATATAGTCATGGATCACAAAGGTAATTTTCCGAAGGTAAAATCACATGTCTACTAGCATGTCCATTACCATGCATACTTCTGTCTCTGGAAACAATTTACAATGGAACTGCAAACAATTATGCCTAGTAGCTGGATTATGGGTTCCAACCCCATCTTAACCAGGTAAATTGAAGGATGGGATCATGCAATACTCAAAATACTACCATAATATTACTGTTATTAACATTATAGCCAGAGTTTAGATTTTACACCGCTTAAGGCATGTAATATTTCTCTGCCTGTCATATGTATATCTATGCATCATAGGCATAAAAACGTGCAAAAAATGGAGGGCAAATGCAACAACAGGCACTGAGTCACTTAGTGGTGCCACATCTTATAGGATTTATGTCCCACTGGGAGATGTTTTAAGTTAGAATTGTAATTCTAAGGCATGCAGATATATCTACATTTACACCTAATTATCAGGTTATTGTGTGTGTGTTGCGTTCCTCTTTGTCTAGATTTGCACGCATGAGAAATAAGAAAGGCGTAGATCTATGCTTTACCTTTGTGAATTTCATTTATGAGTACAAAAAGTAGTACCACAAGAGTACAAATCCTCATATGTGCAAATGCCTTTGTGAATTGCAATCAGTAGCCAGGGCGCCACCCTGCACTTATATAAATGTGAAAGGTGTCAAGTGACTCCTTAAGGGGGTCTCCGCAGTTAGGAGGAAAAAGTCAACATTAGCATTTCTTGTCTGAATATTACAGATGACTTGCAGTTAATAGGGGCTGGCAAGCAAGGCACCAAAACCACCATGAAATCAGGCTACCGTGCCAGCATAGGGTCTTCCTAAGGAGAGTAAAACAACAATGCTGATGCTAAAAAATGAAGCAAAAATCTGGGTCGAGAATGCTTTAAAGATGGCAATGAGCGCAACGAACAAAAACGGAAGTGAATGTGTTGCAATGCTGCTTCTTTGACCCAGCCTCCTCATATTTAGACTAGGCAAGAAAAGACATCACAGGGAAAAAGATTGACTTTCGGGCAGCAGGGAAGGTGACCATCTAGAATAGGAGTAGATTTAAGGCTACTCAAGCGCGCTGCTTCATCACAATGGCAGCTTGCAAACTTGGTCAGCATTGGAAGAAAAAAAAACATGTCTGACATACTTCCAGTCCTCCTGCTTCAGCGTTTTGTCAATCATTTCCTTAGCACTGCACTCCACATAACATGGAGACCAACTCTCCAGATGACTTCGACCACAGAAACACCCATTGGCTGGGCAGAAAAAATGACGACTACTCACCATACACTGAACACAAGGACCAAAAATGCTTTCCTCTCTTCCATGACCTCAAGGTCAACTAAGGACAAGGTTGCCTCTGGCAAGTGTGGTCTCCTGATGTAATACAATATCACATGATTCCATAGGACCACGACAGAATGTTCTCTGTTCTCTATAGCATTAACACTTAGGGCCTTATTTAGAATTTGGCAGAGTAGGAGCACCTCTGTAGATCGGCACTGCTCCCACGCCACCAAAATCACAGTCAACTGCTTTATTGAGAGTCAGAGAAAGTGCCAGATTTACAGTGGCAGTCGCTACTGGCTCCACAGTTGTAAACTTCTTACCAGGCTGTCCATCTGCCAAAGCACCATCAGATCAAAGTGATGATCGCTCTGTGTCTTCCATGCTGGGCATGGCAGACACGGATGGAACAAGCATTGGCAAAGTCAATAGGTCTCGCCTTTGCGAGAACTATTGGCTTTGGCAATGTGTTTTTGCCATGTTGTACACCAGTGTGGTTCTTGTTCAGCATGGTTAAACATTGGTGATGTGGAGTGTCATAGTGTAGAGTGGATATGTTGGTGTAGAGTGACTTGGAGTTGAGTAGGGGGAGTAGAGTGTCATAGAGTAGAGTAGAGGGGAGTAGAGTTCAGTGGTTCCATGGCAGAAAGTGTTGTAGACTGCAGTGTCATAGAGTGGAGAGGCATGTAGTGGAGTGGAGTGAGGTGGAATACGTTGGAGTGGGTTGGAGTGGATTGAGGTAGTTGGGTGGATTGGATTGGAGTAGAGTGGGGTAGTCTTGGTTGGGGTAGAATGGGGTGGACTGGATTGGGGTAGAGTGGAGTGAATTGAGTGGGGTGGATTGGAGTGGGTGGACAGGATGGTGTAGATTGCATTTGAGTGGGGTGGATTGAAATGTAGTGAGGTGGATTGGATTGCAGTGGACTGGAGAGGGGTGGATTCGACTGGGGTGGGTGAATTGGGTTAGAGTGATAGGACTGGGGTAGGGTGGACTGGATTGGGATGGGTTGGATTAGAGTGGGGTGGTTTGGAGTGGTTGGTTTGGAGTGGGATGGGCTGGACTGGAGTTGGGTGGACTGGACTGGATTGGACTGGAGGGGTGTGTATTGGATGAGAGTAGGGTGGGGTGAATTGGAGTGGGGTGAATTGGACTGGAGTGGATTGGACTAGAGTGGGGTGGATTGGACTAGAGTGGGGTTGATTGGACTGGAGTGGATTGGATTGGAGTGGAGTGGATTGATTTGGAGCGGGTGGATTGGAGTGGGGTGGGAGTTTGGAGTGGGGGTGGGATGGATTTGATTGAGTGGGGTGGACTGAACTGGGGTGGGGTGGATTGGAATAGAGTGAAGTGGACTGAATTAGATTGGAGTGGGGGTGATTGGATTAGAGTGGGGTGGTTTTGAGTGGGGTAGTTTGGAGTAGGGTGGCGTGGGGTGGACTGGAGTGGGGTCAGTGGATTGGATTGGACTGGAGGGGTGTGGATTGGATTGGAATGGGGTAGATTGGAGTAGGGTGTATTTGCCTAGGGTGGGTGTATTGGATTGCAGTGGGTGGATTAGACTATAGTGGGGTGGACTGGACTGGAGTGGTACGGATTGGTGTGGAGTGGGGTGAATTGGTTTGGAGTGTGTGGCCTGGTTTGGAGTAGGGTGGACTGGATTAGAGTGGAGAGGATTGGTTTGGAGTGGGTGAATTGGACTGGAGTGGGGTGCATTGGATTGGAGTGGGATGGGGTGGGGTGGATTGGTTTGGAGTGGGGTGTGGTGGGGTGGATTGGTTTGGAGTGGGGTGTGGTGGGGTGGATTGGAGTGGAGTGGATTGGTTTTGAGTGGGGTGGGTTGGTGTGGGAGACTTCAGTGGGGTAGGTTGGATGGATTGGATTGAGTAGGGTGGACTGAACTGGGGTGAGGTGGATTGGAGTAGAGTGAGGTTGATTGGATTCAAATGGAGTGGGGTGGATTGGAGTGAGGTTGAATGGACTGGAATGGGGTGGGTGGATTGGATTGGACTGGAGGGGTGTGGAGTGGATTGGAATGGGGTGGATTGGAGTAGGGTGTATTTGCCTAGGGCGAGGCATATTGGATTGCAGTAGGGTGGATTAGTCTAGAGTGGGGTGGAGTGGAGTGGAGTGGATGGATTGGATTGGAGTGAATTGGTTTGGAGTAGGTGGACTGGTTTGGAGTGGGGTGGATTGGATTGGATTGGAGTGGAGAGTATTAGTTTTGAGTGGGTGGATTGGACTGGAGTGGGATGGATTGGTATGGAATAGGGTGGATTGGAGTGGAGTGGATTGGTTTGAAGTGAGGTGGATTGGAGTGGGGTAGGGTTGTTTGGGGGACTACAAAGTGTAGGTTGGATGGTTTGGAGTGAGTGGGGTGGACTGAACTGGGGTGGGATAGATTGGAGAGAGTAAGGTAGATTGGATTCAATTGGAGTGTGGTGGACTGGATGGGGTGGATTGGTTTGGAGTGGAGTGGATTGGTCTGGAGTGAGGTGGACTGGAATGTGGTGGGGAGGTGCGGGGGACTAAAGTGGGGCAGGCTGGATGAATTGGATTGAGTGGGGAGGACTGATCTGGGGTGGGGTGGGGTGGATTAGAGTAGAGTGAGGTATATTGGATTAGATTGCAGTGGACTGGATTGGAATGGGGTGAATTGAAAAGGAGTGGGGGGTTGGATTGGGGTGGGGTGGGGTCTACTGAAGTCAGGTGAGTTGGGTTGGAGTAGGGATGTGTGGATTGGAGTTGAGTGGGGTGGGCTGTGATGAACTGGGGTGGATTGGACTGGAGTGGGTGGATTGAAGTAGGGTGTATTGGAGTGCTGTGGGGGATTGGAGTGGGCTGAAATGTTTGAAGTGGAGTGGATTAGAGTGGGGAGCAATGGAGTGGGGTGGATTGGATTGCCATGGGGTGAGGTGGATTGGAGAGAACTGGATTGCATTTGGGTGGATTGGAATGAGTGGGGTGGATTGGACTTGATCAGACTGGGGTGAAATGGATTGGGAACAGGGTGGATCCGAGTGGGGTGGATTGGATTGAAGTGGGGTACAATTTTTGGAGTGGGGCAGATTTGATTTGGTGGATTGGCATGGGGGGACTGGATTGATTTGAGTAAGGTGGGTTTGAGTAGGGTGGATTATGGTGGATTGGCCTGGAGTGGAGTGGAGTGGGGTGGATTAAGGTGGGTTGGAGTGGGGTTGACTGGTGTCGGGTGTAATAAGATGGATGGGACTGGAGTGCAGTGGAATGGATTATGGTGAATTGGAATGGATGGATTGGACTTGGGTGTGGGTGGATTGGACTGGAGCAGGGTGGATTTGGTTGCAGTGGATTGGATTGGACTGGGATAGAATGGATCTGAGTGGGTGGTTTGGATTGGCTTGGGTTTCCGGGGCTGGACTGGAGTGGGGTGGATTGGAGTGAGGTGGAATGTTTTGGATTTGAGTGGGGCAGATTGGAGTGGGGTGAATTGTTTTGGATTGGAGTGGAGAGATTGTAGTGGGACAGATTGTTTTGGATTGGAGTGAGACAGATTGGAGTGGGGTAGATTTTAGTGTGGCAGATTGTTTTGGATAGGATTGGGCAGATTGTTTAGCATTGGAGTGGGGTAGATCTTGGATTGGAGTAGCACAGATTGTTTTGGATTGGAGCGGGGCTAATTGTTTTGGATTGGAAAGTGGCTGATTGAGGTGGGGCAGATTGTTTTGGATAGGAATGAGGCAGATTGGAGCGGGGCAGATTGTTTTGGAGTGGAGTGGGGCAGATTGTTTTGGATTGGAGTCGGGCAGATTGTTTTGGTTTGGAGTGGGCAGATTGTTTTGGATTGGAGTTGGGCAGATTGGGGTGGGGCATCTTGGAGTGGGGCATGCTGGAGTGGGCAGACTCAAACAGGGGCTATGTTTTGGACGGAGTGTGGAAGATTGCTATGGACTGGAGTGGGGCAGGTTGGAGTGGGGAAGATTAGAGTGGGGCAGATTGCTTTGGATTGGAGTGGTACCGATTGGAGTGGGGCATATTGGAGTGGAGCAGATTGTTTTGGATTGGAGTTGGGCACATTGCTTTGAATTGGAATGGGGCAGATTGGAGTGTGGCAAATTGTTCTGGATTGGAATGAGGCAGATTGTTTTAAATTGAAGTGGGTCAAACTGGAGTGGGACAGATTGTTTTGGATTGGAGTGGGCAGATTGTTTTGGAGTGGAGTAAGTCAGACTTGAGTGTGGCATATCATTTTGGGATGGAGTAGAGCAGATTGTTTTGGAATCATTGGGGCAGATTAGAGTGGATCAGTGTGTCTTGGATTGGAGTGGGCAGATTGTTTAGGATTGGAGTGGGCCAGATTGCTTTGGATTGGAGTGGTACCGATTGGAGTGGGGCATATTGGAGTGGAGCAGATTGTTTTGGATTGGAGTTGGGCACATTGCTTTGAATTGGAATGGGGCAGATTGGAGTGTGGCAAATTGTTCTGGATTGGAATGAGGCAGATTGTTTTAAATTGAAGTGGGTCAAACTGGAGTGGGACAGATTGTTTTGGATTGGAGTGGGCAGATTGTTTTGGAGTGGAGTAAGTCAGACTTGAGTGTGGCATATCATTTTGGGATGGAGTAGAGCAGATTGTTTTGGAATCATTGGGGCAGATTAGAGTGGATCAGTGTGTCTTGGATTGGAGTGGGCAGATTGTTTAGGATTGGAGTGGGCCAGATTGGAGTGGGGCAGACTGGAGTGGGCAGACTTGAATGGGGCAGAATGTTTTAGACTGGAGTAGGGCAGATTTCTTTTGACTGGAGTGGGGCAGGTTGAAGGGGGGAAGAACAGAGCTGAGCAGATTGTTTTGGATTAGTGTGAGGCACATTGTTTTGAATTGGAATGAGGTGCATTGGAATGTTGCAGATTGTTTTGGATTGGAGAGTGGCAGGTTAGAGTGGGGCAGATTCTTTTAAATTGAAGTGGGGCACATTGGAGTGGAACAGGTTGTTTTGGATTGGAGTGGGACAAACTGGAGTGGGTGTATTGTTTTAGGTTGGAGTGGAGCAGATTGTTTTGGATTGGAATGGGCAGATTGTTTTGGATTGGAGCGGGCAGATTGTTTTGGCTTGGACTGGGGCAGGTCAGAGTGAGGCAGATTTGTTTGGAGTGGTGCATATTGTTTTGGATTGGAGTGGGGCAGATTGGAGTGGGGCAAACTGGAGTGAGGCAGGTTGTTTTGAACTGGAGTAGGGGAGATTGGAGTGGGGCAAATTGTTTTGGATTGGAGTGGGGCAGATTGTATCGGATTGGAGTAGGGCAAATTGGATTGGAGTGGGGCAGATTGGAGTGGGGCAGACTGTTTTGGAGTAGTGTATATTGTTTTGGATTGGAGTGGGGCATATTGATTTGGACTGGAGTGGGACAGATTGTTTTGGACTGGAGTGGGGCAGAATGTTTTGGACTCGAGTGGTGCAAATTGGATTGGAGTGCGGAAGATTGGAGTGGAGCAGATTGTTTTACAGTGGGGCAGATAGTTTTGTATTGGAGTGGGGCCGATTGCAGTGGGGCCGACTGTTTTGGATTGGAGTGGGGTAGATTGTTTTCGATTTGAATGGGCAGACTGGAGTGATATAGATTATTTTGGATTGGAGTGGAGCAGAATGGAGCAGGCGGATTGGAGTGGTGCATATTGTTTTGCCTTGAAGTGGGGCAGATTGGAGTGGGGGAGATTATTTTGCAATGGTTTGGGGCAGAATGCAGTGGGGCAAATTGTTTCGGAGCAGGGTGGGTTGTTTCAGAATGGAATGGGGGAGATTGTTTTGGACTGGAGTGGAGTACAGTGTTTTGGAATGGAGTGGGGCAGATTGTTTTGGTCTGGAGTGGGGCCGATTATTTTAGATTGGAGCATGGCAGATTGTTTTGAATTAGAGTGGGATTGATTGTTTGGGATTGGAATGGGCAGATTGTTTTGGACTGAAATGAGGCAGATTGGAGGGAGGCAGATTGTTTTGGAGCAGGGCGGACTGTTTTGGAATGGAATGGGGATTGTCTTGGATTGGAGTATGGCTAATTGTTCTGGATTGGAAAGTGGCAGATTTGGGTGGGGCAGATTATTTTGGGTTGGAGCGGGGCTCATTGTTTTGGATTGGAAATGGCAGATTGGGGTGGGGCAGTTTGTTTAGGATTACAATGAGGCAGATTAGAGTGTAACAGGATATTCTGGATTGGAGTGGGGCAGATTGTTTTGGATTTGAGTTGGGCAGATTGCTTTGGACTAGAATGGGGCAGATTGTTTTGGATTGGAGTAGGCAGATTGTTTTGGATTGGAGTGGGGCACACTGGGGTGGGCAGACTGGAGTGGGCAGACTGGAGTGGGCAGACTGGAGTGGGGCAGATTGTTTTATGGCTGGAGTGGGGCAGATGCTTTGGACTGGAATGGGGTAGGTTAGAGTGGGAGAGTTTAGAGAGCGGCACATTGCTTTGGATTGGCATAGAACAAATTGGAGTGGGGCACATCGTTCTTGATTGGAGTGAGGCAGATTGTTTTAAATTGAAGTGGGGCAGATTGGAGTGGGACAGGTTGTTTTTAATTGGAGTGGGGCAGATTGTTTTGGATTGGAGTGGGTCAGACTGGAGTGGGGCATATTGTTTTGGGTTGGAGCGGAGCAGATTGTTTTGGAATCAGTGGGGCAGATTTGAATGGGGCAGATTGTTTTGGATTAGAGTGGGCAGATTGTTTTGGAGAGGAGTGGGGCAGATTGGGGTGGGGCAGATTGGAGTGGGGCAGACTGGAGTGGGCAAACTCAAATGGGGCAGATTGTTTTGTATTGGAATGGGGCAGATTTCTTTAGACTGGATTGGGGCAGGTTGGAGTGGGGAAGATTAGAGTGGGGCAGATTGTTTTAGATTAGAGTGGGGCAAATTGGAGTACGGCATACTGTGGTGTGGCACATTGTTTTGAATTAGAGTGGGGTACATTGTTTTGAATTGGAATGGGGCAGATTGGAGTGTGGCAGATTGTTCTGGATTGGAGTGGGGCAGGTTAGAGTGGGGCAGATTGATTTAAATTGAAGTGGGGCACATTGGAGTAGGACAGATGGTTTTGGGTTGGAGCGGAGCAGATTGTTTTGGAATCTTGTGGAGCAGATTAGAGTGCTGCATATTGATGTGGATTGGAGTGCGGCGCATTGTTTTAGACTGGAGTGGGGCAGATTGTTTTGGATTGGAGTGGGGCAAATTGGATTGGAGTGGGGAAGATTGGAATGGAGCAGATTGTTGTACAGTGGGGCAGAGTGTTTCAGACAGGAGTGGGGCAGATTGTAGTGGGGCAGACTGTTTTAGATTGGAGTGGGGAGGATAGTTTAGGATTTGAGTGGGCAGACTGGAGTGATACAGATTGTTTTGGACTGGAGTGGAGCAGGATGGAGGGGACGGATTGGAGTGGTGCAAATTGTTTTGGATTGAAGTGGGGCAGATTGGAGTGGGGCAGATTGTTTTGGATTGGAGTTGGGCAAAATGTTTTGGGTTGGAGTGGAGTAGAGTGTTTTGGATTGGAGTGGAGCAGATTGGAGTGGGCAGATTGTTTTGGACTGGCATGGGGCAGATTATTTTAAATTGCAGCATGGCAGATTGTTTTGGATTAGAGTGGGGCTGATTGTTTGGAATTGGATTGGGGCAGAGTGGAATGGGGAAGATTGTTTTGGAGTGGTACAGATTGCTTTGGATTGGAGTGGGGCAGATTATTTTGAATTGGAGTGGGGCAGATTATTTTGAATTGGAGTGGGGCAGATTGTTTTGGATTGGAGTGGACAGATGGTTTTGGATTGCAGAAAGACAGATTTGAGAGGGTGGGTTGGGGGGACTGGAGTGGATTGGACTCGTGCGAGTGGTTTTGATTGGAGTGGGGTGGATTGAAGTGGAGTGGATTGGTATGGTATGAATTGGATTGAGGGGGGTGGATTGATGGTGGGGTGTATTGTCGTTGATTGGACTGGGGTGGATTGGGTGTACTGCATGATTATGTGTTAAAACATAGTTTCAGAAATTACACATAACAAAGAAATTAAGTTGCTTTGCAATATTTAGAACAAGATAATCATCATCATTTCAGATCAGTGCCCTCAAGCAAAAACCAAAAAAAACATAAAGTGCAAAGATAAAAAAAATAAGGCTTGGCAAAGTAAAAGAAAGTTAACTATGGAAAATAAAACTTAGCAATTTTGTTTGTCCTGCTGGGCATGTTTTTGCCAGTTACATGCCTTCTGTTTCCAGGGCAGTAGAAGTTAAAAAGAACAAAATAGTACCTAGGTCACCTCAGGAGCAGTGGACGGTCACTGATTAAGCTGAATCAATCAGTGCTTGGTCCCTGCTCCACAGAGTGAAGCGGAAATGATGGCAGGCCTGCAGTGACAAATTACGAGACTGTAAAGAAGAGTGCCATGCAAGCCAACAAATGGTAAGCAACAGGTGGGCTCCACGCCCTTTTTTGTTAACATAAGTGTCTCACAAATGAGACGCATGCATTAGTGCAGACGATCATGGAGTCTGCACTACTCAGAGATCCCTGCCTGACTGGCCCAGCAGACCGCCTGCCAGGGTCTAAATAAATAGTTTTCAGTTATCCTTCTCAGCGCTCTATGTGGACTATGAGGTACTGTTCCCACAATCTCCAGTTAAGTTGGCCTAGGCTTCTGTGGCTCCACCACTCTCTGAAGATTAGGTGGTGTCTCCAGAAGTATCCCTAAATAACGATTTAATATCCTCAGTGCAAAAGTCTGTACGTCCCTGGGAGCTGTACTAGCTCAACCTTTTATACTTACCATTTGATCTCAACCAGTGAACTCGACAATCTGCGAATCCACAGGAAGTGCTGCATGTTCTTAAATGATATTCAACATAACTGGCTCTGTTCAAAATGTAGCTTCATCCGGAGTCAACTGTGGCTAATGTCTTCTCATACGTGAAGCGGATGGCAGCTGATTCTAGTTGCAGAAACCTGCCTTTTTACCTGTGCCCGTGAAGCAGAGAGACCTGGCTGTCTCTCTCCTGTAACATCTGCGCAGTCTCAGTAACTGGGGTCCTCATCTTTCCCCCTTGTTTTACATGTGGGTTTGGTATGCATGGCAAGAGGAGCTCCTGTGCAGAGTGAATGGATGCATAGTAGGTGGTTCTGCACAAAATGCTGCTTCCCCTGCCTTGCAGATTGTCTTCACACCTGTAATCCTGCCTTATAGGTTTTGGTTGAGTTTTAAACATCTGCTCACCAACCATACCGATTTTCCTTTCAGCTTCAACCTTTTCCCTATTTGTATTGTGCTAGGTGCGAACCTGTAGATCTTGGTCGTTTATGCCTCAGTCTCAGCTACAAAACACCTCAACTGGTTCAAGCCAGCCCCTTTCTCTGTCTGCCAGCAAAAGCCTAAAAGATGAGCTCCATCGTGAATTTCAAATGGTGTGAGCTCATGGATAATATTGACCTTTTCCTGCCCTTGGCTTTTTGTTAGGGGCCACAACTTGAGACCAGTATTTAGGAAATTGTCTGAACTTTAAAAAGAAATCACACTAGTCTAGAGAAGCATTTTTCCAGGGACCTCACTTTTGACTGATCTGGTTCCGGAAGTAGACCAACCCTATTTTCTGGAAGGAGCTGGATCGGCCTTTGTGAGGAGTGGGGCAACACCTCCAGAAATACATTCTAGGACTGTAAGAGTGGTAACCCTGCAGCGCCCCTAACTTACTAGATACTATCCCTGACCTCGAGCAGCCCTTGTCACCCCCACTTCCCAGTCAAAAGGCCACTGACGCTTCACTTCTTCACACCAGGCCTTGAGATAACATCTAGCTACCTGCAGATAGCCACCCTGATTCCATTATAAATATTTGTACAGTCCCCTGAGCTACTCCCGTAATGGACATGACCATAGTGCTTATCACACACTACTGACTGAGCCTGTGCGTGCAGAGGCTGCCCTGGTTGCCATGGGAGCCTCTGGCAACTAAAAATCATGACAGAAAACGGACAATTCCGGGACAAAGGCCACTGAGATGTTGTACTGTCTTTGAAAGATGTTATGATGCATTTTTTAACTTCTCTTCTGCTTTCAACATTAGGTTACTCTGTTAGTGGAAAGGTGGGAGAAACAGGGAGTGACATCTTGGCTGGTAACTATAGGCAGCCGGTTTTATTCATGGTGTTCTACTAGGATGACGGTTTCACACAATTAAAGGGTTACCGGGAATGTTGTGTGCGTTTGTGTGTTTAGGCTCGCACGCCTCATCCTCACCCTGCTATTTAATATCTACAAAAGTTATTTCGAACACGAATTCGGTGGGGCACGGATTGGCCGACTATAATTAGTGGACAACCAAACACTGGCCTTGTTTTATGCTAAATGACGTGTTGTTGCTGCACCACACAACAAACGGCTTACTGAATCAATAACTGTTTTGCATTAAGGTGCTGCTGAAAATAAACTGAATGGAAACTAAGAAAAGGCCAGGACAGGTCAGATTACTCGGGAACAGCGAGGGCGAGAGTGAATGGTTATGAGGCCAGAAAAGGTTGACAGAAGTGAATCAATGTTTTTATCTGGACCTTTTAATTGACTGTCGCTTAGGAGGGAGCCCTTGTCTGTGAAGCATCGTCAGCGATGGCTGAGTAGAATATACCTTTCATGGTAAATTTGGTGGCCTAACGCCATCCTACTTACTCAAGGCATAAACATAACAGATTGTTATGGGGTTTGTCATGGGGCGGCCATATGGCCTTACTATGGATATATGGATTAGGATCCTCCTGAGACAACGAAATAGAGAAAAGCATTAGTGCTGAAGCTTTTGCCTCCCATAGAAATGATTAAAATGGGTTTGGGGTCATTATATGCTTTGGGGATGGGTGCCCTTGTGTCACATTGTGGCAGGGAAAGCACCAATTAATAGTGCCTGGAGCGCTATGGGAAATAGTAAAGAGAGAACTAGATGGATGCAAATGGTGTGACTATCCTTATCAGCAAATGGTTACCTCTGAAAGACATCAGTGACACATTCCGCCAAAATAAGCGAGATATTTACAAGAAGCTTGCTCCACTGTTGCATCATTTTTTTTGACGCAGCAGCTGCACTCTGTTAGCTCCATATTTATAATGCAACAAATTTGGCTGAATGCACCTGTGCAGGATCTGGCTGAGTCACATAGAAAATAATGTATGCAAAGTGGGTGGCCACCGGAAAAAATTCACTTGCAACTGACGCAGTGAGATTCACAAGATTTTCCTTGTTTGACACATCTGTCAGATGCTTCTCGCAAAGCTTGCAATGCGTTGGAATTCTTACACCTCCTAAACCTAGGTACAGACCTAGGTTTTTAAGCAGGAATCTGACCATTTGAAGTCACTTCACACCCTGGAAGATGTCTATTATTCATGTCCAGACTAGTTATAGTTGGTCTACACATGTGCCAATCGTGTTGTATGGCCCCTTAACCAACATCGGGACCATGGCACCTAGGATTTCATCATGCTGCATAGCAAGACTATGTGACGTTGTGTATTGCTTTGCAAGGGACAGGTCAGGATGGTCCCCAAGTCCAGGTCTGATTATTCCAAAGGACAACAGATAAGTGCACACATAAGGAAGGTACTACATGTATTTCCACATTACATTACACCATATACTTGTATTCACTCACATAAAGCTGTCACTCACTATGTCACACATATTCAGGTCTCCACATACACATAAGCAGACCATGCTCACTGTTGACACATAGCCATACTTCTTACACTACATCCAAGACCAATGTGACATTGTACAAAGTGCTATTCCCTCATTTTACAGTCTTTCATATTGGTCCTAACACATTGGGCTACTTGCATTAGTCAAAACTGATGCATTTAGATACATTTAATTGTAGAAAGAGAGATAGAAAACATTGTAGAATCACATAGTTTTGTAAAGTATGTTTTGCAAGGAATCATTTATATGTGAAATGATTAAATATATCTGTTTTTTGTTTGATTGGAGTGGTCAACTGGTTTATCTGTCTGTGCCCAGAGTACTGGAATTCTCAGCAGCCACACTCCGGGAGACTCTGTTGACTGGACAGGAAGAATTCTGTGTGAATTTGCCTTTGGACCCCTAGAATATCTTTTTTGATTTTGGTGTGGGCTCTATTTCACTGTAAATGAGGGAATCCTAAGAGCATTAATGGTTTGTAGGATGTTTTGCTGGCAGCATAGTCATACAGTCTCAAAACCAATGAGTTCTCCAGCCCTGCACCCAAGACTACAAAAAGACTAGGCTAGGCTAGAACCAACAAACACTATGGTAAACACAAGTGCTCAAGAAACCAACGAGGACACTTAAACCCTTCCTTAGCATCACAGCACTAGACTAACAAAGGGCCCAAACAGGACCTAAACGCTCAGTGGTATTAATACAGTCAATAGAAATGCCATATGGCAAAATACATGCAGAAATGCCAGGTTAGTGATTTTTACATATGCAAGGGATAGTTACCGGCCTGGGCCCATCTCTTGTTCAAATGTTTTGGGTAGAATGTCTCAAAATATAAGTTACTGGCTCCTTTCCGAGATGTTTGTAACCACTTGGACGCAGACAGACGTTATTATGTGTATTGCAGGAAGTGTTCAGGATATTGATGCTTTAGCAGCGTTTCTTACCGCACTGTACAAAGGTCAGTCATGGCGGCATTTCTTTTTCATAAAGTCATCTGGGACAGATAGTATGTCATTTTTGTCTCTCTAGTGGGTCATATCGCAGGTTATGTGATCTCCAATAATGTCATCATTGGGGCAAAGCTCGTATTTGCAATTTCCGATTATGTCATCACATTAGTAATTGTTTGTTCTGATGGTGTTTCTTTTCCTTCTTTTATGCTTTGCACAAGTTACATTAATCTGCATCAATGTACAATGACCATAATTAACGTAGGCCTCTATTTAAAATGGCTCATGTTAATTTTCAAGGCTTTTCTGCCTACTGTGTATTTTTACTTTTTACATTTTCTGGAGCCAAGCTGCACTAGTTTATGCTGATAAAATCTATTTTATTGTTTTGGTTTCTGTGTACATGTTTATCTTCCTTGGAGAGCTGACTAATGAGCCCAACACCCGCACAAAGGAACATTCTGACCAAAATGTGTCATTCTACAAGAAATCCATTTAAGGTCAGGCAACAGGGACTCCATCGTGAGGTAGATGGGAAAGATTAAAAACTGCGTTCTCATAGAGTGGTAGAGTATTTTAGTGTACAGTTAATTAAAACTTAAACAAACAAGTGCACCCATGATAAATGATCAGAGCAGCAATTAAATCAGGAAAACCCCATTGTAAAAACAGAGAGTACAATATAAAGTGCCAACCCATAGCAACATTCTTTAAAAAGATAAGCACATCATTAAAATTATTTTAGCGTCATAAAAGGACAGCAATGTGCACAGAGGAATAGCAGGATATCCCGAAATTGCTTCAGATGTTGTCACCTATCATTGGCAGATGGCAATATTCAGTATCAAGAAGAGTTGACTTTTAGGTTGATTCAGTCGCTGTCACAGAGTGCTCCGCAGAGAAGGATTTAGGGACTACAGTCATGCATGGAGAATCCTAATATAGGAGGCACATAACACATATGCCAGAGTTATTATGGCGTGATTTGTGACACACTAAAAAGAAAAGTAAAAAGTGCTTAAAGGAATGTCCCCTGGTTATGGCGCACAACAAGCGTGACAGGAGCATTGCAACATTCATTTTCAGTGCCCAGGAAAAAAATATGTGCTGTCCATTGAGCAAAAAGGGGGAATCCCAAGAATGCCTTGAGTGTTAGAACCTGATTGGCTGCCTTTATGGGAATCGCATGTAGTGAACATTACCGTGGAATAGAGTATTTAATTGTACATTTACTGAGTTAGTTAGATCAGATGCCTTTTCCACTTTTTTAAGAGGAGAGTCTTTTTCCTTGCTCATGTCCTAAAGAGTTGGACTCTTGGGCAAATCCTTCCATACTTACCTGACTGAATCTTTATTTGATTCTGCCTTTAAATGTTTTCTTTGCAGACACTTTCTGCTTGACTTCTCATCAATTTCCAAATTCCTCCACTTTAACATAATAGAGAACTTGCCCTGATGGGACACCATGCCTGCTTTGATTTCTTTATGACTCTTTAAACAGTTTATCTTTGTATTTGGGAATTCAATTGCTTTGAATTATTTGGGATTGTAACTTTGATAATGTGCTAATAAACCTCCAGGGTTGGCAAATTTACCACTCTCTTTTATCATTGGGGAGCCTGGTGTGCTTCACTGTATCTGCTACATTTGATTTGTTGAGTCATGACTCAGTCCGTGACTAATGGTCCATCCGCTTGAGTGCAACTTGTACTTGAGTTTGTACCAAAAATCACCATGGTACAAATCTGCTACATCAGTACTAAATTTATAAATACTATTTTTGGTTGTGTGATGTTAATAATCAGGATTTTCAATGAGATTGTGTTAACGCGACTAGTATTCCAACTGTTTGTGTTTGTATCTGGCTTGCAGTGTTTCTCTGGAGCTGTATTGATCATCTGACCCTAGCCTGACACGCTAGGACCTGTGATGTCACAACAAAAAGGCACTGAGGGTGTGGCTGAGGAAGATGGGCCAAGCAAGACTGACAGCCATCAAGAATCCTGCATGGCCTTCCCACCTTAAAAAACTCTGGTTAGTAGATGCTTAAATGATTACGCTGGATTCTAGTCCTGTTACTCATGATGAGGGTTAAGGCTAACATGTTGATGGCCTGAATGGGTTGTGTGTTACATGTTTTTAGTGAAGAGACCCAGAAAGGAGACCGACTCTGTAATTAAAGAAGTAGAGGATGAACTGTCCAAATTCCCTTAGCTACCAGGGATAAAGCTGTGTCGTGCCACTGACAGACTGCTGACAGGGAGGGCAGAATTAACGGCATATTTATTCAGTGGAGCAAGTATGAGACTCAAAACAGTCTCTGTAACCCTAAAACAGAGACTGAACATCTCTTCTTATTGAGAATAGCTCTGATTAAAATGAGAATCTGAGCTAAATAATGGGTCACAACAAGCATCTACACAGCAGCTACAGTCTGCCATCAGCTAGATGGCCATAAAAGCAGAGGGATTATAGGAAAGATTGTACTCCTCAAGAAGCTTTAGCAGCACCTGAAAACATAAGCAGACGTATGTGAAGAGAGATGTTGTTGGACTTTTGGAGTAAGAAAGAAAGACTGTGAGTCTCCTCAGATACCAGTTAAATCAACTAGATGAGTTAGGGCCTGATCTCTGTCACAAACATGACAAATATCCCATTTGCTGTACTATGATTTCCATAGGAAACAATGAAATCGTAATACGGTGGACAGGATATCCATCACGTTTGTGACAGAGTAACCCTGCCCACCAAGCTCTGAGTCAAGCCCTTAGGCTCTACTAGCTATTAATGGTGGGAGCATAGACTATCCTCAAGATTAATAGAAAGTTGCTGCCAATGTGTGGAAACCACTATGGCTGGATGAAATGTGCATTTATGTGGGTTTTCTAGAAGGGAAGAATGCAAATGAGAAAAACAGAAAAAGAAAGCTAATTGCATTTATATATGTATATATAAATACAAATTTAAAGAGCGACTGGCATGGATCCTATAATAACTAAAAGATATGATGTTTCAAGCTGTTTTAACAGCACAAGCTCTCTAAATAGTTTCCATGATGAAAAAATATATTTGAATATTTGTCACCTGTAGGAAATTCAACTTTTCTGCATGCTTACCCTGGATTGCTTTATCTTTTTCTGGAGCCTATATTTTTGCTGGCTCTAGAACACTGCATAATTTACCCCTGCTGTCCATCAGTACAGTGCATGTGTTGTGCCATTTAATATGTTTGAATTGGCATATTCCTAATCAGCATGTTTAACTTGCCTATAAATGCCTAGTATATGGTGCACATTGTACCCACGGCCTGCCAGTTAAATGCAGCAAGTGAATTGCAGCACCTATTGTGCCACGCACTACAGTGGCAGTGCACAAATGGCTTCAGGCATGCCACTGTAGCCTGACTGTAGCTGTGTAAAAAATGTAATTCAACCTGCCAAAATAAACCCCTTGAAAATAAAAACCTCACTTTTAAATATTGATAAATCACATGTATGTAGGCATTATAGTCCTCAAGTCAGGGTGCTTGATATTTAAAAGCAGGACATGTAAAATATAAATGTTAAAATGTCCTTACTGTGACTAGCAGCCAAAAGTTATTTTCACTGTGGCAGGCCTAGCTGTGCTATACAGAAAACTAGAATACAGATTCAAATACAAATACTGTATCTCAGGAATGAGATCAGTCAGAAAAATAATTAAACAACGATTTTAATAGTTTTTAAAAATCCAAATAAATTGCCAAGTCAGATTTTTAATGAATATTAAGAAAAAAATAATTCTTAGAAAGTTACTGTTTCCCTGCCTGAAGTTCCTGGAGATTAATTAGCATGTGGCTCTCCAGCTTCTCCCAGCCAGTAATTAGCTTTCAATAGGTGTGAACAAGTGTGAAATGCTAGAGTGTCACATTCTGCTTGAGTGTCAAATCCTGCTTGACAGGTCTGCTGGGTTTACATATAACTCTTGGGATACACGTTTAATGGGGGAAAACAGGATGGCAAGACAATTTTTGTGATAAACTGTATGGTAGGACAAAAGCATAGGCTTTTAGCAACCAGACAGCGGATCACACTAACTGTTTTCTTAGCATCCAGCTTGCTCTCATTTCATGCTGTCCACGGGCTGCATGTAAATCTAGAGACAGAAATCTGAGTCCTTCAGCAACCAGACTTCTATCTGTCACCGCACCCACTACTTCGTGCCAGGCATAAATGTGGCATCTCCAGGCACAAACTTCAGAACACTTTCTGGACCTGCCGAAGATCAGAAGAGGCCTTGAGAGGAAACCAGAAGGACTGGACCAACTTCCTTTTGTATCCAGGGCCAAGAAGAGGACTACAAGGATCCTCATGAGGCTGACCTCCTGTTCGAGCTACAAAAATACAACGAACTACAAGAGGCATTTTCTTGTAAGTACCCAGTTCACTAGTTGCAAATGGACCTCGACTGGACCCTGCTGTTGGTATCTGCCTAATAACCTGTGAGTCTATGAAGTGCCTGAGGCCCAGGGTGGCTTTCAAAGTGTACACCTGGGGTTGATTTGGGACTTAAAAGACTAAGGCGGTCATTACAACATTGGCGTTAAAAGCCGCTTACCGCCGTGCAGAAGACCGCCAACACACCACCGCGGCCGCGGAAAACCGCCACAGCTATTATGACCCACATTTATGAATCTACCAAAATTCAGACACCCACACAAGTCCGCCACACAAAAGGTCAGTGATAAACTGGCAAAAACAAAACCTCCACCGTCACGCCAACAGAAATACGCCCACACTATCACGACACACAAATCCACGCGGCGGTCTTTCAACCGCGGTATGCCATTGGCGGTACACACCGCTGCGCTCAAAATACACACACATTTACAAAACACAGCCACATTGGACAATTCGAAATACACACACCTGATACACATACACACACCACTCCCACACACCCAATACAATATAAAACACACACCCACATCACCCACAAACCCCCACGACAAAAAAATCTGAAAGAAGGCCAGAGAGAGAGCACCAGCAAGAACAACAGCATCCACAGGCACACAACACCATCACCCACACAACTTTCACGCACCTCACACAACACACCACTACATTTCACCACACTTATCACCACACACTCCACCCCACACATCACCTACACCATCCCATGGCAAGGCAAAGACACCCCAGGTTCTCGGGGGAGGAGCTCAGGGTCATGGTGGAGGAAATCGTCCGGGTAGAGCCACAGCTATTCGGAGCACTGGTGCAGCACACCTCCGTTGCAAGGAAGATGGAGCTATGGCGAAGAATAGTCGACAGGGTCAACGCAGTGGGAAAGCACCCAAGAAATCGGGAGGACATCAGGAAGAGGTGGAACGACCTACGGGGGAAGGTGCGTTCCGTGGTCTCAAGACACCACCTGGTGGTTCAGCGGACTGGCGGCGGACCCCCCCTCCTCCCCCACAACTAACAACATGGGAGGAGCAGGTCTTGGCGATTCTGCATCCTGAGGGCCTCGCAGGAGTAGCTGGAGGAATGGACTCTGGTAAGTCCAATCATAAATATTACAACCCCCACCCTACCTGCATGCTATCACATACCCCCACCCTCACCCTCACCCCCAGCACCCTAACTCCTCACATATGTCCCAACATCACTAGCCACCCATCCCAACACCAAGCCCTGCATGCAACAACAAAGCATGGACACCCATCACTAAAGCATGCCCACTGCACATACCCATACAACCCCCTAAACCATCATCACACAAGGTCCCACACAGGAATGCAAACACTGGGGTACACGATCACCCACCCATTGCACACCATGACACACACAGATGTAATAACCATCCTTTTATACCCCTGCAGGACCTCTACCCAACGTCACTGGACAGGAGGGTCCACACATGTCCACACCACCAACAGAAGAGGCCCACAGTGATGACAGCACCTCTGTCCAACTGGATCTAGATGACCAGCCCGGCCCATCAGGGACCTCGGGACAGTCGGTTCCCATCACACAGTCACAGGCCACTACAGACCTTCCACCCTCTGGAAGCACCAGCACAGCACCCACCCAGGGGGCCCATACCTCCGTCCCCAGGACACGTCAATCAGCTGTGTGTCCACCACTACAGGGAACACAAGATAACCCACCACCCCAACAACAACAGGGACCTGGGGGCAGTGGTAGTGGGCACACGGTCCAGGGGACGGAGGCCCAGGAACACAGGGGAACTTGGAGGGCTGCTGTGAGACAAGGGGCAGACAGGCCAAGGGAACCCACTCTCCACGAGGCCCTCTCCTCCATCATGGGAGCCTACCACCACTCCCAGGAGACGATGGCAACAGTACTGGCCAAGTTTCAGGAGATCCAGCGCCTGCAGGAGGAACAGTATGTGGGCTTCAGGGAGAAACACAGAACCATCAGCTCCACCCTGGCACCATCGTAGGGGTGCTGAAGGAACTTGTGAACACCAGGAGGGACACTGTGGCACTATAAGGGGCCCCTGACACTAGCATGGATGATGAACTGCACACCACCTCCGCCGGCGCTAGTGGACAGGACGCCCCGCCACAGGACCACCACACCAGCACCCCACCCCCTGCAGAGGGAGAACCACCCCGCAAACGGTCCCTGAGATCCAGGACAAAGACAGAGCACGATCCCAAGACCCCCGCCAAGAAATGAGACCACCCTGATTGTCATCCTAATGTCCCACTTTGTCACCCTGTCCATACTTTAACTGCCCCAGCTCCACTTCCTATGCCCATATGGGCAATGCACCTGTGAGACTGATAGACTGGACTCTGCCATGGACATTCCTCCGCCATCACTACTCACCATTTCACGACCCCCTCCAATATTGAGCACTTAAATAAACACACCTAAAGCACAAAACAATCTGGAGTCTGTCTGTGATTTCGAAATAGTGTATTAGCAATTAGAGTGACAAAATGCTTTTTAAATATTAATGTCAACATACCTATGTCACACAGCTCTAGTCCATGAGGAATCTAAGCAGATGTCACACAGTGGGACCCACATCTGTGAAATCGTAAGGGAAAGTGACAACTCAGTGACCATACACTGGGTGAAAACGACACACAGTAGAGAGGTAGTAGTGTTAAAGTACAGGTTGTAGGCAGGTTTGTATTCTTACCTGTGTCTCACTGGAAATATTTCTGGATCACTGAGTCCCTGTTGTGCATGTCTTCTTCCTCTGCTTCCTTGTCTTCACTGTCCACAGGCTCCACAGCTGCAACAGCACCGCCATCTGGATCATCCTCCTGCAGAAAAGGCACCTGTTGTCACAAAGCCAAGTTATGAAGCATACAGCAGGCTACGATGATCTGGCACACCTTCTTTCGTGAGTAGAATAGGGATCCACCTGTCATATGGAGGCACCTGAACCTGGCCTTCAGGAGCCCGAAGGTCCGCTCGATCACCCTCCTAATTCACCCATGGGCCTAATTGTAGCGTTCCTCTGCCCTTGTCCTGGGATTCCTCACTGGCGTCAGTAGCCATGACAGGTTGGGGTAACCAGAGTCACCTGCAAATGGTGAGGGACAACTGTTAGACACACACTAACCTGGAGGGATATCCCCAGACCCAGACAACCATTCCCACTGACTTGGTTCCAGGTGCTCACCTAATAGCCACACACGGTGCCTCTGGTGTTGCCCCATCACTCAAGGGATGCTGCTATTCCGCAGGATGTAGGCGTGATGCACTGAGCCAGGGAACATGGCATTCACATGGGAGATGTACTGGTCTGCCAAACATACCATCTGTACATTCATCGAATGATAACTCTTCCGGTTTCTGTACACCTGTTCACTCCTGTGGGAGGGGACCAAAGCCACATGGGTCCCATCAATGGCACCTATGATGCTGGGGATATGTCTCAGGGCATAGAAATCCCCTTTCACTGTAGGCAAATCCTCCACCTGAGGGAAAACGATGTAGCTCCGCATGTGTTTCAGAAGGGCAGACAACACTCTGGACAATACATTGGAAAACATAGGCTGGGACATCCCTGATGCCATGGCCACTGTTGGTTGAAATGACCCACTTGCAAGGAAATGGAGCACTGACAGCACCTGCACTTGAGGGGGGATTCCTGTGGGATGGCGGATTGCTGACATCAGGTCTGGCTCCAACTGGGTACACAGATCCTGGATTGTGGCAGGGTCAAGCCTGTATGTGATAATCAAATGTCGCTCCTCCATTGTCGACAGGTCCACCAACGGTCGGTACACCGGAGGATGGCGCCATCTCCTCACATGTCCCAGCGGACGGTGCCTATGAAGGACAACAGCGAGCACAGAGTCAATCAACTCAGAGGTACGTACCCACAGTTTACACAGAACACCATTCATACACAAAAGGTGGCCTGTATGTGTGTTGAGTCTAGGCCTAGGTCTGTGTGACGTAGTTGAAAATTAAGCCATGTGGGCCCCTGAAATGGCGGCTGCCTGACCTGTAAAGTGGGACAATAGGATGTGAGGTAACTGCGCTGGCATTGTACACCATCGCGGTAGGCGGTCGAAGACCACGGCGCAAGGCTGCATTGGTTAACATTGGACCCTATGGGTCCCAGGAGCCAATGACGATGTATGCCGGCGGTCACAGTACGCACCGCCGCGGACGTGACCACCATTTTCTATCACTTCAATCACTCAATACCTGATCTTTGACAGGAGAGGACCTACACTGCAAGTGCTGCTGTGACCTCGGTCTGTAAGAGACAATGGCTCGAGTGTCTGGGGAAAGGGCCCCTGCCTTCACATTCGGAGGAGTTGGAGAAACTTGTGGATGGGGTCCTCCCCCAGTACACGCTACTCTACGGTCCTCCAGACAAACAGGTAAGTACACAGGGAGCATGTTGTATGGGCTATGCCTGTGTGGAGAGGGCTGGATGTAAGAAGGAAGGGGGCAGAGTGCTGCGTGCATGAAAGACGGTGAATGCATGTGCCACATGGCAAGGGTAGGGATGGGGGCCAATCACTTTGACAGTGCAGTTGGTAATAACGTCTCTTTTTCCCCTGTACATTTAATGTAGGTCAGCGCCCACCAGAAGAGGTGGGCCTCCACCCCGACTCAATCCCCTGTACCTCTGCCTATCCCAAGCACACCTACAGACCAACATGCACACACCTCAACACACAAGGGAAGCTCAGGCAAACATAAGCACCACACATCCCACAAGCACTCACGCAAGCATCACACACGTGCAGACACACCAACATCCACTGCCTCCACTGTGTCCCCCTCCTCCTCGTCTCCCTCCTCCCTCCCAGTCTCGTCTACACTCACACCTGCATGCACTACATCCTCAGCCACTACGTCCCTCTCCAGCACACCCACCACCACACCCCGCTCACGTGCAGTCACCACCCCCACTACCACCCCGCTCACGTGCAGTCACCACCCCCACTACCATTCACACGTCCCCTGTGTCCTCTCCCAGTGTGTCTGTGACGCCCCCTCCCAAGATACACAAACGCAGGGACACACCCACCCAACAGCCATCCACCTCACGACAGCCTCCAGCGCATGCACCTTCACCCAAAGTCACCAAAGGTACACCTCCTACAGCCACCACCTCTTCCTCCACTCCCAACCCCCCTCCAGCTACCTGTCCACCCATGACCTCTTTCCCACACCGCCCCCACCCCGTCCGTCTCCTAGGTCCCGAACTAGCACCTCAGCCACAACATCTCCGGGACCAGTGGTGCCTGTAGTCACCGAAATGTGGAGTGTACCGGCCACCAGGGCAGCCAGTGTGGCACGGAGCCACAGCACAGACAGTCCCCCACCTGTGAAGCATCAGAAGTTGGCCAGTGCCCGGCAGGAGAGGGGGAAGACTCCAGCCACCAAAGCCGCTCCCAGGGGTCCTGTTGAGAGTATGGAGTCAGCTGTGACACCTTCCAAGGTGGGGAAGGGCCACAAGAAACACGGCAAGTCTGAGAAGACCGCCATCATCCCCGCTGCCCAGGAGGCCACCGCCAGCACCAGCCCAGCTGCCCAGGAGGCAGCCCCAGCCCAGCTGGCCAGGCGGCCACCGCCGGCCCCAGCCCAGCTGCCCAGGAGGCCACCGCCAGCCCCAGCCCAGCCCAGCTGCCCAGGAGGCCACCGCCAGCACCAGCCCAGCTGGGCCATGAAGGACCGCCAGCAAAAGGCCCGTTGGGCCATGAAGGACAGCCAGCAGCTGAGAACCTGCAATGTAGACCGCAGAACAGGGCACCGCCATCTGAAGCACCGCTGAACAGGGCACCTCCATCTGAAGCACCGCTGAACAGGGCACCGCCATCTCAAGCACTGCTGAACAGGGCACCGCCATCTCAGGCACCGCTGAACAGGGCACCGCCATCTCAAGCACCGCTAGCCCATGATCGGCAGGGGCACTGACGCAACTGGGTCTGTCACGGGGTGAATGATGCACTCTTGGCACCATGCCCCCTCCAGAACCAGTGGAGACTGTCATCCAGTACCTCTGTCCTTAACAGGATGAAGCACTCTGGGCACCATGCCCTCTCCAGAACCAGTGGAGACTGTCATCCACTTGTGAGACTGTGGCTTTGCACTACCCAGGATTGAACAGTGGGCAGACCACCCACTGTATAGACTTGTGAGACTGTGGCTTTGCACTCCCCAGGATTGAACAGTGGGCAGACCACCCACTGTATAGACTTGTGAGACTGTGGCTTATCACTCCCCAGGATTGAACAGTGGGCAGACCACCCACTGTATAGACTTGAGAGACTGTGGCTTTGCACTCCCCAGGATTGAACAGTGGGCAGACCACCCACTGTATAGACTTGTGAGACTGTGGCTTTGCACTCCCCAGGATTGAACAGTGGGCATGTGGCCCCCTTGTAGATTTGGCGTCGTGCACTCAAGCAGCTGAGGTGCCCCCCCTTTCCCTCTCCCTGAGGTGCCTGTTTAGTTGCTGTCTGATGCCCCTGCAGTGTTCTCTCCGTCATGGTCGGGGATCTTGTGTGGGCCTCGCCCATACCGTTTGGTCCCAGTGCTCCACTGACTTTCTTTGTGCACTACCTGGACTACTATGCTTGGTATCTATTTTGTACATGGTGTATATATATATTTCTGCCTACTTTTTTTTTATATATTCCAATGGTTACACTAATTTTCTATTGTCTTTGCATTCTTCCTGGGGGCTTAGGGGGTGTAACTGTGATGTATTGATATGCATTAGTGTGTGTGTTGTAGTGGGTGAGGGTGGGGGTGTTGCGTGTGTATGTCCCTGTTTTTTCCCTCCCACCCCCCTGTGTTGTAGGTGCAGTACTCACCGTGGTCTTCGCCGCCGGCGTTCGTGCTTCTGGTAGAGGAGCAGGAAGACTATCGAAGGTAGATTTGGATTTCCTGTTGCATGGTGTCCTCGTTCCTCGTGGAGTGTGTAGAGGTGAGCGTTTTCCCTTCAAAATTCCAGTTTCCGCCGTGTTTTTATCCGCGGTGAATCCACCCCGGAAAAGGTGGCAGATTGGCCTGTCATAATAGTGTGGGCGGTACATTGTCTCCCGCCTGTCTGTTGCCGGTGACCGCCGCGCTGTTTGTTTGTACCGCCGTGGCGGTCGGAGTGTTAAAGTGGCTGTCTTTGTTGGTGGTTGCCGCCACGGTCGTAATTGCACATTTCTTACCGCCGGCCTGTTGGCGGTTTTACTCCCGCTTTAACACCGTCCGCCAGGGTTGTAATGACCACCTAAGTCAGAAGGTAAAATATTAGACCAGGGCAAATCCGGTTAGTGTATCTGACCCGTGCTCCATTGTGATTAGCCTAAAATTGTGTGAGCTTCTGGCCTACCAAGACAAGTAACTATCATTGGCGCTTTGTGCTCTTTGGTACTATTTCCACGTGATACTGTAAAATTCATATCTCTGGTCACCATTGTTGAGTTTTTAACATTTTGTGCATTACATTTTACTCTATTTTCCTAATTCAAATTCCAAGATTTACTGTTTTGCATTTTGAGTTTATTACTTTTTTGGTGAACCTTAGATACCTTTACACATTGCCCTAAATTAAGCCTGTTTATGCCATAGCAAACAGAGGGGTTGAACACAGGTTAATGTAATGACTTTGAGGGTTCAGTGTGAAAAGATTTGTGATTATTCCTCAATGGGGGTAGTCACCCACTGCAAACAATAATCCATTTTCTTACAGTGATGTTCAGAGGTGGGATCCAGGACTTGGGTTTTGCAGCACTACACATTAAAAAGCCATATTTAAATTGACAGCAAAAATTGACATTTTGTACTTTTAATTAGCTTTATGTTTTTAATTGGGTTATTTTTGATTTCTTACAAAGTCACACTTGCACTCACTGGGAACACAGAGATGAATCTTGTTAATGTAGAGAGCCTTAGCATGGCAGAGTTGATGAAACTGTGCAAGCAATAAGGACTGAAGCAGAACAAGCAATGCAAGAACGACTATTATCACATTGCTCTCAGAGCCTGGGAGGACGTCCATCAGCTACAATGCACCAGGAGAATGAGGTTAAGGCCAAAGAGGGAAATGAGGAGGACACTGAGGAAGTCCCAGTGCCAGGAACAGCATCACCTGCATTGTCCAGAGCAGAAAGAAGGTGTCCATTCACAGTTTGTCCTCGTCAGAGTTAGAGAACAGGGAGGCAAAGTGGGCCTTGAAGTTGCTGCAGGCTACACTTGCCCCTAAAGAGAAAAAGTTAGCTGCTGAAAGAAGAAGGTAGCAGCAACCCTTGAACTGTAGGTGAAAAGTTTCCCTTTACCTTAGAAGAGAAGAAAGCCCTGCTGGTCCACAAATGGAGCCAGTAAAAGATGGATATGAGGGCCTCTGAGTCCAGTGATGGTAGTGGCAACAATACAAAAGTGTCTAGGAGGGGTAAGCGCAAGGTCTACATCTCTAGAAATCTAGTGCCTAGTTATGTGATGGGGGTGACATTAATACATGTTTTTCAGCTTATGAGGTAGATTTGCAGATGCATAGCATCCCAAGGGAGGACTGGAAGGAGGGTAGCCAGTGGAAGCACATGCCCATTGCTGGGAAAAATACACAGCTGACCAGGTAACATATGGCATCATGAAAGGGTCCTCATAGTCAAATTTGATCTAACCCCAGAGACGTATTGCCTGATATTCAGGGATAGCCAGAAGTAGAAACACCAGTCTTGGGTGTACTTTGCAGGTGCCTCAAGCACTGCACTGCACGGATGGGTAAAGTGAGTACAATAGCAAGTTATGATGGGCTGCACAATTTGTTGATGAAGAAGCACATCTTGTGCAACTGCTTAACAAAGTTATGCCATCACCTGATAGGTTGCAATCAAACTGTGCACAGAGAGCTTGGGAACTTGGGAAGGATCAGTTCTCTGGATCAGCACAAGAATGCCCACATAGGTACCTGGGAGTGGCCATAAGAAGGGTGGTTCATGTTCCTCTCTGCAGAAGAAAGGGGAAGATCCATTACACATAACACACAGAATTTTCCCAAAAGCCCCCAAAGAGTTTTGAGGGGAGGGATTCCCAGGTTACTCCTGAGCAGAAGAAAGTGAGGTTTGGTGGGAAGAAGCCCATGGTGCCATATCACTAGGCCGATATTTTGACTGTCTGGAGACAGAACACAAGAGCGGTGACACCGTATATACCAGGCAGCCACCCACTGGTGTCTCTCTACAGCGGTGACTGGTATAACCCCAGGGGTAGCTATTCCCAGGAGGAGAGGGTAAAGCTTGCCCTGTCATTCTTTAGCAGGGAGGTGGACAAGAGAGTGGCAAACATCACATTAAGGAGGTTGCAGTGAAAGGGACCCCTGTCACTGCTCTGTGGAAAACCTGGGCCAGCCAGACCACGGTGTTAGCAAGCCTGGTTATCCCAGAACAGTACCTGCTATGACATGCCTGTATGGCAAAGCAGGCCAATTGGCAGGAGGATGTCCTCCCTATGGCCATGATATCTTTAGTGACCACCCTGACAAGGTTTGTAATCATTCCTTGAGGTTGGTAGTTGCACACCCCAAATAATAATTCAATTTCATATTTTACCCAAATCTGATGTGATCCAATAACTTTAAGTGTACCTTTCACTACTTATGACACTTATAGTCCTGGCCCCTTGATATACCTCTGTAAAAAGAAATGTGGTCCACAAATATTCTTTTTTTATTTGTGTTTTTGTATCAGTAGAGAAGTAATTTAACTTGGGTAGACATTAATATTCTGGGCTGATTTTTTCTGTTTTTAAAAATGGCAGATGTGTGGCAGTGATGATGTAATATTTCGGGAACCAAGAGACCTTTATAGTTGGTGTCAAAACATAGTTTTGGGGATCAAGTAGTCTTATAGGAACAGAAAATAACTTCTCAGAGCAACCCTTCGTTCGTTTTCCAAAATGGCGGCTGTATAATGATGTGTTTTAGCCATCATCTTGGTAATTTATTTTAATATTGTTTGTTTCAAGTTTTCCGTTGATTCAAATTCGTAAACATGAGCGAAGCAGAGGGGAGCAGAGGATCTTTACCTCCTGACAGAGTGTTGCTAACTACAAAATCTGAGAACTCCTACAACAAAGAAAAATGTGCCAGATGCCAAACTAATCAAAAAGAAACGCTAACATCAACTGTGACTGGACCGAAGAGAGTTTGAGATGCTGCAGAAATACGGCAAGACAAAGCACACAAAAGATTGAAACTGATGAGTGAAGAGGATCAAATACTTTAACATTGTAACAACAAGTGCTATAAGTCATGTACAATGGAAAAAATGGTCATAAAATAGCAGAAACTAATGAATCACACCTCCATCCCATTTCCTTTGCTGCCTCCTTTTTCCTGCCGCTGCTTCCCCTGCGGCCCCTCCCCCCTCCCCCCTCCTTCTCACTGCTCCTTGCTGCCTCCTTTTTACTTTTTCCCGCCGCTCCGTCTCCTGCGGCCCCTCCCACCTCCCCCCTCCTTCTCACCGTTCCTTGCTGCCTCCTTTTTCCTTTTTCCCGCCGCTGCGTCCCCTGTGGCCCCACCCTTCTCATTCGCCAGGCCCTCCCGCCTCCCAGCTGCCACTCCCACCCTCCCCACCTCTTATGGCAGCTGTGGCGCGGCCACACCGAAGGCAAGCCAGTCTGCGCCCATCCGCGCCTGGACCGCGCCCAGCGCCAGAACCCCTGGCCCCGGGAACAGCCACCCCGTCAGCATTCGCTACAACACCGACACCCTCCGCACACTCAACACCTGCCGAGACACCACCTGCTTCCAGGCCTCTCCAAAGGGCACGCACGGACCCTTCTCCTGCCACAACTGCAGCTTCACCTGCAACAGAGCCCACATACCTCCTAGGATCAAGACCAACCACCTCCGTTGCATACTCCTCAACACCCGCTCAGCACGCAAGCACGCCATCGAAGTCTGGGACCTGCTCGACTCCACCTCCCCGGACGTGGCCTTTCTAACCAAAACTGGGTGGAACGACTCCTTAGTACCCGATATTGCCATAGCCATCCCGAACGGATACATAGTCGCACATCGAGACCGCACCAACAGAACCAGAGGAGGCATAGCCATCGTCCACAAAGCCACCCTCGAAGTGAAAACCACCCTGGACGACACCTTCAGCGCCGCCAAGCTCCTTCACTTCCAAGTCCGCAACGACCCCAACACCACGCTCAGAGGAACCCTCATCTATAGACCCCCAGGACCCAGGGCACCTTTCAGCAATGCCAACGCCGACCTGTGCAGCACCCACGCACTCGCCTCTACAGACTACATCCTCCTCGGGGACCTGAACTTTCACCTCGAAAACAACAATGACACCAACTCCACCACCCTGACCGAAAATCTCGCCAACCTCGGCTTCACACAGCTCGTCAACACACCCACCCACACAGCCGGTCACACCCTTGACCCCATCTTCTCCACAAACAACCACGTCACCTTCAACCATACCACCGAACTCTACTGTACCGACCACCACTGCATCCACTTCACCTTCAAGAAATAGACAAAACACCACCTCACTGAACAACCACCACGCCGTCGATGGGGCAAAGTCACCGAATTTCAACTAACCAATGCCCTAGCCCAGAAACTACCCGTCAACCCCACCGACCCCGACATTGCGGCACACAACCTCAAGATATGGATCAACGACTGCGCCGACCGCCTTGCTCCACTCAGAAAACCCTCCAACAACCACATCAACAAAAAAGCCACCTGGTTCACCGATGACCTCCAAGCCTCTGAACGCCACTGCCAAAAACTCAAGCAAATATCGCTACTTGAACGCACTCTAGACAACCACACAGCACTCAAGGATGCCACACGCAAACACCACCAACTCATCAGGCTAGCTAAAAGATCCTCCTTCAAAACCTGCCTAGAAAACAACACCCACGACTGCAAATAACTTTTCAGCATCGTAAAAGAACTCTCCAACCCAAACGCCACCGTCAACGACATCACCCCCTCCCAAGAACTATGCGACGCCCTAGCAACTGCCTTCCACCAAAAAATCACGGACATCCACGACAGCTTCAACTCCCCTCACACTCTGGATGCTCCTACCCCACCCACCACGAACTCCACCCGCTCCAGCCGACTGACCTCCTGGACCAACATCAGCGATGACGAAACCCGCAAGACCATGAACTCCATCCACTCCAGATCACCATCAGACCCCTGCCCACACCACATCTTCAACAAAGCAGACACAGCCATCGCACCACACCTACGGAAAGCCATCAACATCTCCTTCGAAACTGCAAGATTCCCGGAAAGCTGGAAACACGCCGAAATCAACACCCTTCTCAAGAAACCAAAGGCGGACCCCGAGGACCTGAAAATCTTCCGGCCCATATCCCTGCTCCCTTTCCCGGCGAAGGTCATCGAGAAAATCGTCAACACTCAGCTCACTCGGTACCTCGAAGACAACAACATCCTCGACCCCTCCCAGTCTGGCTTCAGACGCAACCACAGCACCGAAACCACCCTCCTCGCCGCCACAGACGACATCAGAAGCCACCTCGACAATGGAGAAACATCAGCCCTCATCCTCCTAGACCTATCAGCCGCCTTTGACACAATCTGTCACCACACCCTAAAATCCTGCCTCCACGCAGCAGGAATCCAGGACCAGGCCCTCGAATGGACCGCATCCTTCCTCGCCGGCAGAACCCAAAGAGTCCGCCTCCCCTCATACCAATCGAAAGCCTTCAATATCATCAGCAGCGTACCCCAGGGCTCATCCCTCAGCCCAACGCTGTTCAACATCTACATGGCCCGTCTCGCACAAGTGCCCCGCCAACACAAACTCAACATCATCTCCTACGCCGACGACACCCAACTCATCCTCTCCCTCACCAAGGACCCGCACACCTCCAAAACCAACCTCCAGGAGGGACTAAAAGCCATCGCCGACTGGGTGAGAGACAGCCGGGTAAAGCTGAACTCGGACAAAACAGAGGTCCTCATCCTTGGGCGCACCCCGTCCTCCTGGGACAACTCATGGTGGCCGTCCACGCTGGGTCCCCCACCGACACCAACCGACAGCGCACGAAACCTCGGCTTCACCCTCGACTCCTCACTCTCCATGTCAAAGCAGGTCAGTGCCATCTCCTCCTTCTGCTACAACACCCTCCGCATGCTTCGCAGAGTTTACAAATGGATCCCAACAGACACAAGAAAAACAGTAACCCAGGCCCTCGTCAGTAGCAGACTCGACTACGGCAACGCCCTCTATACCGGTATCTCATCCAAACTCCTCCAACGCCTCAAACGCATCCAAAACGCCTGCGCCCGACTCATCCTCAACATCCCTCGCCACTGCCACATCACCCCCCACCTAAGAGACCTTCACTGGCTCCCCGTCAACAAGAGGATCACCTTCAAGCTCCTCACCCACACACACAAGGCACTCCACAACACCGTACCATCATACCTGAACAACAGACTTAGCTTCTACACCCCCACCCGGCATCTCCGCTCCGCTAACCTCGCCCTCGTCTCCATCCCACGCATCCGACGCAAATCTTCCGGCAGCAGATCATTCTCGTACCTCGCCGCCAAGACCTGGAACACCCTCCCGCCGGATCTACGACAGACCCGGGACCTTCTTTCCTTCAGAAAACTCCTCAAGACTTGGCTCTTCGAGCACACCCAACCCCCCCCCAGCACCTTGAAACCCTCATGGGTATGTAGCGCGCTTTACAAATTGATTGATTGATTGATTGGGTGCTGGCTACGGGTTCACACTCTAAGAGATATGAGAAATAATTATCAACACTGATGAAACTGTATTGATCCATAATAATGAAATTAAGATTTTTCTGATGAGGCTGTACTATGACAGAATTTGTTTTTTGTCAGCCTAACAAAAAGAATGAGCCATGTATGGTATTCTCAGCTGATTTGACTCCTGAACTTCTTGCTGGCAAAATAAGATCACAGGATGCAGTAAAATCAGCAGGAACCATTTTAAGAAACGTCCCAAATGATTTAGATTTTGGACTCAATGACAAATTTAGGGATGCTCCAGACTCCGCAATTCATGCGACTCAACAATAATGCCTGATGTTTCCTTATAATTTTTACATCATTGCCTAATATTAGCAAAGCAAAACTACTACAAACAAAAGTTCTTGAGTTTGGAACAGAACATTGATGATGGCTTTGAAGATATAAGCGAAGAAGTGGAAGACAATCCCATGAACCGACAGGCTTATGCTGTACAAATGTACTGTCTTTTCCAAATCATGTTTTATGAATTACATCACAGAAAAAAGAAAACTCTGCTACACATGATGACTGCCCACAAAATCTATGACAAGTGCAAAAGTAGAGAGCTTATTACTTCAATGAATAGATTGGTGTTTCAACAGGTTATAATGACATAGTACGGAGCAGGTACTTGAGAGCAGCTCATGCTGTAAAATCTTGGAGAATCCAACAGCACACCTCTTCCAAGTCACTTTACCAGGAAAGGATTTACAATTGCTGCTCTTGATAATTTTGATTTTGAAGACAGCTGTTCTTTGTCTGGAACATCCAGCACATATGCTACTGCTATGGTGCTTTTTCAAGACTATACCAAAGAAGTAGGTTCTGGAAAACAAACCGTCTCAGCTGTAAGCATAAACAAAGGAAGCTGTAAACTTATAAACCAACTGCCTTTCAACATGTGCAAAATCACTGCAAGCCATCAACGTGTTCCAGTCTACCAGTATGTTTCAAAGTGGTTGAGGACCTGGATCTTCTTCTACCTGATGCTCCAGTCCGCAAAGCTGATTTAACTGAAGTTATCATATTGCTTATTCGGTGTGGACTGAAGTATGAAGAAAAGCCTCCTCGGGCTGGGATTCATGCTCTGACCTCCCAGAATATCATCCCACTGAGAAGGTTGGGTTTTTACGAGTAATACAATCTCCAGTCACAAACTACGAAACAGTATACACAGCTCTAAAAAGTTTCCAAAATGTGTGTGCTCATCTCGAAGACAAGCCTATCCTGTCAATTTTCTGTGATGTTTTCCGTATTGTAGCTGACATTTTTATGAGCAATCCAGTAGAATTTGAAGATCTTTATTCAATGATGGGTGTTTTCCACATGACAAAAGTTGTGTTGTGGTGTGCAGAAAGTTCTCTCAGTGGATGTGGCATAGACGATACACTTATTGAGGCTGAAATCTTTGGAAGAAAATTCATTATGTTAGTTGTTACAAGGTATGCTCATCATATCTGAGACTATAGAAACATTGTGTTGAAATGCTTTCTGGAACAAGAATGACAAATTAAATTTTGCATATCTTATCTCAGAAGTGAATAAGGCACAGGGTGCACTTCATTCAAAAGACATAATGCAAAGCCAGGCAATGTTCAATACACTCAGTTCAAAATCAGAAAAACCTGAAAGTCAAGTTCACAGAGTAAATCAAAGAATGTGAAGAAAAATCAGAACTTTGCAATTACTGGGGAAATGTTTTACACAATAGCTCTAGTGAAAAACTTAGAACATGATGATCAGAAAGGTGATTGGGAGCTGCACGTGAAGACTGTGGAGTCACCGATTAATGTGCTTCGCGAATTCGATTGCATAAACTAACTGAGACATGGGTCCTGGTATTTGGAAAGAGTGAAGAAACTAGAGGTAGAAAAACTATACCTCTGCAGAAAATTCATCCAAAGACATTTTGGGGGTCATTCTAACTCTGGCGGGCGGTGGAGGCCACCCGCCAGAGTTCCCCCGACAGAACACCGCTCCGCGGTCTGAAGACCGCTGCGGTGATTCTGTGTTTCGCGCTGGGCTGGCGGGCGACCGCCAGAAGGCCGCCCGCCAGCCCAGTGGGAAACCCCTTCCCACGAGGAAGCCGGCTCCGAATGGAGCCGGCGGAGTGGGAAGGTGCGACGGGTGCAGTTGCACCCGTCGCAAATTTCAGTGTCTGCAAAGCAGACACTGAAATTCTTTGTGGGGCCCTCTTACGGAGGCCCCTGCAGTGCCCATGCCATTGGCATGGGTACTGCAGGGGCCCCCAGGGGCCCCACGACACCCCATACCGCCATCCTGTTCCTGGCGGGCGAACCGCCAGGAACAGGATGGCGGTATGGGGTGTCGGAATCCCCATGGCGGCGCAGCAAGCTGCGCCGCCATGGAGGATTCCTGAGGGCAGCGGAAAACCGGCGGGAGACCGCCGGTTTTCCTGTTCTGACCGCGGCCAAACCGCCGCGGTCAGAATGCCCTGCGGAGCACCGCCAGCCTGTTGGCGGTGCACCCGCCGACCCCGGCCGCCGGGGTCGGAATGACCCCCTTTGTGGTGAAAGACAGAGCAAGAAAGTTCAATGGTATGACTCCAGATATGAAACTGGAACACACGATCCAGGGATCACAGAAAAGTTTCAAGGGAATTGTTGGTCAGACACATAAACGTGAATATGTTGCTCAATGGCAGCTAGATTACCATGAAGTCCTTTCTATTTGCAATGTTTTCAGAGAGATGACAAATTCCAAATTAATGGACCATCGTGAAAACGGTTCCTCACCACAAACTTATGGGAAAGAGAGGGGCATGTTTTCATAAACATGTTGACAGCCTTCTTCATTTCATGCAGCAGCAAGGAAACCCCTTTAAGAGGACTGAGCCTGGGGGACTACACAACTTTGTGACTAAACAATATGTGGATAACGAAATAAAGAAACATCTACTAGGTGTCCTGGAACATGGTTCATAACTATACACAGAACTGAAGCAGCAAAAATTTGTACTGAAAGAGAAAAAGCTGTTTGACATAATCACTAAAGCAAAACGTCCACACTTTAATTGCCATAGTAAGAGTTACGTCGAACCAGCCACTACAAAATAGGTTACAAAAAAATGACTTTTTCAAGCACATAGAGAGATGGATGTAGCAAAAGAATGGTGTGAATTTATCCCGGATATTCTGTACGTATTATTTGATGGAGATGCTGCAACCAAACCTGTGTAGCACGACAAGGTTTGTGCATGTACAAGAGCTTGAAGAAAGAGTTTCACCTGAAGATTTTCAATTCGAAAAAGTGTCCTCATTGAAAACTGCTGTTCTTCTGAACAATTGTGAATAGTCAAGATTTCATCCATGCAAAACTTCGGAGAGGTCATTCAGATTGTTTTACCGATATCAAAGTCAGTGTGCATCTTGCAAGAACTGCACATTGTCTTTGACAGCTATCTTGAACCATCTGTCAAAGAATGTGAGAGGATCAGACAAATGTCTACAAGTGGAAAAATTGACCTTTGCCTGCATCAAAAGGTCAACACCTTTACCTGTGCAACTTGATAAATTCTGGTCATCAACATCAAACAAGATGAACTTGGATATATTAACTTGCCAAAACATTACTGATGCTTCGGTGAATACTGAATTTCCAATTATTGCAAGTGGAATGATTGTCAGTGAGAAGTTGGTGCTGCAGAGATATATTCAAAAGGTATGGGCCATGTTGTTCAAGAACTTAACAGCACATTGGAGGAAGCAGACCTTCGTGTTGAACCACATGTTGAGTGGGTTGTTTGAAATGGTTGCATTTGAGTCACTGTACTGTCAAATGACAAATATTATTATTGTGCTACTTTGATTTGTTGCAATGTTCATAAGTCAGTGATTGTCTGAGTTATAAATATTTTATGGAACAGTCAAGAAAAGACACTTAATCCTGCTTCATATTCTGTACAAGAAACTTGACCAGAGATACCCAGGGTTCTTATCAAGGCACATATTCTTATGGGTTATGACACTATGAGCATAACTGGAACAAAGTCTAGAGCTTTAACTGCTGGACCTGTGACGTTTCTGAAAGGATTGCTGAGACAGAAGAAGAATGTGACTTAAAAGACTTTATAGACATAGAAAAATACATTGTGTGTGTGTGGAAAATGAGTTCTGACTGTCACATATTTGGCAATCTTCGGTACAGTGAATTCAAGAGATCAGTCCCACTAAGTGACCTTCCACCGATGTCATATTCTGTGCGTGGACACATTAAAAAGGCGTTCTACTTGAACAGAAGATTTGTAAATTTTTCGGATCATGCCTAAGTAATGAAAGGTCCATCTGAATTTGGTTGGGAAGATATTGATGGGGTGCTAAAGTCTACGAAATTTCTAAAGCCTCTACCCACAGAACTTACACGTACATATGTACTTGCAAAACCTGTGCTACAAAAATATGTTCCTATCAATATGCTCTTCTCAAATGTTCACTGCAAATGTACCACAAGCGATTGCCGAAACAAATAAATGAAATGAACTATGAAACTGTGACTAAAACAGGAGTGATGAACAATATTTTTTTTTCATATTCAGATCATAAACATTATTTGGTGTATGCATAAAAGGATTAAAAAACATTATTATTTGTTCCATTTCTATATATGTCTCTTGTTCCTCTATTATAGTCACCATTCTGAAAAATGGCAGAAGGGTTGCTCTGAGGAGTTATTTTTTGTCTCTATAAGACTACTTGACCCCCAAACCAATATCTTAACACCAAAATGAAGTATATAGGTCTCATGGTTCCTGAAATATTACATCATCACTGCAACACATTCCGCCGTTTTTAAAAAATTATGTCCAGAAAAATTCGGCCCGGGTCAGCAATGTCTACCCAAGCTAAATTACTTTTCTAATGATCCAAAAACACAAATCAAAAAATGAAAGTTTCTGGACAATTTTTTTTTACAGAGATATATCAAGGGGCAAGGATTATTAAGGTTCTGTCCTTTTCTATTCTCTTTGAATCACACACTAGGTGGAAGTATAAGAGAATACAAACTGCTTAAAAGATTAATTTATCTATGTGCATTTCGCATGTAAACATATATTCCACAAACGTTATGCTTCCCATTGGCATGTTTCTATCCCAGCCTCAAATCATGTATGCTTATTTATTAACCCCTTCGTCTGTTACCACCACAGTGCTGTGAGAGTTGAAGAATACACCACTCTGAATAAAAATGAAACATGTGTAGAACTACTAACTAAAATGATGCGCTATATGTTGATCTATCAACCTCAGAAAGGTATTGTGAGGGGGACGGGCCTGTGATTGAGATGTTATATGTGGACTGCTGTAAATAATGTATTGTCTGTAACTGGGTTTGTTGAATCAAGTGAGTGGCTGAGCAACCGCGAATGAGGAACAGCATTCAGTGATGAAGTTTGGGCATGACCCAATTGGTGTGTGCCACGGAGAAACTGGTAGTCCTGGGGCAGAGTCATTGACAAGTATTTATTTTCTACTCTTTTGGGCCATCTACCTGGGGCTGTTTATGAGTTTGTTTGATGTGCTGCACAGGCCTCCCTCTTTGGTATGTGTGGAGTATTTGGTTAATGTGCTCAAACAATATAGCTATTTGGCTTTAGCAAAATATGTTTGCATAAGTATATTCCATCAATAATTCGAAATGGATATGTGGTCACCATATTCCATGCATGCTTCTTTATTTTACTCACCAGCTCAGTTCACGGATCCACCTATGGCTTTCCCCTTTAAATTGTACTTAACACTGTGGGTCTAACTGTCATTCAGGAATACAATGTATCCCCCAAGAGGAGCCAAGATGACGATTCCAATCCTGCACCTGTTCCAATTCAGATACTCAATAATAATATGTAGGTTGGGAACCTGGAGAGATTGGAAGAAGGGAAATAACACCAGAGACAGTAGTCCTGAAAGTCTCTCACAGAAACCAGGATCACTTGTACTATAGTTTAAATAAAAGAAACACAAAATACACTGTAACACTTATGCAATAAGGAGCGACTGTAACTAGCCCCAGTCCTACCTGGAATCACGCCTAGAGCCATATGGCAGAGGAGAGGCTCCAGGAGCGCTGAGAGGGAGCAAGCAAGTATGTGATAACGTTGCTGAAAGATGTAACATCCCAGCGGAAAGGCTACCTATGGGGGTGAATTGTGTAGCAAGCACAGGAAGGATTCAGAAGGTAAGTGGGAGGTATCACAGGGAGGAAGGAATAATAGTCTAGAGCAGTGGTTCCCAACCTTTTGACTCCTGAGGACCCCCAATGCATCATTACTGGAAGCCGGGGACCCCCAAGCAATTTGTACAATTTAAATTTCAAACATTCAAACAGTAATGCGCAATAAATAGTACACACCAAACAAATACTCAAATTACTAAAGATATAATTCTTTTATATTGAACAAATATGCAAAAATTGAAACATTTTATTGGGAAGGTTGGTGCTGCATCTCACAACTAACTTTTCAATGTTTAGTTTTATTTAGGAAAGGTGAATCCTCAGGTCAGATTCTTACTTTCCGGGCGATTTCTGTTATTATTTTTTAGGTAGTAAGATCTGAGAAAGCTTTTTCACATAAATATGTGGTGGGGAAAGGAAGTAAATCATAAGGGTCTCACATCTCTCTCTACCCTCTCTGTCACTTGTAATTCATTTGTTTTATAGCACCTCTCATACCTCTGTCAGACCACTTTACAGGGGGCTACAAGGTGTAGGATTCACGTCATCCACACTGGTAGGCATTTTCTAAGAGTGCTTGGTATGGAGAAGCACAAACCCAGGATTCAGAACGCAACGCAGTTGTTAGCATTGTCTTTAATGATAAGAATGTATTTCTACACAAGCAAACCTTTTTTAGCACCATAAGGAAAATGAAAGACTAGGAAAAAACAACTTTCTAATTTGTGACCTGCAGTTTGCATGCAGCTCTTTAATGGCAGTTCATAGTTCACTGTGCTATATTACGATCTGCACAGTAACAAAAGAATCTCTGACAAAAGCAGTAACGCACTGTGCCATCCACTACACAACCATTACTGTTCTTTGCATTATACATCTCCTTTGCCGCAGGCATATTAACCACATGCGCTACCTTTTTTCAAAACTGCCACTGCCCAAAAAACTCATTCCTCTTCAGCAGGTACATTAATCACTAGAGTTATCTTGACGCTTTCATTTTTGCTGCACACAGAGCTTTGCAGTGCTTTTAAAACTGCTGAATAAAGGAAGTAATAAAAACACGCACGTATGTGTCAGAGTCCCCAGCTGGAGAAGTGCCTTTCTCCCAGCCCAGGTCTGCGGACCCCCTGGGAATGTGTCACGGACCCCTGGGGGTCCGCGGACCACAGGTTGGGAACCACTGGTCTAGAGGAGCAAGGAACAGAAGGGGAAAAGGGCAACAAGGGTGAGGGTACAGAAAACAGAGTGACAAGCTGCATGGTAGTGAAGAAGCCAAAACAACTGAAAGACTGATCCAGTGCCTGCACTGAGGTCATATAACCACGGTCTCCCAGGAACCCTGCCCACAACCCTGACGTGTCCGTCCCTTAGGTCACTTAGTGCATCATTACAAGTCTCAGATTCCAAATTGAGTCCACGCACCAAATAACAGGTAGGTAACCCAAGTAACTCTACCCTACATGGGCAATAACATGTGGGCCTGTTCATACGAGGTCCTTTTCCACCTGGAATTCCTTCTTCTGGGCTGAAGTACGGGCATTTAAGCAGCTGGTAAATGGCCGCTGGTCGCAGTTGCTGTGGGTCAGGGCACAGAGATTGGAGGGTCTGCTGGGTTGGGCATTGCTCGACGAGCACTGTCTCCTTGACCTGAGGTGCTGCATGTTTGCCCAGTATTTGCAAACCTGGTAACCTGAGGTCGGGAAACACTAGACCAGAGGTCTTCAAACTGGGGGGCGGGCCCCCCCTAGGGGGGCCTCAAGTGATCCCAGGGGGGGCGCCAAATGCTGGCCAAAAGAAATATTATACAGATAACAGGCCTTTGTTTTAAGCAGAAGCATGTTATTGCAGGTTTAAAAAGGTAACAGTACTTCACTGCAATGTTTAAATAGGTTTAGACATATTTAAACATTGCCATCTTTCTAAAATAATTGTGAAAAATTCTGTGGGGGGCAAAGATTTTTATTTTTCAACTGGGGGGGGCGCGGCATTAAAAAGTTTGAAGACCACTGCACTAGACATAGATAATCTGCCATGGAGGTATCCGTTTGGAGAATACTGCTCCGGTCGGTTTCGGATGACGCCCTTAAAGGGTTAAGAGGATGGGATAACAGGAAACGTGGGAGCTGGAAATCACAGTCTCCTTAAGGACTCACAGGTTTTATATGGACTAGCGCAATCCATAATAGGACCAGTAAGTAAGACCCTCCTTTTGGCGGGACAGATCTGCACGGTCTGTAACTACTCGTCCGTCACGCAGCAGCTGTACGCTGTTCCAGGACGGCCTGCCCACATTGCTGTAGAATTTTCCCCTCCGGGCCGGCTCTGTCTAGTGCTTGCTCCCCATTTTGGCGAACGCAGTCTGTATATTTAAAGAAGATTTTCACATTATATACGAGTGTTTTCCTCTTCATAACCAACCCATCTGAGTTAAAGAGTGTATATTGAAAAACGACGGGGTCTCCTAACGTCAATGTGAAGAAAAGGCGGGCGCCTCGCCATTTTCAAGAAGATGGTTCGCGATATGAAATAAAAAATATATGTTAGGAACCTCCAGAGAGCGTGAGGCATGAACTCACCAGAGACTAATGACTTAAATAAGATCCCTCCTCTTTGAAATTGGTATTTGCTATTTACATATAAATTAGATGTTGCTAAATTTCAGTTATTTCGCGTGAGGGCGAAATACTAACATTTGAAATTGCGTTGCTCAGGCACATTGACATTTTATGATTTCTGCTGTGCACCGCGGGCAAAATTATAAACATTGCACAATGTCACTTTCTTATTGCTGTCGAAAGTATAGAGAAAAGTGGCAGTTTTGTGCCTCGTTTGGAATTCAGTTGGTTTGTGTAAAGAGGGACATGGGTGGTTTGTGCATTTACTCAGATGCTGCGCTTCTGTGTTCGGGGGTCACTGGTAAGTCGGCAGGTCTGGAACTGGTAAATATAAATGTTCATTTAGACAGCCAGACAAAATATGCTCTCTCTGCTCTCCAACTCCCGCAATACAGGTTACCCCTTAATCCCTTGGCCTTTGTGTACTCTCACTCTCGGGTCATTGGTAACTGTACGGATAATGCACACCTAACACATTGGGGGAGGGAGGCAGAAGATGTTTTTCTTAAATTGGACTTCTGTACAGCTCAGACTTGACCCCAGGGCATTAAAGCACTTTACTATGAGCACTAGATTACACTACACAGGAGTCAATGTTTTCCTTCCTTGTTTAAGCAACGGAGAGATAAAGTGATTCGCCGATAATTATAGTTTGTTGAGCCAAAGCCGGGACTTCAGCTTGGTTCCCTTCTAAAGTTTGTAGCTCTGGCTTTGAGGCCACATTGTGGACAAATAAAGCTTGCGTATGTAAGTGGTGGGTGTGACCAAGAGGCCTCATGTTGTGGGCCCCGAGGCTGAAGATGGAGCAGGAGGTTTCTTTACTGCTAGTGGATCATATGTATTTTAAAGAGATGTGATTTGAGCTCCATTCTGGAGTGGAGAAATGAAGTCTCAAACAGGATTTACAGGCAATGGTCTTCCCTGGTTCTTCTCATATCCATCCATCTGACACCAGCTCATTCACATGGGCCCTCCACGATCCACAAGAGCTTCATCCCCTGTGCAGTCCCCCAGGGTTTATTCTGCCCCTGTCACTTTCAGGCTCTACATCAATTCATTTTTTTCACTTTAATCACCAATGACAGCATCAAAATTAACCAATACGCTGATGACACAAAACTGCTTGACAGTGTGCTTCACTATCAAACACCTCATCCGGAGATGGATGTGCAGCTCGTTCCTCGCACTCTGACCTATTAATATCTCCTACTTGGGCAACAGCCAACACAGGCCCAACAACATAGAAGCTGTATGGTTTACTTATTTAATCATCTGAAGAGCAGAGAGTGTAATACATGTCACTTACTCTCCAGCCACTACCACCTCTCCTATTACATTGTCCCATACATTTCCACTAGTATTACACAATCAGTACATATTTAATATGTACACAGCCCCTACCCCGAACCTTAACCATACATAACTCTATACCTACCATTACGATTACTCAAGCCTTTACCTTTCCCTTTACCCTTGCCTGTCTCTTACCATTATCCTTACTGGGTTCAGGCTTTAGTTATGCGTGCAAAGGTATTGTTACCAATTTTTCAGCAAGTGAGGTGACACCAGGACAGAGGGTTGTGGAGCTCTCTGTACCACAATTATGTCCAGGGCCACTGGAATTATGGTCAGGAGAGCACCAAATTATGTATCAGGGTTTATTAAATTATGCATCAAGAGAAGGCAAATTATGCAACATATCGCAGAACATTTTTTGATAGTTTTATTTCATTATGTTGTAATTTTTTCATACATGCAAATTTTTTTGATCACATCGTAATACTGTCTAGGCCAAGATTTCACCTCATTAGTACCAATCTACAACGAAATACAGAAATAAGCAAATGAAAGACGGCCAGTAAACCTTTGTAAAGGGCCTTCCACTGCTCATTAGCACCAGTCACGGCTCGTGGGTTATAAAGGGGAGGTGGAGTGGTGGCACGGGGGGGGGGACTTGGAGGGAATTAATAAAATAAAAAAATATATCTACCTACCTTCCCGCGCCGCCGCCATCACACTGCTCTTCTCCTACAGGCTCTAGACACAGGCTCCCAGCCTGCCCTATGCCAATCCTGATGCTGCTCAGTGCAGCATCAGGATTGGCTTGGAGCACCCGGCCCAGGGCGCTCCCAGGCAGACTGGGAGCCTGTGCAGGCTCTCTTGCCGGGCTGGTGACAGCCTATTGCGCATGTGTATTTGGCCGGCCTGAGACCCTGAGGGGAGTGCACAGTGCACTCCCCTCGTCCAGGTCACCCCACAAGGCCCGCCCCTTCCACAAGGAAAGGATAATAAACACAGTTTATTATCCTTTCCTTGTGAATGGGTTTGCAGCAGTTGCTGCTGGCAGGGGGCAACGCTCCGCCGCCCATATGGTGGAGCTGCCACTGGTGAACACGTCGCCCTGTTTTTAAAAAGTTTCCATCCCATTGAGCTAGAAACATTTTTTGGTTAAAATCTGCAGATTATGCATCAGTTGATGAATTATAGGGCAAATGAGGAACATACATAACTATGTGAAAAAAGCTGCAGCCACAGAATCTCATAATTCCTGTGGCCGGGATTATGTCTTTCTTTTACTATGAGGCCGATTTCAGTGCTTAATTTGTGCTTGTTGTTTCCGGTGCAGAGCACCGGCAATTATTTTTGAATCCCTCACTGAGTTTTCTGCCTCAAGCATTTACTGCGAAAAAAAGACACGGGGAAAGACGGAGGAAGAGAAAAACGAAAAAGCGTCACAATGGGAGAAATCAGAAATCCGCAAGAGTGAGCTAAAGGGGCAGGGAGTGGGTGTTAATGGATTGAAGAGGCCCGAGATGGCTTCAGGATTACGCTGCCTCAGTATTCCTTGTTCGCACATTTAATTGCAGCAGCCGTGTGTTTAAGAGAAGGGCTTTGAGCACCGGCACCTTTTTATTTACAAATTAAGCACTGACGATTTATATTTCTTGCATGAGGGCCCAAGGCGCCCTTACTTCGCCACATCCTATGTGTTTTGGTGCTACATCTGTTTACATGGTTGGAGCCGCTCACAAGAGAACGTTCCCAGGTCGTTTTTTTTTTCTTTCGCTTGAATCTTGGCTGCTGTGTTTGGCACAGGAGGAGAAGTGTTAACGGTTGTACCCTTCGCCTCCTTCGTCTGGGTGCCTAATAATGGAATTAGTAATTCCCAAGAGCCGGAAGTAATCCTACACCAGGAACTAATGGTGGGAACAAGGCGCCAGTCGCAATGATGTCATTGCTCTGGGCCACCGTCCCACGCGGTGTGTGCACGAGGATCAGCCGCGGTTATACAATCCCCTTCTGCTGCCAGCTGAACTCCAGGTGTGAAAGGAGTAATTTATTTATTGTCAAAACCGGTGGAAGTGAATAGTTGCCCTTTGAGCACAAAGCGAGAGTTGCGGTGGAGAGAGTCCTTAAACACCACACTCTGAGAACTGGAGACTTTTAGCCCTTTGGATGAAATGTAGTTATCGACTGTACTGATGAAAGGTTTCGGATCGGGAACACAGACAGATGGGAGTCTCGGGAGGTAGAGAGCGGGTCCCTAGCACAGTGTTGTGGCTGGGTGTCACTGGCCAGAGGCGCAGGAGTCAGATGGCTACAGCGACTTAGGACAGGAGTTTAACATGCAGCGAGAGGGTTGCGGTGGGTTTAGCCTTCTAGTGCTAGTGGAATATGCTGGCAGTAGGCCCAAAGGTAAAAATGTGTACATTCGATTCAGATAAGAGGAGCACAGGATTCATTCAAATTCAGACTGCGGTGGTTGAACAAAGGCGGTCAGCAGCGGTAGAAGGTGGACAGGGTTACTGCAGATTGATGTAGTAGCTGCAAGAACTAAGGGGGTTCCTGCGGTGAGTATTAGCTCTGTGGTGGCTGGAAATAGCAGCCAAGTGTGCCAAAATAAGAGATGTTTCTTTGGGTTCAGATATTACATGCAGGAGGTGGTTCCTGCCAGTGATGTAGCGAGTATTCCAAGGTCCTTCATTCAAGGGAGTAAATTTGCCTCCCTACTCTTTAGTCGGTTAGTAAAAAGACAGATGTAAATTGTATACAGTAAGCCCTGCCAACTTTTTAACCCAGTGCCACTGCATCTGTTTCACAGTTCCTGCATATTTTGACTGAGTTTGAAGGGGTTACAGAGGTCGAGAAGGTTCCCATTGATTCAGACTGCTGTTACTGAGGGTAAGTGGGACACTCCGTAAGGCGGACACTCGGGAACTGGACGATGAGCAGATGCCTCAGGGTCACATGTGGACCGGTTTTATTAGGGCCTCAGTCAGTGCTTTAAAAGGGCCGGTACTATCCGGTACTGAGTACCAGCACTTTTTTATTTTGAGAAGGAGAGTCCCTGCACTTCTCAAGAAAAACATAATACTTTTCATTGGAGAGTACCAGCACCTCTCAGAAACAAGCAGGTACTCTGATATAGAGTACCTGCACTTCTATTTTTCCATTTTAAGCACTGGCCTCAGTTAACTGGCCCAAAGAGCCTTACAGTCTGGCATGCCTCTAACAGGCCTCTGCAATGTGTATTCATCTCGGCCATGCCTCTACCCACCGAGCCAGGCTGTGCCCCCATGTGCCCGATGCCTGCCCAGCAGTCTGACCCTGCTCAGCCGCTGCTTTTCCCCTGATGCCACCACATTCTGGCCATGTTGAGCAAGGGAGGAGGGAGAATGCAGAGGCCTCACTGGGGGCCAGATGTTGTCCCTAGGAGATCACCTTTCCGAGAGAGGAAAAAATAGGGAGTCTGTAAAGTACTTTAGAATAGGCCTGGGCGGAGTGAATGGAACGCAGCTTTACAGAATTCCGTGGCGTTGAAAAAAAAACTCTGTGGAATTCTGTGAAGCCGGAGTTCTGTAACCCATTGAGTCCTCCTGAATGCATGCATCTCGGAAGCACTAAGCAGGATCAGGCCTGGTCAGCCAGGCCCGACCCTGCTTAGTGCTTCAAAGATCAGGCGTATTTGGGAGGGGCGTATTCAGGAGGGCCGTAGGCAGCAAAAGCTGCTGTTTCAGGCCTTGTTTGTGCACAAGTGTGCATAAACAAAGACAACCGAAGAGACAAGGACTTACCTGAGTCTTCCCGGGGGTACTCCTCCCCGTCTGATGGCGATGACGAGCCCTCCTCTTCAGCTGCTGCCTCCCTCCTCTCCTCCGGTGTGCACGACAGCCCAGTTATGGGCTGCATAGTGGAAGAGCAGACTGTCTGTGCTTGCGCTGTGCAGCCCATACGGGGGTGCAGGGCGCTCTGGGTGAGCTCCAGCCAGGGCAGTAGTCAGTGAAAGCTGCTGTTTCAGTCCTTGTTTGTGCACCAGTGTGCACAAACAACAACAACCAAAGAGAGGAGAGCTTACCTAAGTCTTCCTGGGGGTCCTCCTCTTCAGCAGCTGCCTCCCTCTTCTGCTCCGGTGTGCATGACAGCTGAGTTATGATCTGCATAGCACAAGCGCAGACTGTCTGTGCTTGCACTATGCAGCCCATACTGGGCTGCAGCGCGCACCGGGTGAGCTCCACTCCACTGGTGGGGCTAGCAGAGTTTTTTGACTAACTCCGCGTTCCAAGCGGAGCGCAGAGTTCGAAAACTCTGTTACCGCAGCCAGCGGAGTGAAGCTTCCCGCACATCCCTACTTTAGAACCCCACCATTGACTCAGCATCCTGTGATTGTGGGCAAATCAGTTAATTTCCCAAGGCGTAAATAAAAATTAATTTGATCTTGTGCAGTTTAGTGCTCTTGTGAATTGCTCCAATGCCTTTGGGCCGAGATAACTCTATATACAAAAACAAAACATAAACAGACAGATTCTGCAAGGGCCGAGCCATGATAAATAATGAGGACTCTTTATAGGAAAACATTCATATTCCTTTTTAAAATTGATTTTCTACCTTTGTCTAGGTTTAACTCACCTTTAAGAAATCATTATAATGTGCTTTTGCATTATGTTAAAAATGCCAACTTTGGGTAATTTTCTCCATTTTCGTACCAGCTAGGACATCATGATACCGGTCATGCTGGTAAAATAAAACTCAAAAAACAGCCAAGTGGGAACTCTAGCTTGATATGTGGTTGTGGCTGTTTAATTTCACCTGTCTAGCCTGGCTGAACTGCAGTGCTTCCAGTTTTCACAATTTTTTCCCGTAAACATATGGCGATCTATGAAAGGGACGACCGGGGAATGGGGGGCACTTTTTTGAGAGTGCCGGGGCCTAATTGTGATCACAATCCGACCCTGCTGTTACTCCCACTTTTCCCTAATGGGAAGTGGCTCACCGCTCTGGAATCCTTCGTGCGCCCTCAGAGTGTTCTGAGTCACGGGAAGTTGCGTCGGTCACAGCTTCTCCACAACCCAGTTGGAGATTGGAATGTGGTTACTAGCTGCTGCCTCTCCTGGTCCAAAAATGTTTCTTATTGCACCAGACATCATTTTTTAAACTTCATAAACGATGTGGCCAGCAAACATGTTCTTCAGGGACATAAAACCACCAGGCTGCTGCTGTATAAAGCTCATCATCAGTCACCTAAGCGCTACGTAGTAACCGAGAGAATTTGCACCATTTCCCGTTTTAGCACCGTTAACAGGCCCTGCAACACAGTGGCGTCACGCAAAATGATTGCACCCCCATTCGCCCCAGAATGTGACGAAAAGCTCCCGAGTCTTCCATATTTCAAAGATATTAATTGGTCTTGTGCGGAAACCGGCACCAATTTAGGATTGGGGGCCTCCTGGAGAGTTGCCAGTGGCATAACGAAACTTGCATCCCCTAACCCCCCCGATAAGTACATGGAGGGGCCCCTCCGGACTCACGTAGGTGCCCCCTGGCCAGGGTACAGTGCTAAGGGGGCCCCTGGAGCTCGCCCCCCCGCACCGCGGTGTTTGGGGGGTCTTTGTTATGTGCTGCCCCATGCTGCAGGAGCCTGTTTTACGCCCCTGTTGCATTTGCCTCTGCCTCCATTATACCTCTGCCTACAGCTGAGGCTCGACACCAATCCCATTCATAGGACTCGTACCCGCTGAAAAGTCTTGGCAGTCCTGCAGCACTAGCTAGAACTGAAAGACCTTGCTCCAGTAAAGCACTATCTACTGCTCGGGGGCCTCCAGCCTTTTCCCACTATAGCACCACACACACCTCGAAGGCGCTGCACCAATTCCTGTTATAACAGAGCTTGCAGCAGAGAGGCCTTGCTCCACTCCCCATTCATGCTCGATATACAGCCAAGAGGCCTTAATCCATCTTTTTGCTCCACCTCACAGTGCGAGTTCCGTCTTTTGCACAGTTGTGCAGGGCGTCCCTACAGCTGAGATTTGAATACGCAGGGGTGAGTAGGTTAAAGGAGACGAGCTATATTCAACAGAGGTGAGTTAACCAAAAAAAAAAAAAAAACAGATTCCCGCCAAGAGAGAGGAATGAAAGTGAATATCTGTTAATAAAACAAAATATTCCAAGTGCATCGAATTGCGACTTCAGACCTAAAGCATGACTTTCCCTGTGATACAATCCATGTCTAGCACAAGTGGTCAGGACATAAACTGTTTGTGATATCTGTCCGTTTTTTTGTATTTCCTTGAAGCAGGCGTGCTTTGTTTCTGCCTTGAGGTGTTTAGAACCGAGCCACAGGAAGGCCCCAATTAAATGAAGACACCTCAAAAGCAGGCTCCAGCGCAAAACAAAGCAACACAATACAGTGCAATACAATACAAGTGGAGGAGGCAGGGAGGGGATGAGATTAGCTTTACTCTGCAGGGAGGTGTAATTAAAAGGGGGGATAGAATGTGATTGCCTCACTGAAGTAGTTCCTGTTCACATGTTAATGGCAATCGCTTTGAAGGGACAGTTAAATGCACTCACTCTGGCTAAAGGCCTGCAGGGATAAGCCCCAGTGGGGTTACCAGGCTTTGAGGTAGTTCAACTGGAATGGACAATCCACCATGGAAATCTCTCCCCATCACACTCTCACCCTGGCCCCCACATTCAGAATGGAGGCATATCCCACTCTCATTGTTATCCCAAAGGGGTAAAAGATGGACACGATGCATTGATTTTGGTTTGGAGAGAGATGTGTCCATGCTGGGTGTGAACCAGTACTTTAAATGGGCAGGTACTCTCCAGTCCTGAGTACCCGTAGTTGTTTAATTTCAGAGGGAGGGTTCCTGCAGTTCTCAGTACTGCTGCAATACATTTATTGGGAGAGTACCCGCACTTCGTAGGATCTAACAGGCACTTGAAAGATTGAGTACCTGCACTTCTGTATTTCCATTTACAGCACTGGTGAGGACCCTATTTGGAAGGCAAAAGGTCAAGCAGGGGTTACTTGAACACAGATGTGGGGGCTGAGGCCTTTTATCTGTGCTGTCCAGGGGCATGCCCTACTATGGCTTTGCAAACTAGACCAAGTATAACCCTTTGTCCGCTTGACACTTTGTACACTTGATTCTCAGTAGTAGCAAGGGAGAGCACTCACAGGCTTCTCAGAGAGGTTAATGTGGGGGTTACTCAGTCTGAAGGCTGGACATCACCCCTCCAACAGTGCAATAAGATCAATGTCCAACCCAGTGCTTCACTTTGTAGAAAAGACCAGTGCATTATTACACAGAAAACATGTATTTCTACTGCACACTCAATAATGCACAAATGGCTGGTTCATTTGTGCAGGTCTGTGTGTTCTAGAGGCCTTTGTCACCTAGGCCTCCATCTATTGTGGGTCTCCCCCTTTTCACAGGGTTTCCTCTTTCAGGTTCAGAGTTTGAGGTAGGACTATGTGTGCAGCTCATGCCCCCCACCTGGGTTTGCACTGTCTCTCGGGTCAAGTCCCACTCAGTTTGTAGTAGTAGTGCTGGGCACGTTCACCATCTCGCAGCTGCGATCTGGCATCACATCTTCCCCCTCCTTCTAGCTAGAGACCGACAGCGGTGGAGGGAGATTTTTTGACACCAAGAAGCCTGCCAAACTAGCAATGGAAACACCGGTGAGAAAGGTGCAATGGAGTGGGCAAGGACTAGCCGGAGCTCTTTAAACAGGCCAGTAGTGGCCTGGGAACGGGTGTACAGAAGGGCACCTAGGGACTCTAGAAAACAAAATGTGAGGCTAGAACTGGCCATAAGATAGTTACAGTGCAGTACTGGAGGCAGGTGTTGCAGTCAACTGAGCCACTGCAATGGTGGTAGTGGAGATCTGGCAGGTGAAGAGTGGAGGAAGAACTGTCAAATGTTCTGGCAACTATATCCTCAATTGTGGGAGAGAGTGATGGAGGAGTTTGGTCTTTCACTCAGTACGCCTTGGAATGCCAAATGGCTGGGCCATCAAGAGGTAAGGAAAGGAAGTACAAGGTAACTACAGAGCAGATATGCCAGTTGTAGCCCAGGTACATCTGGAATTGGCTATTAAGGACAATCAGAAGGATAGCAAGTCAAGCCTTGAACCTGCCAATTGTTCACCCCAAGGCTATTTGACCAACATAGACTTTGACAGCAACTGAGCGTTCGGTAATATGGTTGCGTTTTGATAATGCATTTTGAAACTGAATTTTTTCTTGTCTGAGAAATACAACAACTGCATATTATCTCCAACAAACTACTCCAGGTAGTTCTTGGGAGCACAAATGGTTTGGGTCAAATTGAGGGTTGGGTGGCACGAGTGAACGGGTTCTGGTGTAGAACACCACATGCCACCCAAAGGAGCTTCAGGATAATGAAATAATGCACACAATACATTTAATTAGAAAACATTGTGTCATGATTATATGTATTAAAGAAAACATGATTCATACAGTATTAACAACAGCAGTACACATGTAATCTTATGAGGCATGGTAGATGCGTTTTTCCATTAACATCCAACAATAGCAATATAACACAAACCCTCATCAGATGTTTTTTAGCTTTTTTTGAAAATTAATTTTTCATCTTTTTCATGGTAGCCTGCAAAGAGTCCTAAAGGTTAGCCAGACTCAATTTAATCAATTTAATGTGTTTCAGCTCTCCAAATTATGGCCCTCATTACGAACATGGCGGGTTGGCCCGCAATGCTGGCATTGGCCGCTGAATCCGCCAGCCGGCATGGCGGGCCAACCTGCCATATTCGGAACAAGGGCGGCCATCGGCGACCCTCACTCACTGCCAGGCTTCCGCTGTCAGGCAGCCTGGCGGTGAGTGGAAACACTATCCTCCAGGGTAGCTGGGCTACCCTGCGGATAATGTTCCCATTTCCACCAGCCTGGCAGAGGGGGTGCCCCGGGACACATCTGGGGGCCCCTGCACTCCCCATGCATTTTGCTTGGGCAGTGCAGGGGCCCCGGTGCAGAGCCCAGTCGCGCAGGTCACTTCCCGATTTTTGGCCAGTGATCTGCGCGACGGGTGCAACTGCACCTGCCGCACAGAGGCATTGACGGCGGCTCCACATGGCCGTGCCTTTCTGCCGGCCCACAGAAATGTTTGTAATTTGGCCGGCGGGGTTCCAGGGTCGCTGGCGGTCAGTGTTTTGACCGCCAGCATGAACACAGTGGTTGTTACCGCTGTGTTCATAATGACCCCCTATGTCTTACAATATCAGTTTGTGTTCCCTAATAGAGGCTATGTGGCGTTTATGAATAGACTCTCCCGTCATATTCTTTACACCGTCAGGCCAAATCCCATACATAGATGTGTCTATTAGTAGCCCTCCTATAGTCTTTCATATTTTGCTAGCTAAACTTCTCTACAATCAGTACACAACATTTGTACCCTCGGAGTGTTTTTCAACAGTGAATTATCTTTCACCTCTCAGAAAAACATGACCTCCAAGATTGCCTTGCACCAGTAACACCTACTTTGAGAAGTCTTCCCCCTCTTGAAAGTCTCCTACAAAATTGTCTTTTATTGTAATATAGCTTTTATATTGTGCTTACTACCCATATGTGGGACGCTGAAGTACTTGTCTAAGCAGGTAGATCACTACACCATTTGGGTGTGCCGTTTGAAGGGTGTTGTCTTTGATTTGAAGGAAGCAAAGACAATACTTTGGGAAGTAATTCCATGCTGTGGGTGATGACCAACAACGTGTGGTTATTGTGTTACAGGATGCAGTGCTTAACAGCGTGATGGTTGAGAAAGTGTAAGAGATAGATGACATTTTTTAAAATACGTGTTGTGCTGGTAGGTCTGGCTAGCTCTGCAGGTCGCTTTATTGTGTTGACAGTTTATCTTTTATGTCCTTGATTGAATCTATTTCACCTGTATTTTTAAGTAATTATGAATTTATGTTGGGTGGAGCTCCCCATTTACAATTGAATGTCTGTATCTGTCTTCATGCTATGGTTTGCTAGTCCATATTGTTGGTAGAAGGATTACTGTTCTGGGTTCTATCTGAGGGTCAGTCATTGATGTAATTAATATAGATGCTTGCACACCAAAATATGTATCACATTTAGTATGTAAAACTAGTCCATAAGAGTTTCTTCTTATACAAAGATCACAAAGGTCGACATAGTGTTTGCTCTCTGAATCCTCTAGCCAACACCGTTTTCATCTATTGAGTACATCAAGCTGCAACTACATCTTGGCTAGAAAGATGATTCAGGCATTTACAATCATTACAAATATTCAGAAATAAATCAAATCAATTACTCACAAATACAAACTCTTCTGAATGTGGTCATGAAAACATGGGGCCACCTTTATTGTGGTATATTAAAATGTCAATAATGTACTTATTTAAATCGTTTATTCAGTCATGTAGTAACATATTACTTCATTGTGTAAATTAAAAAAATCATATAATAAACATGTCAGCAATGCATACATATAAATTAAAAACAATCAAAGTTGTTCCTGTATGTAATTTAAAAGTATTAGAAAATGATTTAAAAATAAATTTGCGCAAAAGTGCAGTCAGCGCATTGCATGCTGTAGAGGTGTATATCAGTAATGTGCATTATGCACCACACTTTCTCGTTGTTGAGAAAAGTGTGTGCATCTTACATGTATCGTGCATGACGCTTTAGGACCCCCCTTCCCTCCTCCAGAGGGCTTTCATCAGAGGGAGCACTGACAGTGCACCACGTTTAAGGTAGTGTACTGTCAGTGCGGCTCCTGACAGCTTCTTTGCCACCGCACCTGCATCTATAATACGATGGACTAGCAGACGCAAAGGGATTCCCTCATTTGCATGGGGCCACACCCTCATATAAATAACGGAACACCCTCTGGTGATTGCACTGGTGCTATATGTTTGCCAGTGCTATCTATATTACCAAAAGGGCCACTGAAGCGTCTGCAGCCCTTTTTGTAATACCAAAGTGCACCAGGGTGCGCAGAGCAGGTGCACATGCCCGTTGCGCCTGCAGGGTACATAGTACAATACAGCCCCAGTTTTCCAGATTCTGAAGAGCTGCTTTAAGTCCACCATACGAGAGGGATCAAGAAACGTCCTCAGTTTGCAACTTAAAGCACAAGTACAATGGGTTAATTTTCTGAATATTGACAGACAATACTTGCTTCATACATCTCTAAAGCTTGGGCAAATGCACAGAATATGTTCTAAGGTCTGTTGCCTGTAGTAGTTGCAGTCTACAAGTTTTTTAGGTGAGTTGATTTTGTTGCAAGAACCTTCAAACTGGTTGAGTGGAATGTATAAAAAATGGAATGCTGAGTATTTTCTTTTCATGCGGGCTTTGAGATTGAAATCTATGTAGGGCAGTCTTGATTGAAAATAAGACTTTTGCTGATAACCTGTGCGCGTATGAGATGATAAATCAACAAAGTTCCTCATTCTTGCTGTGTCCGAAATGACTCTCTAACCATGCTTTTACGATTGAATCTTGTCGTGTCCAACGAGTCCTCTTATGGTGGTCCATCATATTCCTGCACTGCCGTGATACTTTAAAAAAAAATACAAGAAGGCTCTGCACGTTATTTCAAAGATAATTATAAATTATGCCTTTTATGGTGTCATTTTGTGCCTTGGCATGTTAACAGAAGTAATTTGTTTTTTTGCATTAGGTGAAGGGTAAAGTATTGTGCTGCGGGCATGTGATGAGTGTGTGTTTTGGCAGTGTGTGTATTTGCAAATAGCACACCTTGGTATAATACAGAGACACCACAGTACTGAACAGTGTGCACAGATTGAATGTGTGTGCTGAATGCATGTGTGTTTATAGTGGCACAATGCATGTAAGGTACAATTACTGAAGAGTAAGTGTGCTGTGAATATACACAGAGTGCAAGTGTGCCTGCAATGGTACTTTACATGGAGAACCCTGGATTCCATTTTGGGAAGCCCAGGACTACCTGGTGAAGACACGAGGAGGAGCGGAATCCCCCAAGGCAGATTTTTGAATTGCTGCATTCCTGTGAGCTGGGTGGAACACACACTGAAGAAAGTGAGCCTCCCTTTACACTTTAAAAGGTTCCTCTTTGATTCACTGATAGATCACAAGGAGAGGACCTGGACACATATCAGGAAGAAGATGGGACTGATAAGGGAATCCTAAGGAGTAGAGCTAGGAGTCTGGGATTAATGCTTTGATGCATATATCACCGTGGCTAACATCCAGGTGTGAGCTGTGTTGACTCCCATGAATTGTGTTGGGGAGCAATCAGCTTTGGAGTCTTGCCTGTTCTGACAAACATCCTTTCAAGTGTAAAGAAGATAAATGAGAAGTGGACACTTCAACAGAAGCAGAACCCCAACATAAAACTTCAAAGACTCAGACCCTAAATCATATTTTGGCATCTGGAAATGCACTATAAGAATGTGAAGCTCTGCAACACTTCTGCCTGTGACTATGACTGTGGACAAAGGCTTGCTAGTCTCACTGTAGGGTGAGGGGACATCACCTAGGAAAACCAAGACTACCTGCCCAGGAGCATGGAGCACCAGCACCTGCCTGCTTGCCAAGACCAGTGCGCTCTCTGAGAGCTTTGGAGAGAGTGGGGTCTAGTGGGGAGCATTACAGTGATGGCTCCCTGTGCAAGGTATGAGGATGCAGCTGTGCACAGATCAGGTCATAGCCCGTGTTCAGAAGTTTCAGTTCAGTGACCCACGAGTGCAAGGAGAAGGCCACTGTGGGCTGAGATGTGAGATAGCAATGTTTGAGACCTGCCAAACCTGCACCATTACGCTGTGGTGACCCAGTATGCCAGGAGGGACCACCGGTAAAGTTTGGTACTGTGATAGCACTGAGAGTTGTAATCGCTGTGGTGGAGGCGTGTGCTGCAGAGGAGTTTGAGACCCTCCTGTAAAGTACCGCAGCAACTCTATGTGTCAGGAGGGGTTGCTGGTACCAATGTTGCCATGAAGTTTTGAGCTGTTGCCTGTAGAAAAGGTTGAGCCCTCTTTCGGCACAGCAAGAGGACTGACCTTTACAGGCACCCAAGGACTATCAGAGGACTCTGCATTGATGTCACACCCTCGCTGGACTCCCGTCTGGAGCTAAAGAAAGGACACCATCGCAAGCTGGGGAAGGCCAACTTGCCACATCTTCCACATCTTCGTAAGCTTGGAGCTGATCTGATAACTTGAGAACTCAGACAGCGCCACTCAGGAGTGAGAGCCTGCACAGCTGGGTTCTGCCATGTGGCCCATGAGCAGCCCAACTTCTCTGGGCAGGGTCAGAACTTTCAGGTGCTCGTGCTGCGGGCACTTGCTACAACGCTAAACACGTGCTGCAGGAGCGGGCAGGAATTTAACTGAGCCTGTTGGCCCCTGTGGGACTTGCTGCTAATGATGCTGAGGCACAATAGACATTTTTGGCTAATTCCTGAAGAGTCAAAAGGCAACTCTTGAGTACGGCCTTTTTGTGAGTATTCCCTGGATGTGGCCACCAGTAAATGGGGAATAACTCAAACATTGTGCAAGGAAGAGAGTGGATCAGCGATCTGCCTAGCAACTAATAGAGCCCCAACCTCAAGGGGATTGTTCTATTGCTTCTGAATGTCATTATTCCTTTGCATGTGTAGAGTTAGAATTAAAATACTTATTTTTTCTTATAAAATCAAGTATTTGGATTGACATTGATTTATTGTTCATACTGTTTGTATTTTGTGCTATGAGTCATGTTTCCTTATCTCTGCCTACATTCCCCCCACCAAGGGAGCCTTTGACTGCTCATCCACAGCTACCACTGAGTTTCAATTGCAGAAGGCGTACTTGGCATAGTTACTCAGGATCCATAGCAGGTATGGCCCCAGGACATCAGGAATAAAAGGCTTCAACCATCATGGTTGTACACAGTAGCCCCTGCGTTCTTCATGGCCCTTTGAATGGGGTTCTGAGATGGCTTATCTAAAAGGGCCCAGTTTCAGACAATAAAAAGGTGTGCTATATATATAATAAAGTATATCTGAAATATAGAGGAGAAAAAGGAGGGGTTCTAACATATACCCTTGTTTGATGTCATTTCGTAGAGGTACTTTAGGTAGTAGTCCGTTGTTGCCCGTCAGTGCTACCTTCATCCATTATATGGTGCAATAAGCCTTTGTCAATGCCCAGAGAGAGGAGTTTTGTCCATTTTGATTCACTTTGTCGAAGGTAGCTGAATGGTCTACAAAACATATATGTAATACCCTCTTTGCCTGTAGTGCCTTACCGACTAGCAGCGTTAAGGCAGTGATGTTATCAATTGGTGCACAACCAGGACATAAACAGTCTTGGAAAATGGATAGAAGGTTGTTTTCAGTCGCTCTGTTAGATAAGATGTTTTGCAAATTGTTTTCCTTTTGTGTCCAATAGACTTTGAGATAGACGATCGCGGGATTATATTTAGTATCTTTTTTGTACAACAGTTGACTTATTGACCTTTTCAATGCTTGTGGAAGTTGTACAGAGGCAACAACATGATTGAATTAAAACTTCAATAAGCGACCTCCCAGTGATGGGTTTTGTTTTATTACTGCTGTCCGCTATCAGAATGGCATTAGGACTCGGTGCACAAGAGTTTTTAGCTTTGTTGATCAAAGTTATAATTTCTTTTTTATTAATGGACAGACATGGGTCAATAAATATCAAGAATGGTGTCAGTGTGGAGATTGGAATGGAGAAGTGCTGCTTCAAATACTTTTACCAGGATGAGAAAGGAATGGAGTAATCAGAAGCTGGCCTATAAACTGATATTCCTGTGTCAATAAATGGCCAAGTTCCTTCGCATTTTTTGTAGTGATTGCCTTGTGAAGCTCTGTCCACTTTTTATCTTGTTTAATTATTTTGATATTCTTAATGGTTAACCTGCATGCCTGTTTCCGGTGCTTTATAGCGATGGTGCGATCAGTGCTTAGTGGGAGTCGAAGAATGTGCCTTTTTTCTGAGATTTTTTGGCTGTTGTCATTTATGGGATTAGAGCACTAGAGGTGGCTTGATTTACGAAAATACTACTTTTTTACCTCTAGAAACTAAATAGAATGATGAACACCATTTTAGGTTGAAGCCTACCAGACAGTGCAGCTGTCTGGTTTGCTGACATCATCTTGGGGACATTCGGAAATCTTCCTTTGGAATGCATTCTCACCATTGCTGAGCCCTGACTTTGTAGACTGTAATTCACATTTGCTTGCTTTCTATTTGCTGGCTTCATTTGTTTTAGGCTGACCAGGCCCGTGCCATATTTACTGTATCATTCACAGTGCTAGTTTTCTGCAAACAGGCCTTTAAATCTTGTTCTTATCTTGTCACATTTGCTGTGCATTCAAAGACAGAGAGGAAATGTCAGACTCTGACTTCAGAGTGAGTTGGGTGTTTACTTTTCTTTCTCTGACTTCAAAGTGGGAAGATTTATGTGACGATCATGCTGGCTACTGGGGTGTGCTAGAGGAAGGCTGTACAATGTATATAAATACAGGGAGTGCAGAATTATTAGGCAAGTTGTATTTTTGAGGATTAATTTTATTATTGAACAACAACCATGTTCTCAATGAACCCAAAAAACTCATTAATATCAAAGCTGAATATTTTTGGAAGTAGTTTTTAGTTTGTTTTTAGTTTTAGCTATGTTAGGGGGATATCTGTGTGTGCAGGTGACTATTACTGTGCATAATTATTAGGCAACTTAACAAAAAAAAAATATATACCCATTTCAATTATTTATTATTACCAGTGAAACCAATATAACATCTCAACATTCACAAATATACATTTCTGACATTCAAAAACAAAACAAAAACAAATCAGTGACCAATATAGCCACCTTTCTTTGCAAGGACACTCAAAAGCCTGCCATCCATGGATTCTGTCAGTGTTTTGATCTGTTCACCATCAACATTGCGTGCAGCAGCAACCACAGCCTCCCAGACACTGTTCAGAGAGGTGTACTGTTTTCCCTCCTTGTAAATCTCACATTTGATGATGGACCACAGGTTCTCAATGGGGTTCAGATCAGGTGAACAAGGAGGCCATGTCATTAGATTTCCTTCTTTTATACCCTTTCTTGCCAGCCACGCTGTGGAGTACTTGGACGCGTGTGATGGAGCATTGTCCTGCATGAAAATCATGTTTTTCTTGAAGGATGCAGACTTCTTCCTGTACCACTGCTTGAAGAAGGTGTCTTCCAGGAACTGGCAGTAGGACTGGGAGTTGAGCTTGACTCCATCCTCAACCCGAAAAGGCCCCACAAGCTCGTCTTTGATGATACCAGCCCAAACCAGTACTCCACCTCCACCTTGCTGGCGTCTGAGTCGGACTGGAGCTCTCTGCCCTTTACCAATCCAGCCACGGGCCCATCCATCTGGCCCATCAAGACTCACTCTCATTTCATCAGTCCATAAAACCTTAGAAAAATCAGTCTTGAGATATTTATTGGCCCAGTCTTGACGTTTCAGCTTGTGTGTCTTGCTCAGTGGTGGTCGTCTTTCAGCCTTTCTTACCTTGGCCATGTCTCTGAGTATTGCACACCTTGTGCTTTTGGGCACTCCAGTGATGTTGCAGCTCTGAAATATGGCCAAACTGGTGGCAAGTGGCATCGTGGCAGCTGCACGCTTGACTTTTCTCAGTTCATGGGCAGTTATTTTGCGCCTTGGTTTTTCCACACGCTTCTTGCGACCCTGTTGACTATTTTGAATGAAACGCTTGATTGTTCGATGATCACGCTTCAGAAGCTTTGCAATTTTAAGAGTGCTGCATCCCTCTGCAAGATATCTCACTATTTTTGACTTTTCGGAGCCTGTCAAGTCCTTCTTTTGACCCATTTTGCCAAAGGAAAGGAAGTTGCCTAATAATTATGCACACCTGATATAGGGTGTTGATGTCATTAGACCACACCCCTTCTCATTACAGAGATGCACATACCCTAATATGCTTAATTGGTAGTAGGCTTTCGAGCCTATACAGCTTGGAGTAAGACAACATGCATAAAGAGGATGATGTGGTCAAAATACTCATTTGCCTAATAATTCTGCACTCCCTGTATATATTTTTTAGCACACATCAAAAGTTCAAACACAGCTATCTCAGTATATAGGAGAATTAGGAAAGCACAAATGAAACACATTTTTGGTAATTCTGAAGTGTGATGGAAACAAAAATGTTAATACAACCAAAACAAATCATTACACTAGGTGATGCTATTTCCACAAATCATTGTTTGTGCACCCTATACTTTTATCAGTAAACTTGTATGTCTGTGCAAGTGTAATATTCATTTCAGTTGAAGGTGCATTGTCTGGAATGGCAATGCGCTACCACACCATGCATACTCCACTTTACCCCATTCCACTCTACCCTGCACAACTTCACTCCACTTCACTTTCCTCTGCACCAGCCCACAATGCACCACTCTGCTCTATGCCACTCCACAATGTATCACTACACTTTACTCTGCACCACCACACTCTATGCCATTTCACTCTATGCCTCTCTACTCTAATCTGCATCACTCTATTCTAGACTAATGCACTCTACTCCACTCCACTCTACTCTGCACCACTATACTCTACGTCACTCTAGTCTGTGACACTCTACTCTATAACACTGCACTTCATGACAATGCACTACTCTATACCACTCCACTCTACTCCAGTGTACTCTATGCCAATTCACTCTATGCCACTGTAATCTACTCTGCACCAGTGCACTCCACGCCACTCCACTCTATGCTACTTCACTCTAACTTGCACCACTTTAACGTGCACCACTCCAGTCTATGCCACGTAACTCTACTCTGAAACAAACTAAGACAAGCCACTGCACTCAGTACCACTGCAGTTTGCGCTAGTTCACTTCACTCTTCACTACTGTAATCTAAGCCACTGTAATTGATACTGCAACACTGCACTCTATGCCACTGCACTCTAAGCCATGCTACTCTACGCCACGGTACTCCACACCACTTCACTCTACTTGAAACAATTTACTCTATGCCACTGCACTCTACACCTCTCTGTTCCACTCTCTGCCGTTCCACTCTGCGGCTGCGCCGCTTTACTTTACGCCACTGCAATCTATCCTGCACCACTCCACTCCAGTCTACTCTACACCACTCTACTCAATGCCACTGCATTCTACACCACTCCCTTTGACGTCACTGTACTCTACACCACTTCACTCAAAGCTAATGTACTCTACACCACTTATCGCAAAACCAATACACTCTACGCCGCTGCAATCTATGCTAATCTACTCTGCACTACTCCACTGTACATGCTATACTTTACTCTGCACCACTTCACTCTATGCCACGCTATCCTATACCATTGCACTCTACGTCACTGCTCTCAATACCACTTTACTCTGCACCACTCTACTCTATGCCTCTGCACTCTTCACCAATCTACGCTACACTACTGTACTCCATGACTACACTGCACAATGGCACTCTTTGCCACTGCACTCTCTGCCACTCTACTCTGTGCCACTCTACTCTACAACACTGCACTATACTCTACACCCCTCTATTGCACTCTATTTCAATTCAGTCCACACTACTACACTCTATGCCAGTCCACTTTATGGCACTCTAATCTATTCTGCACCATTGCACTCTGACTCTACTCTTCTATGCCAAATAACTCTGCACTGCTATACTCTACTCTGCACCACTCTACTCTATGCCAATGTACTCTACCCTACTCCACTGTGCATGACAGCACTCTTTGCCATTGCACTCTGCACCACTCAAGTCTAGGCCACGGCCACTTAACTCTATTCTGCACCACACCACTCTATGCTACTCTGCAACACTGCACTCTGCCACTACTCTATGCCACTGCACTCTACCCTGCACCACTCCATGCCACCTCACTCTACTCTGAAACACTCTATTCTATTCCACTGCACTCTATGCTAAGCCACTCTTCTTCACTCTATGACAGTGCACTCTATGCCGCTCCATTCCACATCATTCCACTCTACACCACTCCAATCTACTCTACACCACTGCACTCTATGCCACTGCACTCTAAGCGACTTTTTTCCACTCTGTGCCACTCTACTCTATCCCACTACACTCTATGCTACTGACATATATTCTGTGGCACTCTATGCACTGTACTGTATGCCACAGTGCTCTGTGCCACTCTACTCTAAACCATTACACTCTACGCCAATGCATTCTACTGCACTTTACTCAAAACCAATGCACCCTACGCCACTGCACTCTATGCCAACTACTCTGTCCCACTGCACTCTAAGCCCCTGCACACTCACTACTCTACACCATTTCACTCTACAACACTGCACTCTATGCCACTCTATTCTACTCTGCACCACTGTACTCTATGCCACCGCTCTGTGCACCAATCTTCTGTGCACCACTCTGCTTTGTGCTACTCCACGCAAAGCCACTGCATTCTATGATGCTCTACTCTGCAAGACTTCACTCTCTGCCACTGCACTCTATGCCACTGCACTATACTATGCACCACTTATCTCCATGCCACTTTACTGCACTCAATGTCAATGCACTCCATGGCACTACACTCTGCATCACTCCACTCTATGCCACTGCATTGTACACCACTGCACTCTACTCTAAACCACTGCAATCTACTGTACACCACTTCACACTACCCTGCACCACTCCACTCTACGCCAATTCACTTTCTTCTGAAACAATGCCACTCCAGTATTTGCCACTCTACATCACTCAACTGTATGCCATTGCACTCTTTACCACTGCAATATATGCTGTGCCACTCTACTGTACTCTGCACTACCCTACTCCACCCCGCGCCACTCCACTCTACGCCACTGCAATACATGCTGTTCCACTCTGCTACACTCTGCACCACTGCGCTCTGTGTCACTCTACCCTAAATCACTGCACACTCGCTACTCTATGCCATTGCCTTCTACTTTTCTGCACTCTATGCCATTCAACTGTGCACCACTTTAATATGCACCACTCCACTCCACACCAGTGTACTCTATGCCATTGTATTCCCCAACACTCTATTTTGCAATACTGCAGTCTCTACCAATACACTCTATGCCTCTGCACTATACTATGAACCACTGAACCTTATGCCATGCTACTGCACTCTATGCCACTACACTCTGCATCACTTCATTCTACTCCACTGCACTCAACACCACTCTAACCCACTCTGAACCACTGCATACCATGCCACTGCACTGCACTCTATACCATTCTACTCTATGCCACTGTACTCTACCCTGCACCACTCCACTCTACCCTGTATCACTCCACTCTACTCCACTTTACTTTAACTCTGAAACAATCTACTATATGTCACTGCACTCTATGCCACTCTACTTCATCCTGGACCACTCCACCCTGCATCAATCCACTCTAAGCCATTGCACTCTATGTCACTGCAATCTACACTGCACCACTCCACCCTAACCTGCACCACTCTACTCTACACCACTACACTCTATGCCACTCTACTCTACACCACTACACTCTATGCCACAGCACTCTATGCCAATCTACTTCACTCTGCTCCACTCCAACTAATCTTCACCACAGGACTCTAAGCTACTATGCTTTCCTCTCTCTACGCCACTGCACACTCGCTACTCTACACCATTGTGCTCTACATCACTGCAATCAATGCCACTCTTTTCTAATCCGTACCACTGTACTCTATTCCACTGCTCTCTGCACCACTCTACTTTGCACCACTCTACTCTGCGCAACTCTACTCTATGGCAAAGCACTCTGTGTCACTCTAATCTACTCTACAACACTGCACACCATGCCACTGAACTCTCCACTCTTTCAGTGCACTCTAAGCCACTCTACTCTTCACCACTCCACTCTACCCTGCACCACTCCACTCTAGGCAAGTTCACTCTACTCTGAAACAATCTACTGTATGCCACTGCACTCAGTGCCATTGCACTCTACTCCCCTACAATCTACACTGCACCACTCCACTCTGCACCACTGTGCTCTACGCCACTGCACTTTATGCCATTCTACTCTACCTCACTTCAATCTACGCCAGTGCACTCTACACAACTTTACTTAAAACCAATGTACTCTACGCCAATATACTCTGCACCACTGCACTTTGCACCACTTCACTCAGGGAACTCAGCTCCACTTTACAGCACCCAACTCTATGTCACTCCACTCCATGATACTCCACTCTATGATGCTCTTCTCCATTAAACTCTACTCCACTCTATGACCCTTTACTCCACTCTGTGCCACTCCACAACACTTTACTCCACTCTATAGCACTACTCCAATGTACAATGCTCTAAGCAACTCCCTGTACACCACTCCATGCCATGTTTCTGAACTTTATTCTATGGTACACTGCTACACTCTACTTCACTCCACTACTCCACTCTACGCCACTCCATGCCATTCTATGCCACTCTACTCTGACACCCTATGCCACTCCACTCTACAACACTCTACTCCACTCTAGACCTCTCCACTCTACACCACTTTATACTATTGCACTTTACTACACTATTCCACTCTACCACTACACTTCACAACAATCTACTCCACTCTCCTTCACTCTACTATACATTACTCTATGCAGCACCCTCTACACCACTCCACTCTGCTCTATGTCACTCCACCACATTCTATGACACTCCACTCTATGACACTCTAATCCACTTTAACACTCTACTCCACCCTATGTCCTTCCATTTTATGACATCCTAATCCCTCCACAAGACTCTATACCACTCCACTTCATGACACTCTACTTCACTTCATTCCACACCACTCAACTTAACTCTACACCACTCTACATCATGACACTCTACTTCACACCATTCCAAAACACTCAACTCGACTCTACACCACTCTACGCCACTCCACACCTCTCCATTCTGATGCTCTGTACTACTCCACTGTACTCTATGCCACTTCACTCTATGACACTCTACGACACTCTACAGCACTTAACTCTTCACAACTCTACTCTACAACACCCTGCTTTTGTCAATGCAACACTCTCCATGCCACTCCATTCTGCTGTATGTCACTCCATGACAGTCTGTGCCACTGCGTTCTATGCCACTCTACTTCATTCTGATACTCAATGCCACTCAACTCTACAACGCTCTACTGCACTTCACTCCCTTCCACTCCACAACATTCTACTTTTTCCACAACACTCTACACCATTCCACTCTACCTAACTCCAAGCCACTCAACTCTACCTACACCACTTCACGAATCTCTATGCCACTCAATAATACTCCACTCTACTCCAACACACTCCACTTTACAAAACTCCACTCCATGCCACTCTCCTTTATCCCACTAACCTTTACCAATGCTGAACAGCAGCCACGCTGGTGTACAACATGGCTAAACATGTTGGCAAAGGCAACAGCTCTTGCATAGGTGAGACCGATTGGTTTTGCCAATGCTTGTTTAGCATTGAATCCTACATACCGATCTGGTTAGTACCTTTAGATTTTCAGTGTTCTAACTCTGCTATGGCGGTGCTCATAATTGGAAGGTCTGTTAATTGCAAATGTAGTGAGCTCAGATCATTTGCCCATGCAAGTTGCTTGTTGTTGAAAAGTGATGATTTTTTGTTTAAAGATAAAGAAAATAAAAGAGGAAATGCTGAAAACGGAGAGCGATTTGTTGAGGATTATGGTCACTTTCCATCTTCTGGTGATTTCAGATTTTTTGCAGATGGGGTAATTTGAGAAGTTCATTAGCGTGAAATCAATAGTGGATTTAGATGTGATCAGTACAAATGTTGCTTTTGCGAGTTGCTCATGAATAAATGGCCCATTTAGGCACCAAAATCTGAGCTTGGTCAAAGCTTTTTAAGTGTTTTTGATTTTTTTGTCCGTTTCTTCTGAGAACCTCAGAAGATCCAAGGAGGAATATGCAAAACTGTGTCAGGGCCGGCTTCATCGTGGACAGCTTCAGAAAGTGGATCCAATAGGTTGTCATTGAAGTCACCAATTATCATAGGTGGAACAGTGTCATATGGCTCTACAATTGTTTCAGGTTCTAAGAAATCATCAATTTCTGATGGCTGTTTCAAATTTGGAGGTATATAGAGGATGATCATTAACAATTCACCTCTACCTGCATTTGTTATGGATACTGCTAGAGTGTGTAGACACAATGTCAATCACAGTCCCTTGCAAGTTAGAGTTATTATTTCTCAGAGCCATTAATCCTCCACTTAGTTGGCCAGTCTTGCTTTTGTTGCGTTTTTCTTGTAGGATGTGAAGTTTTGCATATTGAGCGTTTCACATTTCTAGGATTCTTGTAGGCAAATGATATGGTGATGATTTAGAAACTTTCTAGGTCTTTCCTGATTGCCTTAAATTGACACAATATACCAGCAATATTCCATGAGTAGATTACAATGGCTTTGTTGGTTCCCGCAGACTCAGTTTTTCTGGTGCAAAGATACTTAGGAGAGAGCCGAGACATGGTTATCACTTGCCTACCACTTTCTCTGTCTTTCCAAAATGAGATTAATATAGGGTCATAAGATGCTGTGGGCATCAGTGGGGGCCTCTGAATAAACTTTGCTGATGTGATTGCTGCCTTTGAGTTTTGCGAGCTGCTTGTATGGTGCTGCTGCTGGTGGTGGTGGTGGCAGTGGTGGTGCTGCTGGTGGAGCTGCTGGTAATGGTGAGGGAAGGCTTTAGCCCATCCCCTGCAGCCTCGGACTGCTGCCCACTGGTGCTGCTGCTGGTTGTAGTGCTGGTGACAGAGCTGCTGGTGGTGATGGTGGGGGGAGGCTCCAGCTCATCCCCTGCAGCCTCGGTTGGCTGCCCACTGGTGCTGCTGCTGGCGGTGCTGCTGGCGGTGCTGCTGGTGGAGCTGGTGGGGGGGGGAGGCTGGCGGTGCTGCTGGTGGAGCTGGTGGTGGGGGGAGGCTGCAGCCCATCCCCTGCAGCCTCGGACGGTTGCCGACTGGTGCTGCTGCTGCTGCTGGTGGAGCTGCTGGTAATGGTGGGGGAAGGCTGTAGCCCATCCCCTGCAGCCTCGGACGGCTGCCCACTGGTGCTGCTGCTGGTGGTAGTGCTGGTGACGGAGCTGCTGGTGGTGATGGTGGGGGGAGGCTCCAGCCCATCCCCTGCAGCCTCGGTTGGCTGCCCACTGGTGCTGCTGCTGATGGTGGCGGTGCTGCTGGTGGAGCTGGTGGTGGTGGTGGTGGGGGGAGGCTCCAGCCCATCCTCTGCAGCCTCGGACACAGCAGCTGGGGATTCCTCCTTGCCCTTCCTTTTAGCAGCTGGGGATTGCCCCTTGCCCTTCCTTACAGCAGCTGTGGGTGGCACCTTTCCCTTCCTTTCAGCAGCTTGGGGTGGCACCTTTCCCTTCCTTTCAGCAGCTGGGGGGGGGGGGCACCTTTCCCTTCCTTTCAGCAGCTGGGAGGGGCAGCTTGAGGTGGCACCTTTCCTTTCCTTTCAGCAGCTGGGGGGTGTCTCTTTGCCCTTCCTGGCAGCACTTGGGGTAGGCATACTTTCTGTGTGGCTGCCTGGTGCCCGGGATCCTTTCCCACCAGGAGTTGCTGTGGACACTACTGGGCCTGTGGACTGGGTGGCTGAGGTGCTTGCCAGGATTTACACATCCTGGCCAGACGTGAAGGACAGGGAGGAGGAGGGGTAGGGAAGAGGTCAACGGTGGAGAGGAAAAGCTTCTTGGGGACATTGGGACGGGAAGAGGGAGAAGGTTTGGGAGTAGAGGAAGAGGCAGTGGTTGTGGGAGGTGTCTGTCTGCTGTGTTTGGGTGCAGGTGCATTTGCTGGATGCTGTTGTGAGATGGATGGCTATTGGGTGTCTGAGTGCTTGTGTTTGTGTACTTTGGGAGGAGAGGACACAGGAGACGTGCATGGATGTGGGGTGGTGACTGCCAGTGAGGTGTGTGCTCTGATAAGTGAGCTGGTGATGGTGGTAGTGGATGAGGATGTAGTGCATGCAGGTGTGACTGTAGACGCAACTGGGCGGGAGGTGGAGGACAAGGAGGAGGGAGGCACAGTGGAGGCAGTGGATGTTGGTATGTCTGCATCTGGATGGTGTTTGTGTGAGTGCCTGTGGGATGGTGTGTGGTGCTTGTGTTTGCGTGTGCCACTCTTGTGTGTTGCCCTTTGTGCATGCTCGTCTGCCTGTGTGCTTGGGATAGGTTGGGGTTGAAGGGAATGGGATTGGGTAGAGGAAGTTGAAGAAGGGAGGGTGCAAACAGGGACAATGGCTGCTATCAGAGAGGAGGCCAGAGCCAGGATTGATCTTTGTTGGGCCGCCAAGGCAGTGTGAATGCCCACCAGAAATGCATTGGTCTGTTGCATTTGGGCTGCCAGCCTCTGGGTGGCATTCACAATGGTTGACTGCCCAACAGAGATGGATCTCAGGAGGTCAATAGCCTCCTCACTCAGGGTAACAGGGCTAACTGGGGCAGGACGCGAGGTACCTGGGGCAAAGGAGATGCCCACCCTCCTGGGTGAGCAGGCACAGGCAACACGCTGAGGAGCTGATGGGAGGGCGGTGCTGGTACGGGGGTGGAGGCTGTACCTGTAGTTGGGGTGGGCACAGAGGTGTCCGCCACCACCAGGGAGCTTCCATCGGAGGAGGTATCTGTGTCCGAACTGTCCCCTTCAGTCTCCACTGTGGTGCTTCCCTCGCCCTCTGTCCCACTGGTGCCCTCACCGTAGGTGGAGTCTGCCTCCTGAGTCCTATGGGATGCAGCTCCCTCCGTCGCCGGTGCCTCTGCTCCTCCGCCAGATGATGCTAATGCACATAAGGACAGGGTGACAAAATAAAAAGTTGGGGGGGAGACAAAGGATACACTTGGTCAATTGCTGTACCAACACTGCCGTTGGCATACACAACACACTCACACACAGGGAACAGCCCTACGCATTAGGCAATGCACTACCAGTAACAATGCTAGTCACCAGGGCATGGGGAGGGACACATACCGCCAACTGCAGCATACCTGGGACCCACACAGCCCTGCCCAGTAGTGGATGCCTACTTGCAAGGTTGGAGGAATTTCACATCAGAGCCCTGCCCAACATGGAACCTACTCTGCAATGTCAGGCCTGGCCTAGGGGCACCCACAGGCACACATCCCCCACCCAGATACCACCCCACCAGGCGTAGGTAGTGATGATGGGCACTGTACTCACCCCCTTGTGGCTACTGTGATGCCCCCAAGTGCCCATCCAGCTCCGGATAGGACACCGCCAGTATGCGGGCCATCAGGGGGGGTCAGGGTTCGACTAGCATCCCTTCCTCGTTGGGAGGCCATCCCCAGCTTGGCCTCCACCATCTTCTGTGCCCAGCGTCTGAGGTCCCCCCACCCAACAAATTCTCCTCAGAAAGCCGATAGCCAGTTGGTGGAAGAGGGAAAAAAATCAGCTTCTTCAAAAGGGAAAAAGTAGCTGGTGAGCACACCGTAACAAGAAAAATAATTAATTACTGGGGAAAGATAAACAGTAATACTTTTTTTAAAGATCTATTTTTGAATAAATGGCTAGATGTTATGACATCTTTGGATGAAGATAAGGCCCCCCATGAAATTATTCGTGCATTCTCCTCTCTGACAAAATATATGGCGGAGAAATTACAGCCTTCACGTGCTAATAAAGTCCATGGCCCAAGATGGTTTAACCACGCATGTACCACATCGTTAAGCAAGCTAAAAAAAACAATAAATGCATTTCCCAAAGATCGACAAGCAATTAAGATTGCCAGGAAAAACTATAAAGAAGTTCTTGCCAAAAGGAAAGTCGAACTAAGTGAATCTGCGTGGGAGGAATTGATGGCTGCAAGCAAAATCAAAGATACAACTGCATTTTGGCGTGTGATTAACTCTTTACTATTGGGTGATAAACATGAGACGCCCATGGACACCGTCATTCCAGCCAAGACTTGGGTGGACTATTTAAAAAAAACTTTCGCCACAGAGACAAATACTCAATCAGAAATGTTAAATTGTCTGAAGCCTGCAGGAAATGACCAGCTAAGTCTGGCTTGTAGTAATATTATAAGTGTGGGTGATGTTAAACAAGCAATTCAAGATAGCCCCTCTGAGAAAGCCCCCGGCCCAGACAGAATTCCTGCTGACTTATATAAAGCACTTCCAGATTTCTGGGGACCATTGCTAACCAATGTCCTGAGATCGGCTGTGGCAGGCCCTCTAGTAGATTCTTGGAAAGAAGCGATCATCGTCCCGATTTTTAAGAAGGGAGATAGGGCAGACCCCCTGTGCTATCGCCCAATTTCTTTACTGGATAGCTCAGTTAAAATTTTAGGCCGAGTGATTTTAAATAAATTAGAAGAATGGGCGACTGATTCTCACTCCCTCTCAGAAATACAATTTGGCTTCCGCCCAGGGGTGGGCACAGTTGAACAAACTCTCAATCTGACCCTTATAGTCCAGAAATATACTAAAGCCAAAAGGGGTTGTATTCACTTAGCATTTATGGATCTGTCCTGCGCCTTTGATACAGTTAGCAGGGAGAAACTGTGGAAGGTAATGCTGGGTATGGGCGTGGATAAAGATATAGGCGGTCATTCTGACCCTGGCGGTTGACTACCGCAAGGGCCGGGGACCGCGGATGCACCGCCAACAAGCTGGCGGTGCATCCATGGGCATTCTGACCGCCGCGGTCAGAAACGGGAAACCGGCGGTGTCCCACCGGTTTCCCGCTGCCCTTGGGAATCCTCCATGGCGGCGCTGCAGGCAGCGCCGCCATGGGGATTCCGACCCCCTTACCGCCAGCCTGGTTCTGGCGGTCTTGACCGCCAGAACCTGGCTGGCGGTAACGGGTGTCGTGGGGCCCCTGGGGGCCCCTGCAGTGCCCATGCCAATGGCATGGGCACTGCAGGGGCCCCCTAACAGGGCCCCACCAAGATTTTCAGTGTCTGCCAAGCAGACACTGAAAATCGCGACGGGTGCAACTGCACCCGTCGCACCCCTTCCACTCCATTCGGAGCCGTCATCCTCATGGAAGGGGGTTTCCCGCTGGGCTGGCGGGCGGCCTTCTGGCGGTCGCCCGCCAGCCCAGCGGGAAACTCAGAATTACTGCAACGGTCTTTTGACCGCGCAGCGGTATTCTGACGGCGGGACTTTGGCGGGCGGCCTCCGCCGCCCGCCAAAGTCAGAATGACCGCCATAGTCATATTACTTAGTAAACTTCATGCCTGCACAGAGGCTCGGGTCCGTTATTCCCGGGAGGGAGGTCTGACAGAGAAATTCCCCTCACAAAAAGGGGTTGGACAGGGATGTGTTCTTGCCCCCTTTCTCTTTCTCCTGTATATAAATGGGTTGGAGAAATGTCTTTGTGAATTAGGGATTCCCCAGTTATCAATAATTCTCCAATCCCTGTACTCTTATATGCGGATGATGCAGTACTAATTTCAAGGACAGCAAATGGCCTTCAGATCTTACTGAATGCTTTTAATACTTTTATGGGGAACCTTGGTCTTAAAATTAACAGAACTAAGTCATTTGTTATGAAGTTTGGTCCTAAATTAGCAAAAACGAAAAAAATTACTTTAGATGGGCATGAGATTCTTAAGGTCCCACATTTTACGTATCTGGGGGTCCCCATTGACGTAGATTTTAACTGGAAGTTTTTAGTTAATATACGTTCAATACAATTCCAAAAAGCCATTGAAGCTGTTTTTAGGTTCGCAAGAAGACTCTGGCATAAACCTGTCAAGGAAATGATGACTGTCTTCACTTCTAAGTGTCTCTCTATCGCGACATTTGGAGCTGGGGTTTGGGGGCTTGCAGAATGTACAGGACTCCAGATTATAGAAAATAAACTTTTAAGAAGGTTATTATCAGTCCCTCAATCTACATCAGTAAAGTTCTGTCACAAAGAAGTAGGTTTGAGATACATATCTAGCTATATAAAACTTCAACCTCTCATACTGTGGGTAAAAATCTGGACTAAGCCTGAAGCGCTTCTATGTAGAAAGGTGATACAGGACTGTCTCCTTTTGTCACGATTTCTAGATATACCCTGGCTTAGATATGTTTATCTCTCTCTCCTATCATTAGGATTAGGAGATTTTTTCCTCAAACCAGATACTCTAACAAGACAGGACATTAAGAAGGTTAAAGACATATTCTGGCAGAAAAATCAGGACATGGACCCAGCCTCTAGTACAATGAGACCAGGGACGAGTTATGAGATACAACAACTTCAACCAAAGTTGTATCTGACCATTATTAATCATGAGCGACAAAGGTTTTTACTCACAAGACTACGTCTAAATACTTTACACTATCTGGTAGCATTCCCAGTCGCTGGAACCTGGTTTAAGAACCTTCCCCCTTGTTGTTGCGATGGAAAGACATCTCAGAGTACACTACACTTTATGCTTTTTTGTACTTTATATACAGTCCCAAGAAAAAGGTTTTTATGTCCGCTATTTCAGTCTAACAGTATTAGAACTAGCCAGCTTGCTTACTCCCACTTACATGATCTGGGAAATATGGACATAATCCAGGCTGCGTTAAATTTTATATATGCTGCTTTTGGTGTTCGGAAAATGTATTAATAACGTTTTTAGAAATTTTTATGATTGTGAAATTTGTATGTTATTTATTTATTTTATGTCTTTTATGGTCTTTTTGCACCGAATAAAGTAAAGTAAAGAGAAAGAGAATTAATTACTCAAAACTGGAAGAATTCTCTATGAAACGAAGCACCTCAAGGACACTACTCATTCTCCTCTGGATGACAGTTGAATTGCAGGGCTCCCAGAGAGAAACAGCTGGAGGGAAGCTTCAGCACAAGACTAAGGTAGAAACACTAGAGCACTGACCTCACAAGGATTTTCCATCTTGAGTGGCAGTTAAACCTGAAGAAGCTAGTTCTAAGAACAGCCTCCGCAAGAGCCACCGGGAGTGAGGACGCCACTGCAACCAATGTGGGTACAAGGAAAAGGGGAATCGTTTTTGCTGAGGGAAAAGCCTAACAACACTGGCAATAGGTTTCCTGACAACCACTACATATATTGTTACATCATGTGGGCAATGTGCAGTTTCATGGGCCATTCACCATCATAACACCATTCCTAACAGGTAGCATGTATGGGGGCCACTCATAAGGTAGGGGCTGTCAGGTAATGGAGGTTAAGTAATGTCAGAACTGAGCACTGTCACAACTCTGCGCGAGAGTAGCTTGGCCCGCACTGTACATGTGTGTCAAAGGGGGGATATCATAGGTAACGTTGCTTGTTCAGTAATTGCCCATGGTAATTAGTCAATGTTGGAAGCTGAACCTGCACAGTGTGTCCATGGGAATATGTACTGGCACTACAATCGGCCACATCCCTGACACATGGAGGATTGTAAATCAAGTATAGTACATACACATTGGCTGGGGAATGATCAATGGCTTGGCAGTGACATAAAGCAGCTAGGGTTGTTGAATCATATACAAACACATTACAGATTGTATGCTCTATGAGTTTCAATGGGAGAATGCATCTGCCAAATGATAGTCTGGCTGGAATGTAGGCAGAGTGTGTGACTCACCCATATACATAGGATGCACTTCTGTCACACAAATAGGCTTGATTCACACATGCCCACTGCTAACAATGAGAAATACATGTAGACTAATGTATAGGTGTCCATCCTAGGGAGCAACAGGTATGCCATTATCCACAATGATTGACCTGTCTCTGCATGTATATACCCTGTATAACAACATTACCTAGCACATAGCAATACAAACCACTCATTGTCACTTACATGACAGATCCATTGCATGGTACAAAATGTAACTAAATTGCTCATATGTGTAATGACCTCCAATATCACAATCATGTGTGGCATGTGTTAACAAGTGCAGCATTCTCCTATACAGTCGGCACCCACGTCACACTGAGTGGGAGTAAACACAGCCATATTGTTAGCATCTGGCAAAGAATGAATACAGCACTAAAGAGATTATACACCTCAACATCAGTCAGTCATGGTAAGAGTCAGCTAGGTTGTGGCATGCTGGGAGAATTGCATTGCATATTCAACGGTGGATGGACAGCTCTGAGATACACACAAATTCATGCTGATACAACATGCCATGTCACTTGGAGACTACTCAAGTGCTGTGGCATGTGCAATGTTGTGTGTGTCTGGCACTCATTCCATCTCACTAATATCGCCACTGGGACATTGACAACTGAGTTGACAGTTGTAGGAGAAGGGAATATTTCCACATTATACAAGTCACATGTAGTATTCTGGCCCAATATCACCTGACAATGTTGCTGTAGAAAATGTGTACAAGGTGCTAGCAGACAAAAGACTGGGAGCAATGGAGGACACAAACATACCTCAACAGTCATGGCAGATAAAAGGGATAATGACCAGACAAACAACAAAACAGACACTGCAGACACCAATGTCTTTATGTCAAACTCTAACTGATGCACAGAGAGGGTGGACACGTTAGTGCATGATCCAGACATGCTTGCCACCACCATTCCATGGTAATTGCCCTTTGCATGGTACTAGAACAGGAGACAGTCACATTCAATTACATCTGAACCATTTCATTTGTCCAACCTTTACTTCACAACAGTCATGCAACCCTTGTGCAGGCTGAACATGAACACAACTTTGGACTCCTAAACATCCATGCATGTCTTACATGTGTAAGCACATGACCTCTGTTCCTGAGAGGTGAACGCAGACATATTGTACTGCATTGAAATTAATCACAACCAGGTCTGTATTTCCACATTTATGCATGTCTCCATCTACTAGGGAGTGTGCATAGGCTGGAGATTAGCTTTCATAAATGGTAGAGATACCAGCTCAATAAACCCATGCACCACAGCTCTGACAACATCAAAGTATGATAATGTCAGAGGCTTGATGCACGTGCACAGGGGGCAGAGCGAAGTGGACCACCATTAACTTGCACCTTCACATACAACCATGGGTTTGTGTTGCCACAGAAGCTCACATATTGATGTAGGTGGGTAGGCCTGCCATCTATGCTGCACTGTAACCCTGCAACACAGTGGTACGGCATTGTATGTGACAGTTATGACTGACATGAAGTTAACAGATCAGAAAACACATATGGAAGCAGGCACACATATCCCAAAGATATCTGTACACATATACCACTACAATGGTCCAGCCATGGTAATATGAATGGATTCAGTACAGAAGCTATCCTAGCAACATAATGGCATAGGTGTCACAAAACCTGTCAGAGTATGAATGTACCCATCAATTGTGTACTGACATACAGTGCATATGTGCCAGTGATGTGATGTACAGGCAATAGTTAAAGGGACAACTTCTATCTATGCAGGAAGATGTCAATGTGAGCTTGCACATCCCCTTGACACAGCAATGTTGTGACGTATAACACAAACGACACAACACATGTCCATACAGACACGTGGCATATAGCATTCTTCATCAACACACGTGTCCATAACATCTGCAGCAACTAAGATGCATAGGAAAATACATGGCACATGTGTAGCTGTCCCATAACTAGTTTATTACGAGAATAACCAGGGAGTAGACACAAATACACACTCAACTTGACAAGAGATACGTGATGTCAATGTAGTCACAGTCCACTGTATACTCTGGGTACAAAATGTAATGGTTGACACATGCCTTAGCATGTGTATGACACAGGGGCTAAATGAAAATATGTTTGTAGGTATGTAGACTTGTATTACCCACAGACATAACTATGTACTCCACCTGCTACTCACTAGTCATACACATATCTTAACACATAGTACACATGTGCCAACATACATGTGGACACATGCACATATGCACAAAATAAGAGTGAGTGCTGAGTCATGAAAAAACGTATTGGTTGCACATACCAATGACAGCCCAATGACATTCATGCATAGACTTCCACATGTAGCCAAAAAACATATACTACATAGTAGAACAGGCCATGTAACATGTGAAATGACTCAGGGTGCATTCAAGGGCACAATGGAAGAAATTACGCTATTTTGATGTGCGTAAAAAAATTACGCTAAGACATCAACACCACACCGCAAAGTTGTGAAAATGACGCCTGGGCTCTGAGCGGCAATTCAACGTTACAACTACTCTCAGTGCACCATGAAGAAAAATCGACAAATGACTCTCGTGCGTAAAAAGAAAATACATGCATAATGCTAAAAACGTGACGCACACTCTCAGGAAGTGAGGTACGAGGATAACCTGCCTGCAAACATGGTACAGTAAGTGTAGTTTCACTTTCACTTCACAGTCTGTTCCCCTGTGACTGTGTGTGGTTGTGTTTTGGAGGTGCTGGTGAATTTGTGGTGTGTTTGGAGGTCTTGTTGTTTCCCTTGTGCTGTGTCCTGTGTATTTGGTGTATACATTGTCTATTTACTTGTTATTTGTGTTATTGGTGTGCTGTTTTTTGTCATTGTATTGTGGGCTATCTGTCTGTGGTAGTTTAGTTGTTGGGGTAGTTTTGGGAGTTTGGGGTAGGTGTTGGGTTTAAGTATCCTTTATTATATTTTTTTGGGTGACGTCCTGTACCCTTTTGTAATGTCTGGGAAGGTTAGGATGGGGAGAATGTCTCCTGATGAATTGGAGGGGGTTCATCTGGTTGGTGGGCCATTACCTGCCTTCATGCTGCAACTGGATAGTCGGGTGATCCTGGGCTACCCCACCGAGGTAAGGCGGCTGCGGTGGGGCAACGTTGTTTATCATCTGGCAATGATATTCAAGACTGAATGCAATGAGCATCAGCTCAAGCATCGGTGGGCAGATCTGGTGGCAAGGGAGCAGGATCTGCTGAATCATTTGGGTATCGAAATCGGCAGAACTGTTGGTAAGTCTCCCATTGCCATACAATCGGCTGCATTTAGCATTTGACTGACAGTTGCGGATAAGTCTGAGTGCCGCTTGTAATGGTTGTGAACATGTTGTATGCAACTTGTATGAGGAGCCTCTGCACCCCCTTGAGGCCTGCAGATCAAACATTGTATAATTTAGACAATGCAGAACACATGTATGATGAACCCTGCATAACCATTACGAAGGGGCATATGTAAGTGCCCCTAGCTCAACCATGGTGCTGCCATAGTGTCATGTGATTGACAGTAAGGCGGCGCTAACCTGCCATTCCACCCGCGTAGTCTGTACAAAGTGGCGCAATACATGCATCGAACCACTTTTGCAAGGCTTGACACACATCATGGCTGTGCCAGCCACAATGTATGCAAGGTGGCTGTTCTGGTGCAAAGGGATCCTCCATATTAGCAAAAAGAAGTCAATGAGACTGCTGCACCCCATTTGTGGTGGATTTCGTAACGCCTGCCCTTTGCTTCCGTTAAACATAAGCTCCCATCATGATCAATGGGCCCCTGGTTACTTAGCAGGACTCGGGAAAATAAATAATGATGCTAATCCTGTAAAGCGCCAGACTACTGCCAAAGAATTTTGATCCTACTCCCCCTGACTACCACCAGGGTGCGCAATCTATTGGAGACGGCGCACACATTGTGGTATCGGGAGTACGCCAGGGCCTGCACTTCAACAGGTGATCTGTAGCATCTCCTGCTGAGTGCACCATTGGCCTTCACATGTAAACATGATGTTGGCCCACACTGCCAGCATAATGTCACTTAATAATGACTACGCACACACATGGACGCTAGTAAGGAGTGCACTAAGGCCAACACGGACTTTATAGATGCAATAGGTGCTGCAATTCTGTAGTCCTATCAGCCTCTTGGTGTCATTATGCAAGGCCATATTAGGGAGCCTGACCATGCACTTGGTTCAGAATACTGGCAGTTCCATTTGACCTGTGAATTGTGTATCAGAGTCAGCCTAATACACAGAACTATGTTGCCCATTTGCATTAACTAAGATTTACACTAAGCAATGTTCTACATTCATGTCTTACAGGTGGACCTGCCCCTTACACCGTCGTAGAGGTGGCGAGATTTGAAGACCCTGATGCATCCAGTAAGTGCCATATTGTGGCTCCTGTTAACTACTCTACGGTTTGGTGTGAGTCAGCCAGAGGAGTGGAATGCAATGAGTGATGTACTTTTCTGGATCAAAGATAAGAAATCATAGGAGGATGATGATGACATCATGGGGCATGTGTAAGAGGCCCAAGCACCACCAGAGCTCCTATACTTAAGAGGCTCTGGGGATGCTATGCCCTGCACCATGTATACATGGTAGGCTTAGTACACATGTTGTGACTTCACATTAACTTGTCAATACGGCCCGTTCACATGCAGTACTTTGCGTGGAAGGAGCGTGCAATGGGTGTTGCAGTGGCTGTGCCATAGCAACACCCATGCCAATTAGACGGTGTCTCAGACCTACACATTTCCTTACACTAGAGGCTGTAGCAAATCCTGAAAACACACCAAGGTGTGGCTTTATCAGGCCACAATGAGCTAACATATATGTTGCTGATCCTCCCATACTTTTCTCTTTCAATGAGTGCTGCATTTGGCAGCAAACATCGAAAGTGCAAAGTCCCTTTGTAGATTTTGTTTGTTTAGGAAGGTGACCCCCATTCACAATGACTAGCTCCCCCTCAACGCAGCCAGCTAAGCACCATGGGCTAAGGGTGGCTGGGTCGAGTGCTGTAGGCAAGATTAGCGCTGGCGTAGGTGACAACACAGTGATGTGCCTTCTCCTATTCAATACGGCACATCCCTGCATTGTGAATTTGTCAAAATGCTGCACTGCCAATTGTCCGTCAGCATTGTGCTCCATCACATTCCAATCATGTATGTTGTAGGGTTGTGCAATGAGATTGGCTTGCATGTAGTTTTAAGGGCAACATGTGCTGGCATGGAATTGCATGTAAAAGGACTAGTAATGGATGACCACATATTTATGGATGTCTGCCATCATAGGTCACAGGCCAGCTGTATATGTATATAGCATGCCTGTGGTTAACAACCTTCTCACAGCACCATGATACGCGATGTGTGCCACCCATAGCTCACAATTGATGACAAGATGGCACAGATGTTGGGTTCCAACTGCATTACTCTCTAGGGGGATTCTGTGGGGGACATACAGCACCATCCAGAGATGATGAGTAGTGGAACAGCAAGGATCCATAATGTCTTGAACTGCAGTAATCATTGCACACTTTAGGCCTCATTATGAGTTCCACTGCCCGCCAAACTCTTCCTGCCATCAGGCCGCCTGTGCGGCCTGAACCTCGCCGGCCCTATTAGGAGTTCACCGCAGGGCCTTAACATTGCAGCCGGCTCCCAATGGAGCCGGCTGCAAAGTGATGGTGCAGCGGGCGCAGCAGTACCCGTCTCACATTCCACTGCCCATAATTCGGGCAGTGGAATGCGAAATGGAGCTGTGCATGGGGGCCCTTTCACTGCCCATGGCAAGTGCATGGGCAGTGCAAGGGCCCCCATGGGACCCCATTCCGCCAGCATTTTATGGACAGGCTGGGGGATGGGGACTCGTAATCCCCAGGGCAGCACTGCTTGCAGCGCTACCCTGGTGGATTACAACCGCCGGGACCGGCAGGCTGTGTTGGCGGTTGGACCGTGGCTGCCACGGTCATAATGTCATGGTCGGACCGTCATTTTGGCGGCAGTCCGACCGCGAACGTGACCCTGGCGGTCATGTGTCCGCCAGGATCCTAATGAGGCCCTTTGTGTGGACAACTCCACTCAAGATGTTTCAGGTCACAGTCTATTAATCCCCTAACACCAGATGTCAGCAGTGTAACCAATATGGTGCAGCCACCATGTAAATTGTGACTGATGTAGGTCACATCACAGATGCATGAGAAGGCAATGCTGTGTGTGTAGCTGGTGCTGTGAGAACATCTGACATCCATCTGCTGAAGATGTGAGACGCTCCCGGATACGGTTGCAGCGCAGAAAGCTGTGCGACAATTGCTGTGGCCTTCAGGGCATCCATAAAGCCACCATGTGCGTGCAATTCAACACACATAGCACTACATGACACAGGGTAGGGGGCTCCAGTGCTATAATGTCTTGAGAACATTGATTGTGCAGGTCAGGATTTGCCCAACCTTTCTCATATCAAGGTAGCTTCAGTTGTACATGTGGCCACAGCATGGGAAATGGAGCTAAACCCCAGTTATGTAGGCTCAGGGCAGGTTTTACACCTGGACACATGAATGTAGATGTACTACAACATACAATACCAGCTTTGTAGTTGGCAGCCCCCCTAGCAATTGGCCTACGCCTACACTCAATGTTTCCATGATGAGTGCTCAGGCCTTGGGGCATCACCAGGGATGTTGAGCTGATGGATTGCATGCCCAATGCCCCTTCAGCTCAGGGAGACAGGAAATACAAACTTGTTGAGACATGTGATGCTCAAAGTGTAGATCAGAATGATGTTGAGCGGTCCATTGTTAATTCCTATCAGCTATGGCCCCTCTTGATTTACAATGGATTGACATCATCCCACTGACATGTACAAGATACTGATGTATTGTTGGATATAGAAGCAGATGAGGTGCAATACAATTCTTTTGAGGCATGTGTGTAGGACTGTGTGTGTAATAAGCGGTAGCAGTGCAAGTTACAAATCTTTACATACTCCACCCAATGCTGATACTGATGGTTGCTTGTCCTCATTTTGCAGCTGCCAACATCACCAATGAGGAATGCGTCAGTTCAACATGAGGTCAGAACGCTACCGCCACATCCTGGAGGTGCACGCAAGTTACCGCCACATGGCACACCATTTCCTTTCTGAGAACGCATCTGGGGAATGGCGTGCATTCCCACACGGGGGACTCACTCACCCACCCGAGACAAAGGATGGAGCAGGAACATCTACAATGTAGGGGCTCCTAGCTGCACCCACCCCATCTACATCTGCAGCACCAGTTTTGCCACCACTAGCTGCTGGGCCATCACAATTGGAACAGGATTTACGTCGGGAAATCAACCTGATACTCCAGCGTTTGGACAGGTTGGAGGAGGCACTGGCAGAGGACTGAAAACTCCTCAAGTATATTAAAAAGAAGGTCAAGAAGAAACGCAAATGAATGTAGATTGTGATGGATTACCTCCCAGTTCCTTCCCCTCCATTTTAAAGTTGTACCATATTTTAGTGTGGGTTTTACGTAGTTAGTGGTAGATTAGTGTAATCTAGCCATTCGTTAGGATAAGTGTAATGGGGGGTGGATTTCTACTCTTAGGTTTTTTTTGTGTGGGTTGTTAGGTAGGGGTCATGTTGGGGTTTATATGTATTTTTATGAAAAAAAATGTTAAAAATAAATATTAAAAAAGAAAATACACAAAATATACATATTTGTTTAGGCCATAGGATTAGTTAGTACACGTGTAGTTATAGTAATTGTTGTCCTACTTGTTTCTTGTTTCTTAAGAGGGTGGGAGGGGCAATGTTTACAGTGTGGTGTTTTATGTGTAAGTTAGGTTTAGCATAGGTTAGATAGATTTAGTTGTATGATAAGTATAGTTAGTATAGGTTAGTTTAGGATAGGGTGGGTTTTAGTTGTTTTTGAGTAGATTATTTTTAAAATAAATATCCTGTTATCATTGGAAACTGTTTATATAATTAGTGTGAGTCTCAGGATTCTCCCCATGTGTGTACTGGTAAATTGGGGAACTGGCCTACGGAATCCGTCCTGCCTACAAAAGCCTTATTTACCATGTGTTATCCCTATTGTAATGTAATGTAATTCGAGATTTATAAAGCGCATTCCTACTCAAAGAGCATCGAAGCGCTGGGAAGAGAGCACGTAGTAAAGGATAAAGAGAAAACAAGAAAAACACGTAAATAATAGAAATAGAAAGACATCCAATAAAAGACAGAAACAAAATAATTTAAAAACCCTGACCTTGATGTACCAAAAAGTTAACGAGGAAAGAGCAAAGTTTTTACCATTTTCCTAAATTTCGCTATAGGCCGCAAATTACTCATGTCCTGAATATCCCCATCTGTTTTTTTCTTAAGGGGTACTACTATCGTTTCTTTCCAGATAGAGGGGTACTCCCCGGACATTACTACCCCTTGGTAAATGGGGACCAACATCCGTGCCATTAAATCCGGAACCAAGTGAAAAATAGAAGGAGGACACGGATCAAGAGGAGAGCCAGATTTAATTTCAAGAATCTTCTTTTGGATAGTATCCATGGAAGGGGGTTGGAAATGTGACAATAGTGACTGGCCATCTGCTGTAGAACTCTCAGTTATCGTGGGGGGTAATACTTCGGGAATGATCTGGGTATCAAAGTTGCTATGTATTTGCAATATCTTATTTTCAAAGTGAAAAGCAACTTTGTCACAGAAATCCTGAGAGTTTTCTAGACCAGCAGGCTTCATGGGCACAGTTAGGGCCTTAATGGTCTTAAAAAGTTCCCTGGGGGCATTAATTGCCTCCTTTACTTTGGTAGTATAAAATTTTGATTTGGCCATAAATTGTGCTGCTTTATAAGCCTTTAGGGTGGACTTAAGGGCCACCCTTTCCTCAGGTACTGGATTAAGTTTCCACCGTCGTTCCTGCTGTTGGTACTTTCTTTGAAGGAATTCAAGGTCTTTTGTAAACCAAGGGTGACCTGTATTCTTCTGACTATTGGGTCTTCTAGTTATAGGGGGTACCATTTCTTCCATGGTCATTTCCATTCCTTTCAGAAAGCTATCAATCAGGGGCAAGGCCATAGTTTTAGCCTTATCCCAGCCAGCTTCTAAAGCTGGGCCTAATTCCTCTGCTTTGACCTGTTTCCATAACCTGACTACTTCATTCGTTTCCACGTTAGCAACACAAACATTTTTTGAAGCGAGTTTAAATTTCAGCAGATGATGATCCGTCCAACTCAACTGTACCATGGTTACTTCCGCCTGTTGAGTAGCTTGTGCAAACACCCCATACAGAATATGCCCTGCAATATGGGTGGCTGACGAGACTCTGGAGGTCCAATCCAGGGCCTCCATAAAGTCAATGAACTCCCGGATCTTAGGAGTTGCCGTCGCATCAAAGTGCATATTAAAATCGCCCAATATAACCGCTTTTGAAGATAGAACCATAGGTTCTATCAGTTTAGGCCAAGACTGTAGGAAATTTTTAGTCGGTCCTGGTGGGCGATATATCAACAGACCCTCCAGTAGTACCCCACTATTTTGGGAAATTATAAATGTCATAGCCTCACACGCTTCTGTAGAGGAGCTGATACATGTGCATGCCAACGTGGACCTATAGATAATGGCCAGACCACCCCCCCTATTCTGAGGTCTATCAAGTCTATAAAAGGTAAATCCTGGTGGAGAGGCGACGATAAAATCTGGGTCCGATTCTACTTTACCCCAGGTTTCAGTAATAAATAGACAATCGATCTGCCAATTATTGATCATTTCGCAGATTTCCTGTTTATGTTTGGGAAGGGACCTAGCATTTATTAAGGCATACTGAAAGCTGTAATTATAAACTGCCTTCTGTTTCATTTTTTTCTCCCCCAACCCTGCCGGCCTAATGTCTTGATTTCTTACCTTTGTTGCTTCATGGGGACTTGAATAGCCCAATTGCATGTTTCACAGGTCCAAATAGATCCACCCTTACGTAAAGGCTTAGATACTACATAATTAGTAGGTTTGGGTAAAGGTTTACTAAATTCTTCCTCTCCCTCAGATACTGCACAACTGTGAAAAAGGGCAGCATTTCTGGCCCCGGGGCCCGGTCGGGCGCGGACAGGCGCAGACGGGCTTGCCTTTGGTGCGCCAAAGGCGCGGTCGCACGTTCCGGCACATTTATGCCTGCAGGAACGAGGCCCAGCCCAAAATCGGCTCCCTAACACTAGACCGCTAACTTGTGGTCCCAACAGGAAGGAGGGCTCTTACTGACCCTCACTTCCTGTTTAGTGAAAGAACAGTCAAAATAGTCCAAAATAGCATTTGCACAATTTAAAAATGGCAAATTTAGAAAAAACACACACATTGATTAAAAATCGTTTTCCTTTTTTTCCTTTTTCCTCTTTCTGTTCGCTAAACTAAATTTAAAACATACAAGGACACAGTAGTTAAAAAGTCAGAAATCACCACACAAACCTTAAGAGCAGCAAAACTAACAAACGCGCTTTCTTCTCAGATGCGGTCGCTCGTTCCTGCACATTTATGCCTGCAGGAACGAGGCCCAGCCCAAAATTGGCTCCCTAACACCAGACCGCTAACTTGCGGTCCCAACAGGAAGGAGGGCTCTTACTGACCCTCACTTCCTATTTAGTGAAAGAACAGTCAAAATAGTCCAAAATAGCTTGTGCACAATTTAAAAATGGCAAATTTAGAAAAAACACACACATTGATTAAAAAGCGTTTTCCTTTTTTTCCATTTTCCTCTTTCTGTTCGCAAAAGATATAGCTGTCACATTGACTGCAACATCACATCTACTAGTCCATGCATCTGCCATCCAGTGTACCCACCACTCATGATGACTATGTATACTTTGTATTGGACAGGTAGTTCTGGTACTTTAGCTGTCAGTGTTGGGGTCCTGTAGTAGGAAAGTTGGGAACTGTGGCACATCTGAAACAATTGGAACTCTATCCTGCAAAACTGACTGGTGGCCATAACTAATGAGGTTAGCTACCTCTGTACCATACCAATGAACTCATCTGGTACTCCTAGCTGACAATATTGTCCTAGATTTGCTTTTCAGCCATACCTGCCGTATATGGTGAGGGAACCATATATGTGTTCTTCATTTATGTCATACTCAGTGAATTGCTTGTAGGTGATAAGACCAGCATACACATTTGTTATGTTAGGAAGCTTGTATAGCTTTGTACCCTCACAGTAGTTCTGCACTCCTGTACTGATATTCTGTGACCAATGACATGGATTCACACATTACAATCATTTAGCTGAGTCGATGGATCACAATAGATGTAGACATGCTAATTGTGTACACAGTGTTTACAAGTGAAAGTGTTGTAGTGAGATATTTACAATATCCAGGTTAGTGACTCCATTTGTGAAATCCAGACATTTGTGCCACAATACAAGTCCAGGGTTGAGGGACATTTCATGGGACATGCTTTGGAGTAGTGTTGATAAGTGTGGAGGTACAAAAATTGCCAATTGGCAAGTGAGAGACAATGACAGTCAATAGCAGACAGGTCAACAGTGTGTGGGTGAAGAGTGCACATATCCTACTGTGACAACACTGGCATGATCTTTAGCACAGAACTAAGGAGAACACTGCCCATGTGACATAGGCTAGTGCTACCAGGTACTCTTCTGAGTAAAGGTGATCTGTTCCACATCTTCATCCTCCAATATGTGTGGTGTCTCCTGTACCATTGGTGGTAGTGGGGGGGTAGGTAGAGGGGTCCACACACACTTCAGTGGGTGAATATGTGGAGTCCCAATTCCCGGCAGCTGCCATTTGTGGTATAACAAATGGCATCACTGCAGGAAAGAGGAACTGCTGATTTTTCAGGATAGCAGCAACATCTCCGTGGTAGGCAGCCGTGTCTGCCCTGAGGGAGGCCACTTCATGCTGAATGGAGTCTAGCTTGTTCTCTATCATGCTGCTGGGAGGCTGCAGTTGTTGTAGCATCTCCCTCATGCCAGCAGCTATGTCCTTTAGACACTGGTGGACTCCACACTGTAGGGAGTGTGTGCCTTGGCTGGCAGCCGTGTGTTCATTAACTGTCAACAGGCACATGTGCATTCCCTCTAGGCTGGCTGCCATGATCTCCATCCCCACCCACACCTGCTTGGCCAGCTCCCGCTGGACTCCTACCACTGTCCTCTGGAAGCTTGTCCCTGGGTCCTCAGAGTCCTGAGCTGTGTCGGTGCTGACAGGTTGTAAATTTTGGGTTGGTCATCTGGGATGGCTGCTACAGTGGTTGTCCTCCTTGCAACTGGAGGTGGTGTCTGGAGGGATACCGGACATCCTGGAGAGTCTCTTGGCTGATGGTTGTCATCTGGTCATCCAGGTCATCGGAGAACTCCAGGACAGGCAGATCAGCAGGAGAGCCATCATCCTCTGCAATAAGATGGTGTAAAATCAATCTTTCTATGTTGTGGCAGTTGACATGTCACGTCATTGAATTGCTATTGGAGGCTCAGTGACAACTTACTTGTTCTTGTACATTATGGGTGCAATTTATCAGTCCTTTGCCCCACCTGAGAATCATGTAAAGGGAAGCTCAGGTGGTGCAATAGGCAGCGTCATATTTATAACATGTGATGTATTTCCTTTTGGTGGCTTGACACCATCTTGTTATTGTGGACCCTTCCTATGTATCCATTTGGATGGTAGGGCTTTGCAATGGCTGTTGCAGTGGACAAGCCACAGCAACACACATTGCAATTTACCCCGGCCCAGTTTTACGTGTTTTTCATACACCAGGGCGGCACCAAAATCTTACACCACCCAAGGGATGGCATTACCGAGGCGCAATATTGTAGTTTCCTTTGATTGCTCCTCATGTTGTTGTATATGTATGTGTGCTACATTGCACAGCGCACATGGACCTAGGAGATTGCCATTTCAGTTTCTGGTTGTGCTGGAAGGTGCTTCTTCCTACACAACTATGATCTCCCCCTCAATGCAGCCATCCTTGCACTATGGTGCAAAAGATTCAGCATTGTGGAAGTGCAGCTAATTTGACACTGGCATAGGGGTGCACCCAGGGATGACCAGCATGGGTATCATATGTTGATGTGAACATCATTTTCTACATGACAGTGCCTAATGCCACAAAATAATGGACATAGCCAGTTGACTAATGTTGAACTTAGATCAAGGCCTCCAGCTAGTTTGATGGAGAGTTTGCAGGTAGTTGTACAGGTGCATACATAGACCCTATTTACAACTCTGGCAGTCCTGTGACCACCAGACTGCCATTGACAATATAACCACTGCCAACAGTGCAAGTGGAAGTGGCACATGATGTCCATGGGGAATGCCCCATGGGCCAATGGCCTGGCAGGTTGTCAGCAGCTTACAGACTGGCAATGCCACCTGTCTTGTGGCACCAGACCAGTATTACAATCAACGCTACCCTCCAGGTATGTTCCTGCTTTTCCGTTAGCCTCTGCATGGCGGTCAAACCACCATGCAAAGGTTGGTGGTAATGTGGTGTGGTGTGCTCCTGGGTGCCCCTGCACAGCCCAGGCACCTGGCATGGGCAGTGCAGGGGGCCCAGGCCCAGGCCCTTTGCGCTTTCAACTGCCTGATTTGCAGTGATATGTTGCAGCGTGTGCTGTCACACCCAATGCACCCCAAGACTGGTGCTGGCTCTGTTTGATCCAGCAACAATGTAGTGGCAACTGCCCCACAGAGCTGACAAGAGGAGACAGATTTCCACCAGCCATCCCAGCGGGTTACTAATAGTGCCAACTGCAGAGAGTAAACTGCACTGGCAGTCTTACCAATTCCAGACTTACCCATGCACCATCCCCCGCCCGTCAGTGTGAAATTGTGCACCATGATGTTCACAGACATACACCATATGTTGAGTTTGTGTGATTATTTCCCCATTCCTATGTGGCTCACAAGGTTGTGTCAGAGTTGTTGTGGGCTCAGCCTGTATGTGTTGTGACCTACAGATTGCAGTATGTAGTGCATGTTTTCTCTAGTGGCACAGTTCTGATCAGCGTCAAAATGTGTGTCTCCACACTTCACCAGGTTAGTTACACTGGGTAGTGCCATGTTTCCTGTAATACAGGACCACCATACAATTCCCCCAGCAGCTGCACAGATTAGTTTTCCCTGCACCCAGACAGGCATCCTTACTGCATGATGGAGAAGTAGCTGCCTTATGAGGATGTGTTGTTTATGTGCGGGGTGTTGGTGCTTCCTGCACATGTCTCAGTAATGTTAGCTAGGGTGCCATTTTAATGTGTGCTGTAAGATGCTGCACACATGTTTCGGCAATGGGACAAGGCAGTTGCGAAGTGCTTCTGCAAGAGACACCACCATGATGTCACCCAAGGAACGGTATTGATGGACTTCCTAGTCACTGAAGTCTTAGTTGTATTGGAAGAGTATGCTTAACTATATGCAAGGGATTTTGTGATGACACAACCCCAGGCACAGTAATTAAACATGCCTTCCATCCTATGTGCTGCATATGTACATGTTGGTATGTAGCCCTGTTGATTAACATATGTCCAGGTTGTGTATGTGTTGTGGTGCATGGCACAACAAAGGCGTGTGTACATGTCTTGCTTATGTTTGAATGGTGCTACTTGATTCATGGGAAATTTGTTCTGCTGCACTCCTTTCCCATGTATTGAGTGTGCCCCCCCCCCTTCTTGCATTTGTTGAATCAGCAGTTATTTAGCCCATGCAACTTAACCTCCATTTGTGGTGGTTGTTTGAAGTCTGCGCTGTCCTGTCCTGTGATTCCAGTGATTCCAGTGACCAGTTCCTCTGGGATGACCGCTGCAACCATCTCCTCCATCTCATCCAGGTCCTCCTGTGGTACTGGACTTCCACCTCCAGTTTGCAGTGCTGCCTTTCTGTTCCTTGCCATTTTCTCCTTAGTTCTTCGCTTACAATCATGCCAGCGTTTCTTGCACTCTGTGACAGTTCTCCTCACCTCTGCCACACTGTTAATTTTGTCCACTATTTGCTGCCATAATGCCTCTTTCTGCAAATTGCCAATTTGGAGGTGATGAATAGCTGATGTTGGTGCTCCGTCACCTTGCTCACAAGCATTTCATTCTCCTCGCACTAAACCAACACTTTCTCTTTTTCTTTTCCTTCCCCTGGGACTTTTGTGTGTCCTCCTGGCTGGTTCCTGGGTATATGGGGTCACCGTGGGGTCTCTCCTGGCCTGCTGCTTGCATCTCCCCTCTGCTTTGCAAAGTTTCCTGCATTAGCGTCTAAAGTTAACGCAAATGTGGGGTTAAAATGGTGCATATCCGTTTGCAACATGCTTTACGTGCCGAAAAACAGGTTAGAGTAAATTTTGCAGTATTAACGTCAGTTTGCCTTACGACAGGGTACAAGGGTTTCTGTAAAGTTTTTTTACTCTAACCATTTCTTAGCGCCATCCTGCGCAGTAGTATAAATATGATGCCTGGGTGGTTCTAACAAATGGTGCAAGACAGCACAAAACCTTTTGACGCAAAAGTGCGTTTGCGCAGTTTTGCATCAAAAAGTATAAATATGACCCTAAGATTGGAAAGTACCTAGTATGGAGAAGTGTGATGCTCACATTGCCTGAGTCATTTTGTAATTCTATCACTCATGCTATTGTTTGGTACGATGTAGGCAATCATTTCTGTTTAGACCAATAACTGGAATCACAGCTATGTTGTGTACATATCACGTAAGGAATTAATATGTTACATTTTGGTTGGGATTAATGAGTTAACTGCTGTAATGATCAAGCTATGCTATTGGAGAAATCCCATGTACATATGAATTTCAAGATGATCACCATATTGAATGTATTGTTTACACTGGAGTCATGTGATATTTTTGTATGTAATTAGCAATCATTTCTGTTTAGACCAATAAATGGAATCCCAGCTATTTTGTTTAAATATCACATTAGGAAGGATCATGTTACATTTTGTTTGTGATTATTGTGTTTACTGCTGTAATGATTAAGCTTTTCAATTGCAGACATTCTTTATACATATAAGAAAATTAATTCTAAGATGGCCGCCATAGAGATTCCATTGTTTACACCTGAGCATTAGTCCATTGTTTATGTTTTATTATTTTGGCACACAGCGAGAGAAGGAGGATTAAACACTGTACTAGCTCCTAGTTGAACATCAAAACTGAAAAGGTACAGTGAATATTTCATATAGGAGGGGCATTTACTAGTTCTTTTGCAACATCGTTCGGGGCAGTTCTCAGGGCTGTCAGGTCATCCCTAGCTCTATTATTATCATCAACATACCATTACACAGAAAACAGACGTTTCCTACCTTACCTGATGTCAACAGTCAACCCAGCTTAAGGTTGTCATCTACATCATGGTCTTGTGGGGGTAGGTGACTCATATAGTCACACAGTCATCAAGGAGACACAGCAGGCCCAATACCTGCTGTTTCCCTTGCACCAGCCGACCTCGTCCACAGCTGTAGCTGCAATAAAACACACAACTTCAACAGCATCTTTTGGAGTATGCAGTGGTTCTTTTTATATTTGACGGAGAACCTCTGTGTGATTTGTTACGGGCTTCTCCGCTCGTTGGCATACTGCCATTTTGAAGTGGCAACCGCTGACCATGGAAAATATGGTGTTTTTATGTACACAATGTTGATCACATAGGTATAATAATTTAGTTGCTTAAAAAGTATTGGTAAGCATGAGCATGAGCCATATTTATATCCTTCTATCCTGCTCCCAGGTTTAAGTACCAGTATACCTCAGACTGAAAAAAGCTCTCTGTTGCCATCCCGAGCACACTTTTTTATATATTGCATCCCACAAAATGTAATGTTAAGTTCCAGTTCTCCATTTTACCATTGTGCATAATGCATAGCCAGAGTATCACATGTATCTCTCTGTCATACAGCCCTTATATGTTCAACAGTTCTTTATTTCAGAGTTCTGGTCATACTTCCAATGTATATGTTTCCACATTTACGTATAATGGTATATACCACATAAACGATGAAACAAGTTTTATAATCTCTGATCCAATACTTTTTGCAAGACTAAGACTGAAAACCTTCACATTTTTCCAAAGGAAATCAACACATTGAGCAATTTCCACATTTATGAAAACCCTTTTTGCGTGCTCATATCCAACTCTTCAGTATACGTTTGCTGGATAACTCAGCCTAGTAATATTTCTTATTGTAGTACCTCTACAAAAAGCAATATTTATACATATAGTGATGTTTAGTGACCCATTGAACTATTTATCAGTCATGAGTTGGTACCTGCCAGTGCTTATTAAGAATCTGGCTAAATCTATGAACTCATCCATAACTGTATGATGTAAGTATTTATTTCTTACCTGTAGGGGTCTCAGTATTTGTCCTGTTGGTCTTCACTGCTCATTTTGTTGCTTTTTTCAGTTTGAACTTGGCACAAAAGCAATAATGCTCTTTGCATGAGAATCAGGTGTTGTTACATGAGAACCAGGCATTACATTTTGTAAATATATTTAGGCACAAGGAGGTTAAGTGATTTGACCGGAATAAAAGAATAGTGAGCTGTGCCTGGGATTCAAACCTCGTTCACAGTTTCAAACTGTCATCTCTGAACTTAGGGCACATCTCTTTCTCAATGGTTCCCTCTTTAAACCCCTCCCCTGAAACCTTCCATTCATATCATAAATGTTCTTGTTGAATTCATGATCTTCGCTTCAAGTTATTCCAGCTCGTACCATCTCCCTAAAAAAGATCAACCTAGTCTGTGTTTTAGGATGTGAGCTTATCACATAAAGAATAGAATTGCCTGCTGTTTGTTTCATATACATCCTACTCTCAATGTTACTACTTTTGATTTAAAGTTTAATATTCAAGAACCTAATTCTCTCATTATTAATATTGATGTAGAAGATATTATATCAATTACAATTCAGCTAGTTATATAATTGTTCTAATTCAGTTGTTGGTTCTGTCCACATTATTAGAATACAACTTACAAACCTACCCCAGTAGTAGATTTTAAGTTCCCCTGGGCCACCAGAGGAATACAGACAAGTTCCCTCTCAAACCAAACAATAAAAAGGTTTGTATAAGAAGGAGCAAATCTATCTCCCATAGAAGTAACACAAGCATGTTGGTAGCAAACTCCTAAATTTAAAAATGCTGTTTTATTTAAAATGATACTGGTCATATCTATATGCATTTGTGTATGTGTATAATAATCAGCTGGAAATCTATTTAAAAAAGTTGAAGAATTCTGACCTCATTTGTATTATATGTTTTTATAAAGTATTATGATATCAAGAGTTCCAGCATGTTGTCCTCCCAAGTTATGTCCCTCATTATATTTAGAATATGCTGGGCATCTCTAATGTAGGATCGTAAATATATTACTCGGGGAAATAGAACCCCATCAACATACTCCCAGATTGTATACATGGCTGAATTGATACATGATATTCTAGGACCGTTAGGTGAAAAGGTAGTCTCCATATGGCCCTTATCATATCATAAAAGTATGATCTCTTTGTAACTTTTCCTGTGGCTATTCAATATGTCAGATTGTATCTGTTCTTGTTACATCACCGGCCGCCATGTTGGCAGTGTCCCTCCCAATGGTTGCACTTGCGTCCCTTTGTATTGAGCGGAATGCACGCTTTCCTTACCTCGAGGGCACCACAACTGCCGGTGGGCCACTGCATAAGCTTAAAGGCACCTGCTAACAGCAGCTGGTCCACCGGTGTAACCTCTGATGGTCCTCTCCTTGGGGGCCATGATGGTGAACCCCATAGTCTCCTTCTTCCCAGAATTCCTGGGAAGGAGCGCAGGTGTACCTTTCCTAGGAATCATGGAGACTCATCCTTGATTCCCTTAGGTCTCTACTCAGTCCAAGATGGCAGCAGTAGCCTGCTGATGCAACTTCCTGTTCTTAAGGGGTGTTTTTCTCCTTTTCCCCTTGCATTGCAGCACTTCTCGCTCCTGCTGGTGTTGTTCTGCACTCCTGTAGATTCCTCTATTCTGCTGGTGTTTTTTTTGCTCCAGTTGATCCACCACTCCTGCTGATGTGATTGTTTGCCCCTGTTGGTGCCTACTCTTTAGCTAGTTTCTCGCTGCTGGCTAGGTTTCCTCCCCTGCTGGTGTCTTGTCTTCCACCTGTGTTCTTGGGAGTTCTCCTATGTCTAGTTCCTTCCACTGTGCTCCATTCTCAGTCATCGTTATCTGGAGCCTTGCCATTTTCTTCAAATGTTTTTTCCCTTTGGGGTTTTTCATCTTGGGACTCCTTCTTGGTGGCACTATCTACTTAGGTGCTAAACATGTTGACGGCATCATGGCTACCAGAAGGGGTTGCTGATATCTCTACCAGGCAAGAATGGTTAAGAACTGGACTTTAAGATCATCGTTCCATCCATGGTTTCAGATCAGAAGCTCCCTCCTTACCTATGAAGTCTGACAATTCTTAATGATTTCATCTCTCCCTGATCTTCCCATAACTCTAAATCTCTTTACACTGCCTGAAAGAAGGTAGCCAATATGTTACCAGGTGCAGGTTAGAATATGAATTTGAATTTACATTTTAAACCAGTATACTGACTCCTGGTGTATTGGATATCTGTGTCCATCAATAATATTGACATGACCATTGGATCTCTAACTTGCTCTGTGATAAATGATAAAGTAAAGGATTTGGACACATACATATTTCACTAAGAATGTACAGCAATCTTAAGTTTATTAACATCACATAGAACAGTTGTACAAAATCCCATACTTTCTTCTGGCCAGAAATCCTCCCAGCATCTACTTGTTTGCCTGAAGTATTAACAATAATAATATCTGTATTCTCTTGATTTATCAAGGTAAGCAACAATCTCTTTTTAAGTTTTCTTCATCAGTTTCACATTGTTTTTGTTCTTGATTTTGGATCATGATTGAGTTTGAATGCCCTTCCTTTCTTTGTCTCTATTCACCTTTCCTTTTCCCTCTCCCTGTTTTCCTATTTGATCTTCCTGTTTCTTCAGAATTCTGCCAAAAGCTGACAAATAAAATAAAGATAGCCAGTCTGACAAAATCATGCTGACAAAACTTAATTAAAGAAAGTTTGCAACAGCAATATATCTTTTTCATGATAATTCAATGTCTGTGTGAAAAAGTATGATGGTAGAATTAAAGTTAATTTTAAAAGATGCTGTCGTAGTCCTTTTATGCTTACAGCAGCCCAAGAGTTCAAAAACACAGACAATTATGTAAATAAAAGGAAAACACGAAGGTAAGAAGGCAAAAGTGTGAGGGGTAATGGCGAGTCTGGGGTGTATAGATGGAGTGGGACAGGTTCATAGAAGGACAGCCAAAGAAAATAGAGAATTTAAATGGGAAAAGGATCAATAAAAATGTACAGTCCTAGCCCTCACTAATAGGAATACTATCACACTATAATACTCAGTGTTCCTCCAGCTGATTGTAGTTCAAACGGACTGCGTAATTGGACCTTATATATTAACACAATACAGAACCTTGACAAGTCATGTCTATCACCCAGTACTGTGCCTGTCCAAAGCAACAAACTACTCATCATTTCAGCAAGCATGGATTAACCGAAGAGATCTACCTCATACAACTGGCCACTGGAGGACTGTAATTTAGTCCACCACTACAGGTCCCAACTAACTACACGCTATGACTGCTTCACAGTGCATCCTATCAGTTCTTCTGATCATCTCTCCCTTCAACTTATGCTACTAAGGACAATAAACATAAACAAAAATCCCAGAACAGACAAGCCTGTGCAGTAACCAACTTAGTGGACTGAGATCAAAAGACATACCATATTGTTACCTGCAGGGCTGATCAAAGCTGCCAGCTTACCAAAATGCATAAACTGTACACCTATCTTTCACTCTTCTTCACTGATCACACTGCTAAGCACTGCATCACATAGCACGATACCACACCTCATTAATCATCAAACACAACATGGGAACACTTCCCACATAAGATCAAAACAAAGACAACATCCTTCCAGTCGCCAACCCTATATTGTGTAGCATCCTACCCACGTGTGGAAGCACTTCAGCGCCCCACAAAGGAGTAGTACGCTTGGTACAGATGTTTCAATACAATGCTGATTGACAAGGATGCACAAACGGGGAATGTGCTAAACCATCATAAGGAGCGTGTGTTAAGTCACAGCATGGGTTATGCCTAGTCACTGCATTGAATTGGCGGAACGGGAGACTTTTGTGGAATCCTATGTATAGGCTTTCTAAATCTTGTGTTTGTGTATGTAAAGGAAACCTTCCCTACCTCCCCCACCTCTGAATCTCGACTCTCCACATGTTCCGCCAGCATCAACTTACCTAATAAGGTTCTAGAGCCTCGAGGAATTCCCTTTGGTTAGAGCTCTGCAATGAACTTGTGAACCACGTACTTTTTGTGTGTTTTTTGTGTATGTATCTGCCTGTGACCTTGTATTCATAATTCTTACCTTTTTTGCTGGTAAATAAAGGCCACAATAATTGTTATCACAGAGTTCGGGGATCTCGTTTGAATGACTGGCAAGTAGTGAGCTGCTATGGGAAATGGACAGTACTGAAGTCAGCAGTCATGTTAATGGAATGCAGTACATGATGTAAACGGAGTTGGGTATGACTATTCTGCGGAGTTGGTAGGACAAAAAAAAATGAGTCAAGCCAGTTCTGAGGGATGGTGAAACAATGAAGAGGAGCAGAGCAGAAAACGGATTGGAGTCTGTTAGAAACAGACAGGGTACACGGGAGTAAACGATGGGAGGTTTACTGCAATCTCTCTTGGTCCTGATAAGGAAAAAGTGAGGCATAGAAGGCTTGGAAGGTCAGTTTTCATGGCAGGTGACCAATTTTCAATCAATCAGGAATAAGCAAAAACAACTAGAACTACAAGCCCCAAGAACATCTTCAAAGGAGACATTGAGAGTGTCTAAGGTGGTTTGGAAGAAACTGAGAACAGATTGGTGGAAACTTGTTAGGAAACCTACATTGCCTACCTCGAAACATACTCACTTAGATTCAGATCTAGCAATTCAGGGGGTTCATAGGCCGAAACTTATCAGCTCCCTGGCAACTTTTGGGATACTTCTATGGATTCCCATTTTGAGAGTTTGCCACTGTGTTCATTCATTGCACCTTTCTTGTTTTGTCCCTATTTAGTTCTCTTATATAGTGGGGTTAGGCAGAACTGTTATCATATACAGTTTTTATCCAACTCTCCTAGGATTGCATATTCCATGATTTTCTTGGGTTTTACACTTGTATCTATCTTGGAGTTGGGCACCATTCACCACAGAGCCCAGTAAGACTTATTTCCTTTTTGTACCTGTAGCGTTTGTATTTATTTGTATTAATTTCTCTGATATTTATGCATTTGTTTGTGTAATCAGTATCAAGTCTCACCAATCTTACCACCCACTCTCCGTACCCTTCCTGAAGATCTGAAACAGATGAGTATCACTTGTGTGTCTCTCTTTCGCTCCTCTCCCTTCTCCACTCTGGCTCTCTGTTGGATCCATGTGTGCTTTTTCTGATAAACAAGGAAACGGAGCTGTAGGAGTGGAGTTTTATGGCAAGACAAGAGACTAGCATTAAACATTATGCATAAACCTTTATTGGTCACTTCCAAGCAGCCTTTAAAGAGCTTCAAATAGAACACCAAGCAACAAACAATGGAATAGAACCCCCAAGCCCATAAAAGATCTCTATCAGCCATGTTCTTCCTCTTTTGTTTGCTGCCTCCGAGCAGATAAGTACACATTCTATCTATTAGATTATTGAGGTTATGTTTTAAATGTATTTTATAGCAATGTATAGTATTTTAAGAATGTTTTGTGTATGATTGCAATCCAATTCATGAATTTCGGTAGGTATCAAACATGAATATGTTATGGGTATTTAGAAGGTGTTAATGTTCATAATATGTTATTAGATAATAAATATAAGGTCTGTAGTTGCCTGGTAGTTTTTCCAACATTCATACTGGAATTTCTAAGTAAAAATTAATGCACAAGACACATTTCTGCTGTATGTTCAAATTTATAACAGACTATGTAGGCAGTTAGGCACTTATTTTAATAGTAAATACAGTAGTAGCAGTGGAAGTATTGTATTATGTACCTTCAGCTGAAGCCCTTGAAAATGGCAGTTCAACCGCTAATCGTCATTCCTAACACAGGTTGTGAGTGCAAAAAAGCTCCCTAAATGGCCTCAAATGGTTTGTTGAAGCTGGCGGCCATCTTAAATAAGGGCACGTCACATTTTCTAAATGAAATCGGCATGAGAAATGTGTGGGCATATTAGTCACCTGCCTCCTTCATAGCAGCTTTCACCCATCTAGCAATTGTAGCATTTGTAACAGCCTTAAAAGGTTTTACATCAGAAATGAACAATTGGTCAACTCCAGCACCTCTCTAATCCAGCATTCTGGTTTCATACCCCTTCAAGCACCGTACTACACACAATTTAGGGAAAGTATCAAACCTAGGATAAAACCAGATCCATACATCCTCTTTGTATGCTTACAAATCTCAAAAATCATTCCATCTGGTTGGTAAAATCTATGTTAAACTTCTAATGCTCTATCATCCGATACCATATGAAACATGACCAGAAAAAGCAATGTTGCTAACTTCCAGGACAATTCCTTCACTCCTAAATATCTGTTTGTTGGCCAATTCTCAAACAATTGTAACACTACAGCCACATTCCATAAAGTTTGATACTTTGAATTCAGCAGTCTCCTCCACTGTATCCCTTTCCTCAACCTGCATACCAAAGGACTTCTACCAACAGCTGCCTCTTGCTGTAACGAATGTCGAGCTGCTACTTTGGACCTGTAAAAGTTTACAGTTCTGTACAACAAACCTTTATCAAATAGACTGCTAAGAAACTTGCTACCTCTACCTCATCAACCTCCACGGAGTCCAAATCCCTTTCCATCCACCAACGTAACCATACCTTCCATGCTCCTTTATACCTTTTCTTAGACCCTGGTGCCCATGAGTCATAAAGTAAGCTTGCAGCCATACCAGAAAGTTCTGTGAATGTTCCAGAACACCTGATATCCTCCATACTAGAAGGTTGAGAGAGCCTGACTCTACTTAAGGATATTCCTTGCCTTCTACGATCACCCTCCCTGGGAGGGGTAAGGTTTGATTTTATTGTAACCTTTTTTAATAAGAAAAAGTTTAAGATGTTTTTTGGAGTCAAATTGAATTTAGGTGATAAGTTTTTAAAAAAAGAATGCATTTAAATATTTTTCCATATGTTTTAAAAAGAAAATTAAGGCCTTCATTACAACATTGTCGGTAAATCCCGCTTACCATCGTGCAGAAGACCGCCAACACACTGCGGGGGAATACTGCTACAGCTTTTACGACCCACAGCCCAGAATCCGCCAAAAACCAGACACCCACACAAGTCCGCCACACCAAAGGTCAGTGATAAACTGGCGATAACAAAACCTCCACCGTAATGCCAACAGGAATACGCCCACACTATCACGACCCACAATACATGTGGCGGTCTTTCAACCGCGGTATTCCATTGGCGGTACACACCACCGCGCTCAAAATACACACACACTTACAAAACACAACCACATTGGACAATTCCAAATACACACAACTGATACACATACACACACCACTCCCACACACTCAATACTATATAAAACACACACCCACATCACCCTCAAACCCCTACGACAAAAATTGAGAGAAGCCCAGAGAGAGACACCACCAGAAACAACACTAGCATCCACAGGCACACAACACCATCACTCACACAACATCCACGCACCTCAGACAACACACACAAACACATCCCCTCACACATCACAACATACACCACCTCACACATCACCCACACCACACCATGGCACCGCAAAGACACCCCAGGTTCTCTGAGGAGGAGCTCAGGGTCATGGTGGAGGAAATCGTCCGGGTAGAGCCACAGCTATTCGGATCACAGGTGCAGCACACCTCCATAGCGAGGAAGATGGAGCTATGGCGCAGAATCATAGACAGGGTCAACACAGTGGGACAGCATCCAAGAACACAGGATGACATCAGGAAGAGGTGGAGCAACCTACGGGGGAAGGTGCATTCCGTGGTCTCAAGACACCAGATTGCAGTACAGAGGACTGGTGGCGGACCCCCACCTCCTTCCCCACAGCTAACAACATGGGAGGAGCAGGTCTTGGCTATACTGCATCCTGAGGGCCTTGCAGGAGTAGCAGGAGGAATGGACTCTGGTAAGTCAAATCTTAACTATTACATCCCCCACCCTACCTGCATGCTATCACATACCCCACCCTCACCCTCACCCCCATCACTCCAACACCTCACAAATGTCCCACTATCACAACCCATAAATCCCAACACCAAGCCCTGCATGCAACACCAAGGCATGGACACCCATCACCAAAGCATGTCCACTACAGATACCCACACAGACCCCAAACCTATTATCACACAAGGTCCTACACAAGAATGCAAGCACTGGAGTACAGGGTCACCCACCCATTGCACACGATGGCACACACAGATGCAATAATCATGCTTTTACATCCCTGCAGGACCCCTACCCAACATCACCGGACAGGAGGTTCCAGACATGTCCACTCCCCCCACAGAAGAGGCCCACAGTTATTTACAGCAGCTCTGTCCAACTGGATCAGGATGACGAGGCCGGCCCATCTGGGACCTCGGGACAGTCGGTTCCCCTGACACTGGCACAAGCCACCACAAGAGCCTCCCCCCTCAGGAAACACCAGCACAGCACCCAACCAGCGGGCCCATCCCTCTGTTCGCAGGACAGGTCAAGCAGCAGTGTGTCCACCACTACAGGGAACCCAGGCAAACCCACCACCCCAAGAAAATCAGGGACCTGGGGGCAGTGGCAGTGGGCACACCGTTCAGGGGACAGAGGCACAGGAAAACAGGGGAACTGGGAGGACTGCTGTGCGACAGGGGGAGGACAGGCCTAGGGAACCCCCTCTCCAACATCACAGGAGCGTACCATCATTCCCAGGAGACGATGGCAACGGTACTGGCCAACTTTCAGGAGACCCAGCGGCTGCAGGAGGAACAGTATCTGGGGATCAGGGAGGAACTTAAGTCCATCAACACCACCCTGGTCGCCATTGTAAGGGTGCTGAAGGATCTTGTGAACACCAGGAGGGACACTGTGGCACAACAAGGGGCCCCTGACACTAGCCTGGATGATGAACAGCCCACCACCTCCGCCGGCAGTAGTGGACAGGAGGCACGACACCAGCACCCCACCCCCTGCAAAAGGAGAACCACCCCGCAAAAGGTCCCTGAGATCCAGGACAAAGACAGAGAACAATGCCAAGACCCCAGCCAGAAAATGAGACCCCCCTGAATGTCATCCTTCTGTCCCACTTCATCACCCTGTCCATCCATCAACTGCCCTAGCTCCACTTCGTATGCCACTTTGGACAATGCACCTGTGAAACAAATAGACTGGACTCTGCCATGGACAATCCTCCACCATCACCCCTGCCCATTTTACAACCCCCTCCACTATTTCGCACTGAAATAAACACCCTTGAATCACAAAACAAGCTGGAGTCAGTCTGTGCTTTCACAAATGTGTATTTGCAATAACTATGGAATATAGCAATGTGGATTGTATTGTCAACATACCGATGTAACACAGCTCTAGTCCATGAGGTAATATAGCAGAGGTCACACAGTGGGACCCACATCTGTGAAATGGAAAGGCAAAGCGACAAGTAAAGGTCCATACATAGGGTGAAAGTGACAGACATATGATGGGTCTAACAATGTATGAGAGGTGTGAGGCAGTGACATCTTCTTCCCTGTGTCTCACTGGAAGTATTGCTGGATAACGTTGTTTCTGTTGTCTTTATCCTCTTCTTCTGCCTCCTCTTCTTCACTGTCCACAGGCTCCACAGCTGCCACAGGACCTCCATCTGGACCATCCTCCTGCAGAAAAGGCACCTGTCGTCGCTAAGCCGCATACAGCAGGCCACGATGATCTGGCACACCTTCTTTGGTGAGTAGTAGAGAGAACCACCTGTCATATGGAGGCACCGGAACCTGGCCTTCAGGGTATAGGGTCCTTGTCCTCACCTATTAGCCACACACGGTGCCTCTGCAGTTGCCCCATCACATAAGGGATGCTGCTATTCCTCAGAAAGTAAGCGTCATGCACTGAGCCAGGAAACTTGGCATTCACATGGAAGATGTACTGGTCGGCCAAACACACCATCTGCACATTCATTGAATGGTAGCTCTTCCGGTTTCTGTACATCTGTTCACTCCTGCGGGGGGTACCAAGGCCACATGTGTCCCATCAATGGCACCTATGTTGTTGCGGATAAGTCCCAGGGCATGGAAGTCACCTTTCACTGTAGGCAAATCCTCCACCTGAGGGAAAACGATGTAGCTGCGCATGTGTTTAAGCAGGGCAGACAACACTTTGGACAACACGTTTGAGAACATAGGCTGGGACATTCCTGATGCAATGGCCACTGTTGTTTGAAAAGACCCACTTGCCAGGAAATGGAGTACTGACAGGACCTGCACTAGAGGGGGGATTCCTGTGGGATGGTGGATTGCTGACATCAGGTCTGGCTCCAACTGGGCACACAGTTCATGGATTGTTGCACGATCAAGTCTGTAGGTGACTATTACATGTCTCTCTTCCATTGTCGACAGGTCCACCAGCAGTCTGTACACCGGAGGATGCCGCCATCTCACCACCTGCCCCAGTGGACGTGCCCTATGGAGGAAAACAGCGAGCAGAGAGTCAGCCAACACTGAGGTATTACTAAATGTCATTAGCAAACATTTGTAAATCCGCAATGTGCCTGTTTCTGTGTGTATGCAAGGCCTAGATAGGTGTGACGCAGTTAATATTAATGCCATGTGGCCCCCTGAAATGGCGGCTGCCTGACCTGTAAGGTGGGACAAGGGGATATGAGGTAACTGCGCTGGCGTTCTACACCGTCACGGTAGGCGGTCGAAGACCGCAGCGCAATCCTGCATTGGTTAACATTGGACCCTATTGGTCCCAGGAGCCAATGACGATGTACGCCGGTGGTGACGGTACGCGCCGCCACGGACGTGACTGCCATTTTCTGTCTGTTCACTCACTTGATACCTGACCTTTGACAGGAGAGGACCTACATTGCAAGTGCTGCTGTGACCTCAGTCTGGAAGCGACGATGGCTCATGTGTCTGGGGAAAGGGCCCCTGCCTTCACTTCGGAGGAGTTGGAGAAGTTAGTGGATGGGGTCCTCCCCCAGTACACACTACTCTACGGTCCTCCAGACAAACAGATGAGTACACTGTGAGCATGCTGCATGGACAATGCCTGTTTGGAGTGGTGTGGATGGAAGATACATGGGGGGGGGACTGAGGCCTGCATGTGCGGACAGTGATTGTATGTGCGTCAAGCAAGGGTGGGAACGTGGGCCAATGACTGTGATAGTCCGGACGGTTAAAGTTTTTCCTTTTCCCCTGTACTATTCTAGGTCAGCGCTAACCAGAAGAAGGATATTTGGCGTGCCATCGCCAAGGACGTCCGGACCCTGGGGGTCCACCATAGCTGGCGCACCCACTGCCGTAAAAGATGGGAGGACATTTGCTGCTGGAGCAAGAAGACGGCGGAGGCCCAGCTGGGGATGGCCTCCCAACGTGGGAGGGGTGCCCGTCGCACCATAACCCCCCTGATGATCCGGATCCTGGCGGTGGCGTATCTGGAGTTGGATGGGTGCTTGAGAGCATCACAGCAGCCACAAGGGGGTGAGTACCGTCACATCCATCTGACTCTGCACGCATTACGAAGTGTCTGGGTGGGGGGGGTGGGCAGTGGGTTACCCTAGGCCAGGGCGAGCTTTGTAGGCAAGGACCCTTTGTGAGGCAGGCTATGTGGCACCCCAACCCCACCAGTGGTAAGAGCCATCTACACCTAGTCAGGCTCCTGTGACTTCCATGTGTGCAGCAATCGGGCATAGGCCTTGCATCCCATGGGCATGTGATTAATCTAGGAACTCTAAGTGCATGGCGTAGTGCAAAGGGCTGCTGTGTCTGTAGTGTCCGCCAACGGTAGTGGTATTGCATGCACTGAACATGTATTTCTTCTGTCTTTCCCCCACCCTTTTTGTGGTCTCCCTGTTCTTGTGTGCAGTAGCATCATCAGGCGGAGGAGCAGTGGTACCGGAGCAGGAGGGAGCTGCATCCCACTTGGCCCTGGAGGGCGAGACAACGGAGTCTGAAGCCACCTGTGGGACGGAGGGCGAGGGGAGCTCCACGGCGGGGACAGGAGGAGACATCAGCGACAGCGACTCCTCCTCCGATGGGATCTCCCTTACGGTGGCGGCCCCCTCTGTGCCCCCGCATCAACAGGTACAGCTGCCACCCCCCCTACCAGCACCGCCCTCCCAGCAGCCCCTCAGAGTGTGTCCCGTGGCCGCTCATCCAGGAGGGTGGGCATCTCCTTCGCCCTAGGCACCTCAGGCCTTGCCCCAGTCAGCCCTGCTGCCCTCAGTGAGGAGGCTATTGACCTCCTGAGATCCCTCACTGTTGGGCAATCTACCATTGTGAATGCCATCCAGGGTGTCGAGAGGCATCTGCAACAAAAAAATGCATACCTGGAGGGCATTCATTCTGGCCAGGCAGCCCAACAGAGAGCATTTCAGGCTCTGGCCTCAGCACTGATGGAAGCCATTGTCCCTGTGTCCAGCCTCCCCCTCCAACTTCCTCCACCCAGACCCAATCCCCTGTACCTCAGCCTATCCCAAGCACACCATCAGACCAGCATGCACACACCTCGTCACACAAGGGTGGCTCAGGCAAACATAACCACCACACATCCCACAGGCACTCACACAAGCATCATTCCCCTGCAGACATACCAACATCCACTGCCTCCACTGTGTCCCCCTCCTCCACGTCGTCCTCCTCCCTCCTTGTCTCGTCTCCACTCACACCTGCATGCACAACATCTTCAGCCACTACCTCCATCACCAGCACGCCCATCACCACACACCGCTCACGTGCACTCACCACCCCCACTACCATTCACCCATCCCCTGTGTCCTCTACCAGTGTGTCTGTGAGCCTTCCTCCCAAAGTACACAAACACAGGCACATACCCACCCAACAGCCATCCACCTCACAACAGCCTCCAGCTCATGCACCTTCACCCAAATACAGCAATCGTACACCTCCTACAACCACTACCTCTTCCTCCACTCCCAAACCCTCTCCATCTACCCGTCCCAGTGTGTGTAAAAACAATTTCCTGGCTAACATTGACCTCTTCCCTACACCTCCCCCCTGTCCGTCCCCTAGGTCCAGGCTTTCCAGGTCCCAAACCAGCACCTCAACCACCTTATCACCGGGCACAGTGGTCCCAGCAACAGCGGGCTTTTGGAGTGCGCCAAGCATCAGGGCAACCAGTGGGCCACGGAGCGAGGGCAAAGACATTCCGCCACCTGCGAAAGTAAAAAAGTTGCCCACATCCCGGAGGGAGAAGGCGAAAACACCTGCCACCATGGGCTCTGGGAAAACAAAAGGGAATAGTGGCAAGACAGCTGCGCCACCATCCAAGGTGGGGAAGGGCTAGAAAATCAAGGGCAGGTCAGGAGAGGGCATGGTGGAACCGACTATGGGACCAGTGTCACGCCTTCTGTCCATGTCGATGCCAACCGGTACGGCGGAGAAGACCACCACCTGCATGCCACATGCACCGCCATCAGCACCGCAGTCACTGAGCCCACCACCAGCACCGCAGTCACTGAGCCCGCCACAAGCACTGCCGCCACAGAGCCCGCCACCAGCACCACCACCACAGAGCCCGCCACCAGCACCGCCACCAGCACCGCCGCCGCAGAGTCTGCCACCAGCACCGCCACCACAGAGCCCGCCGCCAGCACTGATGCCACAGAGGCTGCCGCAAGCACCGCTGCCACAGAGTCCGCCGCCAGCACCGATGCCACAGAGGCTGCCGCAAGCACCGCTGCCACAGAGTCTGACGCCAGCACTGATGCCATAGAAGCCGCTACTGACACCGCCGCTACTGACACCTCTGCAAGCACCGCCAGCGGCCCCGCAACATCCTGAGCCAGTGGCACCACCGCAGACATGGCTGCCATCCCTAGTGGTCAGTCGACCAAACCTGGTGGTCAGTTCCAGGAGCCTGGGCAGCTTCCATAATGCAACACCTTCATTGGAGAAAGGCATCACATCCACTACCTCTGTCCTTGGCAGGATGAAGCACTCTGGGTACAACCCCCCCTCCAGAACCAGTGGAGTATCACATCCACTAACTCTGTCCTTGGCAGGATGAAGCACTCTGGGCACAAAGCCCCCACCAGAACCAGTGGAGATAGGCATCCACCTGAGTGACTGTGGCTTTGCACTCCCCAGGATAAAGCAGTGGGCAACCCACCCACTGGAGAGACTGTGGCTTTGCACTCCCCAGGATAAAGCAGTGGGCAACCCACCCATTGGAGAGACTTGAGAGACTGTGGCTTTGCACTCCCCAGGATGCAGCAGTGGGCAAACCACCCACTGGAGAGACTTGAGAGACTGTGGCTTTGCACTCCCCAGGATAAAGAAGTGGGCAAACCACCCACTGGAGAGACTTGAGAGACCGTGGCTTTGCACTCCCCAGGAAAAAGCAGTGGGCAACCCACCCACTGGAGAGACTTGAGAGACTGTGGCTTTGCACTCCCCAGGATAAAGCATTGGGCAAACCACCCACTGGAGAGACTTGAGAGACTGTGGCTTTGCACTCCCCAGGATAAAGTAGTGGGCAACTCACCCACTGGACGGACTTGAGAGACTGTCGCTTTGCACTCCCCAGGATACAGCAGTGGGCATGGAGCCCCCTCGTGGAGCAGTGTCGTCGTGCACTCATGCGCTGAGGTGCCCCCCTTCCACCTGAGGTGCCTGTTTCATTTCGATCTCATGCCCCTGCAGTGTTCTCTCCGTTTGATGTCTGGTATTGAGTGTGGGCCTCGCCCATGCATTTTGGGCCCAGTGGTCCACGGACAATTATTGGTGCACTATCCGGACTTGTGTAGTTGGTGTACATAATTGTATATACTGTATTTCGAGTTTTGACTACTGGTTTTTTCATGAATACAATCGTTCAACTCATTTCCTTTTGTCCTTGCGTTCTTGAAAGGGGGGTGGGGGGTGTAAATGTAATGTTGCAGCATGTATTTGTGTGTATGTTGTTGTGGGTGAGGGTGGGGGTGGGGGTGTTGCGTGTGTGTGTCACTCTCTTTTCCCTCCCCCCTCCCCTGTGTTGTAGGTGCAGTACTCACAGTGGTCGTCGCCGCCGTCTTAGTTGCTCCTGATAGAGAAGCAGGAATACCACTGCAGGGAGTATTTGGAGTTCTGGCTCCATGGCGTCCTGGTTCCTCGTGGGGTGTGGAGAGGTGAGAGTTTTCCCTTCCAAGTCCTGTTTCTGCCGTGTTTTTGTTCGCGTTGGTTCCGCCCCGGAAAAGGTGGCGGATTGGCCTCTCATAATAGTGTCTACCGCCTGTCTGTTGGCGGTGACTGACGCGCTGTTTGTTTGTACCGCCATGGCGGTCGCAGTGTTAAATTGGCTGTCTATGTTGGCGGTTTCCTCCACGGTCGTGATTCCATTTTTTTTTTTTCGACGGCCTCTTGGGGGTGTTACTGCCACTTTAACACCGACCACCAGGGTTGTAATGAGGGCCTAAGTGTCACAGAAGGTTAGGAGAATGACAAGTGTATTTATGAAGGCAACAGAACAAAAGAGGAAGAATATGGCTGACAGAGATCTTTTATAGACTTGAAAAGTCTATTACATTGTTTGGTGCTTGGTGTTCTGTTTGAAGCTGTTTAATGGCTGCTTGGAAGTGACAAATAAAGGTTTATGCATAATGCTTAATGGTAGCCTTCTTGTCTTTCATACAATCACGATCCTCTATGTAGTGAAACCTCTGAGAATCTACATTCTCATGAAAATTCCAGCCCTTCTCACAATTCTTGATACCCTTGTGCATATCTGAAATTTGTGCAGAAAGTTGATACTAAAATAGGGTTAGGGGGCCCACATAGAGACCAGGATTGAGTACTGGACGCAGCCCTCGCTTCTTTGCTTATTCAAGAGTGATTGAAATGCTATGTTATGTGAATTTGTATAGCCTGCTAATCATCCTTTGATTGCATCCAGTTGCTGAGTAGGGCAGGCCTTAGGGGAGAGGAGGAGATCATAGCTATTTCTTCTGGAAGAGCCATGTCTTGAGGTTCCTTCGGACGTCCATGAGGGATAGGGTGGATCTGAGATGTTGCAGGAGGTCATTTCATTTCTTGGCTGTGAAGTAAGAGAACGGGCATCCTCCACTTCTGTCCTAATTGATGCGAGGGAGGTGTGCTCTTGCCTGGGATGCAAATCGAAGCTGTCTGGTGGATTGTAGAAGTTGAGGTGTTGGATGAGGTATGCTGGGCCAGTGTTGTGGAAAGCTTTGTAGGGGTGGGTGAGTAGCTTGAACTTACATCTTTCCTTGACTGGGAGCCAGTGGAGGTTTTTGAGGTGTGAAGAGATATTTGTTGTTTTGCTGGATGTTCAGGTTAAGTCTGGTGATGGCAATCTGAGTGGTTTGGAGTCAGCATTGAACATAAGCTGGGATTCCAAAGCAGAGAGTGTTTTCATAGTCATATAGCAATGATCCTTGAGGGACTCCGCAGATGAGTTTCTTGGGTTCTGAGGTGTAGAGTGGAAGTCAAACTTGTTGAGTTCTGTCTATGACGAAGGAGGATATTTCCTTGAGGTATAGTCCGCAGATACCCAAGTGCTGAAACTTTCTGATGAGTGGGTTGTGGGAAACTGTATCCAAAGCTGTGGAGAAGTCAAGGAGGTTGACTATGTCTGTTTCTCCTCCGTCGAGGATGCTTCTGATATCATTGGTGGCCGCAATGAAGGCTGTTTCTGTGCTGTTGTTGGTGCGAAAGCCAGAGTGAAATATTGTTATAGTCGGATAGCCATGACCTGCCATCCTGAATAATTTTTTACATTTTCCCCAGCAACAGAGAAAAGACAGTACAACTGAACCATGACATAACATAAAAATGGAAAATAATAAATTGAGTTTCAAAATGAGCTGCAATGTGGAAAACGCATTCATGAATCCAGCGATCTTTAAATTTTGGTCGAAATTTACCAACTGCTTTTCAGATTCAGCAATAAGGCAGTGTATTACCGCTGCTTTTATAAACTCGTGCTGCAGCCAGCTTAGAATTACTTGACAATCTCTGATGTACATCAACAATGGCTAACCATTCGTCTTTCATCTCCACGCCAGATACATTGATGTTAGCATGTGTCTCCCAATACAGAATGCAAGTAGGACTACACTGTCAGCTCCCCCATGCACTGTTATCTTGCACAACACCTCAAGGTTTGTTGCACCCTCCTCCTTGCACCTTAACAGAATGCCTGTAAACCTCTGAAGTAATTTTTAAACCGAAATGCGTATATTCACCTTTATAAATCCTTCCCTGTTTGCGTATCCTAATCAAAACTACTGATGTAGTTTATCAGACCTCGTGGCAGTTTTTGATTCTGTCCATGGTCCCTTACAGCTGGAAAGGGTTACTCCTAGGGGAATTCCAAATTCCTAATAACTTACAAGGAATAATGGGCCACATGTACAACTTTCTGGTCATAAATTGCAACCAGTATTTTTGCTATCAGTAAAGAATTTTATGAACGGACCTCTGTATTAAAAGGATGGTTTAAAAATGCAATTTGGAGTGTGTCATAATCTGAACTACCTTGTGAATAATAATAAAGTTGTTTGAAAATTGTGACTCACTCCGTTTGGTGGCCATCACTGGGAGAGTAAGGGTCAGCAGTCCACACTGTCAGCAATAGCTTTTCACTTAAGTAAACTTTTTTAAATGCAGCTGTTTTACTTAAAAGAAATGGGCTGAATTTCAAAAAAAGTTTTACTTTTTTTACGTTTATTTGAGAGTTGCTAATGGTTCCTTGGACAACTGCTTACTCCCCAACATTTTTTTTTTTCCAAAAAATCACAAAGGGGACGGTGCCCCAGGGGGCCCTTTTGTCTTTTACTAAAGCAATACCAATCAAATTTGTGAGTCTGTAATTCTTCAATGTTTGTGACCGGATTTCAGTCGCAAAACATTAGTACATCGCATACCGATTCATGTTTGGAAGGGATACCTAGAACACACCAATTCCATGTACCAAACCAGTAAAGGGTCTCAATCCCATTTTAGAAGTCAGTAAACGTTTACCAATTCTGAAACTGGTATATGTACATTTAAAAAAGGCATTTTTGCAGTCACAAACTCCAAATTGGTGTATTTGCGACCATAAAAATACTTTGCTCTTCTGGGTCCTACTTACTATGCACCAAGAACTGGGTCAAAGTAAGCCTGGGAACAAAAAGGGATACATCTCAGAACTCTTTACCTTGAAAAGGGATCAAGCAGTGATTCTCATAGGTTCTTCTGTTGTTTCATGTATTTATAGTTGATTTATTTGCCAAGGAACTCCACGAACTGAATAGTCTCCCATATTCGGAAATGTATTTCTTGGGATGTTTCTATAGTATTTAACTGGTAGTTGTAAGTCACATAGGGGGTCATTACGACCCCGGCGGTCGGAGACCGCCAGGGCTAAAGTGGCGTCCGTACCGCCAACAGGCTGGCGGTACGGAGAGCCATATTATGACCGCGGCGGTAGCACCGAGGTCGCATCGCTGGGGATGGCGGTTTCCCTCCGTTTTAGCCCCGGCGGTGATAATCCACCAGGGCAGCGCTGCAAGCAGCGCTGCCCTGGGGATTATGACTCCCCTACCGCCAGCCTGTTTCTGGCGGTTTGCACCGCCAGGAAGAGGCTGGCGGTAAGGGGAGCCTGGGGCCCCTGGCATGGGCAGTGCAGGGGCCCTCTAACAGGGCCCCGTGCAGCTTTTCACTGTCTTCATAGCAGACAGTGAAAAGCGCGACGGGTGCAACTGCACCCGTCACACGGCCGCAACACCGCCGGCTCCATTAGGAGCCGGCTCCTATGTTGCGGCCGCATCCCTGCTGGGCCGGCGGGAGTAAACTAGGTTTGCGCCCGCCGGCCCAGCGGGGATGTTGTAATGGCCCGCCAATGTTGTAATGACCCCCATAGTATTGTAGTGTAGCCATTTTTAATGTAGCTTTCTGCGCGTTTGCTTAAAGTATTAGGCCTCTGTGCACTTTGCCCTAGATGCATTTTATGTAGCCTCACACTGTTATTTTACAATAACCAGTTTCACGGTCTTGTTTTATTTTCTTCTATCACACTGTTTAGCTTACTTCAGCACTGAAGTTCTCAAACAATACATTCTTGCTCGCTCTGTGCTTCAGTCAAGGATACAGTCTGGTACATTGCTGATAGACATGGTAGAAGTTTAGTCTTTAGGGTTCGTAGAAAGTACACATTCTTATGTAGGGACGTTTCTTAGAACACCGGCGTATTAGTTATAAAAACACTTCCTAGTCCTGGTACACGTAAGAGGGAGATTCCGACCAGGAACCCACAACTAGATGCTGACTGCCCTGTTGCAGATGCTGATCCTGATCACAGGCCTTTGCTCAGGTATGAGGGTCGATGTCCTCCAGGGGGAACCTGAGAGGCAGGCTTAGAGCTTCCCATGCTGTGCTCAAAATATAACTTACTGTGAAGGAAAGTGATGCCATTAATTTTACAGTTTTGAAGAATGCACTCTTGGATGGATTTGGCTTAACCCTGAACAATACAGGATTAAGTTCAGAGAAACCAGAAAAGAGTCCTCACAAGACTGGGTAGACTTTGTTGACTATTCAGTGAAGGCCTTGGAGGGGTGGTTACATGGCAGTAAAGTTTCTGACTATGAAAGCCTGTACAATCTAATCTTGAGAGAGCATATTCTGAATAACTGTGTGTCTGATTTGTTACACCAATATCTAGTGGACTCAGATCTGACCTCTCCCCAAGAATTGGGAAAGAAGGCAGACAAATGGGTCAGAACAAGAGTGAACAGAAAAGTTCATACAGGGGGTGACAAGGATGGCAAGAAGAAGGATGGTAAGTCTTCAGACAAGGGTGGGGACAAACCTAAAAATGAGTCTTCATCAGGCCTATAAAAACACTCTGGTGGGGGTGGTGGGTCCAAATCCTCTTCTAATCAAATAAAGAAACCATGGTGCTATTTATGTAAAGTAAAAGGCCATTGGACAACTGATGCCAGTTGTCCAAAGAAAAGCACCAAGCCTCCCACTACCACAACCCCTACTGCAACCTCTAGTGCCCCTAGTAATAGCAGTGGTGATGGGAGCAAACCTACTAATAGCCAATCCAAAGGAGTAGCTGGGCTCACTTTTGGTAATTTAGTTGGGGTTGGTCTTGTAAGGGAGACCACAGAGGCTGTGCTAGTCTCTGAAGGTGCCATTGATTTGGCCACCTTGGTTGCTTGTCCCCTTAATATGGATAAGTACAAGCAACTTCCCCTAATCAATGGTGTTGAGGTTCAGCCCTACAGGGACACAGGTGCCAGTGTTACCATGGTAATAGAGAAACTGGTACACCCTGAACAACACCTACTTGGTCACCAGTACCAAGTGACAGAAGCTCATAACAACACTCTTAGCCACCCCATGGCTGTTGTGAATCTCAACTGGGGTAGGGGGTTACTGGTCCAAAGAAAGTTGTGGTTTCTTCAGATTTACCTGTAGACTGTCTACTAGGAAATGATTTAGAGACATCAGCTTGGGCAGAAGTGGAGTTGGAGGCTCATGCAGCAATGATGGGCATTCCTGGGCATATTTTTGCTTTAACAAGGGCCCAGGCCAAAAAACAAAAAGGACAGGGTGACTTGGATCCTGGAACAATGGACTAAGTGCTCCCTAAACCTAGGGTTAGTAAGGGTAAATCCCTACCCACTATCCCTCCCTCTACAGATGATTCTACTTCTGAGGAAGAAGAATTTCCACCCTGTGCAGAACCTTCACCAGAGGAGGTGGCAGCAGACACTGCTGAGCTTTTGGGTGGAGGGGGGCCTGCCAGGGAGGAGCTGAGTATGGCACAGCAAACCTGTCCCACATTAGAGGGTCTCAGACAGCAAGCTGTCAAACAGCAAAATGGAGATGTCAGTGACTCACATAGAGTTTACTGGGAGGACAACCTCTTGTACACAGAGGCAATGGACCCAAAACCTGGAGCAGCCAGGAGATTGGTCATTCCCCTGCAGTACAGAGAGTTCCTCCTAACTCTGGCACACGGTATTCCTTTGGCTGGACATTTGGGTCAGATTAAAACATGGGAAATGCTTGTCCCCCTGTTTCACTGGCTTAGGATGTCAGAGGACACAAAAGACTTTTGTAAGTCCTGTGTGACCTGCCAAGCCAGTGGCAAGACTGGTGGCACCCCAAAGGCTCCCCTTATTCCACTGCCTGTGGTTGGGGTTCCCTCTGAAAGGGTAGGGGTTGACATAGTTGGCCCCCTTGACCCTCCTACTGCTTCAGGCAATAGGTTTATCTTGGTGGTAGTGGACCATGCCACAAGATCTCCTGAAGCTATTCCTCTAAGGACCACTACAGCTCCTGCAGTGGCAAAAGCCCTCCTGGGAATCTTTTCCAGGGTGGCTTTCCCAAAAGAGGTTGTATCAGACAGGGGTAGCAACTTTATGTCCGCATACTTGAAGGGCATGTGGAAGGAATGTGGTGTAACATGCACATTTACCACACCTTATCATCCACAAATGGACTGGTAGAGAGGTTTAATAAAACTCTCAAAGGAATGATAATGGGACTCTCTGAAAAACTCAGGAGGAGATGGGATGTCCTGTTACCTTGCCTCCTTTTTGCTTACAGGGAGGTACCCTAGAAAGGAGTGGGCTTCAGCCCCTTTGAACTCCTATTTGGACACCCTGTAAGAGGTCCCCTAACACTTGTGAAGGAGGGTTGGGAACAACCTTTAAAAGCTCCCAAGCAAGACATAGTGGACTGTGTACTCGGCCTAAGATCCAGAATGGCTGAGAACATGAAAAAGGCCAGTAAAAACCTTCAGGCCAGCCAAGAGCTCCAAAAGCAATGGCATGACCAGAAGGCTGTTCTGATTCAGTACCAACCAGGACAGAAAGTATGGGTATTGGAGCCTGTGGCCCCAAGATCACTCCAAGACAAATGGAGTGGACCCCATCTCATTGTTGAAAAGAAGGCGAGGTCACCTACTTGGTTGACCTGGGCACTGCCAGGAGTCCCCTTAGGGTGCTCCATGTCAATCGCCTAAAACCCTACTATGACAGGGCTGATCTCACCCTGTTCATGGCAACAGATGAAGGACAGGAAGAAGAGAGTGACCCTCTCCCTGATCTCTTCTCTTCCACAGAACAGGATGCTCTAGTGGAAGGTGTAGTTTTGGCAGACTGTCTTACTGCTGAGCAAAAAGACAACTGCATAAATCTTCTAGGTCAGTTTTCTGAACTCTTTTCCACTGTGCCAGGCACCACATCTTGGTGTGAGCACACTATGTATACTGGGCACAGCATGCCTGTCAAAAGTAAGATCTATAGGCAGCCTGACCATGTCAGAGACTGCATAAAACAAGAAGTTCAGAAAATGCTTGAACTAGGAGTGGTTGAACATTCTGAAAGCCCATGGGCCTCTCCTGTGGTGCTTGTACCAAAGCCTCACTCCAAAAATGGAAAAAGGGAAATTAGGTTTTGTGTAGATTACAGAGGTCTCAACCAGGTAACAAAAACTGATGCTCACCCTATACCCAGGGCAGATGAGCTCATAGATACACTGGCATCTGCCAAGTATCTAAGCACCTTTGATTTGACTGCAGGGTATTGGCAGATCAAATTATCAGAGGATGATAAAGCAAAAACTGAATTTCCGACTATTGGAGGGCACTACCAATTCACAGTAATGGCCTTTGGTTTGAAAAATGCACCTGCCACTTTTCAGAGGTTGGTGAATACAGTCCTGCAAGGTTTGGAGGCTTTTAGTGCAGCATATCTGGATGATATAGCTGTCTTTAGCTCCACCTGGGATGATCACCTGGTCCACCTGTGGAAAGTTTTGGAGGCCTTGCAAAAGGCAGGCCTCACTATCAAGGCTTCAAAGTGCCAGATTGGGCAAGGGAAAGTGGTTTATCTGGGACACCTGCTAGGTGGAGAACAGATTGCACCACTTCATGGGAAAATCCAGACAATCATGGATTGGGTTCCCCCTACAACACAGACCCAGGTGAGAGCCTTCCTAGGCCTCACTGGGTATTGCAGGAGATTCATTAAAAACTATGGCTCCATTGCAGCCCCACTTAATGATCTCACTTCCAAGAAGATGCCTAAAAAGGTATTGTGGACAGCTAGCTGTCATAAAGCTTTTGAGAAGCTCAAACAGGCCATGTGCACTGCACCTGTCCTAAAAAGCCCATGTTACTCCAAGAAATTCATTGTTCAGACTGATGCATCTGTATTAGGGGTAGGGGCAGTCTTATCACAACTCAATTCTGAGGGCCAGGATCAATCTGTTGCATTTATCAGTAGGAGGTTGGCCCCTAGAGAAAAGCGTTGGTCTGCCATAGAGAGGAAGGCCTTTGCTGTGGTCTGGGCACTGAAGAAGTTGAGGCCATACCTGTTTGGCACTCACTTCATTGTTCAGACAGACCACAAACCTCTACTTTGGCTAAAACAAATGAAAGGTGAAAACCCTAAATTGTTGAGGTGGTCCATATCTCTACAGGGAATGGATTATACAGTGGAACATAGACCTGGGAGTACCCACTCCAATGCAGATGGACTCTCCAGATATTTCCACTTAGACAATGAAGACTCATCAGGTAAAGGCTAGTCTTATTGTCCTTCGTTTGGGGGGGAGGTTGTGTAGGAAAGTACCATCTTGCCTGGCATGTTACCCCCATATTTCACTGTATATACACGTTGTTTTAGTGTATGTGTCACTGGGACCCTGCCAGCCAGGGCCCCAGTGCTCATAAGTGTGCCCTGTATGTGTTCCCTGTGTGATGACTAACTGTCTCACTGAGGCTCTGCTAACCAGAACCTCAGTGGTTATGCTCTCTCTGCTTTCTAAATTGTCACTAACAGGCTAGTGACCGATTTCACCAATTCACATTGGCATACTGGAACACCCTTATAATCCCCTAGTATATCGTACTGAGGTACCCAGGGTATTGGGGTTCCAGGAGATCCCTATGGGCTGCAGCATTTCTTTTGCCACCCATAGGGAGCTCTGACAATTCTTACACAGGCCTGCCACTGAAGCCTGCGTGAAATAACGTCCACGTTATTTCACAGCCATTTACCACTGCACTTAAGTAACTTATAAGTCACCTATATGTCTAACCTTCACCTGGTGAAGGTTGGGTGCAAAGTTACTTAGGGGGTCATTCTGACCCTGGCGGCAACAGGCTGGCGATGCACCGCTGGGCATTCTGACCGCGGCGGTTCAGCCGCGGCCAGAAACGGAAAGTCGGCGGTGTACCGCCGACTTTCCGCTGCCCTTGAGAATCCTCCATGGCGCCGCCATGGGGATTCTGACACCCCCTACCGCCATCCTGTTCCTGGCGGGTCTCCCGCCAGGAACAGGATGGCGGTCGGGGGTGCCGCGGGGCCCCTGGGGGCCCCTGCAGTGCCCATGCCAATGGCATGGGCACTGCAGGGGCCCCCGTAAGAGGGCCCCACAAAGTATTTCAGTGTCTGCCATGCAGACACTGAAATACGCGACGGGTGCCACTGCACCCGTCGCACCTTCCCACTCCGCCGGCTCAATTCTGAGCCGGCGTCCTCGTGGGAAGGCTGTTTCCCACTGGGCTGGCGGGCGGCCTTTTGGCGGTCGCCCGCCAGCCCAGTGGGAAACCCAGAATGACCGCCGCGGTCTTTCGACCGCGGTACGGTCTTCTGGCGGTTCCCGCTTGGCGGTATCAGAATCACCCCCTTAGTGTGTGGGCACCCTGGCACTAGCCAAGGTGCCCCAACATCGTTCAGGGCAAATTCCCCGGACTTTGTGAGTGCGGGGACACCATTTCACGCGTGCACTATACATAGGTCACTACCTATGTATAGCGTCACAATGGTAACTCCGAACATGGCAATGTAACATGTCTCTAGCACAGACCCGGGTACTGCCAAACTGCCTTTCCCGGGGTTTCACTGCAGCTGCTGCTGCTGCCAAGCCCTCAGACAGGTTTCTGCCCTCCTGGGGTCCAGCAAGGCCTGGCCCAGGAAGGCAGAACAAAGGACTTCCTCAGAGAGAGGGTGTTACACCCTCTCCCTTTGGAAAAAGGTGTCAGGGCTGAGGAGGAGTAGCCTCCCCCAGCCTCTGGAAATGCTTTGATGGGCACAGATGGTGCCCATCTCTGCATAAGCCAGTCTACACCGGTTCAGGGATCCCCCAGCCCTGCTCTGGAGCGAAACTGGACAAAGGAAAGGGGAGTGACCACTGCCCTGACCTGCACCTCCCAGGGGAGGTGCTCAGAGCTCCTCCAGCGTGCCCCAGACCTCTGCCATCTTGGATTCAGAGGTGTGCTGGCACACTGGACTGCTCTGAGTGGCCAGGGCCAGCAGGTGACGTCAGAGACTCCTTCTGATAGGCTCTTACCTGTGTTACTAGCCTATCCTCCTTCCTAGGTAGCCAAACCTCCTTTTCTGGCTATTTAGGGTCTCTGCTTTGGGGAATTCTTCAGATACCGAATGCAAGAGCTCACCAGAGTTCCTCTGCATCTCCCTCTTCACCTTCTGCCAAAGGATCGACCACTGGCTGCTCAGGACGCCTGCAAAACCGCAACAAAGTAGCAAAGACGACTACTGCAACCTTGTATCGCTTCATCCTGCCGGCTTTCTCGCCTGTTTCCTGGTGGTGCATGCTCTGGGGGTAGCCTGCCTCCTTCTTGCACCAGGAGCTCTGAAGAAATCTCCTGTGGTTCGACGGAATCGTCCCCCTGCAACTGCAGGCAACAAAAGACTGCATCACCGGTCCTCTGGGTCCCCTCTCAGCATGACGAGCGTGGTCCCTGGAACTCAGCAACTCTGTCCAAGTGACTCCCACAGTCCGGTGACTCTTCAGTCCAAGTTTGGTGGAGGTAAGTCCTTGCCTCCCCACGCTAGACTGCATTTCTGGGTTCCACGTGATGTGCAGCTGCTCCGGCTCATGTGCACTCTTCTAGGATTTCCTTTGTGCACAGCCAAGCCTGGGTCTCTGACACTCTAACCTGCAGTGCACAACCTTCTGAGTTGTCCTCCGGCGTCGTGGGACTCCCTTTTCTGACTTCGGGTGGACTCTGGTTCACTCCTCTTCTAAGTGCCTGATCCGGTACTTCTGCGGGTGCTGCCTGCTTCTGTGAGGGCATCCTGACTTGCTGGGCACCCCCTCTGTCTCCTCATCCAAGTGGCGACATCCTGGTCCCTCCTGGGCCACAGCAGCATCCAAGAACCCTAACCGCGACCCTTGCAGCTAGCAAGGTTTGTTTGCAGTCTTTCTGCATGGGAACACCTCTGCAAGCTTCTTCACGATGTGGGACATCCATCCTCCAAAGGGGAAGTTCCTTGTCCTCTTCGTTCTTGCAAAACACCAAGCTTCTTCCATCCGGTGGCAGCTCCTTTGCACCCTCAGCTGGCATTTCCTGGGCATCTGCCCACTCTCGACACTGTCGCGACTCTTGGACTTGGTCCCCTTGTTTCACAGGTACTCAGGTCCGGAAATCCACTGTTGTTGCTTTGCTGGTGTTGGTTTTCCTTGCAGAATCCCCCTATCACGACTTCTGTGCTCTCTGGGGGTTGTAGGTGCACTTTACACCTACCTTACAGGGTCTTGGGGTGGGCTATTTTTCTAACCCTCACTGTTTTCTTACAGTCCCAGCGACTCTCTACAAGCTCACATAGGTTTGGGGTCCATTTGTGGTTCGCATTCCACTTTTGGAGTATATGGATTGTGTTGCCCCTATACCTATGTGCTCCTATTGCAATCTATTGTAACTTTACACTGCTTGCATTACTTCCTTTTGCTATTACTGCATATTTTTGATATTGTGTACATATATCTTGTGTATATTTGGCATCCTCATACTGAGGGTACTCACTGAGATACTTTTGGCATATTGTCATAAAAATAAAGTACCTTTATTTTTAGTATATCTGTGTATTGTGTTTTCTTATGATATCGTGCATATGACACCAGTGGTATAGTAGGAGCTTTGCATGTCTCCTAGTTCAGCCTAAGCTGCTCTGCTATAGCTACCTTCTATCAGACTAAGCTGCTAGAAACACCTCTTCTACACTAATAAGGGATAACTGGACCTGGTACAGAGTGTAAATACCCCTTGGTACCCACTACAAACCAGGCCAGCCTCCTACACCAAGGCAGTAGGCACTGATAGGGGTCTCTACCACCTCCCCTCCCGCTCCCCAGATTCCCCCCAACCCTCGCCCTGCCCCTCTTGATCCCCCCCAACATACACACACTTACACGCACATACATACACACTCATATACACACGCATACCCACAATCACCCACGCATGCATACATTCACATACACACACAGCAACACTCACTAACATAAATTCTAGTGCACACACAATCACACAACACAACATACACGTACACTCACACCCATTCATGCACACGCGCATCACACACGCCTCACACACGCCTCACACCCGCATGCACATGTACAAACACAGTCACACGCGTCCCCCCCACACACACAAAACCCTCCACCTCTTTCCCTGTTGGAGAACCTGACCTACCTGCTTGCAGGGGGTCCTCCGGCAGGAGACGGAACACAGCGCTGCTGCCAGTAGCAGCGTCCACCAGCGGAATACCTCCAGGCCGTATCATAGCTCATGATACGGTCGGCGGCGTTCTACTGGCATGGTGATGCTTCTGGCAGCAGCGCCACCTTACCGCTGTCCGCCGCCATGACCGTAGCCGGAATTCTGCCAGCCTACAGAATAGGGCTACTTTAATCTGAATTTACTAAAATTCCTTATTGAATGTGATACTTAATTCTGATGTACTTATGTTCATGTTATGCATAATCTTATATACATCATATAGCTTTAAGAGCTTAACAAAATGAAAAATCATATATTTAAATTATGTTTATTTTGCCCCTTTTTTCATTTTAACATATCCACTCATATATTTGAGAAATGCTTTTTTCATAATGTTTTTTTCACACAGCTTTGTCGAGCATAGCTTTCTCACTGCATTTTGCAAAATAAAACATAAATGGGGTCATTTTGACCCTGGCGGTACGTGACCACCAGGGCTAAAATGACGGAAGCACCGCCAACAGGCTGGCGGTGCTTCCTGGCTCATTACGACCGCGGCGGAAGCGCTGCGGTCGCACCGCCGTGGCTGGCGGTTTTCCGCCACAATGGCCCCGGCGGTAGTAATCCGGATTACGAGTCCCCGACCGCCAGCCTTTTCCTGGCGGTTTGAACCGCCAGGAAAAGGCTGGCGGTACGGGGAGACGCGGGGACCCTGGGGGCCCCTGAACTGCCCATGCCAATGGCATGGGCAGTTCAGGGGCCCCCATACAGACAGTGAAAAGCGCGACGGGTGCAACTGTTTGGAGGTTTTGGAGCCGGCTCCTGTGTTGCGGCCCAGCTGGGATGTCAAAATGGGCACCGCTTGAGTGTGGCCGCATTGGCGGCCACACGGCGGTTACAACTTGGCGGGCCGCGGTTGCCGCCCACCAAAGTTGTAATGAGGCCCAAAATCTCTTACCAGTGCAACAATGGGGAGCATTTTGGTATGCCCCCATACATTTCTTTAATGCACGCTGCATGGATATATCACACACTATACATGTCTTAATAATTCTGTTCACTCTCTCCACTTGGGAATTCACTTGTAAATAGTAGTATGTTTTCAGAAATTCAATCGTCTGATTCCATACAAATTATACTCCATTATCCAAAATGTTTGATAACTGCCATCCACTGCTCACAAATATGTGCAACTACAATATTATTGGTCCGTGTATGAGAGGGTGATGCATGAACTTACATTTGGCCCACTTTCACTATTAATCTACAAGGATTTTCAGATATTTAATCTCTGCTGTTAGTACATCAAATGTTTCTTTATAGATTTCGCCTGAGACAGCGCATGTGTTTTTGGCGAAATATTTTGTTAACATATTACTTACTATTACTTACCATTTGTTGGCTGCAGCGTCACTCTTCTTTCCTTGCTTTATATTGGTCAAGGCCTCTTGCTCACCTCCTGAGGCGTTGAGTTTGTCTCAGCCGTGGAGCATGGACAAAGTACAGATTCCTGTCTGTGGCCAGTGCCTCACTGGCCACACACACCTGCAGGTATGTTTTTACTTTTTGCATGCATGCCATAAGAGTGTATGTGTCTGCAGTCCCTCCTTACCCCCACTATCAGTGCTGATGCCTCAACTTCCTCCCGCCTTCCTCCTGATGCCCATTGTGTTGCTGCTCCCTCCCTCCTCCCCTATTCCTCCCTCGTGTCACTATCCCCTGTGTCCTCTTCCTCACGTGAGCTATATTGCAGTCTCCCCACCACAGTCCGTCTTCCCTCTCCAATCTTGTTGTCCACCGCAAAAAACATTAAACAAAGCCAACTAGTTCTTGTGCATGTGAGTGCTATTTGGCACTGTAATTGTTTTTTAGACATGTTGTACCGTAGCATGGGCTGCTCTGCAACTGCAACATGGCTTAAAGAAAAAAGGTGCTAAGATGCAGTCAATGCTGGCCGCATCATAGTGCTTATTTTCCCTCTAAGTCATGTTGCACAGCAGCCTGCGGTAATGTGCAATCTGACAAAAAAAATACAAAAAGTTAAGCAAGTTAATAGAGCTCGCATAGGAGAAAGCTACTGGCTTTGTGAATGCATGTAATGAGCCTCCTGTGAGGCAGGCCCTGTTTAATAAACCTACATTGCACCGTTGTTGAGAGCAACTCATTTACATCGCTATCAGTTCTTGACCAGTAGTGTATTTTGCAAATTCTTTTCTTAGTCATGCTACCACTTAGGGCCTGATTACAACTTTGGAGGACGTTGTTAATCTGTCCCAAATGTGACGGATATACCACCTACCATATTACAAGTTCATTATATCCTACGGAACTCGTAATACGGTAGGTGGTATATCCGTCAAATTTGGGACGGATTAACACTGTCCTCCAAAGTAGTAATCAGGCCCTTAATGTCCTTACTTATAATGATGGCGTAGATATAGCTCCCTATAGCAACTCCGGCTTCACATTAACTCTTCAGCAACTTTCCATAGGATTGTAACTGAGCTGCGATCTTTATTTTGACATCCCTTTTATGCCATAATAAATGTTTTTTTAAATGTCTTCAGACTGTCAGGTTTGCGCTGACGCAAATCGTATTTCACTGCGGCATGGCTCTAAGATTACATGCGCCATACACTTTTTGTATCTTCTGTCGCATTCATGCTCCTCTCATCCTTTCTGCCTCGCACAGCTTCTACGTTGTGGTGATTTGTGCTTATTCATTTACACATGGCCAAACGTATAGAAAACTTCCCGTCGTCATACCTGTCAAAACTCCTAAATCAGAAATTAGTGCAGAAATTGATCAGCTGTCAGTCTACATACAGAAGACACAACAGTCATGCACATCTGATCCCATTAAAGCCTCTGCAGCCTTATAATGACAGACTTTTACTTTCAGAACAACATTGTGGGGGTCATTACAACCCTGGCAGACGGTGTTAAAGCTGCGGTAATACCGCAAACAGGCTGGCGGACAAAAAAAGTGAATTATGACCATTGCGGAAACCGCCAACATAGACAGCCACTTTAACACACCGACCGCCACGGCGGTACAGACAAACAGCGCAGCGGTCACCGCCAACAGACAGGCGGAAGACAATGTACCGCCCACAGTATCACATCCCACCAATCCGCCACCTTTTCCGGGGCGGATTCACCGTGGATAAAAACTCGGCGGAAACAGCTTTTGCAATGGGAAAACGCTCACCTCAACATACTCCACGAGGAAGGAGGCCACCATGGAGCCCGAACTACAAATACTCCCTGCGCTTGTCTTCCTGCTCCTCTACGAACACCAGCAACCTAGGCGCCGAAGACAACGGTGAGTACTGCACCTATGACATAGGGGAGGGGGGAGGCAAAAGTCACTAACACACACACGCAACACCCCCACCCCCACCCCGACCCTCACCCACTACAACACACACACCAGTGCATTTCCAAACAGCACAGTAACAACCCCCAAACCCCCCGGAAGAATGCAAAGACAAAAGGAAATGAGTTCAACCATTGTAATGTATCAAAATACAGTAACCAAATATATACAGAGATATAAAAACAATCGAAAATCATACATCACGATTAGAACTGTAGGTATGCACATATCAATGTCCGTGGACCACTGGGCCCACAATGCATGGGCGAGGCTCACACTAGATACCTGTCCACAAACGGAGAGAACACTGCATGGGCATCAGATAGAAATACAACAGGCACCTCAGGGGGAAGGGAAGGGGGTGGCACCTCAGCCAGATTACAGCACCACGCCAGATCCACGACGGGGCTCCATGCGCATTGATGTATCCTGGGGAGTGCAAAGCGACAGTCTCTCAAGTCTCTACAGTGGGTGGGTTGCCCACTGTACCATCCTGGGGAGTGCAAAGCCACAGTCTCTCAAGTCTCTACAGTGGGTGGGTTGCCCACTGTACCATCCTGGGGAGTGCAAAGCCACAGTCTCTCAAGTCACTACAGTGGGTGGTTTGCCCACTGCTTTATCCTGGGGAGTGCAAAGCCACAGTCTCTCAAGTCTCTACAGTGGGTGGTTTGGCCACTGTACCATCCTGGGGAGTGCAAAGCCACAGTCTCTCAAGTGGATAAAAGTCTGCACTGGTTCTGGAGGGGGACTGATGCCCAGAGTGCTTCATCCTGTGAAGGACAGACAAAGTGGATGCAGTTCTCCACTGGTTCTGGAGGGGGAATGGTGCCCAGAGTGCATCACACTCCCCGTGACGGTCCCAGTTCCGTCACTGTCCCAGCTGCACGTGGGCTAACGATGCTTGATTTGGTGGTCTTTGCCCTGTTCAGCGGTCTTCACCATGGCGGTCTTTGCCCTGTTCAGCGGTGCTTGCCTTTGCTGTGTCTGACCTGTTCAGCGGTGCTTTGCCATGGCGGTCTTTGCCCTGTTCAGCTGTGCTTGCCTTTGCTGCGTCTGACCTGTTCAGCGGTGTGTGGCATGACGGTTCCTCAGTGCCCAGTGGGGCTGTGGCTGCCGGGGCCCTCCAGGTCACTGACTCTGGCGGTGGTCTCCGGACCAGTGACGATACTGCTGCCCTCTAGGGCACTGACTCTGGCGGTGGTCTCTGGACCAGTGATGATACTGCTGCCCTCCAGGGCACTGACTCGGGAGGTGGTCTCCGGACCAGTGACGACAGTGCTGCCCTCCAGGGCACTGACTCTGGCGGTGGTCTCCGGACCAGTGACGATACTGCTGCCCTCCAGGGCACTGACTCTGGCAGTGGTCTCCGGACCAGTGACGACAGTGCTGCCCTCCAGGGCACTGACTCTGGCGGTGGTCTCCGGACCAGTGACGACAGTGCTGGCGGTGGCGTCCCGGCCGGCGGGGAGGATGGCGGCCTTCTCCGCCGTGCTGCTCTTACCAGACTTTGGAGACTTCTTCTGCCCCTTCACCACCTTGGGAGGAGTCACAGCTGACTCGCCACTCACCCGGGACCCTTGTGAGCTGTTTTGCCAGCAGGAGTCTTCACCCTCTCCCGTCGGCCACTTCCCAACTTAAGGTGCTTTACAGGGGGTGGACTGGCAGTGCTTTGGCTTTGTGTCACACTGGCTGCCCTGGTGGCCGGTGCACTCCACACACCTTTAACACGCATCACTGGTACCTGACTTTTTTTGGCTGAGGCGCTACTACGGGACCTATGAATTGGAGGGGTGGGGGTAGTGGGAAAGAGGCCAACGTTGCTGAGGAAGAGTTTCTGACGAACACTGGGACGGGTAGCTGGAGGGGGTCTGGGAGTGGAGGAAGAGGAAATGGTTGTAGGAGGTGTAACTTTAGGTGATTTGGGTGCAGGTGCAGGTACTGGAGGCTGTCGTGAGGTGGATGGATGTTGGGTGTTTGGGTGCCCGCGTTTGTGTTCTGTGGGAGGGGGCGTCACAGACACACTGGGAGTGGACACAGGGGACGTGTAAATGGTAGTGGGGGTGTTGAGTGCAGGTGAGTGGGGTGTGGTGCTGGGTGTTCTGGTGCGAGTCCTAGTGCCTGTAGATGTAGTGCATGCAGGTGAGAGTGTAGACGACACTGGGAGGGAGGAGGGACACGACGAGGAGGGGGACACAGTGGAGGCAGTGGATGTTGCTGTGTCTGTATGTGGGTGATGCTTGTGTGAGTGCCTGTGGGATGTGTGGTGCCTATGTTTGCCTGAGCTACTTTTGTGTGTTGAGGTGTGTGCATGCTTGTCTGATGGTGTGGTTGGGATAAGCTGGGGTACAGGGGATTGGGTCTGGGTGGAGGAAGTTGGAGGGCGGAGGCTAGACACAGGGACAATGGCTGCCATCAGTGCTGAGGCCAGAGATTGCAGGGTTCGATGATGGGCAGCCTGACCAGAATGAATGCCCTCCAGGAATGCATTAGTGTGTTGCAACTCCCTTTCTACACCCTGGATGGCATTCACAATGGTAGACTGCCCAACAGTGAGTGACCTGAGGATGTCAATGGCCTCCTCACTGAGGGCAGCAGAGGTGACAGGGGCAGGGGCTGAGGTGCCTGGGGCGAAGGTGATGCCCACCCTCCTGGGTGAGCGGGCACGGAGCGAAGGATGAGGGGCTGCTGGGAGGGCGGTGCTGGTAGGGGGGGCGGCGGCTGTACCTGTAGAAGTGGGGGGCACAGATGGTGCCGCCACCACAAGGGAGCTCCCATCGGCGGACGAGTCTGTGTCGCTGTTTGCTGATCTGGTGACCGACCTGAAGCTCCCCTCGCCCTCCGTCCCACTGGTGTATTCAGAGTCTGTGGTGTTGCCCTCCATGGCCATGTGGGATGCAGCTCCCTCGTGCTCCGGTGCCACTGTACCTCCGCCTGATGATGCTGATGCACAAACGAACAGGGAGAGCACAAAAAGGGGGACGACGACAGAAGAAAGACAGGTTGAGTGCATGGCTTACCGCTACCGTTGGCGGACAATACAGACACAGCAGCCCCCTGCACTACGCCGTGCTCTTGGCCTCTACAGATGCAATTCCTAGGATAAGGCCTACATGGCTATGAGTGTCATCTGTCCACATAGATGACACAGGGGTATGTATACCTGTACTTGGCACTCTACAGAGGTGGTGTGGAGGGCCAAAGGGCCATGCCTTACGAAGGGGCCTAGCTTACATAACTCGCCCTGGCCTAGGGAAACCCACAGCCCTCCTCCCCCACCCAGACCCCTCCACTGCACGCAAAGTCATGAGAATGAGAGTGTACTCACCCCCTTGTGTCTGCTGTGATGCCCTCAAGCGCCCATCCAACTCAGGGTAGGCCACCGCCAGGATCCGGAACATCAGGGGGGTCATGGTGCGACGGGCACCCCTCCCACTTTGGAAGGCCATCCCCAGCTGAGCCTCCACCATCTTCTTGCTCCAGCGGCGAATGTCCTCCCATCTTTTACGGCAGTGGGTGCCCCGTCTCTGGTGGACCCCCAGGGTCCGGACGTCCTTGGCGATGGCACGCCAAATGTCCTTCTTCAGGTGGGCGCTGACCTACATGACATGTACAGGGGAAGAAGAGAAGTCATTAGCAACTGCACTGTCGAAGTGAGTGGCCTCCATCCCTACCCTTGCCATGTGGCACATGCATTTCACAGTCCTTCATGGTCGCAGAACTCTGCCCCCTTCCTACTGACATCCAGCCCTCTCCACCCAGCATAGCCCATACAACGTGCTCCCGGTGTACTTACCTGTTGGTCTGGAGGACCGTAGAGTAGCGTGTACCGGGGGAGGACACTGTCCACGAGCTTCTCCAACTCCTGAGCAGTGAAGGCAGGGGCCCTTTACCCAGACGCAGCAGCCATTGTCTCTTCCAGACCGAGGTCACAGCAGCACTTGCAGTGTAGGTCCCTTCCTGTCGAAGATCAGGTATCGAGTGATTGAACAGATAGAAAATGACGGTCACGTCCGCGGCGGTGACGTCCGCGGCGGTGTGTATCATCACCGCCGGCGCACCTCATCATTGGCTGCTGGGACCCATAGGGTCCAATGTTAACCAATGCAGCATTGCGCCGCGGTCTACGACCGCCTACCGCGACGGTGTACAACGCCAGCGCAGATACCTCACATCCCATTGTCCCAGTTTAGAGGTCAGGCAGCCGCCATTTCAGGGGCCCACATGGCTTCATTTACTACTGCGTCACACATATCTAGGCCTACACTCAACACACATACAGGAAGAGTTTTGTATTTGGTGTCATGTTCTGTGTAGCTGTGGGTACATACCTGAGAATTTGTTGACTCTGTGCTCACTGTTGTCCTTCTTAGACACCGTCAGCTGGGACATTTGAGGAGATGGCGGAATCCTCCAGTGTACCGACCGCTGGTGGACCTGTTAACAATGGAGGAGCGACATTTGATCATCACCTACAGGTTTGACCGTGCCACAATCCAGGAACTGTGTACCCAGTTGGAACCAGACCTGATCTCACCAATCCGCCATCCCACAGGAATCCCCCTTGAAGTGCAGGTGATATCAGTGCTCCATTTCCTTGCAAGTAGATCATTTCAAACAACAGTGGTCATGGCATCAGGGATGTCCCAGCCTATGTTTTCCAACGTGTTGTCCAGAGTGTTGTCTGCCTTGCTGAAACACGTTAGGAGCTACATCGTTTTCCCTCAGGTGGAGAATTTGGCTACAGTTAAAGGTGACTTCTATGCCCTGGGACATATCCCTAACATCATAGGTGCCATTGATGGGACCCATGTAGCTCTGGTCCCCCCTGCAAGAGTGAACAGGTGTACAGGAACCGGAAGAGTTATCATTCGATGAATGTACAGATGGTATGTTTGGCAGACCAATACATCTCCCAGGTAAATGCTATGTTCCCTGGCTCTGTGCATGACGCCTACATCCTGCGGAATAGCAGCATCCCTTATGTGATGGGTCAACTCCAGAGGCACCGTGTGTGGCTATTAGGGGACTCTGGTTACCCCAACCTGTCATGGCTATTGACCCCAGTGAGGAATCCCAGGACCAGGGCAGAGGAACGCTACAATGAGGCCCGTGGGCGGACTAGGAGGGTGATCGAACGCACCTTCGGCCTCCTGAAGGCCAGGTTCAGGTGCCTCCATATGACCGGTGGTTCCCTATTCTACTCACCAAGGAAGGTGTGCCAGATCATCATCGCCTGCTTGATGCTTCACAATCTTGCTTTGCGACGCCAGGTGCCTTTTCTGCAGGAGGATGGTCCAGATGATGGTGTTGTGGCAGCTGTGGATCGTGTGGACAGTGATGAGGAGGAAGCTGAGGAAGAAGACATAGACAGGGAGTCAGTCATACAGCAATATTTCCAGTGACACACAGGTGAGAACAATTGTTTTACTATTACATTCACTTTCACACTTCTACCTCTATCCTGTCTGTCATTTAGAAGCAGTATTTGCTAACTGAGTTGTACATTTCCATTACGGTTTCACAGGTGTGGTTACCAACGTGTGTCATCTGCTTGCATCCTTCATGGACTTGTGATGTGTGACATAGGTATGTTGGCATTACATTTGAAAACGCATTTTGTCACTGTAATTGGTAATACACATTTTCTAAATCACAGACTGACTCCAGATTGATTTGTGGTTCAAGGGTGTTTATTGAAGTGCTAATTATTGGAGGGGGTGGCAAAATGGTGATGGGTGATGGAGGAGGAATGTCCATGGCAGAGTCCAGTCTATTAGTCTCAGAGGTGCACAGCCCATATGGGCATAGAAAGTGGAGCTGGGGCAGTTCCAATCTGGACAGGGTAACAAAGTGAGACAGTGGGATGACAATCAGGGTGGTCTCATTTCCTGGCGGGGGTCTTGACATCGTGCTCTGTCCTGTTCCTGGATCTCAGGGACCGCTTGCGGGGTGGTTGTCCGCCTGCAGGGGGTGGGGTGCTGGTGTGGTGGTCCTGTGGTGGGGCGTCCTGTCCACTAGCGCCGGCAGAGGTGGTGGGCAGTTCATCGTCTAGGCTAGTGTCAGGGGCCCCTTGGAGTGCCACGGTGTCCCTCATGGTCTTTTGTATGTCCTTCAGCACCCCTACGATGGTGCCCAGGGCGGAGCTGATGGTTCTGAGCTCCTCCCTGAAGCCCAAATACTGTTCATCCTGCAGGAGCTGGGTCTCCTGAAACTTGGCCAGGACCGTAGCCATCGTCTCCTGGGAGTGGTGGTAGGCTCCCATGATGGAGGGGAGGGCCTCGTGGAGAGTGGGTTCCCTTGGCCTGTCCGCCCCCTGTCGCACAGCAGCCCTCCCAGTTCCCCTGTGTTCCTGGGCCTCCGTCCCCTGGACTGTGTGCCCACTGCCACTGCCCCCAGGTCCCTGTTGTTGTTGGGGTGGTGGGTTATGCTGGGTTCCCTGTAGTGGTGGACACACAGCTGATTGACGTGTCCTGGGTACGGAGGTATGGGCCCGCTGGGTGGGTGCTGTGCTGGTGTTACCAGACGGGGGAAGGTCAGTGTTGGGCTGTGCCTGTGCGAGGGGAACCGACTGTCCCGAGGCCCACGATGGTCCAGGCTGGTCATCTGGATCCAGTTGGCCAGAGCTGCTGTTGTCACTGTGGGCCTCTTCTGTGGGTGGAGTGGAGATGTCTGGACCCTCCTGTGTGGTGACATTACGTAGTGGTCCTGCAGGGGTATAAGAGCATGATTATTGCATGTGTGTGTGTCATGGTGTGCAATGGGTGGGTGTGCTTGTACCCCAGTGCAAGCATTCCTGTGTGGGGGCTTGTGTGATGATGGTTGGGGGGTTGTTAATGGGATGTGTGGTTTGTGTAATTAGTACATTAGTGAGGAGTTGTAGTGATAGGGGAGGGGGTGAGGGTGGGGGTGTGTGATAGCATGCAGGTAGGGTGGGGGATATGATAGTTAAGATTTGACTTACCAGTGTCTATTCCTCCACCGACTCCTCCGAGGCCCTCTGGATGCATGATGGTCAAGACCTGCTCCTCCCATATTGTTAGTTGTGGGGGAGGAGGTGGGGGTCCGCCGCCAGTCCGCTGAACTGCAATGTTGTGCCTGGAGACCACGGAACGCACCTTCCCCCGTAGGTCGTTCCACCTCTTCCTGATGTCCTCCTGATTTCTTGGATGCTGTCCCACAGCGTTGACCCTGTCGACGATTCTTCGCCATAGCTCCATCTTCCTGGCAATGGAGGTGTGCTGCACCTGTGCTCCAAATAGCTGTGGCTCTACCCGTAAGATTTCCTCCACCATGACCCTGAGCTCCTCCTCGGAAAACCTGGGGTGTCTTTGCGTGACATGGGGTGGTGTAGGTGATGTGTGGGGTGGTGTATGTGTTGATGAGTGTGGTGATGTGTGGTGGTGTGGGGTGTTTTGAGCGTGGATGTTGTATGGGTGATGGTGTTGTGTGCCTCTGTGTGGTGGGGTTGTCTATTGCTGTAGTCTCTGTCTGTCGCCTTCGTCTTCAGTTTTTGGTCGTAGTGGTTTGTGGGTGATGTGGGTGTGTGTTTTATATTGTGTTGGGTGTGTGGGAGTGGTGTTTGTATGTGTATCAGGTGTGTGTATTTGGAATTGTCCAATGTGGCGGTGTTTTGGAGATGTGTGTGTATTTTGAGCGCGGCGGTGTGTACCACCAATGGAATACCGCGGTTGAAAGACCGCCACGTGGATTCGTGGGTCGTGATTGCATGGGCGTGTTTCTGTTGGCGTGACGGTGGAGGTTTTGTTTTCGCCAGTTTATCACTGACCTTTGGTGTGGCGGACTTGTGTGGGTGTCTGAATTTCGGCGGATTCCGTGATGTGGGTCATAATAGCTGTGGCGGAATTCCGCGGCTGCGGTGGTGTATTGGCGGTCTTCTGCACGGCGGTAAGCGCCTTTTACCGCCAATGTTGTAATGACCACCTGTGTCTCTTCATTCCTTTTAAATGTTAAACCCTTTCTTACTAAATATTTTTTGGTTCCCTCCTGTTTAAAATCCTGGAACACATCCACATATTCCAAAATGGGGCATTAGTTAATTATCATCTTCTGGATGTGGAGCTTTCCTTATTCCTTTTAATTATCCAGGCTGATGGTGAAGGATATCTTAAGAGGGGAACTGGAAATTGTAGGCATCAAAACAACTTACATGGATATAGTTCGTTCATTAAATAAAAACGTTTTCTGGAACAGAACCACAGCCGGTTGTTTATACGGTGGCGGTGTAGCTGTTTTATGGAACCTCGAAGTGTAATGTGCCCAGCCGTGGGATTTCTCCCCAATCAGCCACGATTGTGCTGTCGACAGATGGAAAAACAGATGCTGAGAAAGGCAGCTATGGGTAGTGAATATCTTCTTGAAACCAGCCAGAAAAGTGTTCATTGCACTGGATTCTACACAAAATCTAATGATTTCTGTGCTTTTGATATCGTGCAGACAGCTAACTTTCCGTAGCAATGCGTGGGTCCTTCATAAAATGGCCCCATTTGTATACAGTTTCTTGAACCCCATCCAACAGTGCTTCACCTTGCCGTGCAACCACTGGTGGCAAGGGATCAAACAGATCGCAAACTTCTATGCCCTTATTTAACAGTAGGGCTTTGTTTCTTCCAGCATCAAAGTCTTTACCTTGAGTTGCTAGCCACTGAGTTACAGCTGGAAGACTTGGACCGTGTGTTACCAATGCGATCAGACGAATAATAACGAAAAAAACACTTTAGACCAGGACTTCTGTTTTTTTCTCTTATTGAAGTAAACCAGGATTCATTTAATTTTCTCTATGCATGATTTAATGGGACAATAAGCTATAAATTCTGTCCAATAACGCTAAATATACTTATGAAAGAGGGCCCTCACAGATGCACAGTAAATTAACACGTGGACCGGCAATAATCTGCTCATGCCTTGACGTGCTGCTTTCCGCAGCTGACGCTGATAGGCACGCTGAGCTTGCGTTCCAGGCCTCTGTGCGACCTCGGCCAATGCCTCTGCATGCCAGTCCGTTTAATGTACCGCTGCAGTGGGGAATCTGCTGGCACGGCTGTGAGCATCTGCAGCCAACTTCTCTTCTCCCGATGCGCTTGTGTGGGAATTTCATGCTGCGCCACGCCCTAGCTTTGCTAAGTATTATGACAAATCACTGTAACCACATCATACAACCTCTGATCCTCATTTCCCGGTAAGAACGTCTGCTACGGCCTGCTTACACTTTCAGTGGTTGCAAAATCACCTTGGCCGGTGGCAATGTGAAGTCCTTCCTCTCCAGAAGTCGCTGGAGGCTTCTGGGTTACTCACCAGCTCCTCAACCCTAACTTCAGGAGAGGGCGTTGTGGAGGTTGCTGTGGGAAGAAGTGTCACGAGGGTAGGTATTATTTTTTCAAAATTATTTCTACACAGGAAGGAAAGAGCAGAGCTTGGTGTCAACGTCTGCAGTACCCCAGCTATATATCTGAATTTTTTTTACGAGGGTGGGGTGGTAAGGAAGGCCTTGGTACTTCTTGCTGCCTAATTTCTTCTCTTTAAAGCTAATTTGTGGGATCAACGTAAAGGGAGGGTATAGGTGAGCCCATGCAATATAAAATTGAAGGTGAGTACTGGAAATAACTTGGAGTTTTCCACCTCGCATTCCAAGTGACATAAACTTGGAATGGTGGGTCTGCCCCTTGATCATGATTGGATTACTTTCTTGTCTATTTCAATTCCGAACTCTAGAGTCAATTACGTTTCTCCTTAAACTTGTGGATACCATGCCCGTGGAGCATCTAGGTTTTGCTCTATTCTTTTTGATTGGTTGTGTGCATCCTTCCACTGCTGATGTCAGGGAACTGAATTTCTTTTGCAGATTTTTGTAGCATTTACAGTCTCAGCCTCTTTCTCTCTCTCTCATAATAAACCATGCAGTCATTCTTGCTATCTACCCTCTGCCCGCACTACCTCAGCGCAGCCATGACTCTTCCTCTGCTGCCTCCCTCTACCCCTCCTCTTAATCTAGTGACAACAAAGCACTGTTGACTCTCCTCCCTCTCTTCGACCCCTTTGCCTACCTGTTGCCTACTGCTAATTGCCTACTGCTGTTGGTTTTACCAGTGCTTGTGGAATTGCAGCGCAGGAACTGGTAAAGCCAATCTTGCAATATTATTATGTATACTGGATACGCCAATGCTTGCACCACAATTTTACAAGCATTGGTAAAAGCACCAGCAGTGAGCAAGCACTCATAGAGCAAGATGAATGGCTTTGCCTGTGCTTGCGTTCTGTTTGTTTAGGAGCACGGCTTGGAAGAAGTGATTGAGGGTAGTAACAGATACTAGCTACCTGTTATTTATGCTTCCACCCCCCATTACTAACCTACTCATTCCCTTCACTGCACTTCTGTGGGACATTTCATGGGTGGAAACTGGAAAGTAAGTAGAACAGCTCAATCAGCTAAACATTGTAGTTCCATTCACCGCACACAAGGTATTTTCAAAGGATGTCGACAGAGGCCACTCAAGCTGTAGCTTATTATGTACTGAATACTCTAAACCTCATTGTGAAGCATATCCATGTTGTAGACACCTTTTTCTTTCTTCGTGCATTGTGGTCTAACCCCAAAGCACGTTATCATAGCAGTTTCTGTGCGTTGTTTCTTTTCTTTGTTAATACCTAACAGTTTGCATTCTTTAGAATTACTGGTTGGAATGTGAAGTGAGATCACATTTAGGAGCATAAATGTTTATGTAGGCACGTAAAAATAGATCGTTGCTGCCATCCACCCTGGAGAGAGTCTGAGGTGATTGATTTCGAGAAGTCCCTCTCTTGCCCTGGCTTACCATGGTTCAACCCAGGAGACACCAGGACCTTTAAACCCTTGTAAAATGCTAAAAGCCAGCAGCTAGTGGTCATTGTGAGTGTGGCACTGCCTTCCAAGCTGTCCGTTTTCGGACATGGTGGATGGCTTAATTTTAATTTGTGCCGATGGTTAATGCTGGTGAGCTCCAGTTCTATTTTTTAGGGACTGGAACGTATTTTCCATCACTGGACTCAGAGTAAGGAGTTAAAAACAGACAAATAAGAAAGATGATGAGAGAGAAATAAGGAAAACAGTGACAAAGAGAGAAAGGAGGAACGAGAAAGAAGCTGGAAGAGTGAGATGAGACAGGAAATATAGTGTGAAAGAGGAAACGGGGGTGAAAGAAACAGAAACTCTGTAAATCTCACACATGATTAATGTAAATACATGTTTAATGTAAAATTACAGCCCGATCTGTAATGGCAGCGGACCACCACTTCGCCCTCCGAATGGTTGAAACATATGAACACGGGATCCTTTTGCTCTACCTTGATATACTTTCTTCAGTGCAGCGAGTGGAGAAAGAGCATGTGCTTAAACTAAACTAAACTCAAGATAGACACTGACAAGCGAGTGCCTAGCTCTTCTCATGGGAAGAAAGCTGGAAGACTTTGGGAGGAACATTAAGTGGGGCACTGCAGAGAGCTCTTGCTTGACTATGCCAACTTTAAAGCAAGGCTTCGCGGACTTGAATGGACACACTAAGGCCCATTTTTATACTTGGTTTCCGCCAAATTAGCGTCATTTTTTTACTCTAATTCAGCGCAAACCTAACTCCATATTTATACTTTGGCGCTAGACACGTCTAGCGAAAAAGTTATGGAGTTAAAATAATTTCTGGACATGAAAACCTACCTTGCGTCAATGAGCTGCAAGGTAGGCGTTCCCATCCAGAAAATGATGATATGGCCTTAGCACCATATTTATCCCCTGTACTAAAATCTAGCACGGGGCCTTAAGTAATGGTGCTAAGCTTTCTTAGCACCATTATTTAACGCCTGGGTCAGGGCAAGCGTTAGGGGAACTGTGGGCCTTTTTCCATGGTCAGAGACCATGGTAAAAACCCACAGGTGCCCTTCCCTGGCCCCAGGGACACCCCCACCCACACCAGAGGGACACCACAGGATGGGGGACCCATCCCAGGTAAGTCCCGGTAAGTATGCATTTATTTTTTTCACCCACTCGGGGGCCCTGAATTGGAGCCCCCTGCATGTCGCTGGCCTCAATGGCCATGCCCAGGAGACATTCGTCCCCTGGGCATGGCCATTGGGGTGGTGGGCATGGCTCCTGTCTTTAATAAGACAGGAGCCATGTCCATGGGGGTTGTGCGCCAGGAAATGGCATTACACTGCTTAGAGGCATTTTTTTGCCTCTAAACAGTGTAGCGCCATTATTCGGCGCACAAGCTCTGGTTTCCCCTGTGCCTCCCCCACCCGGTTAGAGTCCTTTACAAGGTTGCAAACAGGGCATTAGCGCCGACCAGCGCTATTTCATAAATATGGCACCCAGCCGGCATCCATGAATGCTGCTAGCCGGCGCTATACTGTTACACGCAAAACTGCGCTAATGCAGTTTTGCGTGTAACAGTATAAATATGGGCCTTAATGTGAAACGTACACCACTGAAATACAAAACAACTGTACATTTAAAATGCGTGTTATTGTGCAAAAATGCAGTCGTTGGTAGTAGTTTAAAAAGGTATTAAAACTTTGGCATTCTGCAATGCGACGTCGGATTTGTAAGAATTACTTTGGCTACTATGGCCCATTAACTTTAGTCTTTCCAAACTGAGTACTGGAAATGGCCCATCAAAGTGACTATCACTGATGCTAAGAGTATCCCCCCCCCCAAAGGGTAAAGTATCTGTTTACAGTATAAGCAAATGTCATCTCCTTTTTGGGTCCCTCTGGAGTGAGCCGTCCATGAGTACTGGCTGGCAAAGTACCACTAATTTTGGGAGGAAAAATACCTTACTCCTACCTTTCTCTAAGGAGAAAGTCTTCTGCTTTGGGGTTGGGAACGAGATGAATGCTCTAGGTTAAGGAGTGTTCTACTCGTAACACTAACATCCTTGTATCTAGTATTCACATCTTCATGCCCGATTATCTTGAAGTTGCCATTTTGGAAAAAGGATGAGTACCAAGAATTCATTCTCCTGACAGAGTTTCCCAGTCTTGATTAAACACTTGCTTTGAGTCTTCCTTTCGAAGGTACTAGATTTTGGTTGTGATGTGCACTTTCACAGTAAATACTGCCCAACTGACACACATGGCCTGATGTACAATTTAATTTTGTTGTTGCAAATACTGTGATTGGCAAAACAGGCACACTTGCGACCACAAATAAGTTTTTACGATGGACTAATCCACATGAACAGGGTGAAGACTGATTTGCAAAAGGCTGGATCCAAACTGGAATGGCATGGCATGCAAAAAAACTGATGGATTAAACCCAAATCTGTGAGTGGGGGATGAATGTTTGATTTGCTCTACATTCCATCCATCATCTGTTGTTTTTGCATTTGTCACCCTAAGTGCTCAAGGTATGCGTGGATGTGGGTCCCAGGCTCACTGTGCCACTGGATTCAAGCTAGCCTGGCTGATGAAGGGTGATACCCTGAAACCGGTCCCGGATCCTTGTTTTCAGTCCAGGGAGGGCCTGGCCTGGCAGTTCGTACTGGACTGTTTCCATGGGGAACAGGGTCAAGACTGATTTGCATGTGGCTAGGTCCAAACTGGGATGGCATGGTGAGCAAAAGAATTGATGGATTAAACCCAGATCTGTGACTTGGGGTGAATGTTTGATTGGTTCCGCATTCCGTCCATCATTTGTGTTTGTTTGCTTTTAGCCTGTGTATGGGGACACCCCCGTTTTCTAACCCTAAACTGGTTGTGGTCAGTTCTCCCCATTTCCCTGGGTTTGGCTCCAATCGTTCTAGGGGAAAAAGGACAGGCACGCCCAGTTGTGAGCTGTATTTGTCAGTGACAGGACAGGCCTCTTCAGAAGTCAGGAAGGGGGTATACACAGTCCTCAGGCTACCCTTTGAATATCAGGAAACACTGAGTAAACCCCCACCCTCTAGGCCATCTTGCTCAGAAGAGAAACACCCTTCCCCACACCCAAGGCCTTTTTGTCCCCTATCTGGAAGGAATGCATATCACACCACAGGAGACCCGTTAACAGTCATGTGAACCTGGACACTCGAAGGAAGGCACAATTGGTTAAGGGAGAAATATGCCAAGTTTCTAAAAGTGACATTTTTAGGGTAGTTATGTTAAATCTGACTTTACCATTAAAGAGGATTTACAATTATAATCACATGGGTATTGTTCTATCTGCTCCCAAACTGAAGTTATCACTTATTAAGTGTAATAAAGTAACCCATTGTTAGTCTATGGGAGGTTAATCCTTACCACAGTGAAAGATGACTTTGCAGGGTTTTCTCTGCTAGGACATGTAAAACTTAAGTACACATCTTACTTTTTAAATAGCATGCACTCTGCCCTATTAACCTTTAGAGCCTACAATAGGGGTGACTTATAAGTATTAAATGGAAGGTTTAGGCTTGGGAAAAGTTTTATAATGGTAGGTTGCAATGGTAGTTTAAAGTAGGTCTGAGACATGTTTTACAGTGTTACAGTAGTGGGTGGCACAATGAGTGCTGCGGCCCACTTGTATTGTTTAATTTATAGACCCTAAGTGCATATAGTACCATTTATCAAGGACTTATAAGTGAATTAAATGTGCCAATTGGGTGCAAACTCATTTTACTATCATTCTTGTTTAGCAGGGACAACATGATCACTTTACAATCGGTTAGCAGGGGTAAAGCGTGCAGCGTCCTAAAAGCCAACAAAAGCAGGTCCAATAAAGGAAGGAAAACATCTGGGGTGAACTTGCAGAAAGGGCCAGGTCCAACACCTGGCCTTACCCTATATTCAGGTTGTTAGAATTATTTCTCCAAACTTGAATATTTTTTACATTTAACATCACTGGAAAGACAGCAAGTATAATAATCTCACTCCGAGATTTATTGGATAGCTTTATGATCACATAAAAACTGCAGACTTGTGAAATAGGAAGAAGATAAATGCAGTGCACCTACAATCTGTCACTGTTATAAGAAACAAGCATTATTGCTTTATTCTAGGAACAGAGGAGTTATTTAACAATAATGCTAACACCACCCATATATTTAGTATTTGAGATGGGTATAAAGCCTATTTGCATGATAATATTACCCAGCACAGAATTTGGAATAGTCGCAAAATGAAGACACAGAGGGCTAGATTTATAAGTGATACTATGGGTCTGATTAAAAATAAAGGTGCTATTTATCTCACCAGGTAAATAACGATACGCTGCGTTTTGTTATTTATCGGGTGCAATAAATAGCATCTTTACAAGTTATTAGGGAATGACATGCAAATTTTGGTATGTAAAACCAAAATTTGAATGGAATAATAGATGCTGTACACATTTCGTCTGATAAATTTTGGCAGGTTTATCCTGCAGAAGTGTAAGGGAACTTGAGGTACTTAACGCATCCAATAATTATCAGATGTGTTAAATACCTTTTAACTCGTAATTTCGACCCTTGCGTAAACATAGTTTATGCACAGGTTGGAATATAATGAGCAACTCATAATCAGAGAACAACTGATGAAACTACACAAAGATTATTAATGACAAAACTGAATAAAGCATGTCAAGAAGATGTCTCTGAACACAGTGAAAAGTGTGTCAGGATCCTTGCATGGCAAACAACTAAAAAAAACAGGAAAAGAACGGCGTCCATAAGACAAGGTGGAGAGATGCAAATCTGATGTCGAAGGATGAAATTCATTCTTTTGTTTCATTTTTTCAAACGTTGTATTCACAACCAAGGTAGGATGATTAAAAGTGTAAACTGTTAGCATTTGAGATTTCAGTAGAAAAAATTAAAGAGAACAACAAAACCTGCAAAATTCGAAAGCTGTGGGATCCGATGGCATATCAGCAATAATTTGGAAATCACTAATAGTCAAAATGCAAGCTCCGTAGCATGCTGTCTCTAGAGAGTCTTTACTTTGTGGCTAGATTCCTATTTTCTGAGACAAATTGAAGAGGTACCCCTTGCACTCCCAAAGGGACAAGGTTAAAGTCCTTACAAAAAATCAAATTTACCTTTAAGAGAAATAAATACATGTAAAAATCTCGAAATATCTCAAATACTACTATAAAGCTGGAACACTTCAAAGGATCACCCTCGGAATAGCTAAAAAAAAAAAAAATTCCTAATTCATGACCGTCATTTAGCCGTCTCCCTAATAAACAACTATTATAAAAAACTGCTTCTTTAAATCTTTCTTTTTTATTCTTTTGACATCAAAATTTCAATAAATACAGTATACATTTATAAAAATTGCTAAAACTTCAATTCATTTTGACATATACTTATTGATAATCATTATATCAAACAACATACATAGTCCTAATCAAATCATCTCACATACACTCTAAAAGAAACTGTCGACGCGACGTTTCGGTGGTTATAGTTGGTTCACACCACCTTCTTCAGGACACTTTCATCAAAGTACACTATTTCTTCCATAAATTATAATTATTTGCCTGTATGGTGGGCTGGTACTGAGTGTATTAATTTCCCAGCCATCACTATTTCCACAGGCTTCTATGCCAACTGTTGGATTAACATGCTTCCTCCTACTATTTTATCTATAGTACGGTGTATTCATAGGCCTGGGGGCTCTGTTTCCCTCCACACCTTTTTTATACGTAGTCAACTCTTCAATTATTGTGTTGACCTTCAAAATCGCCACTCCATCAGCTTACTTTTTTAAATCTTTCACAGCAGCGTTTCACCCTTCCTAATCCTTCTGGCATGGATTAGGATGGGAAACGCTGCTGTGTCATGAATTAGGATTTTATCTTTTTTTAGCTATTCCGAGGGTGATCCTTTGAAGTGTGCCAGCGTGAACCTTTATAGTAGCACTTGCATGTCCCCTTGCAGCTATTTAGACTGAAATAGAAAAAGCCTTGGACTTGGTTCCCTGGAAATATTTGTGGTATGCTTTTTTCTGTTCAAATTCCCTCCATCCTTTATTGTTGTATTTGACACATTATAGCTTGTGCCTTCACTACAGTCATCAACAGTGGTATTCAGACTAGAGAGGTTCAGATTTATGCAAGCACCTGGCAGGATTCCGCCTCTTTTGTTTCAAGTAATTGTTGAACCATTAGCAATAACAGTTAGGCTTAATGAAGAGATTCTGGGGTATGCCTGCAGGTTGTCCACTAACAAAGTGAACGTATTTGCTGATGATTTATTGGTGTTACCTTCAAATTTGCAGGCCATTAAAGTCCTAGAGTTCCTAAATAATTTCAGAGGCTTCTCTGGATACAAGACCGATTTGTCCAAATAAGAGGTAATGGTGTGGCATATCCCCAAAGAGAACTGATGCGCATTTGTCATAAATTCTGAATAAAATGGATTAAGTATATTTGAGGATATTGAGAATAAGCAACATTGACAGCATCTTGCCTGGGATTTATTCTAAGTAATGGATCAGCTTCTAGATCAGAAAATACCCATTTCTTTGCTTGGGAGTGGGAGTTTAGGTAAAATAATTATTCTTCCAAAATGTATTTTCCTATATTTTTGTACTAATTTGGAAACTCACACAGAGACAGATTTATCTGGCATGAATCAATTCCAAGAAGTTCCATAAGAAAGTTGTACCTTGAGTTATTGGAATCCCCATTGGAGTGAAGCTGACAGATCCGCTTTACTGAAAACGCAAAAAGTTTGATGCTTGCAATGAGTATAAACACTGGCAATTGCTCGGTGTAGCATTCCAAACCATCATACTTTTCTCACCATTTATGTAACTTGAATTGTATAGCAAAAGCTTAGCTAGGAAACAGCATAGAACTGTGTTTAGGAACTAAATTGTACTAAACAGTGAATATTTGAAGTAATACACCAGCCTATATTTAAAAAATAAGACATGCATTTCTGAACAATTATTTAAATCATATGCAATAATAAACACGTTCACTAGCCAAGTAACGGAAACTGAAGACAGAAGATATCGCTCAGAGAAGCCATGATATCATGCCCTCTTGTTTATATTTCAAACTTATCAAGTTGATAATAGGGATGTATTTTAAAAAGTGTGGAATGGTAAATGCGATCTGTGATCATGTCATGTTTTAATAGCTCACTGAAGCAGACTTCTGACAGCATTAACAATACATAAAATCAACAAATACATTCCACAGAACTGTGAAAAAAACATTTAAATGATATGATATGAGAGCTTGTAGGTGAGTTAAGGTAAAAACATGTGAAAACAAAGAAGCTGCCACCCTGCTCAGTGCACTTAAGTAAATAAAGAATGCAGATGGTAATGGTTTGTGTTAGTGCTCGTATAAGATAGGGGTGGTTATGGATCACAGCCATATAAGTGTCTCAGCTTCAGCTTTTGAACTTGTTTATCAGCCCATTTAACAACGTTAAATGTTCTTTTCAGGATGTGTTAAAAAGTGTTCCTGGAATGTTCTTGCTGCCCCTTAGCCAGTTTTTAGTCCTCTTCTAATGTCAAAGTAAACACTATGAAGGCTGGAGGTGCCCTTTATCACCTCTTAGTGCAATCCCTATGATAACTCACCAGGAAGTCAAACACTTCTGTGTACAAAGTTCAGGTGCAGTGTAGGCACCGCGGCAACACTCAAAAGGGCTCTTAGCACAATAATCTGCAATTGTTTCTTCCTAAACAAACTTTTATGGTATTCACAGCGCTCTTCTCTTGCACACAATTTGAAGCAGTCATCATTTTATTAACTTCTATTAACCTGCACCTCCTCCCCTTTTGTGTCTCCTATAATTCCCCTTTACGATTTCCCCATAATCAATGATAAGTAATCCACTAACAGGTCACAAGCTTTTTCAACATTCCCTCCCAACCCCTTAGGAAAGGCCACCTACCAGCTCTCCTAACCCCACCTAATGGCATGGGCTGTCCCCTGCTCATCTGAAACACACATGCTACCTCATTCCATCATCTAACAAATCTCTGAAATTAGTCTTCCATTACACACCACATAGATATGTTCTGGCAACTCTCCACTTAGGATGAAAAACCAGGTTTCTATCCAATAACCCCAAATTTTGGTTGGGTGGCATCAGCCACATACTCTTGAGGGGCGTCCCAAAATCTGCATAGGTATTCGCTGTCTATGGTTGGGATACACAGTGACAGTCTTAGATTTGTGACCCTCAGTAGGAAAAATATGGCACAGCTGCTACCTCAGATTGTAAAACTAACAAACCTTACCAATCAAAATAAGAAAGATCAGTGTCTGGCACTTTGATAGAGACATAATAATAATATGCAACCATGTTAGTATGAATCCCAACAAATATAGTACCATATTTCGAGTTTGGAAGAGCGGGTAAACCACCCTAAATTGGCTGTGTTCTCTTGCATCATTTATAAGTGAGGGAACTAAAGGGTTTCCGATGATGGTGCCTCAGCTTGCTCCACCATTGGAAAAATCTGACTTGAAGTCCTGCTGTCCACAGGGCATCAGGTCACTTTTACGGTTACCCACACAGTTTTTAGGGCGTGACAACCATCATTAGACTTCCCTGCCTGAGAGCGCCATGCGAGGCATGGTGGTTCTGGCAAGAAAATCGCTCAGTGGCTCCTATGCTGAAAGGGAACGCTGCCTGTGCATCAAGCCATTACGTTTTTGCTTTTCTATTAGAAATTACCACATTGGCAGTTTATTCCTGAAAAAACACAAAAAGTTTGCCAAGCAGGCAACCTTGCCAGTCTACAGAACAATCAGTGCACTGGATGGTTGCTGTGAAGGTAAGAGATCTACACTAGAAAGGGTGGGATATCTAACTCTCTGTGATGGGAGTGGAGGTCATAGCCTCCACTGGCATAGCAGACTGCCTGCCACCCTTTAAATGTGGGCAATAGTCATCACTAAAATGGATGTCCCTTGTCTTGACACTTAAACAAACAGAATAGTTGACTGAGAAATGATCTGCACATCTGGTGGATTTCCTGTTTTAACTGACGCCAAAGGTTGTCTATCACAGTTCTATTATACCTATTTCTTATCTTGCTGAATTAACCCCCTAAGATTAATTCTTTATCTAACTGCTTCGTTTTGAAAAAGATGAGGGACATTTTAAGCTATTTTGATTTTTTGGGCAATTCATTCCACTCTATGCAGCCAGAGCTACCTTCCTTTCCAGGAGGAACCTCGGTGCACAAAAGAAACGTTCCAATTTGCACTTATTAAAAAAAAATGTTTTCAGTGATATATACTAGCATCTCAGCAAGTCAGTTGCTTATCTAAAATTTAATGACAAGACGTCGTCTCTTAAGTCACAATTTATTGAGGCTTAAAACCTCACAACAACATATTTTTCAAAAGCTTCTGTATTTAAAAAGCTTTCGCAGCAAGATGTTTTTATAATGACAACAACAAGAATAGGGTCAAAAGTAACCCAAAACGAAGGGGGTAAACTAACATATTGTGCTCATTAGAACTATATAACATTCAGTGCCCTGGCGTTGAAAACCAATGTAGGCTTTAATGTAAAGAAAATATTTTTCCATAAACTAAACGTCTATAATTTCATGTTTTGTTCACCTCATACTATTAGTGTGGAGGAATCTTGGTTATTGTGTTAGTATATTTTGCATGAATTCTCTAAACCTGTATTACAGAATATTTACACTATTATTTACAACCTCCCATAGAATATATACTGGAGCAGTGAACTGAACAAAAAGAGTAGTGCTATCTGGATTCAGGTTGACTGTTTAAACAGGTAATTGACACTTTATCAAGTAGCATCTTTCCAAATCATCATCAAAATTCAAGTTTCTGTCTTATTGATAAGTGTTCCATGTGAATTGCAACAGCAACTTACTCTAGGTTCAAATCCACTTGCTTGTACATTTATTAAATGTTTATGCTCTGTGACCTTGGTTTGAATAATAATTATGTTCATAAAACTCTCACTAAGTGTCTGAATAAGTAAAAAAATAGGTCAGTTGAAAACACGTTAGCGGAGGTGGATCTGCTCTTTCATATAATGTTAATTGGCATCGCCTAAAAAAGTTTGGCAATCCCTACAAACGTATAGGTTTGTATGCACTTCAGCTGCATTTGATACTGTAGACCACTGTTTCCTACTTACCAGACTTGAACAGTGTGGCATCAAAGAATGGGTCTTAGAATGGTGCTTTATTCCTTTTTTGAAGAAAGATCACAAAACATATGTGACACTAACTTTTTCTCACCATCTACCTCTTGCCACATGGGAACTCCTCAAGGTTAAATACCTTCTCTCTACCTGTTCAGTATATGTGTACATCTTCTGCCATACTCATCAGACGGTATGGTTGTTCCTTTTTACATGTGCTGATGACAAACAACTCATGCTTTATCTCGGGGAACCACATCTGCAACAGCGTGTCTTAAATATTTGTCTCCGCAAGGTCAAGGAATGGCTGTATTCCAAATGGCCTAAAGTCAGTCTAGAGAACACCGAAGTCCTAGTGATTGGTCACAACTTTCTGCCTGGTCCCATTCCATTTTGCCTTGTGTTGTAGGCCCTTCATCCTTAGCAGAGATTACTGTAAGGAGTTTTGGTGTCAGGTTTGATTCTAAGCTTAAAATGTAATCTGAAATATCAGAAGTGGTGTTGTTGTGTGCACTACAATCACGAATAGAAAGACCTATTCTCCCACTTCTCTCTGAGGAAAAAAGACACACTGCCATCTTGGTGCCAATTTGTACTCCTTGTATCTTGCAATCGCCAAACATCAGACACGAGGATAATAGATTATCCAAATCAGGCTGCCAAATCTGTATTTTTTGCTCCTCGGTTTTCTTCTGTCAAGCCTATTTTACACTCACTTCAGCACCTTCCTATTATTAAATAATTCGATTCAAATCACTCTACACAGAATAAAAAAAATTGAATCAATCTGCTCCTTTATTTCTGAGATCTATGCTTATAAATATTTGCCTACTCATTGTCTTCGGTCCTCTATGGCAAATATCTTGGTTATCACATGCTTCAACAAGTGGTCCATCAGGTGCACATACTTTTTTTTGCTTGCTGACAAATTGTGGAACAACCTTCCTCATGATATGAAGATTATCCTGGCTTATTCCGCCTTCACAAAAAAACTTTTCACACAATAATTCCTCCAGTATATTCTTAAATTCCTAATTTTCGCAGCCTTAAGAGACCCTCAAGTGATTGATGCGCTGCCTAACTATTATTTAGCATAACATAAACGTCATAGCACAGTACAACTCTTGATTGCCCAGTCCCCACCTCTTGGAGCAATTTCACTCATAAGGACATGTAAATATCAGTACCTGTTTTTAAAAATAGTATACATGTTTTGTTTAATTCTTAACATGAATTTACACTTGTAAAGCTCATAGTTAGGTGAGCAAATGGCTTTCAGAATCGGGCTTGAAAGGAGGTTCTTAAAATGCTGAAGTAGATTTCTACTCAATTGGAATTTACAGAAATAATAGTAAAGCGAAGTGGGATCCAGTTTGGATGCCTCTTGTTAGACATGGCACAAAATGGAGGGTGAGTACAGTTTCCCCATAGAGTTGAAGTGTATCACCTGCATCCCTGAGGCTGGAGGGTGGAGATGCAGACATTGGAATTCAATGAATACTTTGTTAGCAAGGTGCAGTCCATTAGACTTCCTGGAGCAACACACTTTGGTAGATAGTGTGGGTGAGGGGTAGAACTGTAGATTCTGTTGGGCAAGGTGTAGGGTACCCTAAGGGAGGTTGAACCTTTTGTCTTCCTTGATTCCTTGATCACACTTCCAAGTGAGCTGATACGAGCTAGTGCAAAACCTCACACATATCTGTGCCTTTGTTGTGAGTGCTGCAGGTTGGAGGCTACTCTGCTGTGAGGGGCATCACTGCATAAAGGATGTGTCTGCAGATCAGCCTGAAAAAGACATTTTAAACTAGAACCACTCCAAACCAGTTCTGCAGCTTGTAGACTTTAGAAACATTTGTCACCCTTGTTCTAAAGCACACCCAGACTGTGTTAAACTGGCAAAAGCAAACACAACACTTGAAAAGGTTACTTGAAAAAGCAGCAATAAAGGAGACATTAAGGAGACAATACACACTGTTGAGGTAGCAAATGAATGCACAGCAAGGCACAGTCGGTAAAAATGGAATGTATACAATGTAAAGACTTTCACAGATTAAGGCGTCTTCAGCGATGGGAGCAGGAGGTAGCATACCGCGAACAGAGATAAGATCACCGCTTCATCGAGGACACCTAAACACACTTTAAAAAGTCAAAACCAGCATCACAGTTCAGGCTGGATTTGTTCATTTACATCTACGTGCTAGTCAAAAAACCTGAATTTCTGGCTCAATGATCAGCTCCCGGTGTAATTATTCCCAAATCTGTTTACAAGCCACTCCCATTCAGACAAGTTATTTTCTGTGTTTTTCCGAGCACCTTGAAGCTGAAAGAGTGTTTCTTACGAAATATTTCCACTTTGAGTTGAATGTGCTATTAAACACGTTAACTCGGAGTGTATACCTTTTTGAATAACAGGTTTAAAAAAGCAGTTTCCGTGTACCTCACGTGCACAGTCTGGTGTGTGCATGCTCCCTGCACCTCACATGTAGTCATGAGTTTGTTCCTTGTACCTTGCATGCACGTTTATGCTTGTTTGTTCACTGCACCTCATACGAAGGGAGACATGTCACCTTGCTCATTTACCTCACATGCAGAGCCACATGTATGCCTGCTACCTGTACCTCGCACGCAGCATGTGTGCCTGCTTCCTGCGCTGCACATACACAGCTTGTGTGCCTGCACATCACATTCACTGCCGTGCGAGTTTGTTCCCTGCACTTCACATGCAGAGCATTATGTCCACTTGTTCTCTGCACCTCACGTGCCAAGCCTCATGCCCAGCCTCAGGTGTGCCTGCCCCTCACATGCAGCTTCACGAGTGCCCTCTCTAGGCACCATACACAGCGTCATGTCTGCTTTTCCCTGCACCTCACATACAAAGCTCCCTCTCCCTGCTCTCGTGTCTGCCTGTTTCAAGCAGCTCACTGCAGAGCAGCATGTTTGCCTGCTCCGTAGGCTACAGTTTACAGCTTTCGGCGCCACTGTGCCCCAACTGCACACCGGGTCTAACCCTGCACCTCACACGCCCAGTTCAAAGTCTACCTTTGCCTGTGCCACACTCCCAGTGGCTGTTCCCCGCGCACTGAATGTACAGCTCTCTGGCCCTACTCGACCCATTTATAAAACGTACAGCTGCTTGTTTACTCAGACTCTGGACCTCACATGCACAGATTACTACGGCTGTCCCCTGCACCTCACAGGCAAATGCAGTATCTGGCAACCTCAACCATGCCCCACTCGCCGATAACAGCTCTGTGTTTAAGAACACAACACATTCCTTGCATGGACAATCATTTACAAGTACTAGCCTGAAGGGCAGGAAGACGAGAACACTTCTTAACCACTCCTTCAAGCGGGACCACATGGCCCAGGGCGTCCCCTAAAACCAGATTAGGAGGTGGTTTTGCTGTGGTCATGTTCAGGGAAGGTTGCCTAGAAGTCGCTGGCAATTCAAGCTCTGCAAGAACACTTTCACCGTACCTTGCCAGGTGATGGAGAGAGGCATTGCTTTCTGGTAAGGCAGGTTAAGGTAGTCAATGATGTTCAGACACAGCATGTCCATCTGGGTGGGTGCCCAACCAAAACAGGCTTTTCACCAGTTCACAAGGTCCTTTGCCAACATGTCACAAGGTCCTTCCTTCTTCGACATCTTAGTGGAACCTTCACTTGCACCCCGCAGGCTCTTTCCCCGTCAACTCACATGTTTCTCCATAGGTCTGCATTGCCCCCCTAGCTGATGCTTCATAGCTCCTTGCCCCGCTAGCCATTACCTCTTCTCCGGCAACCTACAGGCCCATTCACTTGCACCTCACGGGTTCCATTTCCGAAAAGTCACAAATTTCTTCTTTGGCGCATTCAATGATCCTTGATCATCACCTCACAGGGTCCTTCCCTGCCACGGCCAAACTGACCATACCAGGCATCCGGCATTTCCTGGGGAGGCTGGAAGGGTCGGGCAGCTTTTGTTACTGGGGGCTGTTTTTTTTTAGCAATGCAGCAGTTTTAAATGCACTGCAGAGTTCCTTATATAGCCAAACGTTTTCAGGCAACAATAAAAGTGCCAAGAAAACTCTGGTCATTAATGTACCTGCTGGAAAGAGATGTAGTTTTCTGTAGTGGCAGTTTTGACTCATCTAAGGTAGCGCAGAGGGTTAATATGCCTGCTGCAAAGAATGTCTACTATGCAGATTACAATGTTTTATGTGGGTTCTATGAAACAATTTCAAAACCACAAATATCGTGTTACAGAAATATCATGTCAAAAATATCGTTCACAAAAATATTGTTTTCATATACTTATAACGGTAAGTACAAAAATATTGAAAAAAGTATTGTTTAACAATAATATCAGAAAAAATATAAAAATATCTTAAATAATTTAACATATAACATTAATATAATGTACATTTTATATATTTAAGTAATATGTAGAAATATATAAATATTTATTTATTTAAACAAACACACACTCATATATATGTATAAGTTAATGTTTTCTATTTTTAAAAATTTAATGATCTAATAAATATGTACATAATTTACATAAACATAAAAAATAACAAGAATTTCCAATGCAATAAGTCTTGCATTTGCTTGAGTTCGCTATTGGCATTGTAAATTCATAACTGGACTTTTATTGCTACATAAATTGGTCAACACTGCCTCACAATTTCGTCTTTTCCTGACGTATAATTCACGTGGCCCTGCATATAACTCAAGCACTTCCATTTACCTTCTTCTTCTATCTGCAGCAAGAAAAGGAAACTGTTGCCATTTAGCATCCTAATTTAACTCTGCCATGCTAATTTCAATAGAATACCACTTTCACCACCCCATCTTCAGAGTTGCTGGCTGGCTAACACAATTCCCCCAAAAAAGACACAAGACAGCCACAGAGGAGAAATACACTAGAAGGGTCACCCAAACATATCAAACAGTCAAAATGTAATAAGGATGTTAAATTGGCCTGAATTATGGTCATGATTCTAATAAGGAGAGATTATTAAAACATATACAATTATCATATAAATCTTTATCAGAAATTAACTTTTGGCATTCAACTGTAAGGCTCAAAACAGCCCCTAGAGGACACCATAACAAAAATATAATTTGTAAGATATGTGGTCATGTAACCATATTGTTAGCCCATAGAGGAGATAACCCCATGAATAAAACAGGAAAAAGTAATGTAGTGTAACCATATAGAACGTTTTTAGAGCTAGCAGACCTATTGCAATAATATTACAAACAAGGCCTTTAAAACCAAAGTTTCTCAGCTGTAAAATAAACGTTGTAGCCATGAGTCAGCTTAAAAAGACACTGAAGGGTTTGGGGTGTGTGGGAGTATTACTTTGGGGTCTCAACTAACATAGTGTGGGGATTCAGAGATGCTGTAGACAGACAGAGCACATTGTCGTCATTGTTTTGAAGATGGTCCTATTGACCTAGGACCACCACAGGCTGCATTATGAGCAAAAATGTTTCATAAAAGTAATGCTCTGCAAAGCATTATGGGACAAGTTTCTATGCCACAAATATTTTATAATGTTGATATGACCGGTAACGCTTAGAACAACCCCTAGATGACACCACAACAAATATAGCATTTGTAAGAAACATGGTCATGTGACTATATAGTTAGCCCGTAATAAAACGGCAATAAAGAATGCAGTCTAACCATATATTTCGCCTCTAGAGAGCACAGTATATTACATATATTCAGGGATAGAAGGCCTATAACAAACAATGATGATACAAACAAGACCCCTAAAAGGAAAGCTATAACCAGATGTAAAACAAACACTCCAGCCATGAGAAAGCTTAAACAGAGATTGCATGGTGAGTGGGGCTATTATTGTGGGTCCCCACTAACCTAGTGTGGAGACTCACAAATGATGTAGACAGAAAGAGCACATTGTCGTGAACATTCTGGTGGTGGTCCCATTGTCCTAGGGCCATGACAGGCAGAGCTATGAGTAAAAATGTTTTGTAAAAATAATGCCTTGCAAAGCATTATGGGTCTAGTTTTCACAAGTGCAGTGAATATTGTAGTATTGGTTTCGCTTTGAGGATTTCTGTTTTACATAAAGCATTCACCAATTTCAAATGTTTTATGGGGAGAACCACAAAAAATGACTCTTATTAGTTACCTGTGAACAATGTGACCATCGCTCTAATACCGCAGATCGCGTTCACGCTGTTGTGCCTGCGAGCGCTTGGTCACTACGCAGCATGAAGAGGAAAGACAAAAGAAATAATAGCAATTGTGCAATAATCTGTGTAACAGGTGCAGTCTGTAAGGCGTGACAAAAACAGCCTCAAGGTGGGACAAAAGTAAAGCATCTAGCAATGACATCAAGTGATTTTTGAAAGGCAAGCCCATGAATGAGTGAAAGTGATGGGCGTGAGGTGGGCGTGGTTAAAAGCCCACAATACTTATAACAGGTCAATGTGCTTGTGCGCTCGACCTTAAAAATATAACAAATAAACTGCAAATAAATTTAAAATATTTCCAATTTAATTATACATAAGAAGTATAAAACATGGAAAGCATTAGACTCAGAAGAGGTAAAATTTACAATTCCCACCCCATTCACTGGTACAGTACAAACAAACAGCATATTTTAACAACTCTATTACATACCCCAAAGTATAACATCGTAATCATAAAAATTAAGGCCCTCATTTATACTTTTTCACGCAAAGCTGCGATAACGCAGTTTTGCATGAAAAAGTATACCACCGGCTAGCGCCATTCCAAGACGCCAGTTGAGCATGATATTTATGGAATGATGGTAGCCGGCGGTAAGGCCTGGCTAGCGTCATGAAAAGGGACGCTAGCTGGGTGGGGGAGGCGTAGGGGGAACAGGAGGTTGTGAGTCAAAGGATGACGCTAGTCTGGTTAGAGGCATAAAAATGCCTCTAACCAGACTAGCGTCATCCTTTGACGCACAACCCCCATGGGCATGACTCCCGTCTTAGTAAAGACAGGAGTCATGCCCACCACCCCAAAGACCATGCCCAGGGGGACACAGGTCCCCTGGGCATGGCTGTTGGGCCCAGTGCCACGTAGGGGGGTCCAAGTTAGGCCCCCCTATGGCACTTTAAAAAATGTTTTAAAAAACGTACATGTGCTTACCTTACATAGGGTTGGGCCCCCATCCTCTGGTGTCCCTCTGGTGTGAGTGGGGGTGTCCCTGGGTCTAGAGAAGGGCACCTGTGGGTCCATTCCATGGTCTTTAACCATGGAAATAGGCCCACAGGTCCTCTAATGCCTGCACTGACCCAGGCATTAAATAATGGCGCTAAGAAAGCTTAGCACCATTATTTAAGGCCCCCTTCCCACCGTGCTTGATTTTAGCATTGGGGGATAAATATGGCTCTAAGGCCATATCGTCATTTTTTTTTACGGGAACATCTATCTTGCGTCTCATTGATGCAAGGTAGTTTCCCGCAAGCAAAAGATGACTTTAACTCCAAAACTTTGGCGCTAGACGGGTCTAGCGCCAAAGTATAACTATGGAGTTAGGTTTGCGCTGAATTTGATAAAAAAAATGATGCAAATTCGGCGCAAAGCAGATGTAAATATAGGCCTAAGGGCCTAGTTACGACTTTGACGGTCGGACCACCAGTCCGCCACAGTGGCAGTTGGGAGAACGCTGCCAAGCTGTCAGCATCCAACCACCGTGATACAACATTCCCACAGGGCTGACGGTGTGTTGGCAGCGCAGTCAAGGCAAAGGCATGCTTTGGCTCTAGGAGAAAGCTTGAAGTCAATGCCGGCTACACTGCTGCAACTCCAGCAAGTCAGGTGCACTGTTTCCATGCACTGTGTCATGCATGACAAACAGTGCACGCACCGACATTGTAGGCATAAGGGGCAAAAACATGGGCCCTAACCACAATCCACATGGGCTCATTTGTCCTGGAGCCCTTTTTGTGGTCCTTTACCTCCCTTTCTGCCAACCTTTTCATGGTGGTGTCCCCGCCATTAAAAGGTCAATGAAAAGACAGATCATAATACACAAGGCGGTGCCAGTGCCGGCACTGTCACAACTGACCGCCACTGTCCCTACGGCCACCACCACGGTATCTCAAATGTCAACGGTGGCGATAGTCTTGTGCTGGTCAGACCACAAAGATCGTAATCGGGCAGTCGGACCTCTGAGTAGGCGGCGCTTGGACTGCCAAAAACAGTACAGCGGTCCCAAGACCGCCAAAGCCATAATCAGCCCCTAAATCTCAAACGTTTAACAAAAATTAAAAAAAGAACATAACTATACAAATTTGAATAATTATAATCAATGAACACAAATATTATTAATATATAATTAAAGTATCACACTATAGTCCCACAAACATAACAGCTAACAAATAAAATGTAATAAAAATAAAGAAAGCATAACACAATTAATATATGAATTAATTAAAAAAGAAAATAAAAAAAAATTGTAAACCTTTTTTAAATGTATAGGTACTTAAATCCCTTCCCCCACATTACTGTACAAACTGTGCAACACACATCTAAAATATAACTTAACATAATTAGCAATTAAAAAATAAATAATAAAGTAAAAATTAATTATCAATAAATTATTTATGAATTAACTGTCAACCCTGTAACCCTAAAAACACAACACACACTTAACATATAATCTAAAATATATCATAACACAATTCACATATTTAATTAGCAATTAAACATATAATAATTTAAATTCATTATTAATTAAGTATAATTAATTTACTTCCCACCCTTTATCCATAAGAACCCCAAAACTCGCACCTAAAGCATAACTTTAAAAAAATTAATTAATTAGAGAATTCACATAATTATCCATTAAATAATTAATAATAATTAAAAAATAATTATTCATTATTTATAATTAAATTACTTCCCACCCTATACCCTTACAAAATGCACAACCTGCACCTAAAACATAACTAAAAAATGAAATTAATTAGAGAATTTACATAAATAATGTTCTATTAAGTAATTAATATCAATTAAAAATGATTAATAATTAATTATAATTACATTACTTCCTATCTTTTACCCCTACCAAACCACAACTTGCACTTAAAACTCAACTGAAAAAAATAATTAGAGAATTTATATAATTAAAGCATTAATAATAACTACAAATCAATTATTAATTAATTGTAATTAAATTGCTTCCCACCCTATACCCCACAAAACCCACAACCTGCTACAACACAGTCAATTACAATAAACAATTGAATTAAATTAAACCAACTAAAAACGTACAAACTATATTAAAAACATTACCAATATGTATGCAAACAATTTCTAACATATATAATTCAAATGTATACTAAAACATATGAAAATAATTAAAAAGCGATATTAGTGACAACAATATTTTTGCAAATGATACTAACAAAACAGATATGGTTAACATTGATATTAACAACAGATAGTTTTGAAACAATGCTAACAACATTGATACTTTTAACGTCAATATTTACAATAGAGATATTTTTAACCCCTTTGCTGTCAGGCCTTTTCCCCCTCAGGTGGCAAGCCTTTTTTTGGCTATTTGGGGCAGTTCGCGCTTAGGCCCTCATAACGTTTTGTCAACATAAGCTACCCACACCAAATTTGCATCCTTTGTTTCCAACATCTGAGGGATTCTAGAGGTACCCAGACTTTGTGGGTTCCCCTGAAGGAGACCAAGAAATTAGCCAAAATACAGCGAAAATTTCATTTTGTTTTAAAAAATGGGAAAAAAGGGCTGCAGAAGAAGGCTCGTGTTTTTTCCCCTGAAAATGGCATCAACAAAGGGGTTGCGTTGCTAAAATCACCATCTTCCCAGATTTTGGAAACAGGCAGACTTGAATCAGAAGACCCCATTTTTCAACACAATCTTGGCATTTTACTGGGACATACCCCATTTTTAAAAAAATGTGTGCATTCAGCCTCCTTCTACTTAGTGACAGAAATGGGTGTGAAACCAATGCTGGATCCCAGAAAGCTAAACATTTCTAAAAAGTAGACAAGATTCTGAATTCAGCAAGGGGTCATGTGTGTAGATCCTACAAGGGTTTCCTACAGAAAATAACAGCTGAAATAAAAAAATATTGAACTTGAGGTGAAAAAAACCAAAACATTTTCTCAATGTTTTACTCTGTAACTTTTTCCTGCGATGTCAGATCTTTTAAAGCAATACACCGTTACGTCTGCTAGACTCTTCTGGTTGTGGGGATATATAGGGCTTGTAGGTTCATCAAGAACCCTAGGTACCCAGAGCCAATAAATGAGCTGCACCTTGCAATGGGTTTTCATTCTATACCGGGTATACATCAATTTATTTGTTGAAATATAAAGAGTGAAAAATAGGTATCAAGAAAACCATTGTGTTTCCAAAATGGGCACAAGATAAGGTGTGGAGAAGCAGTGGTTATTTGCACATCTCGGAAATTCGGGGTGCCCATACTAGCATGTGAATTACAGGGCATTTCTCAATTACACGTCTTTTTTACACACTGTCTTACATTTGGAAGGAAAAAATGAAGAGAAAGACAAGGGACAATAACATTTGTTTTGATATTCTGTCTTCCCCCAAATCTCCTGATAAAAATGGTACCTCACTTGCGTGGGTAGGCCTGATGCTCGCGACAGGAAACGCAACATGGACACATCACATTTTTACATTGAAATCTGATGTGTTTTTTGCAAAGTGCCTAGCTGTAGATTTTGGCCTCTAGCTCAGCCGGCACCTAGGGAAACCTAGCAAACCTCAGAATTTGGCCCAAAAAATAGTTTTTCCTCTTGTTTTGGTGACAGAAAGTTCTGGAATCTGAGCGGAGACATAAATTTCCTTCCACCCAGTGTTCCCCCAAGTCTCCCGATAAAAAATGGTACCTCACTTGTGTGGGTAGGCCTAGCGCCCGCGACAGGAAATGCCCCAAAACACAACGTGGACACATCACATTTTCCCAAAGAAAACAGAGCTATTTGTTGCAAAGTGCTTGGCTATGGATTTTGGCCTCTAGCTCAGCCGTCACCTAGCGAAAACTACCAAACCTGTGCATTTTTGAAAACTAGACACCTTGGGGAATCCACGATGGGGTGACTTGTGGGGCTCTGACCAGGTTCTGTTACCCAGAATCCTTTGCAAACCTCAAAATTTGTCCCAAAAAACATTTTTTACTCTCATTTCGGTGACAGAAAGTTCTGGAATCTGAGAGGATCCACACATTTCCTTCCACCCACCATTTCCCCAAGTCTCCCGATAAAAATAATACCTCACTTTTGTGGGTAGGCCTAGTGCCCGCAACAGGAAATGCCCCAAAACACAACATGGACATATCACATTTTCCCAAAAAAACAGAGGTGTTTTTTGCAAAGTGCCCACCTGTGGATTTTGGCCTCTAGCTCAGCCGGCACCTAGGGAAACCTACCAAACATCAGAATTTTTGAAAACTAGACACCTAGGGGAATTCAAGATGGGGTGACATGTGGGGCTCACACCCAGATTTTGTTACCCAGAATCCTTTGCAACCCTCAAAACCTGGCTAAAAAAACACTTTCTCCTCACATTTCGGTGACAGAAAGTTCTGGAATCTGAGAGGAGCCACAAATTTCTTTCCACCAAGCGTTCCCCCAAGTCTCCCAATAAAAATTATACCTCACTTGTGTGGGTAGACCTAGTGCCCGTGACAGGAAATGCCCCAAAACACAACGTGGACACATCACATTTTCCCAAAGAAAACAGAGGAGTTTTTTGCAAAGTGCCTACCTGTGGATTTTGGCCTCTAACTCAGCCTGCACATTTTTGAAAACTAGACACCAAGGGGAATCCAAGATGGGGTGACTTGTGGGGCTCTCACCAGGTTCTGTTACCCAGAATCCTTGGCAAACCTCAAAATTTGTCCCAAAAAACATTTTTTACTCTCATTTCGGTGACAGAAAGTTCTGGAATCTGAGAGGAGCCACACATTTCCTTCCACCCAGCATTCCCCCAAGTCTCACGATAAAAATGTCTGGACACATCAAAATTATCAAATACAAAACAACCTGTTTTTTGGGGAGGTGGGAGGGGAGAGAGGGGGTCACCTGCGGTTTTGGTCCTGGGCTCAGCAGCCATCTAGGGAAACCTACCAAACCCAGACATTTCTGAAAACTAGACACCATAGGGAGTCCAGGGAGGTGTGACTTGCGTGGATCCCCCAAAGCTTTCTTATCCAGAATCCTCAGCAAACCTCAAATTTAGCTAAAAAATCACTTTTTTCCCCACATTTATGTGTGGGATCACCGCACCAAGACTCATTTCCTACCGCCCAACGTTCCCCTCAGTCTCCCAGTAAAAATGATACCTCACTTTGCAGGTGGGCCAAGTGCCTGTGACAGGGAAGAGCCAAAAACATTTAGAAATTGAGGAGGAACCAAAGCGGGTCCAAAAGGGCAGTTTGGAAAAAAACATTTTTAGGCTGACAAGTGCAGCAGAATTTTAATCGGTATAGATGGGACAATGTTGGGTGGTAGGAATTTTGTGGATTCCTGCAGATTCCGGAAGGTTCCATCACAAAAATGTGGGAAAAATGAGTGATTTCCAGCAAATTTGGAGGTTTGCAGGGCATTGTGGGTAAGAAAATGGTGCGGGTGCATGTGAAGCATACCACCCTGGAATCAACCAGATGTTTTGTTTTCAGATGTGTCTGGGTCTTGTGGATTTTTCTACATGGCCGTGTCCCAAAGTAAAAAAAGTGCAGCCCCCACCATTCCAAGTGGGACGATTTTGAGAGTTACCAAGCTCTCATTGCCCAAATGTAAAACCAAAACCCAAAATAATCAAATGTCTTCTTGCTTGCCGTGGGATAAGATGTTTTAGTGTGCGGGGGGAGAGCTGAAAGACTGTTACCCTCTTCAGTTGGTATGTGGGCCTAACCAGGCCCATACTGGTTGGTAGCCACCACCCCACTATTTTTTTTTTTTATTCCATGCCATCTAGTAGACTTTTTGCCCCCCCGGGGTGTGGATCGTGGGTAATTGCCCTATCTGCCTACTGGTGGGAAGAACAACTTTGGCCCCATTTATTTGGGGTGGGGGTATGGCCATACCCCCACCCTCTTATTTTGAAAAAAAAACTTCCCTTGTCTCTGGTGGGCTTTCTGCCCCCCTTGGGGGCAGATGGACCTTCCAAAAATAGGGCGATTTGCCCCCAAGGGTGGCAGATATGGCCAACAGCAACCCTTGCCCAAGGGGCAGCCCCCCAAACAAAACACACACTTACATACACACCATTCCCTGGTGTCTAGTGATTTCTGCACCTCTTGGGGGCAGATTGGCCTAACAAAAATAGGCTGATCTGCCCCCAAGGGGGGCAGAAATGGCCTAAATACAATTTGCCCCCCCAGGGGAGCGACCCTTGCCTAGGGGTTTGCTCCCCATACATAAAAACATAAAGTAAATAAAAAAATATATATACATCCTTGGTGTTTAGAGGTTTCTGCTCCACCGGAGGCAGAGCAGCCTAATTATATTAGCCCGATCTGCCTCCAAGGGGGGCTCTTGCCGAGTTTAAATCCAATAACTATCTCCCAGCTGCAGTGATCTACCATCCCTACCTCATCCCCCTAATTTCATGGAGAAGTTTCCTAAAGTTTCCCAGTCTTTGATTATCCTACTTTTGCTAAAAATGGTTTGTTTCGGTAGAAATAAATTGTTATCAGTAAGGTTAACCCTAACCACTGTGTTACATTCTGATTCCTGAGTTTATGCTTTCCCACACCAAGCACTCTCAAAAAATGCCTACCAGTATACATTTCATGTGAATCCTCCACCGTGTAGTCCACTTTGTCTTACATAATATTTTCTGTGCAGTGATTTACACCTGTATTATTCATTGTCTGTGTGTGTGTGTGTGTGATGTAACACTCTGTGCTGGTAAGAGAGGCTCTATAAAAACAAATGGAAACATGTGAGAGAGGGGCTATGGAGAGATGAGAGGCACTTTTAGAGGGTGATGGTGAGGGAATCATTGAACAGGCCCAATAAAGACTGCTGTATCCTGGTGCTCTGTAAGGTCATCATTTACTGTGCTTTAAAAAATAATATAATTGAATATATAATGAAAATGTATTGTAGAATGCAGCATTTTTGCAATCTTTTCCAAAATTTCTTGACAGTTAGACCCTGCCCCCCAAAAGTCCTATTGTAATGGTCAGGCTTACTCGCTGTGCACCCCATGGGGGCTGGTCTGACACAATTTGCCAGGCTGCTTTGGGTTCCTGGTCCAGCCCTGTTCCTGCAGTCCACAGAGCAACTCAGCAGCATATTACGGGCTGCTTCACCATCAGCTGCCCATATCTTCATCAAGTGTTTATTATTAGAAAGTTCAACTCGTATTCCACCAAAGAGAACAATGTAAAAGATAAGAAAAACAAAGGAAAAAAGGCACTGATTCCCATAAAGTTACAAAATATGAGGTAATAATACGAAGAAACATAAAAAAATAAAGATGACAAGGGTTGTGGTGATAATAAAAACCAGTGGTGTTTGGCTGTGGTATGTGATCTATTGGTTTTATATTTGGTGGGGGAAGTGTCTTACTATGAGGGTTCAGGGGGTCCAGGAAGGGGGAGAGAGATCCACTGTCTAATTAAAACTCTGTGGTACCCAACAGGTCAATATGTCTCTTTCATGGGTATGTTTTATAATAGTAAAAATCCAATATAGCCCGAGACATGCTGCTGGAGCTTAGCCATGTCAGTAGCAGGAGAAACCACCATACTGCCGACCTCAGTCAGAGAGTGCTGAATTGTATCACTGTCAGCTCTAGCTTGAGCATAGTATCAGCGAGCCTCTTTCTGCTGAGCCTGTAGTGTCTGCAGGATAAGAAGTGATGGTTCCTGTTCAGTAGCTGCCAGGAGAGGTTGACTCCGGAATCAGGTGGATCGAAATTCTTTGGTGTACTGGAGGTACTGGAAGTAGAGGAAGGCGATCTGCCCAGCAGTTGTTTACTCAGTTTAGTGGAGGTGTTAGAAACTGATGGCATAGCCAACAATCGTGAAATCAGGGCTTTCACCTTTTCCTCACAATGGGCTACCCGTAGATAAGGCTGGCTTCTCACACTGTGAAGGATTCCCTCTTGTAGTCCTCACACTCACAAGCTTTTTGGGACTTCCTGAAATGATCTCAGCTGACTTTAAGTGACTGTTTAGATTGTCTACTAAGAACTGCGGTACCAAGTCCAGAGTCCATCTCCTTCGCATCTACTGTTATCAATGTTGTGGACCTCTTGTCACTTACTTGGGAGGGACTTACTCAATAGAAAGCAGGCTGCTCTGAAGCAGTGTCTGCAGTGGCTACAGGGGGAGAGTCCGAAGGTCGTCATATGGGCTGAGTGTTTTGAGTTTGGGCTGGAGAGATATCTAAACAGTCATTTCTCTGCACCCCTAAAGAGTCTACAGAGTCAATTCCCTGCCCCTCAAAACATATATTATTTCTCTTGCTCACCCTCACTTCACCTGCAACCATAGCCTCGGACTTGCAATTTGCCCCACCGACATTCACAGTCTCAGGGACCTCAGTGGTAGAAGACGGGCCGCAACTATGTAACACCAAAACACTTCCCTAGAGCACTCCTGCCACAATGTTGACTCACCATATCCCATGTTTCTGTAGAGGATACAGGAATGGTGTCTGGTAAAACCCTAGAACGCTATGGGCGTGCCATGGACTCTCTGCAACTGAAGCTCGAGAACCTCGAAATTCGCAGAGAAGGAAAAATCTCCATATATTCAGTATACCGGAGGGGAAAAAAGGTGATAATCCCCGTCCGTTTATGGTAGTTACTTGGAAAGGTCTTCCTGGAGCTGTCTGATTGGGACTCACAAAATCAGGGGGCGCATCGGGTCCCCATTAACCGCCTGGATAAATCGGATGCTCCCAGCACCAGTATCAACCCTGGCCATCCCCGCCCGTGCTGAGTTTCATTGCAAATTTCTTGTTGAGACAGGCTATCTACATCAAGCTCGCCCTGTGGTACCTGTAACAGTGATTCTATTTCAAATTCAGCTCATTCAGATCTTTGTATATCCACAATATATAGGTGCTGGAAACTGCAGTTTATAGATCTATTCAAAGCTGTAGGTGCTCATGCATTCCTACAAGAGCCAGCTCGGCTCAAAGTTATTAAGAATGGGCAGAAGCACTTCTGCCTTACAGAGAAGGATGCTGCACAGACTCTGACTATATGGAAGGGTAAAAGGGGCAACAATTGGCTAGGCTGATAACTCTTCTTACCTGGGGGGGGTGGGGGTTGGAGCATGTTGATGCCCTCTGGCTATAAATAGCTATGAACTAGCTATTGGATAATCTCACTTTGGGTGCCAGTTGTCTATGCTTTTTCCGGTCTTTGTTTTTTATACTCTGCTTTTCTTTTCATGGGTCTCCAACATTGTGCTGTGCAGTTGGTGACGGGATTTGCTTCTCTTCGCTGTCAGATTCTTCGACATCTGTGTAATAAGGGTGATTCTCCTAGCCAGCGTTAGGGGATAGGATGGTTGCTGAGATGTGGGGGTGGGGAGTGGGCCGTGGGGGTCTTTTTTATTTTTGGTGTGAAAAACTGTCAAACGATCAATTGGTTCTGTATTTTGTTTGTGTGCTGCTTTTTTCTTAGACATAGGTGTGGTGAGTGGTCACTATTAGGCACAAGGTGGCTCGCTAAGTCCAAAATCTATCTAGGAAAGCATATAATAGGCCTATTAAGCTCATGTGCTGGAATGTGTGCGGGTTGAACTTACATCGCAAACGCAAGCTAGTCCGAGAGGAGATTCAAATGTACAAGCCACACTTTCTCTTTTTAACTGAGCACACTTAGCTTATAAGGATACACCGCAACTCAGGAGATTCAGTTACAATCTAATTGTCTGTGTTGATTCAGTGTGTAGCCATGCTGGGAGACAAACAATTGGATTTTAAGGTATTAAAAACTACTGACATTAGGGACCGGTGGGTAATTGTACAGCTTTAGCTCTATGGTAGTAAGTATGTATTTTGTACCAATATATGGCCCCAACGTTGACGATCCTGAGATTATAAATGGGCTGACTCTTGAGTTACTGGAGTGGCCAGGTGAACTCATGCTCCTGGGGGATTTTAATTGTGTAATGAACTACAGTATGGACTCGACCAATCACAATCCACCTCCACGAATGGTTAAAACCAGGGTCTCTCTAATTGAAATAGCCCAATTTCATGGTCTGAGGAACGTCTGGAGGGCTCTTTATCCACTGGCTCCAGGGTACACGTACTATTCAGGTCCACATAAACACTATTCTAGGTTTGATCTTGTCTTTGTACTTGATAGTTTACTTAAGCATGCAGCTATGGAAGTGTGCCCTAGAACTACTTCGGACCACAATCCTGTATTGTTATCCTGCCAATTTCAGGCAGGAACAGGCCAGAAACATTGGTTTCCCTGCCCTTGTGATCTAAGTATGGATCCAGTATTCATCTTGACTATCACAAAGGCACTGATGGAGTTTGTTCAAACTAACATGGGTACGGCTTCTCCTTTTGCTGTGTGGGATTGCATGAAAGCATTTGTACGTAGGACTACTCAGACGTTTATCTATTGGCAGAACAGAGATAAATCAATTTCCCTGTAGTTACTCTGCCATTTAGTAACACAATTGGAACTTTCCCATGCCAAGGAAATTCTCAAAGGGGGTGCCGACCAACAGAAATTTGATCTCTCTCTGATTGAAAATCAAGCTAACTTAGGGAGAGAATTGAACGAAAGGATCGCGGGTAATTATTGCAGGTGTCACTCCCTCCAATATGAGTACAGTGAGCAAGTCGGTAATGTACTGGCATACCAAATTGCAGACAGGCAATCTAAGTCGCACTTCCACTCTGTAAAAGGTGAGGATGGGTCAGTACATACAAGCCCAGTGGCGATTGCGGAACAATTCTTCGCTTTTTATCAGGGCTTATATGGGCCCTCTGGGGCATTTGATGAGCCTGGTTACAAGCGTTATTTCCAGGACTCTAACATTTCTTCTCCTAGTGGAATGTCTTTTTCCACCCTCCAGGAGGTCATCAATCAAGCTATATTGGCATTACCTTCCAGTAAGAAGGTTGGGAACAATGCTATACCATTAGATTTCTACAAGACATTTATGAAAACTACTCTACCACTCTTTATCAAAGTTACCCAGCATATAGGGACTTGAGGTGAGGTTCCCTCATCCTGGAATATAATTTGGATAGTTGTTTTCCTGAAGAACGGCAAGCCCCCAAAGGAACTTGGTTCGTACCGCCCTATATCTCTTATTAATGCTGATGCCGAAATATTCACAAAGATTCTAGTTGCCTGGCTTGCTCCTCTCATGTCTGGTCTGACATTGTACTATTAGTATGGCTTCATCACGGGGCGTGATACTGCCACACATGTTAATACTGCAATTGTAGCTTTCAACATAGCTGAGAAAACTGGCTTTAACATGGGTATGATACTTTTGGATGCAGAGAAGTCGTTCAATCGTGTTGTGTGGGAAAGCTTCTGGGCCACGATGGCCGCTTTTGGTCTCACTGGGTGCTTTCTGAAATGCGTGCAGTTTTTTTAATAAAAGCTCTAGTGTCCAATTGTCCTATGCAGGGATCTTATCTACTTCTTTTAGGATTGTGGAACCCGGCAGGGTTTCCCATTGTACCCTCTATTATTTGCGTTGTATCTGGAACCATACCTGCGGTCTCTTTATCACAATAATCACATCCAGCCTGTCATCTATCAGAGATGTGAACTTAAGATCACAGCGTGCACTAATGATGTGGCAATATATTCTTCTAACCCTGTAGCTGCATCAAAGATGAAGCCAGTAAAATTGGTACATTCTCTGGCTATAAATTAAATTTAACAAAAATCCAGGTGCTTGTCAGCTTCCAGCCAGAAGATTTTATATATATGGGATTACCCCATCAGCCACATACCACGGGGTCAAGCGTGCGCCATGAGTGGAACACATTTTTAAGTTAACTATGAGCCCCTTTTTCGAGTGGTTGCAAAGAAGCTAAAGGATTGGAATCCGGCCAATTCCAATAGGTATTGTCGGATGGTGTAATATCATTAAGATGAATATCTTACCCAAATTATTATACCTATTTTGCGCTATCCACCTACGAATCCCGAATTCTTTCTTTAAACAACTAGACTGTGTTATTGGCAGTTTTATCAGGGGATACAGACAGGCCAGGCTGGCAACCTGACTTAGTAAGCTTCCTTACAATCAAGGGGAATTTCAGCTCCCCGATTTTAAGCTTTATTTATGTGCAGCATTCACTGGACGACTGTGCGTCTTACTTTCAACTGATAATCAGGACCCCATGGCTTACCCCTATCACCTGGTGCTTCGACAGGAATGCAGATTGTTTTTATTCAGACTTGGGGACCCTAATTGCTTTAAGTGGGTCAGATTTTGCATTAAAGATAAAATATATATCCTGCTTGAGATCTCCATTAAATACTCTTTATCGCTTATTAGCTCAAATATGCCACTGTGGGATAACCCCATGATTCCGGCAATCTTCCAAGACTACAGGCCTGATTATGACCTTGACGGATGGGGTAGTGTGTCACAAACATGACAGATATCCCGTCCGCTGTATTACAAGTTCCATTATAACCTATGGAACTTGTAAAATGGCAGGCGGGATATCCGTCACGTTTGTGGAGGGGTATCACATTCGTCAAGGTCGTAATCAGGCCCTATATTTGCCAAGGCTGGGCTAATCATGAGATCTTGTGTCTAGGACATCTCTATGGCTTAAATGGTTTGCGTACATTTGAATGCTTGCAAAGTCTCTATGAGCTTTTGCATCATTTTTTCTTTAAGTACTTGAAGATCAGAGATTATCTTTTGGTAAGGTGCAGGGTTGTAGTCTTACCTTTACGTTCTGATTTACGTACAAAGTGCTTCAAGGAAGTCTGTTTATCAAAGTCTCTGTCAGCATCAGGCCAACAATAGCCCTCTGCTTGCTGGCATATGGTGCAAGGTTATTTGCAAGGATATAGGGGGTCATTACAACCCTGGCGGTCTTTGATTGCCAGGGCTGTTTTGACAGAAGCACCGCCAACAGGCTGGCGGTGCTTCCTGGGGAATTACGACCGTGGCGGAAGCGCCACGGTCGCACCACCAGGGCCGGCGGTTTCCCGCCACTTTAGTCCCGGCGGTTTCAATCCCCCAGGGCACCGCTGCTTGCAGCGCTGCCCAGGGGATTACGAGTCCTCCCCCCCGCCAGCCTTTTCATGGCGGTTTGAACTGCCATGAAAAGGCTGGCGAAAAGGGGAGTCGCGGGGCCCATGGGGGCCCCTGCACTGCCCATGCCACTGGCACTGGGGGTCCCCTGCCACTGCCTCCATTTGGAGCCGGCTCCCGCTGGGCCTATTTGAAGATCCCCGCTGGGCCGGCGGGCGGAAACCCCTTCAGAAATTTTGGCAGTGTTTGCAGCATTAGAGGGCTTTGTACACCCAACCAATCTGAAAGTATAACAATTTAAAACTATATTTATGTTGTACTATACGCCTGACAGGATAGCACGGTGGGCCGGGAATTACAGCCTAGATAAGACCAAGTGTCCTAAATGTGGCCTCGTTGCAGTGGATATTTTACCCATGTTTACCTCGGGGTGGTTTTGGGCAGATGTGAGTCGGCTTACCAGGTTATGTCTCAGCAATGATGTACATCTTACATCTAAGGAAATTATGTTGGGCTATAGACCAGGAACAGACTTGGGATTTAAACTATTGTCATCCATCATCATTATAACGGCAAGGCTCTGTATTGCCAGAGCTTCGGTTTCTGTCTTACTGCCCAATGCCCAAAGTCGATGAGTGGTGGGCTACATTGAAGCAGGTTTATGAGCAAGAACTTGCATTGGCCAAGTAAAGGGGCATACGCTCGATTAAAAAATTCGATACCCTCTGGTCCAGGTTCATCTGGGAGCTTTAGACTGTGCTAGCAGGGTTACTCGGAATGTTGATGTATGAGCACGTTTTTTGTCTATCCCTTTTTTTTGTTTTTTCTACTTTGCTATAAGAGAGCTGAATCTTTCTTTTTTTGTTGTTTCTTGTTTTGACCAAATCTTCTATAATTGTAATGATTGTCTGATCGTTTTTGACAATTAAAAAATATATAAAAAAAGGAAAAATCCAATGAAAAATATTTATTAAAAAAATAAAGAACAACGTGAAAAGGGCAGCGGAAAAATGAATTGCTTCAGAACATAACTTTCATTCCTGGAACCTAAACACTTTGTAAACCACAAAGAATACTTGGGTAGACAATAACAATGGAGATTATGATGTAATAAAAGAAAAGCAAAGGAATAATACAATAATATGTTTCACTGGTCAGTAAACCATGAATTCCTTTTTTAAGCTAGGAGGAGTATAAAATGAGGAGCCTAATCTAAGTCAATGCAACCTCTGAATAATATCAAAGTTAGCTGCAAAGAAAATTAAAGAATTATGGGCTAGATGTACTAACATTAGGAATACAGATTTCCTGATTAAGATTCTCTCCGAATCACCATTAGGAAATGGGTATTCCTAATGTATGAAACTCCTTTGAGTTTCTTTAACAATTCCTAGTGCATCACAAATAGACCTCCATAATGTATAATGATAAGCTAGGTCGCAATTTGTGATCCATAAGGACCTGCAGCCACACCTGCCACTTCTCCTGCTAGTCATCCCTCACACCACACACCAACCATAACGACCCCACCTTCAGCAAACACAACACCCCCAACACAAGACTCACCCACCCTGCCCCCACCAACCAACCCCGCAGCACACAAGCCCACAACCAGAACACACCCCGCAACAACACCCTCACGCACCACACCAATGCCACCCACCACAACCACCCCAACTGCCTGCTCCTCAACATCCGCTCCCTTCACAAACGTGCCATAGAACTCTGGGACCTCATCACATCACACTTTCCTGACATCGCCTTCCTCACGGAAACCTTGACCAACCCCTCCTCAGAACCCGACATAGCCGTAGCCACCCCCAAGGGATACAAACTCCAACACAAAGACCGCCTCAACAGGCCAGGCGGTGGCATCGCCATCCTACACAGAGACACCATCAAAGTCACCACCAGCTCCCAAGACACTTTCGACAACACTGAACACGTCCACTTCCTCATCCACATTAACAACAACTCCACCCTCAGAGGTACACTAATCTACAGACCAGCCGGACCACGCCCCGCCTTCTGCGACACCATCGCTGACAGCATCAGCTCGCACGCCCTCACCTCCACAGACTACATCATACTCAGTGATTTCAACTTTCACTTAGAAAACCCACAAGACTACAACACTACCTCCCTCATAGACAACCTCACCAACCTCGGACTCAAACAACTGGTCACCGCACCCACCCACTCAGCAGGACACACGCTTGACGCAATTTTCACCTCAAGCCAACACATAGCCTACACCCACACCACCGAACTCCTCTGGACTGACCACCGCTGCGTCCACTTCTGCTTCACCAAACCCCCCACACACTACCATCAACACACCACACCCTACCGCATGTGGGACAAGATCCCCACAGAACGACTAAACTCCCAACTGGCCCATAACCCCCCCCACACCAACGACCCCAACACAGGAGCATACAACCTCTCCAAATGGATCACTACCTGCGCAGACACACTAGCCCCCCTCAGAAAACACATCGCCACCCGCAACATCAAGAATGCCCCATGGTTCACCCCTGAACTCCAAGACTCCAAGCGCAAATGCCGCCAAGCTGAGAAAATATGGAGACTAGAACCTTCCACAACCAACTTCTCCACCCTCAAAACCACCATAAGCACCCATCACCAACTCATACGCACCACCAAAAGAGATCACTACAAGACACGCCTTAACAACAACTCTCAAAACAGCAAAGAACTCTTCACCATCATCAATGAACTTGCCAAACCCAAAGCCAGCAACATAGACCCCCCACACACACAGCCCCTATGTGACGCCCTTTCCAACCACTTCCTCCAAAAAATCCTGGACATCCACAACAGCTTCATACCACACACACCCAACACACACACCCCTCACTCACCCAACCCAACCCCCACTCATGACCCCCCCACCACACTCTCCACATGGACCCCCACCACACACGAAGAAACAAAAAAACCATGAACTCCATCCACTCCGGTTCCCCCTCCGACCCCTGCCCACACCGCATCTACAACAAAGCTAGCCCAACCATCGCCCCCATACTCTACAACATAATCAACTCCTCTTTCGACTCCGCCTCCTACCCAGACCCCTGGAAGCACGCAGAAATCACCGCTCTCCTAAAAAAAAAACAAGCCGACCCGAAGATCCTCTCCAACTACCGCCCCATCTCCCTCCTCCCTTTCCCCGCCAAGGTTGCAGAGAAATTAGTCAACACCCGCCTATCCCACTTCCTCGAAGCAAACAACACTCTTGACCCCTCACAATCCGGGTTCCGCAAAAACCACAGCATGGAAACCGCCCTCATTGCATGCACTGACGACATCAGGACCAAAGTCGACAAAGGCGAGACGGACGCACTCATCCTCCTAGACCTCTCCGCAGCCTTTGACACCGTCTGCCACCACACACTCCGCACACGCCTCCACAACATAGGAATTTGCCACAAAGCCTTAGACTGGCTCACCTCCTTCCTCACCGACCGGACCCAGAGAGTCCGCCTTCCGCCCTTCCACTCCAACACTACCAAGATCACCTGCGGAGTCCCCCAAGGGTCCTCCCTCAGCCCCACACTCTTCAACATCTACATGATCCCCCTAGCCAACATCCTTGAGCACACGGAATCACTATCCTCTCCTATGCAGATGACACCCAACTCATCCTCTCCCTCACCCGCAACCCCACCACCGCCAAAACCAACCTACATGCCGCTCTCCTCGACACCGCCAACTGGATGACCACTAACTACCTCAAGCTCAATTCAAACAAAACCGAGATCATCATCTTCGGCCCCAACAAAACCACATGGGACGACTCCTGGTGGCCCACCGCCCTAGGCCCCGCACCCACCCCGCAAACCACGCACACAACCTTGGCATCATCCTTGACCCCTCCCTCTCCATGACCAGCAAATCAATGCTCTAACCTCCTCCTACTTCCACACACTCCGCACTCTAAAAAAATCCTTCAAATGGATTCCCCCAGAATCCAGAAAGACAGTCACCCACGCACTCATCAGCAGCAGACTGGACTACGGTAACGCCCTCTATGCCGGCACCACACTCAAACTCAAACGCAAACTCCAGAGAATCCAGAACACAGCTGCACGCCTCGTCCTTGGCCTCCCCCGCCAAGAACGAATCTCACCACACCTCAAATCCCTTCACTGGCTCCCCATAGACAAGAGAATCACATTCAAGATCCTCATCCACGCACACAAATCCCTCCACAACACCTGTCCAACCTACCTCAATGAAAGAGTTAACTTCCACACTCCCACACGCAACCTCCGATCAGCCGACCTCGCCCTAGCCACAGTCCCCTGCATCCAACGCACCACCACAGGAGGCAGGTCTTTCTCCTACCTCGCCCCCAAAACCTGGAACTCCCTCCCCACCGACCTTCGCAAAACCAAAGACCTACTGGTCTTCAGAAAGAACCTCAAGACATGGTTGTTCAATCAGTGACCCTCCCTGCCCCCCCCCCATGTTTCCCCTCCCCCAGCGCCTTGAGACCCTCACTGGTGAGTAGCGCGCTCTACAAGTTTTTTGATTGATTGATTGCAGCCATTTCAGGGCTGGTGGACTGCTGGGCTCAGCAGACCACCATGTCTGTGATTGCTATTCAATACACAATCTTTTTTTTTTTAAAATGCAGTCCCTTTTTCTTTAAAGGAAAATGGGATGCGTCTAAAAAGAAAAAAATAAACTTTGCAGATTGGTGGTAAAGTGTTACTGTTTTGCAATTAAAATTCAGTTGCAAAACAGTAACACATACCATACTGATTCTGTATTTAGAAGGAACGTCCTAAACACGCCCCTTCTTTTAACCCTCGTCATTGAACCATTATCAAGACTAGTCCATTGCAATGCACAGGTTCAGGGCTGAAAGTGTGAAACGGGTCATAAAGAATGCATTGCCCTCATGTTTTTGTCAGGTATGTCGGTCACGGCCCGACCTCCATATTCTCTGACTCTACGAGGAGGCCTCAGGCCTACGGGTAAATCATACTAAGTTGGTACTAGTCACTCTTCATCCCTCCCAGGAGTGTACTGAATGGCAGACATCCATTCCTGTGTGACACCTGAGCTTTCGCTACTTGGGAATTCACATTACTGTTCATCCAGATTTAGAACGGAAACTCAACTTTGCACCCTTAGTCCAGAAGGCGATAGGAAACTTAAAGAGATGGACACAAATAATTCAATGGGAAGGATCGCGCTCTACCAATTATGATTCTACCGTGATTCCTTTATCTTTTTTTAAGTTTTCCATGACCAGTGCCCCGTCATTGTTTCAAAGAGATGGACTCTTTTCTGACAGTGTTCCTCTGGCACACGTCCAGACCAAAGACAGTCCTAGCCAAATGCCAACAAGCAACATATGATGAAGGTCTGATATGTCCAGTCTTTACCTGAACTATCTAGCATTCTTAACTCTTGTTAAAAATGACTGGTCTAGCGGAGGTAGGTCGGATCCAGCAGACAAAGCTGAGATTGATGCGATCGGCTTTGAACTATGCTTGGGATGCTCTACATCACCCCTGTTTCATGCACACTCCCAGAGGTAACCACAGTGGTCCTCTTTCTCTGGCACACAGCTCTTAAATATACTGGGTGGGACTCTAAACTAAAATTGCAAACCCCCTTGTGGAGCAGGACCTGGCTATGTGAGACAGCCAGCTTGAAAGGTTTTCACTATTGGGACTTGATAGGAATTTCCCTGCTGGGGGACGTGTGTTCAGGTGACCAAATGCACTCCTTTCAGGAGCTACAGTCAACCTATGCTCTATCGTATGCACAAATTCCTAAATACCTAAAAGTGCACCATGCTCTGCAAGCACATGTCCACCCCGGACACAACACTTCCCAAGCCCAGTCTCTCAGATGATCAACTCTAAATGGGTGCGCTGTTCAAAGGGGAATCTCTGAAATCTATCGCTCCCTAGTCATTAATGCCCCAGACAAATTTGGGCCTCTGCAAACCCTCTTGGAAGAAGAGGATTGGCAGGATGTCAAGATCACCGCTCATATTGTAGCCATTTAATCTAAGCTACGACTCATGCAGGTGTACTAACTATGCTGGGCTTATCTCACCCCTACCCACCTACATGAGCCCATCTCCTACCTAGTCCTGCTTGCTTTATATATCCCCACAACCCTTCAGACTTCTACCACATGGTGTGGTCATGGCTCCTGATTGCCATCTACTGGGGGAGCGGTAGCTTGGATGCGTTCAGGAGTGTTGGGCTGGGAGGTGGTGATATCCCCGTAGATTTCCTTACTGGGGATTTGTGACGGGATGGAAGGCACAAGAGCCGACCAGCAACTAATTGGGGTGGCCACCATTGTTGCAAAACGAGACTTTGCTCAGTACTGGAAATCACCCAGACCACCTTCACTGACTCAGTGTCACTGAGGTATGGACTGGTGTGTGCAACAAAAAAAACCAGTGTATGAGGCCCAGGGATGCCCACAAAAACATGTCAAAATATGGAGCAAGTGGTGGGACCACTCAGGAATAGGCGCCTGACAGTATTTTTTTTTACATTTCTCATGTTAAGACACTGACAACTCTGTCATACAATCACCCTTGATGCGATAGATCTGTGTGGCTACTTGTTGCTTCTATTTTCTTGTGCAAAAATCAATAACATCGGTTATAAAAAAAATCCCATATCCTACATAACAAAGGCCCTGTTATCTGAGGAGATCTGCAATGAAATGATATTCCCCCTTAAATAGAAGAACTCTTGACATTTTACACCTGAAATTACCTTTTCAACGAGTTACGCTAGGGATTTCAATTTAGTATTATTCACCAGAAATACTGTACGAAATATAGTTATAAATAAAACAACAGCTTATTTTTATTCAGAGGATATAACTCAGGCAATCATTAACTCAATGAATGATAATCATAATTATGGTATAGCTATCATCTCAGTTAAAGAGTATATTGGGAAGACCAATGAAAAAGCTGAGGTGGTTTGTGAAATTAGACAAATTGGAGTGTGACCAGTGCCTAATTAAATACGTGAAGAGACAGTAAGAGAAGCAACAAATAAGATAGAAATGGAAATGTCAACCATTAATGGACAGAGGTCTGAACAATTGCAAGAAACCAGGCAAGAAGAACCCAAAAGTAGTCCAAATGAAGACTGGTCATGGTTAGCAAGAGGACACGAGACAAGGTGACATAGATCAGCACTTCTAGTAACAGATTTTAGAAGTTAGCCACCTGGACTGTGGTGGAGATTGCGAGATGAAACAAATGGCTGGTATGTGAACGTGGGAAACATGAAATACCTATTTTTACATTACAAGAAACTTAGCACATTTCTGAGATTGCCTTTTCCAACCCTATGGTAATAGGTTAGAATGAAGAGAAAAAGAACTCATGGTAGACTGGCAGGAGGGTTATGTTTATGTATATGAATATGTCACTTCATCTAGATGTGCTTCAGATATGTCACACGGACATGGATTTTTAGTATGTTTGTTGAAAGGCAGCAATAAGGGTTCCACACATATTATATTGATTAATACTTGTATTCCACTGAGTAGAGACAGGGATAGATGGTGGTTCCCTCTGGTCAGTTTATTGGAAGATGAAGAACAAAATGATGGTGCAATCTCAGTTCTTCTGATGAAAGATGGTAGTGCATGAATGTGAGAAAGTAGCCTCTTTCTAGCCTTGTTACCCCCACTTTTGGCCTGTTTGTGAGTTTATGTCAGGGTGTTTTCACTGTCTCACTGGGAGCCTGCTAACCAGGGCCCAGTGCTCATAGTGAAAACCCGATGTTGTCAGTATGTTTGTTATGTGTCACTGGGACCCTGCTAGCCAGGACCCCAGTGCTCATACGTTTGTGGCCTGTATGTGTTCCCTGTGTGATGCCTAACTGTCTCACTGAGGCTCTGCTAACCAGAACCTCAGTGGTTATGCTCTCTCTTTACTTTACCATTCTGGTATTGGGGGGACAGTTCCATGATCCCCCGGGTCTCTAGCATGGAACCCGGGTACTGCCAAACTGCCTTTCCGGGGTCTCCACTACAGCTGCTGCTGCTGCCAACCCCTCAGACAGGTGGCCCAGGAAGGCAGAACAAAGGACTTCCTCTGAGAGAGGGTGTAACACCCTCTCCCTTTGGAAATAGGTGTGAGGGCTGGGGAAGAGGAGCCTTCCCCAGCCTCTGGAAATGCTTTGATGGGCACAGATGGTGCCCATCTCTGCATAAGCCAGTCTACACCGGTTCAGGGATCCCCCAGCCCTGCTCTGGCGCGAAACTGGACAAAGGAAAGGGGAGTGACCACTCCCCTGACCTGCACCTCCCAGGGGAGGTGCCCAGAGCTCCTCCAGTGTGTCCCAGACCTCTGCCATCTTGGAAACAGAGGTGTTGGGGGCACACTGGACTGCTCTGAGTGGCCAGTGCCAGCAGGTGACGTCAGAGGCTCCTTCTGATAGGCTCTTACCTCTCTTGGTAGCCAATCCTCCTTCCTAGGTAGCCAAACCTCCTTTTCTGGCTATTTAGGGTCTCTGCTTTGGGGATCTCACCAGATAACGAATGCAAGAGCTCATCAGAGTTCCTCTGCATCTCCGTCTTCACCTTCTGCCAAAGGATCGACCGCTGACTGCTCAGGACGCCTGCAAAACTGCAACAAAGTAGCAAGACGACTACTAGCAACCTTGTATCGCCTCATCCTGCCAGCTTTCTCGACTGTTTTCAGGTGGTGCATGCTCTGGGGGTAGCCTGCCTCCTCCCTGCACCAGGAGCTCTGAAGAAATCTCCCGTGGGTCGACGGAATCTTCCCCCTGCTAACGCAGGCACCAAAAGACTGCATCACTGGTCCTCTGGGTACCCTCTCATCCTGACGAGCGTGGTCCCTGGAACTCAGCAACTCTGTCCAAGAGACTCCCACAGTCCAGTGACTCTTCAGTCCAAGTTTGGTGGAGGTAATTCCTTGCCTCTCCACGCTAGACTGCATTGCTGGGTACCACGTGATTTGCAGCTGCTCCGGCTCCTGTGCACTCTTCCAGAATTTCCTTTGTGCACAGCCAAGCCTGGGTCCCCAACACTCCTTCCTGCAGTGCACAACCTGAGTTGTCCTCCGGCGTCGTGGGACTCCCTTTTGTGACTTCGCGTGGACTCCGGTTCACTTTCCTTCCAAGTGCCTGTTCAGGTACTTTTGCGGGTGCTGCCTGCTTCTGTGAGGGCTCCCTGAGTTGCTGGGCACCCCCTCTGTCTCCTCCTCCAAGTGGCGACATCCTGGTCCCTCCTTGGCTACAGCAGCATCCAAAAACCTCTACTGCAACCCTTGCAGCTAGCAAGGCTTGTTTGTGGACTTTCTGTGTGGGAATACCTCCGCAAGCTCCATCGCGACGTAGGACATCTGTCTTCCAAAGGAAAAGTCCCTAGCTCTCTTCTTTCTTGCAGAACTCCAAGCTTCTTCCATCCTGTGGCAGCTTCCTTGCAACCTCAGCTGGCATTTCCTGGGCTCCTGCCCACTCTTGACACTGTCGCGACTATTGGACTTGGTCCCCTTGTCTTACAGGTACTCAGGTCCGGAAATCCACTGTTGTTGCATTGCTGGTGTTTGTTCTTCCTGCAGAAACCCCCTATCACAACTTCTGTGCTCTCTGGGGGTAGTAGGTGCACTTTACACCTACTTTTCAGGGTCTTGGGGTGGGCTATTTTTCTAACCCTCACTGTTTTCTTACAGTCCCAGCGACCCTCTACAAGCTCACATAGGTTTGGGGTCCATTCGTGGTTCGCATTCCACTTTTGGAGTATATGGTTTGTGTTGCCCCTATACCTATGTACTCCTATTGCAATCTACTGTAATTCTACACTGCTTGCATTACTTTTCTTGCTATTACTTACCTAATTTTGGTTTGTGTACATATATCTTGTGTATATAACTTATCCTCATACTGAGGGTACTCACTGATATACTTTTGGCATATTGTCATAAAAATAAAGTACCTTTATTTTTAGTAATTCTGTGTATTGTGTTTTCTTATGATATTGTGCATATGACACCAGTGGTATAGTAGGAGCTTTACATGTCTCCTAGTTCAGCCTAAGCTGCTTTGCCATAGCTACCTTCTATCAGTCTAAGCTGCTAGAAACACCTCTTCTACACTAATAAAGGATAACTGGACCTGGCACAAGGTGTAAGTACCTCTGGTACCCACTACAAGCCAGGCCAGCCTCCTACAATGAATACCTCAGATCTCAGAGCGAGTTCAATATGATGAAATTTATATCAGCCTGGATATATTGGTTCAAGGCCTCCAGACAACCAAGATAGATAAAAGAGAAAAAAACTACAGGACATTGTAAAATGACATGGTAATTAACAGTAGATGTAGGGGTGCTCGATCTGCTACAGGGACATTTGATAAAGAAAGAACTGCTTCCCTACTTGAATATGAAACATTAACATCGTATTACTCCTCATGTGTAAAAATGATTTCCAAGTGGGTGGACTTTGTGACAGTGACCAACATCCACTTAAACTGGATATTGAGGTGAATGCGCAAAATAAAAATCATCACCAATATGGCGACCTCTTGTGGATGTTATTTGGAAGAAGGCTAAATCAAGGTATTTAGGTCAGAATTTCAGAAACAAATGAAGCAATATAAATATAAAGAAAAGGAACATCATTTGACAAGAATAACCTTGGAGCTGAAAAGAAAATGTGAAATATTTTGGGGCTGTGTAGATACGGTAATTGGGAAAAAATGGATGGTCAAAGTGCCAATCACAGAAAAAAGTATGGACAAAACACATCAATGAGCTGTAGAAACCTAGAAACAATATATTATAAATATTGAGACAGAAATACAAGCAGATCCCACGATTCCTAGCCACGGAAGGTGGTAGAAAATGCAGATGACGGTGTGTGTCCTCCAAATAAGGTGGATATAGTGAAAATAATAAACGCAATAAAAACGTTTAAAGAGCTCAGGGCCCAGATGAAATACTGGCTTTATTATAAAGCAGAACCTTACACAATGGGCCATGTTGTTGGAATCACTTTTCAAAACAGTTAACCCTTTGGAAGCCATCACAAAATCCTGGAATTGTAGTAACAGAACATCCATCTATAAGAAACAAAAAAGCAAGCTAAAAAAAAAAAAATTATTGCACTTATGGATATTTCATGAAAAAAGTTTACAAATATATTCTGGACTTTCTGTAAACTTTGGTTGAGGATAATCTGTTACTACCTAAACAACGGAAAATATTCAGAAAAAGTCATGCAATTAACGGATGAATGCATGCTATTTCATGTTTTGCTGAAAAATACATTCAGTAGAAAAACAACCATCTCACCATTGCATTCGATCCTGTTGGTAGGAAAAGATAGTGAGCAAAAATGGATGTGTGGAGATAACCCAAATCTCTTCTAGCACGAATTACTAATCTTCATGAAGACTCGTAAACTAGAATACAAATTGGGGAAAATGGAGCCATCAAAAATCAGATCTTCAAATGTACTTCGAAAGAGATGCATCCTAACCATGTTGTTATTTTTGGCCCATACCGGCAATGCCCTCTATTTATATACTGTTTAATGAAGTAAGATATAGTTTCAATGCTGGATCACAGAGGTGCTTAGTTTCTACTACTACCATTGCAGACAATACAACAGTTGTAATCTGACTCATATAGGTTTTCAAAAGTCACTAAGTGCATTCCACCGTTAATGCCAAGAGATCCATCTACAAGTTAACGTTGAAAAGACAATAGTAATTGTATTTATGAAGAGAACCAGTGCAATCAATTATAAATGGATACTAGGTGGAAAAAAGCTGAAGTTGAAAGTAATTATAAAAACCTTCAGGTACATTTTAAAGCAATTTATCCATGAATGGGCATGTCAACAGAACGGTTGCCAGTGCTAAAGTGGTGGCCTGGCCATCTGGAGACGGGCACTGTCAGGAATGCCAGACCTGCTGCAGGCTGTTTGTACACTTACCTTTGCTTCCTATCCCCATTCCGCCCTGCCTGGAAACAGCTTGCAGGCAGCTTTCTGCAATGCATACCAGAGATACCTCTGTGCCACCAGTGCTTGCCCTACTATGTGCCTGCCTCCACATACTAAAGCTGTATCTTCTCCTTAGTGCCTGTCGTCCACCTGGTCCCCAAGGTTGGAATCCTTTTCCTTACTAGCCAGGCAGGCGTCTAGAGAACCTGGAAATGTATGCACATTCATTCTTAGGTGGTCAACCATTGTTTTTTGCTAGTTTGGCCTGCTATGGAGAGGTCTGTCGTTCTGCTTTTTGCCACTCACAGGACAAGCAAAAGAGGAGGATTGTAGCTGGTAGAAGTGACAACTAGAGTGGTCTACAGGTTGTCAAACACAGGTTTTTTCACCCCTCTGTGAGGAGTAAAAAAGGTGTCTTTTGGTGGCTGGAAGGGAGGCGCTACAGAAGAGGAAAAGTCCTGCACAATACAGCTTTAGAAGGCATTTAACTACAAAGATGCAAATGCAGCCCATTAAAGAGCCCTGATTGTGTGAATGAAAATCATGCTGAAGGTCCTTTATTAACAATATGCCTTTGTTTTGCAAGTCTTTATTAAGCATAAGACAAGTATAGGTTCAAACAGGAAAGGTCGAACAAAGGACCTTGAAATAGAAGACACATCATCGGGGATACCTGTACATTGTGTAATAATCATAACCAAAGGATAGAACCTGTTATCCCATTGACATTCCATGTGTGGTTGATATGTGTGGGCGAAAGTCCCCGGTCTGCAGTGCACCGTAGGTGTTGACCTAATCAGGAGTGGGAGCGTGTTTGCCGATTAGTGGGGGACGGGCCGCGAGGCTGGATTTGCAGTATTTACATTTCCCCAGTGTGGGGAGGAGAGGGTGTACGTATCATGTGGGTGTCTAGGTCTCGGGATGGGATGGGATAGAAACACCTGCACAGGTGGATGTGATGAGTGTATGTGAGGATTGTGTCGTGTGTCTGCCGGTCTGGGGGGTAGGTTTTTGGGTGGAGAAACAGTGATGGGTATCTCTTTGATGCCATTAATACCCCATGTGGGACGACGTTGGGGATGGGATGGACTGTCAATCGAGGAACGGGATACTATCTATTCACTTTTTGGCCTGTTATTAGTAGCTTAGGTGTATAGAAATCAAAAAGGGCTGGTGCGTCGAACAGTCAGTTATGCTAGAGGGGGAAGGAGAGAGCTGGGGGGGCCATTGGAGTGGAAAGAGGGGGGGGCAAAGGACGGGTGGGGGGAGTTGGGGCAGTCTGGCTGGCGAAGTGTGAGTGGTGGTGGTGGGGGCAGTCAGGGTGAGTGGAGGTCGGACTATGGAGGCATATATAGGAGCCTAAAGATATCAGCATGTCATCTTGCTCAGTCTCTAATTGGTGTTAAAAATGATTCGCAGGTAGATAGGAAGTCATCAAGGTTGCCTTGTAGGTTATAGATAGTGCGTTCAAATGTCACCGTCTGGTACATTGTCCTGAGCCATTCATCATGGGTAGGGGAAGTCAGGGAGCACCAGTGGCGCAAGATGCAAAGTTTCACCATAGCGAGAGTGGTGTGTGATATGCGGGGTTGGGGGCGAGTCAGTGTAGGGATGTTCCTAGTCTCCTGTAAGAAGATTAAAGAGCGTGAGAGTGGGATTTGTAGAGGGAGAGTCTCTTGTAGTGATTTTTCCAACTCCTCCCAGTAGGTTGTCACAGAGGGGCAGTCACAAATGACTTGTATCAGGTCACAATGGGTGGCTGGGCATCGCCAACACTTGCCATGGGGTATTAGTCCTGCGGCTCTCAGTTTGTTTAGGGTCCAGTACCAGTTATGTAGTGTTTTGAATAAGCAGAATTTCATACGTGCCTCCCTGGCCCTTCGGTTGCATGCCTCTATGAGTTCTGTCCAGTCCTCCGGATCGAATTCTGTTTGACGTTGAAGGGGGAGGGAGAAGATGGCAGATCTGGAGCGTGTGTAACCCAGTAATCACACCACAATATTTGCCCCATACTCGTAGGTACGAAAGCACCGGGGAAGAGGGTATGGACCATGGGCGAGGTCTGAAGCATTGATAAAGGCAGTGCTGTAATTGTGTGTATTTCCAGACTTGATGGGAGGAGAGGCCGAATTCTGCCTCCAGGGGATCAAAAGGTTTGAGGGACCCTGGTTCTACGATCTGTCCCAGGTGTGTGATACCACCATTCCCTCCAGTCCAGTGTTTGGCCTCCTATGCGGAGCCTGGCGTTACCCCACAGTGGTGCGTGTTCGTGTAGGTGCATGTCCACCCTGAATAGATAATGAGCGTGTTGCCAGGATTTTGTCATGGCTTGCATGATCGGGTTGGAAGCCCGAATCCTGGCTTTGTCTGCCCAATATATCAAGTCTGTGCCCTGTGAACTACCAAGGAGGTCACATTCTATTTGGACCCATTGTGGGAGGTCTAGTGTCCGTGACATCAAGCAACTGAGTTGTGACAAATGAAGGGCCAACACATGGTGTTCCACAGAGGGTAGGCCAAGACCTCCACAGGAGCGGTGGGCCATCAGTTTAGTGTAAGAGAGGTGGGATCTCGCCATGCCGCAGACAAATAAGTGTATGCTATGATCAATGGCGCGTAACATGGGGAGTAAAGTAAGCAGGGGCAGCATGGCTAGGACATAGGTGAAGCAGGGCAGGATCACCATTCACACCGCCTGCCCCCTGCCCCAAAGGGAAAGACTGAGGTGTGTCCATTTCGTAAAGTCCTTCCGGGTGTTTTTGAGCAGCAGGTCTAAGTTGTCAGCTGCCAGACATTCCAGGCTCCTATTTAGGTATATGTTCAGGTACTTGAGGTGGGACGTGTCCACCGGACTAGAAAGGTTGCGACTGCTGCTTTGGTGGTATGACGCATCAGTGGTAGTGCCTTGCTTTTGTCCCAGTTGATCCTATAACCTGAGAACGATGTGAAGTCGAAAAGAAGATCCAGTAGTTTTGGGACAGAGTGCTGGGGATCCATTAGAGTATGCAAAATGTTGTCTGCTTAGAGATATATTTTGGACATACCCCCTGGCACTGGGACTCCTGGAATAGCCGGCTCCTGCCATATGGCAGCTGCCAGTGGTTCCATGGCTAGGAGAAACAAAAGCGGGGGAAAGGGGCATCCCAGTCGGGTACCTCCCCGACGGGAAAAGGATCAGACACGAAACCCCCTCAGTTCACTTGTGCCTTGGGAGACTCATAAAGCCAGTGCACTTTATCAATGAATTTGTCACCCAATCCGAAATGATGTAACACTCGGAAGAGGTACCACCACCCTATTCTGTCAAATGTCTTTTCCGCGTCCAGTGACAGGGTGATAGCTTTGGTAAGTAAGTCTTTGGCAGAACATAATGTGTGTGCCAGTGGTCATAGATGGTTCCTGGATGAGAGACGGGTACAAACCCCACCTGAGAGTGGTGAATAAGGGATGGGATAACCTTCGTCAGTCGTTTAGCTAGGACTCCAGCAAGTATTTTAATACCTCTGTTCAAGAGGGAGATTGGCCTGTAACTGACACATAGTAAGGGGTTCCAGCCTTGTTTGGGTAGGACTGCTATGGTTGCCCTGTTGGAAATGGGCACAAGGGTGCTAGTCTAGGACATCTCTTGGAAGGCCTCGTACACGGAGTCCACTACATCTGCGCCTGTTCATTTATAGAATTCCTCTGGGAACCCATCCTCACCTGGTGCTTTGCGGTATGGGATTTTGGTGATAGCTTGTGCAAATTCTTCCTTGCTGATCTCTCCCTTTAATAGGTCTCTGCCCTGCGCTTTGAGTGTGGTTAAGCGGAGATCCGTTAAGAATGCTATAGGATGCTCTGGGTTTTCCACTGTCTCAGAGGTATATAGATCTTGGTAGAAGTTAGCGAACTCGTGGACAATGTCCTGGGGGCGAGTATTGATATCGCCGGTGAAGTCTTCTATAGCTGGGATGTCAAGCGCTGCTTCCTGCTGGCGTAACTATGCTGCCAGAAGGTGGCCCGCCTTTTCCCTATGTTCATAATGACACCCTCTCCTTCTCTGGAGAGCATATTCAGCCTTAGATGTGTTGAGGGTTTTGAGGTCCTTCTTGGCCTGTTCCAGTTTACGGTGTGTCTGTGGGGAAAGGTCAGTGGTAACCAGACACGTCTAATTCACTACCTGCGTTTCCAGTTCTTTTTGTTGTGAACATCGTCTGGCATTGGTGAGAGCCCTGTCTCTCATTAGTTGGCCCGTAGTGTCACCTTTGCTGCTGCCCATAGCATGCCAGGACAGGAGACCTTTGTTGTCGGCGAGATAGGTAGAGATATGGGACCGTAGTTGGGTTTTACCCCGGGGGTGTGGTAACGGGAGACGTTAAGTCATCACGATTTGCGTCCCGGGGAGGTGAGTCCTAGACCCAGAGCAAGAAAGACTGGTGAGTGATCAGAAAGTGCAGCCAGCAGAAGTCGGGAGTCGCCAGGAAGTAATCTATTCTGGATTGGAAGCCATGGACTGCTGAGATGAAGGAGTATTTCTTGTCCCGTGGGTGGGCCAGGCGCCCTGGGTCAGTTAGGCTGTGGTCTGCTAGGATGTCACCTGAGAGGGCTCTATCTGCCTGGGGCCTGTGCGGTCAAGGACTGGGTCAAGGGCTAGGTTCCAATCCCCTCCCAGAAGGTAATGTGAAGGATCTATTTCAGTGAGGAGGCGGTTGAGAGAAAGAAAGAAGGAGCGCTTGTTCCCAGTGGGGGCGTAGACCGATACCAGACATAGAACATTGTCCGCTATCTTGACCTTGGCCAAGACATGGTGACCCTGAATATCTGACTATGTCTTCAGGATGGTGAGGGGTTGGGAATTTCTAAAGAGGATGGCAATGCCACACTTCTGTGTCAGCCCTGGCGCAGCGGTGGGCGGGCAGCTGCTATCTATCGTTCTTCCCACCCAGTCCTGGTGTTGCTTATTGGATTCGAGTTGGGGTAGGTGTGTCTCCTGCAGTAGGGCAATATCTGCCCTTTGGCACTGCAAATAGGCCAATATCTTCTTCCATTTAATGTAGTGAGTTAGGCCATGGACAATCCACGAAATAGCCGTCCGGTTGAAGGGGACGTTAGTTGGGCTAGTCTATGACATACAGTCAATGGGGTGTATAATCTGTGGTGTACAGGATGTCCCAGTGGTAGGTTGGGGCCATTCTCAGCTCTCGGTCCTCATATCTGTACGGCTGGAGAGTGCAAGCAGTGGTTGGTTGTTGTTGGGTTTGGTCATGGCAGAGAAAGCAGGCTATGATGGGGGGGGGGTGTCCTCCTGGCCTTTGCGCATAGGGCCGCCTTTGCGCATAGGGCCTAGATGATGTGCCCTCTGCAATTCTAGCGGGGGAAATGTGAGGCCTGTAATAGTGGGGATATTGTTAATAGGTAAGGTCTTGACATCCAACCTTCTGTCCGTTCCGATATCCCAAAAAAGCGGACATTGTCTCTGCCACCCCAATCCTCAAAGTCCGTGATTTTGACCCTGGGGTACTGAAGTTCTTGGTTTCTGTTGAGTGAGGAGTTGAGTTTGTCTTCCACTAGGGAGAGACGGCGACCAATACTTGTCACCCTATCCTGGAAGCTGGCAATGTCATTCTGGATGGACCTGGACTTTGCTGCGAGGTCCGAGATCTTAGTATCCATATCCTTCAGCCTCCTGCCAACCGCAGTGATTTCCTGTAGAAAGCGTTCCATGGAGATATCTGATTTGGGTGTCTGCGTAGTTTGTGGTGGGTCAGTCATCGGGGGCACCGTTGTCACTAGTCCGGGTCGATGTTGGGTGAGGGCCTCCGAAAAGAGCAGTTGGTGGACTGGCTTGCCAGTCAGTTTGTCCCCAGGCATGGTCTTTGCATATGGCAGGGCTGTCGGAGGGACGGGGGTGTCCACCTCTTTTGTGTACAGAGCTATGGATCTGAGTGCTGCCGGTAGGGCAGGGTGTGTTGTCACTCCGATGCCGCAGGCGGGAATCCCATAGCTGAAGATCACAATGGTGGGGTAGGGAGGTAGCAGGCAGTAGTTCAGGTCTGTGGTTGAATCTTTGCAGCCCTCGTGGGGGTGAGTACACAAGGGTCTCTACCTGTGGGACCACGGTCCGTGGGGGGAGGAGCAAGGTGGTGACACATTGGGATGGGTCCCCCCCCAATAGGGTGCGACTCATCAGGCAAGGCAGTTAGCCTATTCAGCTAGAGTAGGCTCAGCCCGACTGCCGTGTCCCAAGTTTAAGCGCTGCAAGGAGGCGAGGTTGTGCATTTCTCTTCTAATGCCAGGTAGAGATGGCAGCTGGGCAGGCCCTCAATTTCCTGGGATTACACTCTGTCACATATTATGGGGCGTTCCACACCCTGCATGCCGGGCCAGTCCCAAGGCCCCTATTCTGTGCGGCTCTCAGGTTTGCCGTAGCGCTGAGTTCCTGGTATGGGCACAATTAAGCGAGAGTCAGGCAAAGCTGCAAGTAGTATCTCGGTGCGCTTGGGCCCTCTTGCGCCAAGCAGGAGCCCTTCGGATGTCTGTGGTTGAGGGTGGGGGGGACAAAGCATGAGGGGGAGGAAAGGGTGCCCTAGCCTGTGCTCCCCTCACCTGTGGTTCCGGCCTCCCTCTCCTCGGGGTCGTCCATGGTCTCAGTCGGTCCCTCAGATACCGCTCCGGAATCCAGCCTGCGGCTCCAGACAGGATACCAGGCCCCCTCTTGTCTGGCGGCAGTTCGGCTCATCTTGGGTCTCAGCGATGGTGATGCTCTGGACACAGGGTCCACATCGGTTCCAGTCCCGATCCCGGAATCAGAGCAGTGATGTGATCTCACTCTTCCGGCGTCTGAGGGCTCTCCTTTGCCACGCAGGAGCCCTTTCGTGTATCTGTGGTTGAGGGTGGGGGTAGAGCTGGAAGGGGAGGAAGATGGGGGTTACCAGCTCTGCCTCCCCGCTCACCTGTGGTTATCAGCCTCCCTCTCTTCAACGGGTTATCTGCAGTCTTGGCCGGTCCCCCGGATACAGCTCCGGAATAGAGCCGCAGCTCCGGACATGATACTAGGCCAGTCGGCTTGTCCTGGGTCTCATTGGTTCCGGTGTGCTCCTGGAAGCACAATGGCGTCTGGATCTCACTCCTTCGGCACTGCAGGCTCACTCGTTGCACTCACAGGCCTCCGGCGCACGTGCACATCTAACAAGCGGCCACCTCTGTCGGCAGCCAGGCCATGCCCTAACAATATGCCTTTTGTGTTTTCACTTCCTCCATTAAGCCCACTTCAAAGTAGTGATGGGAGGAATTTGTGGAGTTTCTCTCCACTTGAGTCCTCGGAGTTACATAAAAACTCTGCGAGATGCAGCAAAGTTACGCTAGCGGGCAGAATTCACTGCTCGTGCTGGTTTTTAGCGCTGGGAGCTAGTAAACTGTAAAATCAGCACGAACATCACCACACAGCATTCCAGAGGGCACTGCTTCTTTCTGCCGTTTGAGCAGATTTTCTACTCAAGTGGCAGCTTTCTCAATATGGATGGGCGGGACTTGCGTGTCCGCCCATATTGAGAAATCTCATAGGGAGGCGATCTAGCGCCCGAAAATCTTGATAGGGGATGCAAATTCTCCCTCGTGCTTGCCAACTTAATGTTGGTGAGCCGTGCTTGAGACAAACCCGTGCCTCTCAGCAGTCGGCAGAGTTTTGCCAGAACTTTGCGCTCCAAGCCGAACGTGGAGTAGACAAAACACGATGAACCCCACCCGGACAGCAGAATGCTTTGCCAACCCTACTTCAAAGAGCTTACTTATTGTCAGATTAGTAGACAGAGGCACATGAGAATATGATTTTAACTAGATCAAACACTTTATTAAAGTTGGAAACCCGAGGCTGCAGTATACTGCTACTTGCTTCAAAGGCTCTAAATATTCCAGCCTTGTTGCATTTTGGTGAAAACACCATGAAACTGTGCACTCTCTCTCTCATCCCCATGTAATATCCACTCTCGTTTTTTTTTATACACACATTTACTAGTAGCATTTAGATTGAGTCTAAATACTCCCATTTCTGCAAAAAATGGAGCTGCAGTTCCAGTTCAAAAAGAGATTGGCCAAGAGCACAAAATGTTGCCAGATGGGGAGGCCAGGATTAAAAACTATGCCTACTGGTTCAACAGTTTACAACTAGCCCGCTAGATCTCGACTAAGGTGGCATGCATTCTGATGACAAGACCAAGTGATTACCCTTCCCAAGGAAATGTCACTCTTCTGCCAGCTTTGCCCAGATTTAAACAGTCTACTTCCAGAATCTTTAGGTGAAGTGGTAAAGCCATGATTAAATATCATGTGTCTTAGTTCTATGGCTAAAACCTAGTAAAAGGACCGCATCTAGTTATATTGCCTGCTTACATTGTTCGGGGTCCTGTCAATGTTTTTATTTGTAACTCACTCACTGCCTGAATTGAGCCTGCTTCTACAGTCCATGATTGTTTTTGTATAATCAAGAAACATATGGGTAGATTGCAAGACCCCGTTTTGTGGATGCTGTGGCAGTAGGTGATTACCAGCCAGTACCCAGTAGTCAGACCCACCAACTTTTAGCGATTTTCCAGCAAATTCCATAATAGTACACAATGCTCACAATTTCAAATGGTGTTCACTTTTTTCCTATTCTTGTGTGTTTTTTCAGTTATGCATGGCTATTGGCTGTTGGCATGAAGCACATCGTAACATACCTATGCATGCCTCAATGGAGCCGAACAAAGGGCAGCTTATGGCAGCCGTATATTTGAGTTATGGCTACATTGTGCCCATAGTGAAAGACAATGGCTAGGAATAGCCGAGTTTGTGTTAGCAGTTGCCCTTAAGGTGAGCTGGGCCACCAGTGATGGAAACTTGCTTGATAGAGCCATACCCCATGATAATCAACTATACATGCAGCATCGACAACAGTAAAAACAAACAAGCATTGGCAAAGCCACTAGTTCTGGCATTGGCTGCTAGCCTTCTGGCAATTCTTATTTTGTTTTGTCATGGTTTCTGCAAAACATTATTGTTTGGGAATATGCTGAGCCCTCATCAATCTTAAAAATTAATTTGCTAAAGCCCCAAAACGTTTTTGGTCTAAAAAAAACCCACATATTACCATATTGCTTCCTGGCACTGAAGGGGATTTCTTTTTGTGTGGATGTGTTCCTTGCAAAAGGGTGGCATGCAGTAACTCGTCATGAAGTCAGACAATGGCTGAAGTAGGCTAAAACATGTTCCTTAAATGCAAGCTGGAGTGGGTGAAGAAAATGTGAATATACAACAGCATTGACAGGAGATGAACTCTGGTAAAGATGGAATGTGCATCGGAAGCATTCAGTTATCACATCAGGCTCTAAACACAAAGGCTACAATAAAGTAATTATGAAGTAAGAACAAAGCACTGGCACTAAAGAGAACTAGCTTGTGCGTGGATGTCCTCCTTGTAAGAGAGCCAAATGGAGTCACTTGAAGTGAAGTTAACCAGGGGTTTAAGTAGGTTGACCCACTGCCCCATCCTATATGCTGTAGTGGGCTGAAGCAAAATGTGAATGATAGAACCAGTAGCGCCTCACAGCGTGTGGCGGGGCGGGGCGGCACACGGAGCAGTAAAAACAAATATATATTTTTTTAAACTAACCTGAATTCACCCCTGCCGCCACCACAACCATCGCGCAACTCTCCTTTGCTTTGCCGCAGGCACAGACTCCCAGCCTGCCCTACGGCCAATCTAAACGCTGCTGTCATGCTCCTGGCCCAGCGATGTCTGGCATTATAGTTATTTGGCATCTGTCCAGCCTGCAGCGTGCATGGGTGAATGGAAGTGTGTGGGCTTCAGTGTGGCACATGAGTGGGGAGTTCCTTGACACAAGTGAGTCTCTGAGTAGTACTCCGCACTGTCTACATAGAGGCTACCCTTACGTTGTATATTTAGAGGAGTGTGAGGGAAGAGATGTGCATTCTTATGTACCTTCTTCAAGTGCCTAACTCTGGACCTCTACATGGACCTTTAGATGACTGAGATTCAAGCCGAATGAAAGGTCTGTGGACAACTTATCCTGAAATTGACATCATTACTAATTGCTGGCCTTGTCTTCATAGACGTTTTAGCTCCAGCTCAGGTACTAAAGAGCAATGTTGACTAGAAGGGCAAGGCGCCGTAGGTTTGTGAGCTGTAGGAGACTCATACTGAAGTGGGTGGTGGGAATTGCCCTTTTTACAGGGTTATCCCCAAACCTTTTGCCTGTGACCTCCTGTTTTTGATCCTGTGTTGAATTTTGTTGTTGATGGCTTTAGGAGTCTGGGCACTTTACCACTGCTGACAGAGCTAAAGTACAAGTTCTCTCTGTCTAATGGTATTGGTGATTGGGTCATCCATGATTGGCACATTTGATTTACTAGTAAGTCCCTAGTATGATGCACTGTGTGTGTGCAGTCTCCAACCCCATTGAGTGTGTCTGGGGCCAGGGCAGGAAAGGCAGAGTCTTGTGCACTACAAAGACTTTTCTTTGAAGTTTGCCTACTTCAAAGGTAGAATGGGTATAAGTACTGGACCTCTGACCCCACAAAGTTAGAACACTTTTGGACTGAGGACATCATGCCAGGAAGAAGAGCTGGATGCTGTAGGAGAGACTGCCACTCTGCCTGTTGCTTCGCAGTGCTGGCCTAGTGCTTGCTGCTTCTGTCCTGGGAGTAAAAGGACTGGACTTTACTTTCTACATCCTGTTTCCAAAGGTTCTCCCAGGGCTTGGGCTGAGCTTGATTCCTCTAAAGAGCACTTAGGGACATCAAAGACATCATCTGCCAGCACCTGGGATCTCTTACTGAGAGTCTTAGCTTGATAAGTGATGCCACATCCAGTTCCTGGGCCCTTGGGAGTGAGTTCTGGTGTAACCAAGAGGAAACAAGCACAGCGACTCCAGAGTGACTTCGAAACCGCGCTGCTGTCCAACTCTGCACCGCTGCCTGCACTGGAGCCGTGGTCCCCGCTGAGTGCAAAGACCGCAGCCGGTGCCGCAGGCATGAGGTTGCTGCAGACCCTCCAAAGTCCCACCACAGCGTGAGTCCCTAGTGCCATGTCACTGACATCTGTGACACCCAACTCCGCCGCAGCAGCTGTGGCCGAGTGGTGTGATCACAACACCGCAAAGTCAACACCTCACTCTTGACCTGTTGGATTCATTGACCTCACCCTGTTGCGAGGAACCAACTCCTCACCACCGACTCCGCTTCACCTCCCCTGCAACCGTAAGGAACCAACACTTCCTGGGCCCTTGGGAGTGAGTTCTGGTGTAACCAAGAAGAAACAAACACATCGACTCCAGAGCGACTTCAGAACTGGCACTGCTGTCCAACTCTGCACCACTGCCTGCACTGGAGCGGATGTCCCTGCTGAGTGCAACAACCGCGACTTGCGCTGCAGGCCCAATGCTGCTGCAGCACCTCCGAAGTCCCAACATAGCGTGAGTTCCGAGGGCCATTCCACAACATCCATGACACCCGACTCTGCTGCAGCACCTGTGTTATCACAACACCACATAGTCAAAGCCTCACTCCTGACCTGTTGGATTAATTGACCTCACCCTGTTGCGAGGAACCGACTCCTCTCCACTGACGCCGCTTCACCTCCCTATCAACTGTGAGGAAGCAATGTTTTGCCTCCCTTGCCTAGCAGTAAGGAACTGACGCATCAGCGGCTCCAGCAACTCCTCACCTTCCTGACTCGGTGCAATGTCTTTGTTTCCTTGTTGTCCAAGGTACTGTCACTGTGGTAAGTGCAACACCATGACCGGCCCTCAATTTCTTGCAAGTGTCTTCGGACTGTTGGAAATTACTCCATGAAGGCGTTATGATAGCCCCAGTTGGAGCTATTGTGTTTCTAAGTGCTATTCTAAGATTTAACCTTTGAAAATTCATATTGTTACTTGTGTATGTTGGGTTTTTGTCATTTTGGTCTTGTTTTACTCAGATAAATATTAGCTCTTTTTCTAACCTGTTGTGAGGTATTTTCATAGTGTTTTCACTGAGTTACTGTGTGTGTACAAATGCCCAACAAATTGCCTCTGAGATAAGACTGATTGCTCGTACCAAGCTATCAAGGGGTGAACAGGGGTTATCTTAGCTGTATGACTCCCTTACCCTGACTAGAATGAAAGTCCCTACTTGGACAGGGTGCAAACCACTGCCAACTAGAGACCCTATTTCTAATGCTAGTGTTTAGTGGTGAGGATTGGAATTGTATTTCTACTTTACATACAGTGATTGGTGGACACTACTCGCATATTACATATCATTACACCCCAACATACTGGTTTGATCCTTCTCTTTTTGCAACTTTTGAGTTTCTTTCACAATCACGTCTCAGTCTGGTGAGCCATCAGTTGGTGCTGCAGAGTTGGTGTTTGAACAGGAGAGGTTATAGACCTATTCGGTGCCTCAGCTGAAAAAGTTCTGCAAGGAGCTTAAATGTCCTATTAAAGGCCTCACTAAAAAGGAAGAGCTGCAAAAGGCGCTGAGGGACTGGTTTGCAGCAAAGGAGGCTGAGGAGCACACGGAGGAGGAGAATGCTATTGTGGAGGGAGATGAGCAAATCCTGGAAGATGATTTTGTGGAGAATCAGGATCTGCCTAGGAGGAAGGCACCTTCCAGGGCAAGCAGCAGTGTTTCTTCAAGAGGTCTGACCCTAGAGGAGCTGGAGCACAGGCCAGAGGCTATGAGGCTCCGGATGGAATTGGAGAAGCTGAAGCTAAACATGAGATGTAGCTTCAGTTGGAATTAGCCATTTCAAAAGACTTTTAGCTCAAGAGCTGAGCTTGGCGGAGCTGGATCTAAAGAGCAGGTCCAGCACAGATGGCGGCAGAAGTTCTAGAGTGCAGTCTGAGGGGAAGGTGCAGATACCCAAGGATGTGGTGAAGTATTTTTTTGTGGAGAATGAGTTAGAGCAGTGGTTCAGGGGTTATGAGGTGGCACTGAGGATGCACAGGGACCCTGAGAGAGAGATTGGGGGGAGGGGGCAGGCCTGTGGAAGTATTTCTCAGTGGAGGGGAAGGACACCTGGTTGGTTTCTGACAAAGAGGATAGGATGAGGTACCCTGCCATGAAGGACGCCCTGACCAGGATATATGGTCTCACCCCAGAACGTTACAGGGTGAAGTGTAAGTAGAATACTACACTTGGGTCTCAAACGTGGGTGAAGTATGTTGATTCTTTCTGCAGAGCATTGGATGGCTGGGCGAAGGGCAGCGAGATGACAGACTATCAGAGGCTGTACAATTTGATTACATGGAAGCACTTGTCTAGTCATTGTTTTCCAGAGCTGCGTCAGCACCTGATTGACAGCAAGCTTAATGATCCCAGGAAGCTTGCCAAGGAGACGGACCTCTGGCTCAGCACCAGGGTCTGAAAGAAGTTGTATGTGGGAGACTCAGACAAAGGTGGGCAGGGTCCCCAACAGAAGAAGGAGGGGGAAGTCAAATGAGACACAGACAGGACCCAGGATAAGGGGAGAGAAAAGGGTTCCCATGTCCCTTCTGACAGAAAGGATGGGGGTTCTGGTGGGTGGTGGCCCAGGGCACCCCATTTTCAACCCCATTGCAATGAGTGTTCTCAGTAGGACACAAGAAAGGGGACTCTGTCTGTCCTGAGAAAAACCCCACTGGTGGCCCCTCTACAGAGGTGGCCTTAGGGGGGGAGATAATCCCCGGGGCATAGACAATGCTGTAATCTCCCTTAGTTAAGAGGTGAACTCAGAGGGTGCGTTGGTGATCCCAGAGGGTGGGAGTCATCACTTCCACCAGGTAAAAGTGGAGGGCATCTCAGTTACTGCTCTAAGGAACACAGGGGCTAGCCTGACCATGGTTGTGGAAAGGCTAGCTACCCCAGAGTAGTACACCGGCCAGGTGTATAGAGGTACTCTAGCCCATAGGCAGGACTATTTTTGCCATATGGCTCTGGTGTCCCTAGAGTGGGGTGTGGAGGTGACCCAGAGAAGGGTCATAGTTAGTCTCCAGATGTCCACAGACTGCATTTTGGGGAATGAATTGCCCCCCGGTGTCAGAGGAACTGGGAGGGGCGGCTGCCAAAGGCACCTTAACAGTTCAGTTTTCTGGGGGTACTACTCCAAAGTGGAAGATACCGGTGCCTAGCAAGAGGAACAGGAGAAGAGAGAGTCCACCCCTGTCCTCTGCTCAGCTTCAGGGTACAGACCATAAGTTGAGTGACCAGTCCAATATACCACCCCTGAACTGTTGGGAGGTGAAGTGGAAAAAGGGTGCAAAGCACCTGGGGCTACTGTCCCCCACATTTTGAAATCACAGAGGCTAAAGACCCCAGGATGGCCTGGGGCCTGGCTCTGGACACTGGCAGCTGTCAGTGGCCTCTGTTGGTTGTTGTCCTAGTGGTCAGGGTTTTCTCTGGGTTGAGGACCAACGTCAGACCCAAGGGATGGAATGGGCCACATCACGCTGTTGGTCATGTTTGTACTGTCTGCCTATGGGATGAATCTGTGAGCAAGGTGAGTTTAAGTGCTGCACAGATGAAGTCCACAGATGAGGAGGAGGGCTCCCCCCGGGTTAGTTCAGCGGGCCTTGAAACTACAGACAGAGGGGTCCAGCTGGGTTTAGAGAGGTGTAGAACTAGCAAGAGCCCCTGCAGGAGTGGGCCATTGTCCAGGTTCTATCGCCCTAAGCAGGGAAGTCCAGCAAAGTATTGATTGGCCTACCCTGGCTTTAGGCTGGGTAGTAAAGAGCAATGTTGACCAGACAGGCAAGCTCCCAGAGTTTGTGAGCTGTAGGAGACTCATACTGAAGTGGGTGTTGGAAATGGCCCTTTTTGCAGGGTTATCCCCAGACATTGTTGCTTCAGACCTCCTGTTTTTTTATCCTGTGCTGAATTTCGGTTGTTTGCTGGTTTGGGACTCTGGGTACTTTACCACTGCTGACCAGTGTTAAAGTGCAAGTGCTCTCTGTCTAAGTGGGATTGGTGATTGGTTCATCCATGATTAGCATATTTGTTTTACTAGTAGGTCCCTAATAAAGTGCACCATGTGTGCCCGGGGCCTGTAAATCAAATGCCACTAGCTGGCCTACAGCACTGATTGTGCCACCCACATGAGTAATCCTATAAACATGCCTCAGACCTGCCACTGCAGTGTCTGTGTGTGCAGTTTTAAACTGCCATTTCGACCTGGCAAGTGCACTCACTTGCCAGGCCCAAGCCTTCCCTTTTACTACATGCAAGTCACCCATAAGGTAGGCCCAATGCAGCCCCATGGTCAGGGTGCAGTATATTTAAAAGGTAGGACATGTACCAGTGTGTTTTCCATGTCCTGATAGTGAAATACTGCTAAATTCTGTTTCCACTAATGCAAGGACTTTCTCTCCCCTAGGGTAATCTGGGGATTGCCTTGAAATATTTTCTAAGTGTAATTTCCCATGGGAGCAGATAGAGATATGGGGCTTGGGGTCTCTGAACTCACAATTTAAAAAAAAGTCTTTTGGTGAAGTTGTTTTTTAAATTGTAGTTTGAAAATACTACTTTTACAAAGTGGGCATTTTCTTTCTAAACCATTTTCTGCCTCTGCCTGGCTGTGGAATACACGCCTGGGTCAGGATGACAGTTGGGCTTTGTTAGACCTGACATGCCTTAGGTTAGTCACCCCTAACTTTTTGCCTGCCTCCCTCCACTTTTTGGACTCTGTTTTGTTGGCTTTTAGACTCTGCGCACTTTACCACTGCTAACCAGTGCTAAAGTGCATATGCTCTCTCCCTTTTTAAACATGGTAACTTTGGATCATACCTGATTAAACTATTTAATTTACTTATAAGTACCTAGTAATGTGCACTATATGTGCCTAGGGCCTGTCGATTAAATGCTACTAGTGGGCCTGCAGCACTGGTTGTGCCATCCACTTAAGTAGCCCCCTTAACCTTGTCTCAGGCCTGCCATTGCAAGGCCTGTGTGTGCAGTTTGACTGCCACTTCGACTTGGCATTTAAAAGTACTTGCCAAGCTTAGAACTCCCCTTTTTCTACATATAAGTCGCCCCTACTGTGTGCCCTAGGTAACCCCTAGAGCAGAGTGCTGTGTGGGTAAAAGGCAGGACACGTACCTGTGTAGTTATATGTCCTGGTAGTGTAAAACTCCTAAATTCGTTTTTACACTACTGTGAGGCCTGCTTCCTTCATAGGCTAACATTGGGGCTGCCCTCATACATTGTTGAAGTGGCAGCTTCTGATCTGAAAGGAGCAGGAAGGTCATATTTAGTATGGCCAGAATGGTATTACAAAATCCTGCTGACTGGTGAAGTCGGATTTAATATTACTATTCTAGAAATGTCACTTTTAGAAAGTGAGCATTTCTTTGCAGTTAAATCTTTCTGTGCCTTACAATCCACGTCTGGCTGGGCTTGGTTGACAGCTCCTTGTGCATTCACTCAGACACACCCCAAACACAGGGTACTCAGCCTCACTTCCATACATCTGCATTTTGAATGGGTCTTCCTGGGCTGGGAGGGTGGAGGGCCTGCTCTCTCACAAAGGACTGCCACACCCCCTCAAAGGCACATTTGGGTATAAAACAGGGCCTCTGCCCTACCTCATCAGACACTTGCTGGAGAAGAACCCTGAACCAGAAACTACATCCTGCCAAGAAGAACTGCCTGGCTGCTCAAAGGACTCACCTGTCTGCTTTCTACAAAGCACTGCTGCCTTGCTGTTGGCCTGCTGCCTTGCTGAACTCTTGTCTGGCTGTAAAAGTGCTCTCCAAGGGCTTGGATAGAGCTTGCCTCCTGTTCCCTGAAGTCTCAGGACCAAAAAGACTTCTCTTTTTCACTTGGACGCTTCGTGCGTTGAAATTTTCAACGCACAGCTTGTTCCGTGGCGAGAAAAACGCCGCACACCGAAGCTGAACGACGTGACGCCTTCGGGACGACCGGAACTTCGACGCACGGCCTCGCAAGGACAACGCCGTCCGACCTCCAGAGGAGAAATCGACGCAACGCCTGCCGTGAGAGCGGAACTTCGACGCACAGCCTCGCAGAACGACGCGCAGCTGGAAAACAAGCAGGAGAATCCACGCACAGACCCGGGACATCTGGTAATCCCCGCGACCCACACAAAGAGACTGTCCGCGCGGCAGAAAACGACGCACGACTTCCCCGCGTGAAAAATAACGACGCAAGTCCATGTGTGCTGGGGAGAAATCGATGCACACACCATTTTTCCACGTATCTCTTCTTCTGCGGCCCTCTGCAGAGATTTTCCACTCCAAACCAGTTACTTTGTGCTTGAAAAAGACTTTGTTTGCTTATTAAAGACTTAAGACACTTTATATCACTTTTCAGTGATATCTCTACAAATTCCCATTGCAACTTTATTCGTTTTGACCTACAATTATCCTGATAAATATTATATCTTTTTCTAAACACTGTGTGGTGTATTTTTGTGGTGCTATATGGTGGTATTGTATGATTTATTGCACAAATACTTTACACATTGCCTTCTCAGTTAAGCCTGACTGCTCGTGCCAAGCTACCAGAGGGTGGGCACAGGCTGATTTTCGATTGTGTGTGACTTACCCTGACTAGAGTGAGGGTTCTTGCTTGGACAGAGGGTAACCTGACTGCCAACCAAAAACCCCATTTCTAACAGGCTGTTTATTAAATCAATCTAGATAGTCACACAAAGAGTGCTGAGGTGTGCTCTGCATATCCAGATGGATCTTCCTGGGCTAGAGTGGTGGGAGAAGCTGACACCTGCACCTGAATAGGGCTGTGTCTGTCCTTATACAAAGCGGTCACCAACCCCCTGGAGTGTGTCTGGGTCCAGGGCAGGAAAGGTAGGGTCTTGTGCACTACAAAGACTTTTCTTTGAAGTGTGCTTACTTCAAAGGCAAAAATGGGTATAAGTACTCGATCTCTGACCCCACAAAGTTAGAGCACTTCTGAACTGAGGACATTCGCCAGGATGAAGAGCTGGTTGCCGTAGAAGGGACTGCCACTTGGCCTCTTGCTTTGCTGTGCTGGCCTGCTGCTCACCTCTTCTTTCCTGGGAGTGAAAGGTCTGGACTTTGTGTTCTACATCCTGCTTCCAAAGGTTTTCCAAGAGCTTTGACTGAGCTTGCCTCCTGTTAAGAAGTCTCAGGGACATCAGAGACTTCATCTGCCTGCACCTTTGCTCTCCTGCTGAGAGCTTTGACTTGCCAAGTGATGTTTAATCCAGTGCCTGGGCTCTTGGGAGTCAGTCCTAGTGTAACCAAGAAGAAACAAGCACATTAGCTCCAGAGCGACTTCGAACTGGTGTCTCTGTCCAACTCCCCATTTCTGCCTGCACCGAAACCGTGGTCCCCCCTCAGTCTAATGGCCACAACGGAAGCTGCACCTCCAAAGTCCCACCACAGCATGAGTCCCAAGTGATGTGTCACCGACGTCCATGACACCTGACTACGCTGCAGAACCTGTGGCCCAATGGTGTCATTGCGACATTGCCAAGTCAACGCTTTGTGTCTTGACTTGCTAGATTCAGTGACCCAGCCCTGTCGTAAGGAACCGACGCCTGGCCACCAACGCAGCATCACCTCCCCTGCAGCCGTAAGGAACCAACACCTCACCTCCCCTGCCTAGCAGTAAGGAACCAACACCTCACCTCCCCGGTAGCAGTAAGGAATGGATGCTGCACTGGCTCCAGCAACACCTCACCTCCCTGACTCCGTGCAACATATTTGTTTCCTCGTTTTCCAAGGGGTCCATGCATCTCTGTAACCGGCCAGCACTCCCTTGTGAGTGTCGTCGGACTGTAGGAAAAGACTCCATCAAGACATTCTGATAGCCCCAGTTGGAGCTATTGTGTTTCTAAGCGCTATACTAAGATTTAATCTTTGAATATTTGTTCACTTCTGTATGTTGAATTTTTGTCGTTTTGGTCTTGTTTTACTCAGATAAATATTAGCTATTTTTCTAAACTGGTGTGGAATACTTTTGTGGTGTTTCACTGTGTTACTGTGTGTGTGCACAAATACTTTACACATTGCCTCTAAGATAAGCCTGACTGCTCATGCTAAGCTACCAAGCGGGTCAGCAGAGGTTATCTTAGCTGTGTGATTCCCTTACCCTGACTAGAGTGAGGGTCCCTACTTGGACAGTGTGCAAACCACTGCCAACTAGAGACCCCATTTCTAACAGTGAGAGTTCAACATTGGAAGGAGTTGCACTTGAACTACCAGTGTAATCATACCCACCGGAAGTACCCACTAGAAATAGGCTACAACAGATTAATCTTTTTGTACAGCGCTTGAGAGTTTTTCTTCGATTTGCATGCTGTGTGATGGTGGATTGAGGTGGGCAAAATTGCAGTGTCAAGCAACTCACAACTTTGTGATTTTTTAAAAACGTTTTTTGTTTTTAAAAGACTCGAAAGAAGCTTTAGGAGCCTATCATGGCAGCCAGAAAGTGTTTCTGTGAGGGATGTGATGGGTAGGGGGAGTGGCGCTGATTGGCATCTAACTCCCATGTGACAACCCCTGCCGTTGACACATCATCTCTCGCAACCACCCCCACTCTTCTTGTTCCCCAAACTGATCCATCTCTAGAAAGCATTTGTTTGAAATACCTTTGTATACACCTATACAGTAATCAAATTCACAACGGTCGTAGTCGCCATCCCGCCCACCACTGCATCACCAACTCCATTCCTGACATTCTAGGAATACACTTGCAGCTCTTTCCCAGAACAGGATGTCTCACCATAGATGGAGTGCAGAAGCTTAGCACTGGTGAGGTTGAACCATTTCCCTGGCTCCACAAACGCAGTTTTAAATATCACTCGACTATGCAGGATAAGGTTTTACCTTTGCCCATCTTTAGTGGTTGGATGTAAAGATCATACTTAATGTACTAACACTCAGGTGGAGTTCCCTGATGAATGGAGCAGTACAATGGCAACGATTAAAGCACTGTCATATAGTCGAAGATTTTACACACAAAATGGTTCAGTGGTGTGAGGGACGGATGCTCAGTTCTGTAGGTGCACTAGCACTTAAAAGGTTTATAGGAAGAGGAGTTTAAACATGTCAAGCCTTCTGAGAGCATGCCCTGAATCTGTCTGTTGTGAAGTGGTTTGTGTTTGACTTGTTAAAGGATACAGATGGTGTTTGGTTGTTCTCTGTCTGGGAAGATCACTTGCCAGAAGTGACAAGTGAAGGATAGTTCCTAGATCAAAACCAAAAGCCTGATGTTAAGGCTGGTTCTGTGAGTGCATGAAAGAGCCAGTCCTTGCTTCTGTTGAACCACTGCCTTAGATGAAGGTGCGACTCCAGTGTCAAATATGATACAGATGTGTTAATTAGGAATGGTAACCTTACAGTTCCAGGCTTGATTTGTGGTGTGAGGTCCATTTGAGCTCAGATGGACGTAAGTAGTAAAGTGAGGCAAGCCTGCAGACGGATGGGCTTCTAGACCCAGTTCTATAATTATTACAAACAACTCTTGAAACAAAAGGCTTGAATACCCGCATGTTCTTCTTTTTGGCTTAGGATGTCGGGTGAGGCTCTACAGGTGCCATGAGGAGTGCACTGATCACAGTGTAAAATCTGATTACATCAAGGGATCGGAGTGCAAAATAAAGCCTGCAAAGACATCTCTAGAAAGCATTTGTTTGAAACACCTTTGTATACCCCTAAAAACTGACGATAGATTTTGGGTGTGTGGAATTAAACATTAAGGGGGTAATTCTAACTTTGGAGGAGTGTTAAATCGTCCCAAAAGTGACGGTAAAGTGACGTATATACCACCAGCCGTATTACGAGTTCCATAGGATATAATGGACTCGTAATACGGCTGGTGGTAAATCCGTCACTTTTCCGTCACTTTTGGGACGGATTAACACCTCCTCCAAAGTTAGAATAACCCCCTAAGTGTCCATTATGAGAGAGATTAACAAGACATACTAAAGAAGCACTTCTATTGTCTGCCATGAGGTATTGGAAAGGTAAACAGCTTTACCCTATTGAGTGAATCGTTCAAAGACATAAAACCTGTAATGACTCCCATGGAAAACTTTATTATGCTGACAGATGTAAGGTCAACTGCGATGAAAACTAGGGGAGTGGCACTGTTTGTGCGAGATCAATGTAGGAAACCTAAGCCTGTGTGTGGCACGTTCTCAGCTCCACGCAAGATCAATGGAATTGTGTGAATCTGCAGCTGTTGAGTTTTCATAATCATGCGTGAATCACACTTGCCACACAAACCATCGTATGTTGATTCACTTAAAGACAGAAGCTAAAAAAGAAATTAGAAGTTACTCAAAAAGGACCTCGTGTGGAGCTGCACAGTGGTAGACCATTTGCTAATGTTAAACTGTGACCTTTTAGTTGCCAAGTTCTTCATCACTTGCTTTAAATTGTTAGCAATGACTTGCAACATGTAATGTATTCGTGTGTGTTAAATTTGCCAATTAGTGAAATAATGATGCCATGAAACGTGGCTGCTACCACATAATTCCAATCATTGCGCAGATGAGAGTTAATACAGCGAACTGATTTGAAAGTGAGGTGATAATTATCGCCGCTGCAGTTTTACCCATCAAAGGCCTGGTAAAACTTATAAGGAGGCAACAGCTGAAAAAAAGGCAAAACTTTACAGAATTCTGTGCGCTATGCACCAATACCGCATGGTATGCCCTAATCTCGCCTGGAAATCTTAGAAAAGGAGTTTACCACACCTAATAAATACTCACCCGGGGGTAGTGGCATTTACTGCGTGTGCTAGGTGCAATCCAAGTGTCCAGCGCATACTGGCATTGGGGACCCAGTCACTTACTGATATAAAATTGAGGTTTTCGTGATGATTGACTGTATCCCTAAACGTCAGGCAGATACAACCAATACAGATACAAAAGCTGTTCCTCGTAGGCATCTGTAGTCTGTGGCCTAAGCCTGTATTCAATTGGTTGAACATCGGGACATATCCGGTATGTCTTTTGTGATTTGACAAGCATTTGTTCATTTTGATGTGTGTTAATGCTTTGCATTCTGGTCGGCCTTGAAGACAAGGAGCGAGCTGGTCATCACATCCGAGTTCACACGGGGATGCCCACAGAGGGCTGGAAGGTCTCTCGTTCACTGGGCTGCCCAGGGTGTCAGCAGTTAGGCAGGCAAATACGGGCTGGTCGACATAGGGGAGGTCGCAGGCGATCCTGCTCTGTACTGGGGCATCTGAAGGGCAATGCAGGAGGTGAGTGGACAGAAGTGCTTAGGTGGATCTGAGGGCACAACGGGACCAGAGGAGAGTGTAGTGAAAAGCAGATTATACTGTGAACCTGAGACACGTGGGGGGTGAAAGCAGGGCAGAGTGAAATCAGGCAGCGAAACTGAGACATTGGACGGTGAGAGTAGAGCATTGTGCACAGGAGACCATGCTCTGAACCTGAGACATGGGAGGGTGACAGAATGGGAGAGTGAACAGGAACCCAGACTGCGAGGAGAGACGTGGGAGGGCTGATAGTAGGACAGACAGGTGTGACTGCGGGGTAGAGCGAACATGAGCCCATGGTGTGAACGTGAGACATAGGAGGTGGGGTGCACACATGAACACATGCTGTGAACCTGAGAAATGGGACTGGTGATAGTAGAAAAGAGTGCACTTGAGACTGTACTTAGAACCTGAGACATACGAGAGTAGACAGCAAGGTAGAGTCACAGACCATACTCAGAACTTGAGATAGGAAGAGTGACAGGAGGGTAGAGTGCACGGGAGCACATGCTGTGAACCTGAGACATGGAGGGGTGATGGCAGCCTAAAGGGCACACAAGACCTTAGTAGTGATCTGAGGACATGGCAGTGGTAGGCCAGTGAGCACACAAAGTTATGGCAATGTTTAGGTGGGCTGTATGTGGTTATAGTAGTCAGGTTGGGCCTAGGGCAGAAGGGTTGGACCTATAGTCACAGTAGGGGATTATACCATATATGAAAGTGGGACAATCACATATGGTTTTACACCAGACATGTATAATTGGAGTTTTATTAAAGTAACAACTGACAGCTCAAGAGCCCTAGACAGGCCGGCATATTGTGCTAGTTAGTAGGTTGAGAAGGGATGTGTTCGTAGTGGACTCCTGAACACACCTGAAATGTGTACGACGTTATTGGGAAGGTGACCACCGCGTGAGGCAATGTACTGTCTGTCATGCAGTAGTATATGACAGTCCACGGCCTGAGACAATGCGCTGTTTCTCAGGGCGCCGCCTTCCGTGTGTGCCCACAGCAGTGTAATAGACACTGGTCTTGTACGTGTATAGTAAGTGAAAAAATTGTTCTAGGGAGTGTGCATTTAAATGAACTAGAACATGTGTACTTGCAAACATTTTCCCAGGGGCCAAAATGTTTGGTCAGTGGTGTTACTGACGGTACATTAATGCCAGCAGAGTGTAGCAGGAGCAAAACGTATACATCTAGTGACTGAATTGAACAATGTGAAACCAGAAAACGTGGGATTAATCCCAGCTTCCCCACATGACCAAATTTGTGCTCCTAGGCAAATGTTTTATTTAACTCTCTCTCTTTTTTCATCATTATCACATAAAACAGGACCTCGAAATACCTAACTTCCGGATGTGTGGTGTACAAAACGTTGGTTACTCCTGTAAAGTAGGAACCCAGGCCACCCAAAGAGTGCGCATAACAACTGACTTACCACTTTAGTTCACTATTAGCACTGTTGTCGGGGTGGGGATAAGAATTCATGTTTGAAAACTAAAACTTTTAAATTAATATTTTCGAATTCATATTTATAATCCGATGGTCTGAGTTAAAAAGGTTGTCCGTGTTAATTAAATACATTTTTTGAAATTTAAAGAGGCTCTATCATATTTTACACTTTTGCCTCAAGAAATAAATGTGTTCCTAAAGTTAAGTGGCACAGTCACTAGTTGCTTCATTTCTTTAACACCGTTTAACTTTTAAACAAGTGCCTGTTTATTTAACATCCTTTTATTAGCAGTGCTGAGTCGGTAGACAGCAGCGCAGTGTTGCTATTGATCAGGGGGCTTCATGTAAACTTCAGGAGGGTCGCATGCGGCGCCACCGCCATACTTTGAGTATCAGGGAACTAGAACCTGTGCCCATACCGTCACCACCTGTTTTCCGGGTGACCAGAGTCTGAAAACCGAATGCAGGGACTTTCCACAAACGTAAAAGTAGGATTATACGTTTGCATTGACAGAGGGGCACAGAATGACTTGCACGACAATATAGAAACAAGGACAATGACAAACTGAGAGTAGTAAATTCACATTATTAGCAGTATCAGCTGTGCTAATTAAATTGTTCTCTGATAAGGGGTGCTGCCTAATCCTTCCCTTGAGCACATTAAAACGTGCCTCTCTCTCTGCTCCGGCCACCTTTCCTGAACACATTTACCGAAATTTGAAGGGACAGATGGTGAAAAACAGTGCCGCCCGGTCATCCTGTTTAAGAAGGCAGACCTGGCCCTGTGCATAAAGTTCTTTTTATTTTTAGATTCGCCCACAACAGCTGTCTAAGCCCACATCTGTAAGAGCTCGCTGTGTATCCGTCCGAGACCGGCTGAAAACTGAATGAGTGCCCGCTGGCAGGCAGGGTCCCACGGCCGCGGAACGAGCAATAACAGGGCACGGTGCAAAAGTAACTAAACGGAAAAGGGACTTCATCGCTTCTGGGGCTGGAAACAGCCTGAACTGGCTCGTGACGGGAGTGCGCGCGGCAACAGGTCCACACAGGAAAATAACATGTTGCTATTCTCAGAAGCCACGTCCCATGTGTGATCTGGGCAGGACGCGTTAACACCTGCATGCTAAGCACAGGGACAGCTGCACAGCGTTGTCCGTGGGTGGTAGAGGAACAAAATTAGGGGCCACCGTGTCTGTTCTGTGACTGGGGGGAGTTAGCTCTTCTTGGGATATTTGTGTGCGTTCTCAGGGGCCCAAATTAAGCTCTTAGATATGTGTTTGTATGCCTCAAAACTCTCCATGTGCGCCGTGTGTGTGAGCACAGACTCGAGACTAAGGGTCATATTTACATGCCCTGCCCCACCTAACAGCACCATGGTTGCACAGTATTTACAATATGGCGCACCATGGCGGTCCTTAAGACAGTAGCATCAAAAATGTTCACACTATTGTGGCGTTTTGCTGCACTAGTGTCAAAGTTCAAGTGCAGCGAAGCACAGGGAGGCCCATTGATTAAAATGGGTGCTTCACTTTTACGCCTGCTCTGAGCAGGTGTTAAAAATGATGGAAAAAATGGAGCAATGAAATGTAAAATTCACTGTGCCCTTTTTTCAGACTTCCCTGCGTCGGAATGCCCCCTTGTATACATTATGCCTGGCGCAGGCATAATCTGGCGCAAGGGTATGCAAAGTGATGCAATGAAAGCATTGCACCACTTTGAAAATACAGTGCAGGAGAAAGGCCTCTTTATCGCCACTGTAGAGTAAAAAAAAATGACGCGAGGGCAATGCAATGTGGCCCTAGAGACTTGTAAATATGCTCATTTGTGTTTTCCAAGTTCCCCGTGCCTGTGTGCATGTATGTTTTTATGCATGTCTGCTCTATAGGTCCCAGACTGAGACGGACAGTTTGTGTGTGGCTGCTGCGAGACACCCAGAATGACTGTTGGGCTGTGTGCGTGTGTGCTCATGCCTGTGCGCATGAGTGCCTTTAAACTTACTTGCAACACATCTGCGCCTATGAGAGTGTTGGAAATGGCCCTTTCTGCAGAGTCAACCCCAGATGTTTTACCTTTTCCCTCCACTTGTTCCTGAATCTGTTTGTGTTGGCTCTAGGACTCTGGGCACTTTACTACTGTTAACTAGTGCTAAAGTACATGTGCTCCTTGTACATTAAAACATGGTAACATTGGATAATCCACAATTGGCATATTTAACTTCAGTACAGGTCCCTAGTAAAGTGCATTATATGTGCCCAGGGCCTGTAAATTAAATGCTACTAGTGAGCCTGCAGCACTGATTGTGCCACCCACTACAGCAGCCTTTCAAACATGCCTCAGGCCTGCCACCACAGAGCCTGTGTGTGCAGTTTTAAAACTTCCATTTTGACCTGGCGAGTGTACTCACTTGCCAGGCCCAAATCTTCCTTTTTAGGGTCGAGCCTGCGTTGCATGCGCTTGCGCATGCTTATCGCTTGTGAGACGCTTTAGTAGTTAGAAAAGGGCTTGGAGCCCCATCCATGTCACATCAGTGTCTTTCATTGGTTCGTGGGCTTGCCTTTTAAAACCTGCTTGCTTTCATTAGTGGAAGGCATGCCTTTTCCAATGGGTAGCCCCCCTCGAGCGCAGCAACGAAGAACTGAAAACATACGAGGCTCGTTGTTTTCTGTCTGGTTTGTGGACTACTTTTTATCTTTTTTCGCAGCACGATTTCGCTTGGCCGAAGTCGAGCGCTTTGCATGACATCGACCCTGTTACATAGTTAATTGCACTTTTGCCAGTTACATAGATAATTGCACTTTTGCCAATAGGTTTAACTACGACTGAACTGTAGCAGCGCGATCGCGCTTTTTTTCCCATTTAATGTGGCAAGAAAAATCCGGTTGGAAGTTTGCAACTGCTAATAGCTCTAACTCGGAGAAATACGAGACCCGTTGCATTGCATATGCTTGTTATTACATGTAAGTCACCCCTAAGGTAGGCCTCAGTTAGCCCCAAGGGCAGGGTGCAGTATATTTAACGCTTATCTTCGTTTTTCACTATTGCAAGGACTATCTGTCCCATAGGACAACATTGGGATTACCTCAAAACATTCTTTAAATTACATTTCCAAATGGGAAAATATAGAAATATTGAGTTTGGTGACCCTAGACTCACGATTTAAAATCACAAATTATGGTGAAATCATATTTTAAATTGTAAGTCTGAAAATGCCACTTTTAGAAAGTTGGTATTTTCTTACTTTAACCATTCTGTGTCTCTGCCTCTCTCTGAATACACGTCTGGGGTAGATGACACCTGGGCTTCATGCATTCCCTCTAGACAGTCACACACAAAGGGAGCTGGAGTGTGACATTTGCCTCCTGACTGCCCTTCACCAGGCTGATGGGCCATGAACTGCCTTGATGGGGGCGAAGCTTAGCACTGCCTCAATTACCTCTGAATAGGGCTGTGCTTCTCCACACACAAAGGGCTGCATAACCCCCTGTAGAGTGTTTGGAGCCAGGGAGGACAGTACAGGGACCTTGTGGACTCCAAAGGAAGTCCTAGAAGTTTCTCCCACCTTCCAGAACAAGGGCACAAAAATATAAATACTGCACCCCAAACCCCACCATATCAGATCTGTACTGGAACCAAGGACACTCTGCCAGGAAGAAGGACTGCTGTGCTGCCAGGAGGACTGTCACTCTGCAACTGCATTACTGTGTTGGCCTACTGCTTGCTGTGCTGTAGGAGGGACTGCAACTTTGCTACTTGCTTTGCTGTATTGGCCTGCTGCCTGCTACTTCTGTCCTGCAGTGAGAGGGACTGAACATGCTCTCTACATCATTGAACCCAATAATCTCCAAGGGCTAGTTGGCTTGCCCCCTATACTTCTGCAGCCTCAGGGACATCAAGGACTGCCTACAACTCACTTGCTACAGCACATGGACTCTGCCATCTGTGAGTCTACCTGCCAAGTGTTGCCACCCCAGTCCTGGACGCTTGAAAGTGGGCCTGAGGTGCTCTGCCTTCTTTGGTTTTCATCAGAACCGCCACAATGCAACCTCGTGCAGATGACGCACCAGGATTTAAGGTACTGTATTCAGTGGGCCAAGTGGATCACTGTAGCCGGCTTGCGCTCCATTGTGGTCGGCTTGAACTTGTGTCTTTATCTCGGTCCAGTGTGACCTTATAATTACTGTTGGCGATTTGCGTTTCTATGGCCTATTTTCACCCAAATCTTTAAAATTACATATCTCAGAATCTACATATTGGATGTTTGTTGTTTTGGTCTTGTTTTATTCAGATCAGTATTATCTATTTGTCTAAACTAGTGATGATTGTTTTTATGATGTCTTTCACTGTGTTACTGCAATTAAGTGTTGCACAAATACTTTAAACATTGCCTTCTAAGTTAAGCCTGCCTGCTCTGTGCCAAGCTACCAGAGGCAGAGCACAGGTTAATTTAGGTTGTGTATCTGACTTACCCTGACTAAGGTGGACACCTCTGCCAACTAGAGACCCAATTTATAACAGAGAGTGTGCTTCGGTAGAAATCCTAGAATGGGCCTTGTGCATTGTATGTCCATGAGTCTTCTCAAGGCAGGCCTCTGCCAACAGGAATTGTCAGTATTTACTTCATACTTTCACAGTCCACTAGATTAACTATAGTGGCACACAACACCTGGCACAAATTAAGTTGTTATACAGTGGTTGTTCCTGTCGAGCAGAGCGTACCCAGGCACATTGGTAACCGGATATCTTAAACTGCACTTTGATGCATGCTTCTGGCCAAGTAAAATGCATGTGAGATGTGCCTCATGTCTGACTTTTTGTGTACCTTTTGAAGGTAAATCTTGTTTTGTTTCTTACAAACACACATTTATATAGACTAGAATGCACAATTTTCATGATTGTGTATGCGCGTTCTAGTACACACATCATGAGAACGTTGGTTGATGTGTATGATTGAAGATGTGCATGCCTCAGCCAACCCACCATTATGCCATAGTGTAGAGAAGAACAGTATACACAACTTTGCTAGCAGATCATTTTGGATGTGGCACTCTCCTCTGCTGCATTTTTTCATGCTTTTGATATGCTTTCAGTTTTGCCATGCATTTTGCTATTCTTTTTTGATAGTGAATAGAAAAAAATCATCACCGAAACAAGCACTCAAATTGCAATCAGTTGCAGTGTCTTAAAGATAATTGTAAACTCTTTAAACAGCAACCTTAACAAGCATTGACAAAGCTAATATACCTCACCTTTGAGACCTACTGGCTCTTCAAATTACTTTGGGTGGTGCAGTACATCGTCAGGATGCTGTGCAGCATTGTCAAAATAAAAAAGGCACAATGGATGTCAGGTGATTCCACTGACACACAAATGGTCAGAACGTATGTGCACCAGGAGAATGATGTGAGCACCATTTACTTTAATTTGTTATTTTCTGACCCAAGGTGAAGGATACCACTTGAATTAGTAAATACAATAAATAAGACTTTTTAGCGCAAAAGCACATTTAAAAAAAAAAAGGACCAGAGGTGTGGGGGGTAGAAGGCAATGGCGGAGAGGGTGGGGGTAAAGGGGAAAGCACCACACAAACGGTGGAGGGAGAAGCACAAGAGAACCTCACAGAAGCACACAGGTGTGAGAGAGGAAAACGAAGCATGAAGTGGGAGTAGAGAAGCACATGGATGAGAGAGAGCAGCACACAGGGAGGGGATCACGGGATGGAGAAAGATGGAAAACACATACAAGTGCTTAAGTAGTAGAAGGGCACAAGTAAAGAGGCTATGCTCCAGGGGAGGGATAAGCACAAGAGGGAGAAGGTAAACCATTGGTTAAAAAGTAAGCAAACGAGAGTGACAGTATAGCTAATTAATAGTAAGCAACGGGTGGACTTCGAAACATGATAAGATCTTGGTAAGCTGACAACAGGTATTTTACACAAAGACAGCTGTGCTGTCTGGTGGGTTTTTCCTAAAAACCACACCAATGAAAATAAATCACCATCTTAATAGACATCCAAATTGTACGCAAAATAAACTGTGACTTTTATTTAAACATACAAACGTAAAAGTTCAAAAGCACACTTTCAAAGAGCTTTGTCAGTGAAGCGAAAATAACTATTTTTACATGGATGTGAACGATGTCAACAGACTTTGTGCAGTCAAGTAAAGTAAATGGAGTCAACGGTAAAGTGGGCTGACGCATTGCCTCGTTCTGTGGTGGGAGAAAACAAAATGTGAATGACAATTCAACAGACTAGTGGGTAAAACCTGATGACCAAATGTCCCTTGCTGCATATATATTATATATATATTATTTTTTTGTAAACAATTGTCGGGTGAGACCTCTAAAGCAGTCTCCAAGACAGACCTAAAAACAATTTAGTGACATCTGGTTCATCAGAAAAAGCGGTCGTATATCCAGCTTTGCCCTGCACCAGTCAGAGAGGGCGTTTCAGTCCTGCGTGAGCAGGGTTTCAGAAGTGGTTTGTGGTTAGGAGACACTCTCTGGGCACCAGGCCAAGAGCCATTTGTTTAATTCTTGTGCTGCAGAACCAGAATGTGGGAACCAGAGGCAGATAGTTTGATAATAGGTTATAACTGGGATAATAGTGTGCAGTCAAACTAAGGGGTATCCCCGCCTTGTAATGATAGGTTTTACTATCACCCGGTGAAAGGTACCAATTTCATTTGGAAGGGTGAACTGTTTAGCCAGGTTAAAGAAAAACCCTATTGTGAGTCTAATAATCTACTAAGCTAGCTAACTACCTAGCACAACTCACATCAGACCTCCTATTTTCATAGAAACAAAAAAGCAGGTACAGCCGACATTCTACTAGAATTTACCTACCACACAAAAAACTAAAGCACACGTTATGGTTTACAAATAAAATGCTGGTGTTTTTTTTATTTACAAGCACGCCTTCTATACATTCGCCAAAAATGGAAGGAAGGCAGACATGAAAACGTATCTGCGGCATTACGGGTCTGCGGTGTGTTTTTTGCCTGGCGGGCAGCTGCAGTGATTTGTGCTTTAACCTACTGCATGGAATTAGGAGGTAGCAGGCAGCCAGCTGCAGTGATTTGTGCTTTAACCTACTGCATGGAATTAGGAGGTAGCAGGCAGCGGAGAGTTATGGCAGCCTTGGGTGATTATTGCTGTCTGGAAGCCAGTGCAATGCTACAATGCTTGCTGACAGCCAGTAGGAGTTATATTGGCCTCTGGAGAGGCAGCTCGACACTGGATTCAAAGGAAAAGAACACATACTGTGTTTAAAAGAAAATAATACAGTGTGCCCTCTCCATTAAAGGAGCTGTTGAACTCTTTGCAAGAATTTGCTTCACCCTTCCAGAATGTTTTTTAAAACATATTTTAACTTTTCTACAGTACAAATAGGTACAATTAAATACCCCACCTCATCCCACAAGAGGTTCTTGATGTTCATTTGTGGGTTTCAATTGAAACACAACTCAATAACCCTCCCAGTGCATTCAGGTCAATGTGGTCCACCTGTGTATCTATGCAAAGATGTGTATATTTCAATTAAGCAAGGCTTGATAACTTTACGTTTCTTCCAATATTTCATTATTTTCGTTAGATGACTATTACATTTCTTCCAGTGAGTGTCTGGGACTCAAAAAATTAAACATTTAAAATCAGGTTTTCAACACATTTCGACCAAGAGGGTTCATTTGAATTGAGACCATCTTCCCAAGAAGCATGCATGGTTAAATGGGAGCAAGTTACACCTATTGTTTTTTTATGACAAACGTTATTGAATTTTTGAACAAAAGGAAAATAATACATATTATGTATCTATGGCCATACAGCACATTCCAGGTGTACAAACTGGTATGCATTATATAAGTCTTAGGAGTAGTCTGAGCAATAATGGACAAGATGGATACAAGCGAACAGTAAAGGAGAAAAAATAAATGCAACGCGACTTCCATGGCCCCTCCCTAACCCCAACTTTTCGTCTGCTGTGATTAACACTGAAGGATTATAATGATAAGAAAAGATGGGGGAACTAGGACTAAGAAGGAGATGGTGTGGGTGGACATGAACCACAATATAATTAAGGGAATAGAGGACTTGGCACAATGTGCACTAACATCTATGTTGAAGGTCAGGCGACATTAGCAAATCAGTAGAAAACGTGCCGTCATTCCACTAGTAACTGTTAGTCAATGTCCTTTTGGGACTTAACAGTTTCCAACAGGCCATTCCAGACTATAAGGGGGTCATTCCGACCCCGGGTCGGCGGGAGCACCGGCAACAGGCTGGCGGTGCTCCTGAGGGCATTCTGACCGCAGCGGTTTGGCCGCGGTCAGAACAGGAAAACCGGCGGTCTCCTGCCGGTTTACCGCTGCCCTCAGGAATCCTCCATGGCGGCGCAGCTTGCTGCGCCGCCATGGGGATTCCGACACCCCATACCGCCATCCTGTTCCTGGCGGTTCGCCCGCCAGGAACAGGATGGCGTTATGGGGTGTCGTGGGTCCCCCGTAAGAGGGCCCCACAAAGAATTTCAGTGTCTGCTTAGCAGACACTGAAATTCGTGACGGGTGCAACTGCACCCGTCGCACCTTCCCACTCCGCCGGCTCCATTCGGAGCCGGCCTCCTCGTGGGAAGGGGTTTCCCGCTGGGCTGGCGGGCGGCCTTCTGGCGGTCGCCCGCCAGCCCAGCGGGAAACACAGAATCACCGCGGCGGTCTTCAGACCGCGGAGCGGTGTTCTGTCGGGGGAACTCTGGCGGGCGGCCTCCGCCGCCCGCCAGAGTTAGAATGACCCCCTAAGGCTTTAGGCTGTTTCTGGAGACCACGGACACATGTTACATCTAAAGGAGAGAATTGGAAGCTTTATGGAAAGATATTCATAAGAACTCCATTTGTTAGGGAAATGCTGAAAAGTATTATAATCAGTGCTATACTCTAGACAGGGTGCACCATATATTCTTATGTGCCATCCCAAACTGCTGAAAGGGTTGTAGTAAGAGGGGTGACCTACTACACGTGTGGTGGAGTTGCCCAGTGCTTGGAACTTTTTGGAAGGAGATACTAGGGGCAATAAAGGAGACAGTGCGATATCCTGCTTTATTGCTATTGGGCTTGAGACCTCTTGGGTTCTTGGGGATGGCACATTCTGACAAGTCTGATATCTAGGCTGCTAAAGTAATCTTGAATGAACGCTAGAATAGACTGGAACCTTACCCCTGTGCAGTGGCATGCCAGCCTCTGAAGAATATTAGTGGTAGAGTAGCTCATTGCCATAGAGAGGAAGATGTGAAATTTGAAATGGGTTGTAAACTATTTTTTTAATTAAATCATGGGTTATTCCTTCTTTCATGAAGTCACCTTGCCTAAGAGCTTGGAACTAGTTTCCCCGATTCCCAAGCTTGCAGTCTTGACCTTCAGTAGACGTGGAGCGCTAAGAAACTGTAGATCTGATGTTGTTGGATAATGTTAAGAGGGGGATGTGTTGGTCCAGCTACTGTCAGGGTATGGATTTAGATCCTCCAGGGATTCCTGGAGTGGGTACTTGAGGGACGGGCTATCAGTGGTATTTGGATTTTTCCATGCAATGCTATATTGAAAAGCTGCATTTTATGTGCGATCTCCCCAAACCGATAAAGGGTCACAATGTTGCACACAATATATTGCATGATAAGTATATCACAAACTAACCACTACATCACATGCTATGCATAGGTAAGGACATGGGGAATTAAGAATAGTAAATGCATAGGTACCCTAGGATATAGTGGTAGGCAATGTAGCAGAAGAAAAATTTTTATAGGTCACGATTGTTGTCTGCGAAATAGTGACAAGCAGCCCCACATCCCTGGCTCTTACTGATTAATCTTTTGTCTAGATTTTGGCTAGCAAATTGCACCCTGAAATACCAGAAATGTGTTAAGGATGCTCACTGCTAACTTTGACTAATGCAAAACGCAAAACTGTTCATCTCGTCTTCTAATCTTTGATCATTGCGCAAGTACTGGTAGTATCCAGCCAGATAAGGGAAAACTGACGTGACACCAAAAAACGTCTTGCACTGTAAAAAAAGCAGAACAAATTGAACTACTTGGATCCACATGACTTATCCCAGATTCACACTCCTATAGCCACTCCCACATGGTCCTTATCTTCTACATTGGCTGCCAATATAAGCACTGTTATCTTCAAACATGTTCAAATCAAAACCCTGAAACACCTGAAATTCCCCAATCGCCAGAAGATTGAATGCATTATGTAGCAAGGGGGAACTCTGCTTTCAGATCTTAATATTTAAGAAGTAGCAACCTCTCATCCAAGCCTTCTCAAACTATACTCTGACAGTCTGAGATTCACTCTCCCAACTTTGCATGTCTCCCACAGCCTTTTCCCCAGGGCCCATGTGCTCTTCCTCTTGGTGTTAGTGTACTCCCTTTCCAAATGTCTAATAGTAGTGAGGAGCTGGCAGTATCCCATTGTGCATATTTTTTTAAACCAGATATAAATGTCTCTTCCAGTCTCTCTACAAGCTCCAACGCCAGTGTTTTCTCTGAACTGATGTGTCTACCCTTGTTCTCAAGTGGGTATCTCTTATTAGGGATCAGAAATCCCTGCCCTAGTGTCTAGTAATCCTTGTCCCAGGTGACTGTGCAGTCGATGCAGAAGGTGTAGGTGACCAAGCACAGGGAAGTCACCGTGGTGTCATTGGGACATGGAGGATCTAAATCTCTGAAAGTGAAGTGAAGTGCAGGCATATGTAGAAACCTTGAAAATTAGGGCAACAATGACTATTTCTTAGCTGCACATTCCTATCAGTTTAAATGTCTGGATAGACGGTGCTCAAACACTAAACGCGTACCTGCTGCCAAAGTACATATACTGGAAAAAAACACATTTAAACCAGTTATTCACAAACTACAAAATAGTTAGTGGAGCACACGTATATACAAACTCCTAAATTTTGGCAAAGTCAATTTTCAATTATATATCTATGTAGACATGATATCTATTTATAGAATATTTTTACACAAAAATAGAAATGGGTATGTGGCAAATTGAATCAAATGAACAATTTATTAAACACAGGAATAAATCCATATCAAAATACATAAATTATCTTACAACCCTAAAGTTATAATATAAAATATACATGAATTTTAACCAGATTCAAATAGTTAATCACATTCTGTGACCAAAACTAAAAGCTGTCTTCACAGATGTTAACAGGATTCAGCCAGTAGTTGAAGTTAACAGGATTCAGTCTGGCATGTATTTGTCTTTCCATGAAGACTTGAGTGCAGGTGTTGGCGTGAAAATGGTACCCCATGTCCTAATTCTCGATAGCAGTGCATGTAGATTACATTTTAGGCAGTGAAAGCGAAACAAGCAGATTAAGGCCCTCATTACAACTTTGACGGGCGGCGGAGGCCGCCCGCCAAAGTTGCGCCGCAGGAATACCGCACCGCGGTCTGAAGACCGCGGCCGGCATTCTGAGTTTCCCGCTGGGCAGGCGGGCGGCCGCCTTAAGGCCGCCCGCCAGCCCAGCGGGAAACAACCTTCCCACGAGGACGCCGGCTCGGAATCGAGCCGGCGGAGTGGGAAGGTGCGACGGGTGCTACTGCACCCGTCGCGTATTTCACTGTCTGCTATGCAGACAGTGAAATACAAGCGGGGCCCTCTTACGGGGGCCCCTGCAGTGCCCATGCCATTGGCATGGGCACTGCAGGGGCCCCCAGGGGCCCCGCGACACCCCCTACCGCCATCCTGTTCCTGGCGGGCGAACCGCCAGGAACAGGATGGCGGTAGGGGGTGTCAGAATCCCCAAGGCGGCGCAGCATGCTGCGCCGCCTTGGAGGATTCTGACGGGCAGCGGAAAACCGGCGGGAGACCGCCGGTTTTCCTGCACTGACCGCGGCCAAAGCGCCGCGGTCAGAATGCCCTAAGGGGCACCGCCAGGCTGTCGGCGGTGCTCCCGCCAACCGCGAGCCTGGCGGTCACAGACCGCCAGGCTCGTAATGAGGGCCTAAGTGTCCATTCAGGAACAAAAGCAAATCTGTTTTGTTCCTGGTGAAAGAGGACCCAAACAGGCAGACAGATTCACGTTAGTTAACGCATTTTCAAATAAAACAGCCCTTACCCATCTTACCCATCCAGCAGTCAGGCAATTAACTTCTTTGGTCTTCTTTTATTTTTCCTAAAAACAAGGTTGAATGTCACATTCTGGGCAGTTTTGAGCCACTGAGTTTGGTAGTATGTCTGCCCGTTATATGAAACGTTAGCAGGTCAAGAATTGAAATGATCAGCGAGGGACAGGCAAGTAATAACACTTTTGACACACTCTATACGTTGCTCGATAGTGTAAAATGACAGCCAGAGAAGGGATGACTAACACAGTCCAACCTAGCAGATCTCTGATGCATCTCCGCTAGAGGTGGGCGAGCCACTGAAAGCTCGAGCCAGGCCTGAGCCTAAAGCCTGGCTCTGGCTCAGTTAAAGGTACTATTGGAACCTTAAGCCCATAACAAGCTGAGCTTTCAAGTGGCTCCAGCCTGCCACCTTCCTTCTACCTGGGATGTAATGTTAGAGCCAGAGTTGCAGACTTTGGAACTGGGGGACCAGGTTCAAGTTTTAGCATTGGCTCGACATCCTGTGTTTTTGGTCAAATCCCTTATTCTCCCTGTCCCTATAAAAATGAATGTGACCTTGTGTAAAGTAATTGATGTTCACGTAAAGTGTCCAAAGTCGGCATAAAGAGGTAAAAAAAGGAAAGACATGTCAATGACGCACATATGCAGGCGTGGACTGGAATGTAAATAAACATGTGGTGGCTCTGAAAGACTATTTGGTTGGAGCGAGGTCTGTCGAATGACAGGAGACAATTAAAAGATGCACTTCTGTTATACCACAAAACACCAATAAAGCCTTCAAGTCATACTTCCTATCGAATGGAAAGATATCTCGATCTAATATTGCAATAGAGTTCAGTAGATTACAAGATATTCACCTAATGCAAAGGAGAGTATGGTGCATGACGTGATCAGGCTTCTGACTTGGATACATTTTGCTTAGCAGCAGTAATTATGTGTGTGCTTTTACAATACAATGACTCAGCACCACAGGTGTCCAAAGAGGATGGACTCCACTACCTCTTATTTGTAAATTAGCAAATGAACACATGACCTAACAGTTTGGCACAAATTTTGGGCACCCATAGTGGCTGATTTGTACGAACTGAAATCACGAAACCTGGACAAATCGTGGCTTCCACGCATCAATTTTGTGATCTGAGGCAAATATGTTATTTTACCAAAACTCATTTTTTCTTCATTATGGCTTATGAAAGCACTTTCAAATATGTGAGTTCAGATTACCAGTTCTACAAAAACCAATTGTGTCTGATTTAGAAGACTATACTGTTGTTTTATAATATTCTGGGTCACGTACAGGGTTTTCATCACAACTGTCCCACCTTTTAGTTCACTCATGGTTTATGTTTAAAAGATATCACTTAAACATTTCTCAGTGCAGTGCTTTGATGTGACATAATAATGGCAAAGCTTCCACATGTTAAAGAAATACACTTTTTTGCATTTTGAAGAGAATTTATCATATTTTATGTGATGCTTGCTGTATGATTTAAATAACAAACATTTTCAAGAATTGGCTCATGCATGGGCTCTAAGAGCAGAGATGAACCCTTGGCTCGGCTCTGGCTTGGCTCTCTCTGTTAATTTGTTGCCTCGCCCACCTTTATTCTCCCCATACCACCCATGCCTGTCCAGTTCGATAAGCTCTCACATTGGTTGATCCTGTGCTGCAATCAGTAAATTGGATAGAGTATTTTAGGAAATCATAATTCTCATAAAAGGACAGAGCTGATTCCATCTGCCAGCCTATCATAAAACATAACTGTGTGTCTGTCTCTCACACTTATTCAGCCATCACACTGCTAAGTGTTTCATCCCATCACACAATAAAAGTACACAAGACATGGGCACATCCCACATAGGATCCACAGTGCAACACCTTTCCATCCACACAGTCCACATGAAGTAGCGTGCTACTCATGCAGGCGGGTGCGTCAGCACCACACATATGGGTAGTAAGCAGTATATAAATACTATGATGCAATGAGCCAGCAGGTACTGGCCACTACTGAAGGGTATTAGAATCAATGCTGTATGTAGGCATTGCAACCTAAACCAAGCTTCACAAACACATGCTCTAGTCTAGGCATTGAAGCCTAAATCACTGCCCAGATTACACAAAGGCTTCTTCTCTTAGGGGCATATTTATGTGGAGGGTTGCATTGCTCTTGCATCACACAACGTAGTGCAAGCACGAAACAAGCCCAAAATGTGATTTATGAAGCCACGCAAGGCCACCTTGTGTGGCCCTGAATGCCTTCATAAATCTGGAGTAAAGCAACGCAATGCAAATTGCTGCATTGCGTTATTCTGCCCCAGGGAGGCATTCAATGAGCATTGCATGGGTTTTCCCACGCAGTATCCCTGGATTTTGACACATTCGCAGATTTACCAGAAGTGGTAGACCTGGGAATGTGCCAAAACTGCTACAACCCACCCCCCCAGTGAGGCGCACCAAGGAGAAATCTATTTCTCCTCGTTCTTCCTCTTTCTCTGTGTGCTACATTGTGCACTACACATAATAAGAGGAAAATGCCTCAGGGTATTGTTTTTGTGCAAGAGGATGTCCCTTCCTGCACCAAAACACCCTCCTTCCAACGCACCTACCCTTGTACCATGGTATAAGGGTGCATGAGTTGCCACTAGACAGCAAAAACTGTGCCAGCACTTGGACAAACGCAGCAATGCACATTATTCTTATAAATATGGGGCATTCCTGCCTTTTCCTTGTGATGCAGTGCAACATGATGACTTGCTCTGTTGCATCACTTGCCCATAAATATGGACCATAGGGGCATAGTTACAAGAAACTACCAATGCACCACTTTTCTTGCATCCTCCTGTGTCCCCCTGCACCCCCCCTAACAACACCATTGTTGCGCCGTATTTACAGTATGGCACACTGTAGTGGTCGTTACCACAACAGCGTGAAAATTTTTTGCGGTGTTGTGCCCCTTTGCTGCACTTGCACCAAACATTTTGGTGCTAATGCAGCAAAGCACAGGGAGGCTCATAGGCCAATACAGGAGCGTCAATTTAACGCATGCCTTAGTCAAGCATTAAAAATTATGGAAAAAAGGATGCCGTGAAATCTGGTAATTTTCACCACAACATTTTTTTGGGCCTCCTTGTGGGGGAATGTCCCCTTGCAAACATTATGCGTGGCGCAGGCATAATGTGGTGCAAGGGGTTCCAAAGTGGCACAATGCATGCATTGCACCACTTTGTAAATGTGGCGCAGGGAATGGCCTCCTTAATGCTGCCTTAGCATTAAAAAAAAATTACGCTAAGGTGGCGCAAGGCGGCGGTAGGGGCTTGTAAATATGCCCCTTAGTGTGAAAGGGAGGGGTGTCTCTGAGATGTATTGCACGAGTGGAAATGCCGATTTTCTTCTTAGAAATCACAGGCTTGGAGTGGGCAGCCCTTGCACCTACCTCTCACTGCCCGAGGGAAACCGCCATTGTTCATTTTCCACATGCCAACCTCCACCAACTTCAGGTCCCTAAACAGCTTGGGCGGAAGGGCAGGAGATCTCTTCCGCCATCTTCAAAAACCCATCTCCTTTACGAGTTGGGTAATGCAGAGGTCAGAAAGGGTTAATGGCCGCAGGAGGGACAAGTGTGTTAAGAGAGGTCACTGCTGGGAGACATTTAGATGAAGATAACTGAAGTTGTCAGGATCTGATTTGTAGAAGATGTGCATCGATTCTGGGCTACTTTAGCCACTTCCACTTAATTTCCATTCAGATAAAACCACTTGAAAGAAATTGAGAGACGTGATAAATAGTCCAAGAAGCTCTGTCCCATGCTGACTGCTTCTTTTTACACCCAGCCTCAGCGCCTCATGAATATACTCAGCTTTGCTGAGAGCCGCATGTAGAAAATAGTGTATGTTCGTGTATTTAGGGATAAACAGTTTTTGATTAAGTAAAATACTTCATTATCTGCTCTGACGTTTGCATGTTCTCTTCTAAAATAACTAGCTATTTTCAAATCAAATGCAGGGGGTTGAGCTAGCCAAGACTGCGGGGCCAATTCATACAAGCTTTTGAGAGACAGAGAATAATACTACTGAAATTCTTTTTTGCGTACTCCTACATACCTTTGTGAATTGTGGCCAATATGTCCAACTCCCCATTAGTAAAAGTGCAAAGAGGGCACAGTACTTTCCATTTGTACTAATTATATTAGAATATTCCCTGAATGGTCCCATTTAAATACCGTTGTTGATGTTTCAGGGCCAGCTCACAAAGGCACGTATGGGTGAGTAAAAGAATGATGCGACAGGACTTACAATGTACAGGACTCCAACATGCCTTTCTGAATATTCCCATGTGAGTTTTCCTTGGTGTGCAAGTGAAGGTTCTTTAAAGCAGCGTTTCCAGAAGCAAAGAGCCGCCTACAAATCCCCATCTGCACGGGGGGGATGTATAACTTTAGGTGCTAAAGACGGGAATTATGTTTCTGAGTCCTGCCGGGACTCAACGCATTGGAGGTGTTTATGGTGTCTTCTTGGCTTGAGAAATGACACTGAAATCTGTAATATATGTGTAAAAGCGCGTTGTAAAATGGGGCCATTGGCCCCGTCTTGAAAAGCAATCTGCATAGGTATCAGACCTGTGGCTGTGGGGTTCAGAGAGAGATGCCAGAAGTGACGCAGGCAGAATGCAAACATCACATCAGCACTGCAGCATAAATGGCAATACAGAGAATTAAAAAGGGGCGCTTTAAAAAAATATTTGACAGAAGCACGTGAATGAACAACCCCATAGATGGTATAGCAAGGGTGCCATGGCCCAGAGTTCAAGCCGGGGAAGTGGCCTGTGACTGCTGGTCGACTTGCAAAATACAGCAATAGACAGGGTTCAGTGGGCCACTAAAACCCCTGGGCCCTGGTGCTACAGCACCTGCTGCACGAGTGGTAGCTATGCCCCTGCATTATGCACTTCATTTGGAGTACTGTGTTTTTTCTGCACACACGTCCCTATGAAAAGCCTGGGTAAAGGAGCGTGGGATAAATGACCCGGAATGCTGTTACTCATGTGGGAATCATGCTGAAACACCCACTCCTATGATTATTTCCAAGTTAATGTGGGCATTTTTTAATAATATGCAAGTGTCACACCTGGAAATGGCTGCACTCACTAATATCAGGCTTACCACTGCGGTCCCTTGACTCTGATGACAACCCCTGTTACCTATAGAGACTTCAACAGGACCTGATTGGGAGGCAGACGGACTGTAACGAGAACATAAGATTTTCCAACACACCGTCCAGCAGGCCAGAGACCAAGGCAACCACATGTCACATGTGATGGGATCTACCACAGCCCTACAGGCTTTTCCTAGTATATCTGTTGCTGATGTGTTTTTTAATGCATAGTCATGTTGTTTAGGGCCAGATGTACAAAGGCCTATCACATTTCTTAACATGCCCCTTAGACATATGTGTGCTCCACATGGTCACTACTATTTTTGGGGTGCATTTTGGAGGGCCTTTTGCCTATAGCCACCTTAGTTTTGCATTTCCCAAATAGCGGTTTCTATGAAGGCTCTATTTAGGAAATGCAAAATTGCATCTATGTACTTCTGGCCCTGTGTGTGCAGTGTATGTGTACTGTATAATCAGGCAGGGCCGGCTTTAGTGCTGGTGGTGCCCGGTGTGACATTGTTTGCTGGCGCCTCCAATGCCTGCCTCTGCCATGGATTCCCTCACTGCCAGCCTTTAACAGAGCCACTCAGGTCTCCATAGCCACTCTCTCAGATGCATTTAATTAGTTTTACAGCATCACTAATACCAGTGGAGGGTAGAGTGTCAGAGCACAGAGACAATCAATCCTATGTGTTTAAATCAGTGTATAAGGAATGTTACTTAAAACAGAGGACTACAAGGTGTAGGAGTCACAGGTCATCCATACTGGTAGGCAGTATAGTTTAAGAGTGCTTATTCTTGAGCATCACAAACAGAATTTAAAATGCAACACCATGGTTAGTGGTTTCTCTTTAATAATAACAATTGATTTCTACCCAAGTAAACCATTTTTCAGCATTAGGATAATGAAAGATTGGGGAAAAAATCATAACGCTCTAATCTATGCCTTGCAGTTTGTGTTTAACTCTTTGATGATAGTTAATAGCTCACTGTTCTATATTAAGATTTTAACTTAGAAACTGAAAGTAATAAAAGGATCTGTCTGACAATAGCAGTAAAACTCTGACCTATTAACATTATATGCACTTTGTGATCTGCATGATACATGTCCTTTGCAGCAGACATAGTAACCCTCCTTGTTAGGCAGAACTCCAATCTCTCTCCAGAAAGAACGTTAATCATGGAGTTATCTTGACATATTTAGTGTTGCCTGAAAATAGCTGGAGGCAAGGAATGCTGGCAGCAGGTGCTTTTAAAATCATAATACACTTGCAAACATGACGCTCACCCGACCTGGTGCAGTGACACCGGTCGCACCGCCCAAGGCCATGTAATCAGGTTCATAACAGCTGCACTTATATTTAGAAAATAAGAGAAAAGACACACACAGAGAAAATTGAAAATGAAAAGTAAAACAGTTGACATAAGTGAGCCAATTCAAAGTGCCATGGCCGCCATGAGCGTGAGCGTGAAGGAGAGACACAAAAGGAAAAAGAAGTTCGCTCGCAGTCAAAGGTACCTGCAAATGTGCAATTAACCCTGTAAAATGGTTGATGGCCAAGGTGGTAACAAAACTGCCCCAAGGAGGGACAAACATAAAGCATTTACCAATGATAACAAAGGATTTTTTAGAGGCAAGCCAATGAATGAGTGATAGTGATGGGATTGTGGTGGATGTGGTTAAAAGCCCACAGAGATTACAACACGTAAGAGGACTTGCATGCTCGACATAAAAAGTTATATGCAAAGAATCACACATTTTGGTCAAACAGGGCGACTGAAGCTAAAACGAGGATCTCCTCACTACACAGCATAGCCAGCCACTAGGTCATTTTTTATGTAAAAGGAAGCTACTCATGAGAACTTAAAAACATAAACTCTACTGCATCAATATAGTACTAGAATATCAAGTTTTAATTACCATGCTAAAAAATATCTTAGCAAAAGTAGCAACTGCCACAGTATTGTGAGCGTAAGTATTCATAGGTAGGTATACATTTAATATACCTAACCTCCTTCACGTGTGTATTTTGACAATAAATAAATATGTGCAAGGTGTGCATATGTGAAGTTAACAATAGTACACCTATACTTATCTATAGATACCTATAGATACTTACCTTCATGGCATACTCTGTCTACAGATTTTTGTAGAACAAAACTTTTGTCCCGAATTTTCTGACGTCCAGTCCAACACATGTTCAGGCTGCGCAGAACAGCACCTAAGAATAGTATGTCTTAGACAGCTCCCGAACAGCTCACAGGTTCACACCACAACACGTAATGTGTAGACAGACAGTATGTTTGCCATTATCACCTTCGCTTGGCTGGCGCGTATTGTAAGATCAAAGCACAAGCACAGAATAGGCTAAAATTTGCTGTTTATCTAAGAAAAAAACATTGAGTAATATCCACAGTTGTGATAAACACATCTCCGTGTAACGTTTGTAAACTTTTGGTCTGAGTTGTATTAATTAAATGGATTAGTACACTGTCCTAATTAAATATGAGCCATTGATCTTGTTTCATTACGTATCAGTCATACTGTTTTGAAGGAGGGAAAGTTATTCTTTACACACACACAAGCGTAATGCACCCCCCCCCCACACACACACACACACACCCGGGTAATGCACCCTCACACACACCTAAAGCACCTTGATAATTCAATTAACTACAACATGCGGCATGAAATTTAGTCATAACGCAGTGTTGCTCTTGTTTAATGAACACTGTGAACAGACTCATCATGCTACTATCTCCAAAACCGAAAAGTCAAAATACACTCTGTTTCATGTTTATCACATGTGCCACTAGTAGGATGACATTTTGTTTCACTGTGCCTTTTCCAAATGTGGTCTGATTCTGAAAGGAGGGAAGCTCATTTCTACAGAAAAATGGCATGGTCTCCGTGCACTGCAGCAAATATGGAAGCCGAACATTTGGGGCAACATTGAACCGAGGTGTGGCGTGCAGATTGTAAGAACCTAAAGAGCTACCGTTTGTACAAGAACATTCACAGACAAAGGGAGGATTGGAAGAATGAAGGTGAGGCACCTGGCAACTCAATGCAGAAGGGTTCAGAAAGCCCTATGGTCATGACAGTGCATTACTGTAGCGTTTTTATTTTTTTTAATTATTTTTATTGAGCACAGATGAGCAGACATAGTAAACTTCATATCTTATCCACAGCTAATATCCGAGTAATACCTTCCCCCAAACCCACCAGAATGTCAGATAATAACAACAAAGCTGTCCCGACATTTTCCAATAAATTAAAATAGTACCATGATTGCAGAAATCTCTTCAAGCTCCCCATCCTTTTGCCATATGCCTCTTCGAACCTTCTCATGCTAGAAATTTTCTCAAGCCATTCTCCTTATGATGGAACCCGCTCTGTACGCCAGGGCTGAAGAATGAGTGACCAGACCACAGAAAATGTAATGGACAAAAATTTCTGTGCTGATTTATTCAATTGATATCTCCGTGTTGCCAAGGAAAGCAAATGCCAAAGGGGTGCCAATTTTGAACAAGAATAAAAAATATGGAGCCACGCACCTGTGCCCTCCTGCTTACACCGAAAGCGCCAATCCTCTACAGAGGGGACATTTTCTGCGAGGGCCACCGGGGTATAGTATGCCATCCAACAAGATAAGAACGACATTCTCTTAAAATTAGCCACCCTTAAGGCCTTGTATACTAAAAGTGAAATCGCTTTCCAGTCATCCACGGTGAACCTACATTGCGTGGCTATATCAATCTTCTCTAGAGTCCTGGTGAGACATGCCGGTACACATAAATTGTGTAATAGCCTATACCAGTTTCCTATACCGGAAAGATTAGTCTTAAAAAACGCCCTCAAACACCAGGTGCATTTCGGAGTGTGTGTCCAAACTATCGGGTCTTAAAAGATGGACAATCTGCTGAAAACGAAAACTTAATTGCTTGTATGACTCACCCAGTCATACACAGATCTCTTTCCAAGTCATACATCTACCCTGAAGTAAAAACTGTCTCATTTCCTTAAACCCCAAACAATTCCAAATTTCGATATGTGATGAAGAAAGTTGCAGACCCACAAATCTGAGCTCGCATAGAGTCAAGAATTTAAAACTTGATGAGATTTGATTAGCAGGATAAAATAGTGTCAGCCGAGCATGCCTATCAGAGTCAATGGAAGAAGTGTCCATTTATCTAAAAGACCCTTAATTGTATAAAAATATAGGCAGGAAATTTAACTGAAACAACTGAGAGAAGTTGTTGGTCCCATATATCCCAAAACATCGAATTGGGGCTTGGGATAATGCCTGTTGTTGTAGAGAATCAAGAAGATTACTAGCCGAAGTATTGAAAAGGAGCAGTTCAGGTTTATTATTAATTATATAGCCCCCAAGATCGTGGAATTGTGAGAACTCCTCTATTGTTCACTGTACATTCTCTTTATCTGGTTTCAAGTGGAGAATACCATAATCTGTGAACATTTTCAATTTAGACATACCTGGAATAGGGGCTTCAATCACCAAATTAGCCAGGAGCTAAACTGCAAGAGGTTCTAGAAAAAAAGTAAATAAATTAGAAGAAAGAGGGCATCACTGCCGAGTCCCCCGATAAATATCAACTGCTCCTGCCAGCTGAGAATTTACCATGACTTAAGCTTGAGCACCTTGGTATAACTTACCAAGCATATCAATAAATTGGGGAGGGAAAACAAATTTGCCAAGAGAAAAAAGAGAGCATAACAGTTGACTAGATCGAAGGCTTTCCCAGCATTGACCAATATTACTGTCACACTGATATTATTAGTTGAGAAATAATCTAATGCTTGTAATGGAAAACCAGTATTAGCAGTCATGAGTCTGCCAGCCACAAAGCCCGTCTGACCCCTATGAATTAGGGTCTAAGCCAAAGGAGTGATATGGGAAGCCCATACCTTTATGAAAAACTTATAATCTGTATTGAGCAAGTTTAAGTATGTGTATGTATGTATGAGGTTACATCACAAGATTTTTTTTCCTTTCTTGAAAAAGCTGATTATTGTAGATTCCTTGAATCTATGGGTAATCCCCCTTTCTACTATTGAATTAAATAAATCAGTCAAAAAAGGTAAAAGAGCTTTGGCAAAAGTTTTGTAAAATTCAACAGGAAAGCCATCATTGCAAGCTGCCTTCCAATTTGAAGTATCAGAAAGAGCTTCCTGTACTTTCCTAATGGAAATAACAGTGATGGGTTTTCCTGCCCGAGAGCTGGTAATCTGAGGAACGCTAATAGCTTGAGAGTAGTCCTGTATCTGCTGCTGCATAGTCTGATAGCCAGACTAATAAAGTGCCTTATAATGCTGGAGAAATAATGCCAAGACTGGAGCCCTATCGATAACTATCCCATCCATGATTGGATTGACTAATTCCCTAACCATTGATGCTTCTTGCCTAACCCTGGTGAACCAGGCCAGAAATCATCCTATATGCTGATTTTCTTCATATATATTTTTTGCTTGTAAGCCCTTGAGCTCTTGATTTCCTCTAACATAAAAAATTCCCACAGCTCTTCTTTGGCCTTAGCCAAATTCTGTACAGTAGCTGGGGCCTACCAGCTCCGATGTTAGCCCTTGAGACTGAATCAACCGCCGCTTGGAGTGAAGTAATTTGTATTCTACAATTCTTACTTTGCCAAGCCTGATGGGCACTAATATAGCCCCTTGCTGCAGCTTTAAATGCCTCCCATACAGAAAAAATGGAGGCAGTATCGCGAATTGCCCAAAAGAAATACTGGATGAACTGGCTCATGTCGGTGAGTCATTCCTTACTGGCTAACAAAGACTGATCGTGTTGCCACCTAGGATTCACCCTCCTAGGCCCCGCTACCTTAATCGTGATCACAACCTCTGAATGGCCAGAAAAAGCATTGGCCCAGATATCAGAATTAAGCCTGTCAATACACTGGGAGACAAAAAACAAATCAGTATGAGATGCAATATGATATCGTTGTGAAAAACAGGTAAATTGAATAGGGCTAGGATGATCATACCTCCAAGCATCAAATAGAGCAAAATCATTTTTAATTACTTCTAAGTTTTTACTCGGCTTCAGTTGTTTTTTTGACTAATTTGAAGTATCCAATACTAAGTCCTGAATAAAGTAACAATCACCCCCAAAACTAATGGGCCAACCGCCTCCATCACCACCTAATAATTTGGTGACAAAGCGTCTGGGTCAACAACTATGGGGCATAATAATTAACCAGGTTTAGAGGAGCGCCATTGACTTGCACCTTCAAACATAACCACCTGCCCTGGGGGGTCTCAAATCATATCACAAACCTCGCAATCATTGAACCTTACCCAAAACAGTTGCCACATCCCTTACCGCTAAACCTGCGGAAGCATAAAACACTTGCCCAAAACTTTTCGGTATATGAATTTTAGGGCTATTGGTCTTCAAATGTGTTTCCTGCCAGTAAATAACATCTAGACGGAAAGCCCCTAGCCAACGTAACACTCCCAGATATTTCTGTCTGTTTGACATGCCGTTTGTTACAAGAAACACATCTAAATTCACATCCCATTGCAACTAACAAATATCAGACCGATTTTTAAGAAACTACCCCACACCTAGACAGTAATACAACCTTAGACTCTTTTCTATAATACACCCAATTAAGAAACTCCTCCCCACCCGGGACATTTAAAAAATGACCTTGCACAGAAGTATGCTCGGTAGTACAAATCTACTCTCAAATCTGCTCTTTTTGTATTACGTGGACCCCCTCCCCACCATTCAGCACTACGTATTTATACACAAATCTGCTCTTTTCGCATAGTGTGAACCCTCCCTCCCAGCAAATCCACCCTTCCTCCAGAAATGGGAGATCCACCTCAGACATGCACCAATGACAAACAGAAAGAAAGAAAAACGTAAACGCCCCCCGCAGGTGGGGAATTGCTTGCATTAGCATACCTGCCATGTAGCACCTTAAATTGGGTGCCATGACTGTGGCGACCCAAACCCCCCTCCCCCACAACCACTGTAGCACTAGACATTCATCCTTTTCTCTCCTCCGCCCCCTTTTAAAAAAAAAAAAAACATTTTCAAGCAGTTGTTGAACTAACAGAGTGGAAACCAAGCTAAGTCAGTGCATGAATATAGGCGTTCGAGATTTCATGGAGAAACTGCTGAGCCTCCACCACATTAGTAAATAGATGGAATTTTCCCTTGGCCAGAATTTTCAATTTTGTTTGCTGCACAATTGACGCTTGCAAGCCCTGGGCCTTAAAAAGATGCATCAGTTTCAAGAAGTCTTTCCTCCTGCGTGCAGCTGAGACAGTCATATCAGAAAAATGTGTCACTGGGGGATCTCAGGTGTGGAGAATTGTTTACGCTTGATAGCCTCTGCCAGCACCCTTTCCTTAATCCGATAATCCATAAAGTTGACCAAAATAGTGCACTGGAATTTAGCGCTAGGAAAGCGATGACCCGGTACATGACTGGCCCTGATTATCGACAAATCCCCAGAAAAACCTGAAATAACCTGAGATTGGATAAAAGAGTCGACCCATTGAGAGACTTGCTGACCTTCACAGCCCTCTCGGACCCCAACAATTCGTAAATTGGATCACCGGGAGTGATTTTCCAGCTCCTCCAGTTTGGCCTTAAAAGATACATTCTGTTTCTCAAACTGGGATACAAGCTTCTGAGTCAATACTACTTGATCTTCCAGCTGTGACACTCTGGCCTCTGCCTCCTTCAGACTCTCCAGGAGCTGAGTCATCGCCTGCTCAATTTTATCAAGCCTCACATGAAGAGCCCTACCTGAGCGGCCTGTGATGCCTTCAGTCCTCTGATCTCATCATTGCGGAAGGGTTGAGGAGTTGGAGGAGAAGTGACAGAGGTAGATGCTATTCTAGCCAGCTCCCAGGAGGTAACGGTTGTTTCATAGTTTCTCCATTTACATCTTGTGTGACCTATGGTGTCCCATTAACTGGGATTTGGTGCAAAGTAAAAAAAAAACACCTGAGATTGATAAAATCCTACCTTGAGAGATAAAGACAGTGCAACGTGGATTGATAAAAGAGGCAAGTTTGGAGCATTTTCAATAAAAGACGTAAAAGAAGTGACAGCAATAAATATGGCATAAAGTAGCGATAAAGAAGCAAAACAAACTGCTAAAGCAGAATCATTATTTAAAGACGTAACACAATCTTAAAACAAAGCAGTAACCAGCAAAATAAGAACATAGTGGGGAGAATATTGATTAAACAAAAAATGGTAGAAAGGGAAAATACAGAAATAAAGAAACAGAATAAATAAATGCTGGGGTGTTTTTGTTAACAATATATCTATGAATATAATAAGTCCTCCAAAGGTTGAAAATCTAGAAACACGAGACCCCCAAAGATTGAGGATCACTTTGATACCATATCACCAGACAACTACTGGAAAATTATTGGAATACTAAGGTAAACATATTTTACAATTCTCTGCCTGTCAATAAGATACATATATTTATTAAACACATTAATAAGATCTTACAGGAAGTACAGGTGTTGGATCATTACTGTAAGAAACATTAACAGAAGAGTTAAAGAAGTATATGGAAGAACGTAAACACAGGATTCACAGACAAGAGGAAGAAGAAAATGCATGCAAACAGAGGAAATTCCAGGGGTAATTCTGGACAGACTTGCCAAGAACAGGATGCAAGACACTACATTACAACATCAGCAGTTGATTCAAGTGATGGTGAGCAGACCGCAAGTGGACAAAATGATTTAAGATCCAAACTCTCACTGTTAGATGATATCAGATTACTGTATGAAAACCAGAAGACGTGTGGAATAAGCTCAGCATGAGGGGAAGAAAGATGAAGAGGAGCAGGGAAGCAAGGGGACGGAGAGAGAGAGACGCCTAAAAGCAAAAAGATGGGTATGTGAAAGAGAATACAAAAATGATGAGAATAAACCTATCTAGTTTTGATCCTGGTGCACAGGAAATGGCAGTTATAAGTAAAGGGTACATTTCTGCCTGCTGGGCTCATTGAGAGTCACATTTGTTTGTTTTGACCTCTTGGAGACTCAAATTCACTCGCAAAAATACAATCTACAAGAAAAATCAAACCAGCAAGATTGTTATTAGATAAGTAAGAAACATACCAAAATTAGAGACAAAGAATGAATATCAGAAAACTGAAGATTTATAATTATTATAGGGCTTACATGGATTAGAAAGAAAAGTAAATAAGTCAGACACCTTTCTTTGTTAACAAAAGTTATCATCAAGATTTTAGGAGCAGAAAATAGTGGAATTAAAGTTAAACATCTAGATTATGTTCACGTTTGCTAGCAGAGAGCACAAGTGACCTATGCCAAGAGGTAGTATGAATGAACTGGAGAAAGTGAAAATATAGAAATCATAACAATGACAATTTGCAAGGAAAGAAAGAGAAGTCTTTAACAAATTACAAACAGTTGAAACAATAGAGATCAAACCCTCTAACAAAAGTAGCAATAGTCTTATTGTGGGCAGATAGCCATGCAGCAGAAGCTCAGAGACAACTGAAAGATGAAACCTGTTATGAAAAATTGAGTTACAATCCCACTAACGAATTTGAAGAGTGGTATGAACAACAATTAATAATTTGGAAGAACTGAAACTAATACATGAGGAAGACTGTAGATTTCTGAATACTAAAGAGGCAATAACTCCGTCCATGTATCTATCTCCTTTAAAAAAATGCATAACCTGAAGAATCCTGTAGGAAGTCTGATTCTTTTTGCAAAAGGCCCTCCCTTTGAAAATACATCAATAAATGTTGATTCTTTTCTGGCTCTAATAATGAAAAAGTTTGCATTATGCTTGCAAATCACTACCGATCTGTTTATCCTTTTACAGAATATATCATGGTTTGGTACTTACAAATTACAATTACTCACTATGAATGTGATATCTCTTTATACAAGAATTATACATGTGGTTTTACTGAACTCAAGGGGAATTTTTAAAGAAAACAAACTATTTTGAGACAGTCAGACGCTAGAAAAAACAATACAGATCTTACTAAAAAGATATTATTAAATTGTGATATATTCGACAAAACACAGGACCACCATGGGAGCTTTGTTCTACCAAAGTCTGCTAACCTTATAATTTGGTAACAAAAAGCAGTGGACTGAGGGAATCGAGGTGTCAATTGAGGAAAATATGACTCAGGCTCATCAGTGATTATAATATGAGATGAAAACTCTAATGAATTTGAGGATTTTTTCAAAAGAATAATAAACAACAAATGTAACCTTAGGTTAACACATGAGATCAGTATCTCGAAAGTCATATTCTTAGATAGGGAGATGTCCCTTCTCACAAACCGAAGAATTCCTCAAAATCACCAGTTATGGTGCTTCCCACACAATGCACTCCACAACTCATGCACTCCCATGTTCTTCTCTTTGTGGATAGCTTTTTATGTTCTTTGAATGCCGTTGCCTAAGGTCTCTATTGAGCATGGCAGGGTGTGGGTTATGGTTTGCACTGTACCTTACATAGCACAACAGACGAACTTTAGGGATTTTTCGGTTTCGAATTCACTGAATAATAACTAACTTTTACTTTGCTTTGTTTCAGTAACCTTTGAGGGGTTTTTATAATGCAACACGTTAATTTGCTATGTACCCATTATGCGATGCACACAGCCTTTGGGCAGGCCCTGAACCTTCATGGCATGCAGTGAGGATTGGTCTCATGGTCTGCCTGATGTGCACTCTGTTTAATTTGCACCAAAGTTATTAGTGAATTAAACTTTTATTTTGCCATTTATCTCCCCCCAACACCTGATGAATCTGATCTACTTGACATACACAGAAAGCATAATATATATATGTATGTATATATATATATATATATATATGTGTGTGTGTGTGTGTGTGTGTGTGTGTGTATATATATACACATATATATCCTGCTTGTACTATATGTTGGTTCATTAAAGGGTGTCAAATATGCTAGCAAGTCAACACATCTTTGGCCTCCTCTTTTTTAAAAGGCTGACCCAAATGGTCCTGCATGAAATTGATAAAACCAAAAATAGTCAAAAGATGTCACGTTTCTGACAAACATCACACAGGGCTATCAAATAGTGCCAAAGTTATTTTTAATCAAAAACATGTTCACCCCTCCCCTTTAGCTCTGCTCCCCACTTCCTCGTTGGATATGCACTGAACTTGAAATACCTGCACTGGGTGAAACTTGCTAATGGTAGGCCAGATTTGTTGCAGATTCATCAAACGGTGTTAAAGTTATAAACAAATGAAAGTTGTATTGCCCCCTATTTAACGTTGGACCCTTGATGGATTGGCACAAAACATGGCAAACCAATACAAATACAATATTTTGAAGCTTGGCATCCAGGGGTTGTAAAAGGGGTTCTGCGGTTCATTATTAATCATAATTAGGAGAGGGCATTAAAGGGATGTCCCCTCTTAATGGTGATTCCGAATTAACAGATCAATGGTTTCAGACCTCAGTCATGCATAAAAAGCTATTGAAATGTTATCCACTCCTGAGCTGAAGTGGTAATTAATTCAGAAAGGGGAGCCTGTTCCCTTGGGACAGCCTCCCCTATGGGAATCATGTCGTGAGGCTGCAGAGGGTAGCAGGCAGATAGGCGAACCCTTGTCTCCTTATACTGATGTATTTACAGATGGAAAACATTTTAAAGCAGCACCTGTCCCTTTAACGATTATGTGCTGCTTTTCAGACAGTATGTTTGGGAATGCAACTCAAAGGAAGGTGTCTGCCACCCCGTGCATGCCACCATCCATCAATGCCTGCCTTCACAGCCATTCACATGGAGTTGAAAATAAGGGCACGCCTAATCATTATTCACTAGCTGATGGGTTCATAGCCCTCTGCAATTAGGGATATTGCAATGCAACCTATTAAGGCAAAGTCACACTGTAAAATGATAGGCAGGTTGCAAAACCCAGGTGCAATTTGCACCTACCACTGCCCCCCCTTTCTATACATACACCAGGCCCTCAGTTATTTACCAATTTATTATTTTTAGTATGTGTGTCTATATCTCTGTATCTTTCTTGTTCAGTCTCTGTTTATTTTTAGCTGTATCTCCTTTGCAAGATGTTTTTAATTTCTCTTCTATAGGTGCTTTACTTCTCCCTGTAAGATGTTATTTTATTTTACCCTTTCTTGTGCGTATTTGTACCTCTGGGTGTGCATATCTCTTTATCGGGATGCCCCTTATGTATGCGCGTGTGCGTGTGCTCACCTCTCCGCCTTTGGGCACAGATATGTGTCTCGCTCTTATCTCTGAATGCGACGCATTCCTCTGGTCTCCCCAGAGGGCTGGGAAAGCCTGCCATGATCAGCAGTGCCCTTTGGTTGGAGATGAGATATCCTTCCCAGCAGAGCACTTCCAGAGCTCTCCTCACAGCACTGCAGGTATTATCCATCCTGACACCGGCCTCATGCAATCAAGGGAAGCGGCACAGTGCAAATAGAAGGAGGGGGGCGGCTGCTGCAGCCCCCCGGCCCCGCAGAGAAGCAGTCAGCACGTGGTCCTATTTAATTAGAGGGGCACAAAGGAAGGATTAATCCCTTCTGCTGGCGCGCTTTGAGTCTGTGAAAGGAGTTACGTTTACGAAATGTTTCCCGAATTTCGTGTTACAAAAAAATTCTCGATACTACACGTTATACCATTTTATGGATTTTCGTACGAGAAACTCCATCATGCAGTTGATGTTTTCCTGAAAAACATTTGCTTTTCAAATCACCCTCCGGCCGTATCTGCCATGAGACCCTATTATACGCAAAATGCCTGCTTGCATGAAAAAAGTCACAATAGGCCGCGCAACACATTGGGCCTGATTCTAACTTTGGAGGACGGTGTTAAACCGTCCCAAAAGTGGCGGATATACCACCTACCGTATTACGAGTCCATTATATCCTATGGAACTCGTAATACGGTAGGTGGTATATCCGCCACTTTTGGGACGGTTTAACACCGTCCTCCAAAGTTAGAATCAGGCCCATTGCTCGCTAAAAGCATAACCACTAATATTTCATGGAATTTTAAAAAATTGCAAAATAAACCCTATGCTATTTTTGCACACTCCTTAATGCCACAGTGGTTCCTGGCAACACTGACGCCATTCTTCATGGAAGAGTATATTATGGATCACCACACCCTTCCACGGTGACTGAATGTGATTATCTGGGAGAGCCCTTCAAGAACGAGGCCTACCATACTGTGATTATTAATCACTAGAACCCCCCACACTGCTCTCACCTTCAAGGGTCACCGACCTCTACCTCGCGTACCTCTCTTAAATTTGCTTTGGACTGCGCAGTGCCATTATCCTCAAAGTTTTCTCTGCTGTACCGGAGGAAAATCATCCAACATTAGCCCAGTGCCACTATCTTTAAGAGAATCTCCGTTGTACCTGTAGTGTGAATGTTACCATCCTTAAAGCTCTTTACCCAGTGCTCTAAAGCTGACACCCTGGTGGGCCTCAGGGCAGCACCTTCTGTACTGAGATTCTAAAGCATCTGTGGGCAGGCTGCAAGGACTGCCAGCTTTCATGGGTTCTTGCCAGTGCTGCTTCAGTCCTGCGAGTCTTAAAAGCATGTCAACAATGCCAGTATTGCCATCTTCTTTTAGAATCTTTAGGCCTGATTCGGAAAATATTAGAAGCGTAATTTGTGCATTCAACTACACCTGCCCCCTTTAATGAAAGCAGGGATTAAAAAGATGTCTCAGAACACATACATTGATGTACCTACAATTATTATCCACAAAATCACACACTTAAAATTCCTACGAGCAAAATGTGCACATACCATGGCGCTGTTAACTTGCCACAATTGGAACTTTACATGCATACATGCATATGTTAGAAAGCCTGTCAATGTCAACATACAAGCAATACCAAATCATGGAAAAATCAGTGGCTGAGCTCTAAGATCAGTGTAAAGTTTTTTTAAGAAAGGGGACTCTTTCATGATTGTATTATCGTGACCTAAATTACTAGGATGTATGTGGCAAATGCAGTGCCTGTCTTCGTGCAATGGCACTTATCTGATTTAGACACTTCTTCAGCATACTGTGCACTTCATCAGAGGTGCAGGAGACACTACATTTCTGAGGGGGACAGGGACAGCTTTGGGAACTCTACATTGACCCTGTACAAATTGACTGTGGTCCGCGAGCAGTAGGCTCCAATAACCGTACAAAATCACATAGTTCTGAAATGAAAAAGTGTAGTAGTGTTAAAGGAGGCATGTAATCATAGTTTGACAGTATTATTTATTGGGTTTTACATTCTGCAATGCAATTAGAAAATATGTTTAAAAAAAACGTACCCTTTCATCTTCATTCACCAAGCAAGCAAAGGTTGGAGGGTAATAAAGGAATAATAAACAAAATGTTCTCGGTGACCATTCCAAAACATTAAAATGCAAATAGATTATTCAGATACAATTTATGTCGAAATAGCTCCAAAAAGCTCAAATGATAGTCAATGTTTCCAGTAGATCGAGACTTATGTGCAATTTGAAGCTGAACACAAGGTACCTCAGGTCCGTTACATCAATCAGATCTGTCTGGGTCAAAGATTTTACTTTCTGACTTAAGTGCTTTAAATCTCAATCAATCATAGGAGTAGATTTCGAAAGGCCCCTTTTGAAAATGGCACTTCTTGGGGAATTTTCCTAAAACCTTTAGCTTTTTCCTCCAAGTCTTTGCTGGCTTGCTGTATATGTCCTTAGGACTCTGGACATTTCTCCACTGTATGGCAGTGGGAAAATGTGTGTGCCCTTCCTATCTATGCTAGGAATGGGCGGGTATGGGCATGGTTAAGGTGCTGTACCCAGGTGGACCTTGTAAAAAAGATATCCCAAATACCCTGGGCAGGTACAGGCATGGCAACTAGGAAGACTTTGCACTGTGTGCGCCATCCCTAGAAGACTATGTCAACCATGTCTCAGGCCCAATTGGATGGGCCGGCGGGGACGCTAGTGTGCCTGTGCTCAAGGTGGCAGCCCCTATGCAGGGGCCAACCCTGAGCCAACCTTACGTCACCCTGGGAGGACCCAAATGATGTGGCAGTGGATAGGCATTGGGCAGGGCAGGTATATGAAGGGCACTCTGCTCTGATAGGGAAGACTCCCTCATGGGTTCCCCTACCCGGGCGGCCGGCCATGTCCATGGGATTGGCCAGTCCCCTAGTAGTGGCATTTGAAGCCTAGGGACTGTCCCCCCATAGGTGCAGGGTGGAAGTGCACATGCATGTCCTCTATTGGGAAAGAGGTGCGCTGACCAACATGGGCGAGACCAACCATGGCAGGCTGCAGGGTGTGCTTTCGTGCTAGAAGACCTTTAGAGGTGCAGAACCTGGCTCAATAGGCCCGGGTGTGCCCCCCCCACATGATGGTGGTTTTATATACATTGAGTCTGGTATAGCTGGCCTCTAGGTGCCTAACAGCACCAGGGCACCATACCTATAGTGAGTCTGGCTCCAGCCAATGTGCACATACTGGCACACAGGTGGTTTTCCATATAGATATTGGTTCTGGCATCACATGCCACAGTGTGAACACTTGCACATGGGTATTCTAAATTAGGGGTTGAACCTGTTAGCGAAGGCCAGCATAGGCTCACTTGTCCCCTTGTGGTCGCTACAACCTAAGTGTCCAGTCTGCCTCTGCATGCTTGAATGTGCGCCAGGGCACATGTGCCTACGGGGTGCAGAACACCCATGCATGTTTCCACTGTCCATGAGAGCTGCTCTGCCCATAAGGTAACATGAGAGAAAAGAGTCTTATTAGGTCTGCCTGCAATAGGCAATTGCAGAGGAGCAGCTTCATGACGTTTGGTGTCATTGGATTTAGAGGGGGTAACCCCCTCTAATGGTGCAGGTGCTTTTATTAATAATGTACCAGAAATGCCACTTCTAGGAAGTGGGCATTTCTAAATTCTAAAAGGCTTCACGTGTCCTGCAAATTCAGCTTCATGCCTCTGGTTGCGGGGGAAGAGCACACTTGTGTATTCCCCAAGCGACAGCTATAAAACTTGGGCATCCAGAATGGCCGACCCCTGCCATTCAGGGCCTGGGATATATGATTGGAGGGAGAGGTTTCTGACACTTGGCCTCTTGGAGCCAGAGCATGGCTCCACTAAAGATAAAGATCTACATTCCACATCCTCGGGGCAGGTGGGAGGAAATTTAGGGGAGACATCTGTGGTTCAAAGAAGAAACCTTTGAACCACCCCTAACTTCAAAGGCACATGTTAGCATAACTAGGGGTACTTTCCTTCAGCAAGGCAGAGTTGCATCTATGGTGACACAGGACCAGTGCTGCTGGACCCTGTTTTGTGCACTGCTAGAAGAATCTGTTGTGCATGGGAGGATAACTGTCTGAGGAAGGGATCCGAGTACCCTTCCTGTGTTGTGGATGGCCTGGGCCGACTGCCTGCTGCTGTGTCGCAACTGGAGATGTTCTCTCCAAGGGCAGGTCGGCTGCTCCCTGTTCTCTGCAGAGGTCTCAGGGACATCAATGACCTCCTGTGAGGGATTTACATCATCTGCCGGTACCATCTGGAGAACGGTACCCTCTGCAGCTCCTACTTCATATGCTGGACTCCACAGGGCAGCAGTGGCATGAGCATGGATGAAGTATTGTCTGGAGATTTGAATTACCCAGTGCAGAGCCTGCAAGTACTGTCCGCACTCAGGTGACTGGCCCTTCATTATGGAGACCACTGCATGCCGAGATGTCTTGTGGCTGTACACTGCCTTTATGGTACAGCTCAACTTGCATCGAAATGTGTGACCGGAGAATTTGGTGCGACTAAAGTCATCATGCACCAGACATTGTGCCCCATTCCAGGGAGTTACGTAAACGAGGTACGTAAACGAAGTTCCTTGTGTGACCGGAGGATCTGTACCAGGTCAAGTCATTGAGCGCTAGATGTTGTGCCTCATACCAGAGACGTGCAGGATTTACGTTCTTCGTGGTTGCGTCCAAGAGTGTCTGCTGAAGTTCAAGTCTTCATGCACCAGACTAGTGCCTCCTCCTGAGGAGGTACCACATTGGGAATTCTCTATTGTCGGGCCGTTTCAGGTAATAGGGCCCATGGCATTGTGCCTCATTTTTGTGGAGGTACAGCACTGAGCACTTTTCAAGTAGGAGCATAACCGTCTGTTGCAACTCAAGACTTTGTGCACCAGACAAGGAGCCTCCTTGTAAAGGGGGTGCGGAACTAGTAACTCGTTGTGTGCAACTGGAATTGTCGAGGGTGATTGAAGTCAAAATGCCCTGACGGTGCACCTCCGTTCTGGAGGTGCTGAAATTGGTTACTATTTGTAACGCTGACTGCCTGGTGGGGCTGGGTGCCATAGTGGCTAACTGGTGGCCCCAGTGACTTTCCCCCTGTGTGTTGCAGACCTCTGAGTGAACCTCCTACTGGGAGCCAAACCATCTCCTTGCTAATTGGTGCCGGATCGGTTGTTGTCTTTCCTTCCTCTGCTCCCATCTTGTCCCCAGGATCCTGAGTACTGTGACCAGGGCCGCCAGCAGCCTAGTATCCAGGGGGTACTATTGTTTGTAGTGGGGTGGGATAGCTGAAGCTGGTTGGAGGGTGGAGGGCGGTTTGGGACCCAGGGTACCTGCAAACACAGTGACACAAGCCGCATAATCAGGGCACCACATTAGGGTGCCGGGAGTGTATGTGTACGAGTGTGGGTGTGCACAAGCCAATTGATACCTGTCGCATTGCCCAGCGGTACAGAGTGGAATGTGTGGGAGTGAGTTCAAGTAAATGCGAGGGCAGCACCTTGGTGCTGCTGGTCACGTTCTCCCACCAGGGGATTCCTGAGGATGGCATTACAATTTGATAGGGCTATGTGAAAGTGTTACAACCCTTGTATGTACTTATTGCTGCTGGTGTTAGGAAAAAGAGTGCATCCTGAATTTAACTGTTACATCAAAGTTGGTAAACTTTAGGGAGGGTCTTGTGCTGACAACTTTTGCCACTGCATGAGGGTGCGGGGAGGGTACATATTGTTTTCTCACTTGTAAATATTGTTGTTGGTGTTACACACAGTTGGGCCGAACATTGTGAACTCTATTGCTAAACGTGATTTGTGCCCAGATTTTCATGATACTCCTGCTGTGTTGACACTATGGCCCTCATTCTGACCCTGGCGGTAGGCTACCGCCAGGGCCAACGGGGGCGGGAGCACCGCCGACAGGCCGGCGGTGCTCCCGAGGGCATTCTGACCGCGGCGGTTCAGCCGCGGTCAGAAAGGGTAAACCGGCGGTCTCCCGCCGGTTTACCGCTGCCCCAGTGAATCCTCCATGGCGGCGGAGCGCGCTCCGCCGCCATGGGGATTCTGACTCCCCCTACCGCCATCCCGTTCCCGGCGGTCCTCCCGCCGGGAACAGGATGGCGGTAGGGGGTGCCGCGGGGCCCCTGGGGGCCCCTGCCGTGCCCATGCCAATGGCATGGGCACGGCAGGGGCCCCCGTAAGAGGGCCCCGCAAAGTATTTCAGTGTCTGCTAAGCAGACACTGAAATACGCGACGGGTGCTACTGCACCCGTCGCACCCCTGCAACTACGCCGGCTCTATTCTGAGCCGGCGTCCTCGTTGCAGGGGCATTTCCTCTGGGCCGGCGGGCGCTCTTTTGGAGAGCGCCCGCCGGCCCAGAGGAAATGTCGGAATGGCCGCCGCGGTCTTTTGACCGCGGTGCGGTCATTCGGCGGTGACCGCATGGCGGGCGGCGACCGCCGCCCGCCGCGGTCGGAATGAGGGCCTATGTATGTTGAATACAATATTTATGTACCTACACAGTGTATGAAGTCTCATTTGTGCCATTCAGCGTAGTTGTGGTGGTGAAGTGCTGTGTTGTTCTTTACACATTGCCTCTGTGATAAGCCTGACTTCTCTGTGCCAAGTTACCTACGGATGAGCGCAGGTGATACAGCTAGAGTAATCACCCAACCCTGATGGGAGTGGCATGATTCTACTTGGATGGGGCCATGCCGCAACCAACCAAAACGTGCCACCTCCAATAGGCCCCTATGGCCTCAAGAAAGGCACTTAGAGACTCACAAGTTGTCAGGCAGAGCCCACCAGGAGGGTCCAGTCTAGGTCCAGATGCCACTGGACAGTTGCAGGGAAGGCCTCTTGTAGTTTCTTGTATCCCTTTAGCTTGAACAGCAGGTCAGTCGTATGACCCTTGAAGTCTACTTCTTTGTCCTGGGTACAAGAGGGCACTAGTCCAGGCCACAGGTAGCAAGTCCAGTCCACTTCTGGTCTTCCTTAGGTTCACAAGCACTCTATAGAGGGTGACTGGAGGTGCCATAGTTAAGCCTAGCACAAACTAGTGGGTGGGAATGACTCCTGGCATGCTCTTGACAACTGGAGAAAAGTTCCAATGACCTTCCCTACCCAATCTGGGAATTTTTAAGATTGCAAATGTCTTCGCCACAGTAAACTTGAGAGCTGGGGCTGTGTGGGCAATATACTGTGGTAATCCTAGTGTCCTCTCACATCTAAAATCCAGTTTCAGGCAGCCACTGTACACCCAATAAATCCAGGGACAGATGTCTGGTAGGACAAAAGCAGGGGGTTCCAGCAACCAGGCAGTGGATACACAAGAGTTGTCTAGAGATCTTGTTTTCATCCACTGAAGTGCTCTCCAAGTGCCATGCGTAAAACCCAGAGACAGAAATCTGGTAAGACAAAAACAGGGTTTTCCACTAACCAGACAGTGGATACACAAGAATTGTCTTAGCATCCCGTTTTTGCCCTTTAAAGTGCACTTCAAGGGGTGCATTTAAAATCCAGAAGACCTGTCAAGCAGGGTTTTCATACTCAAGCAGCATTTGACAATGATACTCGCAGCCCACTCCCTGCATAATCTGTGAGATTCAGGTGAGTTATCTCTGCTCATTCGGCCCGACCATGTTAATCACAACTGATCTATTGTGTAGCTCCTGGGAGGAATTTCTGAAGTATTCAAATGCTAATCACTGGCTGGGTAAGTGTCACAGGCTTGTGAGTGCAGATGAGACTTGGTTATTCAGCAAGTCTAAAGGCTTCTTTAGAGCAAGAAAATGTTTTAATTCTCAGAATTATTTGAAGCGTCTTGGAGTCAATGAATTATTCTTTTTTGAGAGGCACCCTAAGGTAGTTACCGATTTTGAAAGTTTTCACAAAGTACTGCCTGAATGTGTATTACTAAAAAGAGAAAAAACATTGAAAGCACTGTAACTATTTAAACACAGAGGGGCAAATTTCTGCCTTTTCATTCAATACAGCACAGCAGTAGGAGAGAGTAGAACAGCACTATACTGGTACCTACTTTGTCTCTCCCTATGGTGCTGCACTTTTGGCTGTCTTGCTTCAATGCACGCACCCTTCAACTACAGTGCAAGGATGTGTATCATGGCAAGCATAGGTTGTGTAATGGAAGGGTGAACTTCCACTACAAAAAAACTATGGCCCTCATTCTGACCCTGGCGGTCGGCGGAGAGGCGGCGGTCGGACCGCGAACAGACCGGCGGTATTAAAAATGGCATTCTGACCCTGGCGGGAACCGCCAACACAGCCCGCCAACTTAACACTCCGACCGCCACAGCGGTACAAACAAACAGCGCGGCGGTTCCCGCCAACAGCCCGGCGGCAGACAAAGTACCGCCCACCCTATTACGACCCACCAATCTGCCACCTTTTCCGGGGCGGGAGCACCGCCGATAAGAACACGGCGGAAACAGACTACGAACGGGAAAACGCTCACCTCTACGCACTCCACGGGAGATTCCGGCAGTATGGAGCCAGAGTTGCAGGTCATCCCCGCACTCCTATTCCTCCTCATATACCAGGAGCACGCCCGGCGGCGCGGAAGACATCGGTGAGTACTGCACCTACGACACAGGGGAGGGAAAAGATTACCGGCACACACCCACCCACCCACACCCACTACAACACACACATCAATGCATTCCCACAGATCACTGTCACAACCCACAAACCACCCCCCTCCGAAATAATGCAAAGACCAAAAGAAGAGATCATAAACGGCCAGATATATTGAAATAAACTATGTACAAAATATATACAGCTACTAAATGTAGTCCAACCACTGTCCGTGGATCACAGGGGTCCTGTGCAAAGGGGCAAGGCCCAGTCCCACGACAAGAACTCCACGGAGAGAACACTGCAGGGGCATCAGAAAGAAAATAGGACAGGCACCTCAGGGGGAAGGGAAGGGGGGGCACCTCAGCCACTTGAGTACACGACGCCAGATCCACGAGGGGACTCCATGACCACTGGGCCATCCTGGGGAGAGCAAAGCCACAGTCCATACAGTCCATACAGTGGGTGGCCTGCCCACTGGGCCATCCTGGGGAGAGCAAAGCCACAGTCCATACAGTCCATACAGTGGGTGGCCTGCCCACTGGGCCATCCTGGGGAGAGCAAAGCCACAGTCCATACAGTCCATACAGTGGGTGGCCTGCCCACTGGGCCATCCTGGGGAGAGCAAAGCCACAGTCCATACAGTCCATACAGTGGGTGGCCTGCCCACTGGGCCATCCTGGGGAGAGCAAAGCCACAGTCCATACAGTCCATACAGTGGGTGGCCTGCCCACTGGGCCATCCTGGGGAGAGCAAAGCCACAGTCCATACAGTCCATACAGTGGGTGGCCTGCCCACTGGGCCATCCTGGGGAGAGCAAAGCCACAGTCCATACAGTCCATACAGTGGGTGGCCTGCCCACTGGGCCATCCTGGGGAGAGCAAAGCCACAGTCCAAACAGTCCATACAGTGGGTGGCCTGCCCACTGGGCCATCCTGGGGAGAGCAAAGCCACAGTCCAAACAGTCCATACAGTGGGTGGCCTGCCCACTGGGCCATCCTGGGGAGAGCAAAGCCACAGTCCATACAGTCCATACAGTGGGTGGCCTGCCCACTGGGCCATCCTGGGGAGAGCAAAGCCACAGTCCAAACAGTCCATACAGTGGGTGGCCTGCCCACTGGGCCATCCTGGGGAGAGCAAAGCCACAGTCCAAACAGTCCATACAGTGGGTGGCCTGCCCACTGGGCCATCCTGGGGAGAGCAAAGCCACAGTCCATACAGTCCATACAGAGGGTGGCCTGCCCACTGGGCCATCCTGGGGAGAGCAAAGCCACAGTCCATACAGTCCATACAGTGGGTGGCCCGCCCACTGGGCCATCCTGGGGAGAGCAAAGCCACAGTCCAAACAGTCCATAACAGACCCCACTGCCACTGGAGGAGGCAAGTTGGCCAGAGGACATCCTGCAGCCCTGCGCGAGATAGATCCTGCCCTGCCACGTCTGCCAAAGGGCCAGCGGTTCTTGCCTTGAAGGGCCCAGTCCAGCGGTTCTTGAGACGGCGGGGCCCAGTTCAGCGGTTCTTGCCTTGAAGGGCCCAGTTCAGCGGTTCTTGAGACGGCGGGGCCCAGTTCAGCGGTTCTTGAGACGGCGGGGCCCAGTTCAGCGGTTCTTGAGACGGCGGGGCCCAGTTCAGCGGTTCTTGAGACGGCGGGGCCCAGTTCAGCGGTTCTTGAGACGGCGGGGCCCAGTTCAGCGGTTCTTGCCTTGAAGGGCCCAGGTCAGCGGTTCTTGAGACGGCGGGGCCCAGTTCAGCGGTTCTTGCCTTGAAGGGCCCAGTTCAGCGGTTCTTGAGACGGCGGGGCCCAGTTCAGCGGTTCTTGAGACGGCGGGGCCCAGTTCAGCGGTTCTTGCCTTGAAGGGCCCAGGTCAGCGGTTCTTGAGACGGCGGGGCCCAGTTCAGCGGTTCTTGCCTTGAAGGGCCCAGTTCAGCGGTTCTTGAGACGGCGGGGCCCAGTTCAGCGGTTCTTGAGACGGCGGGGCCCAGTTCAGCGGTTCTTGAGACGGCGGGGCCCAGTTCAGCGGTTCTTGGCTTGAAGGGCCCAGGTCAGCGGTTCTTGAGACGGCGGACGGTCTATGGCCAACTGCTAATTGCATGGTGGTGCCCTCCTGGGCAGCGGGGATGGTGCTCCTTCACTGCCCACCTGGGCTGTGGGTGGTGGGGCCCTCCTGGCCAGCTGGGCTGGGTCCTCCCTGGGCAGCGGCTATGGGGGTGGTGGGCTCTCCCGGGGCAGCGGCTATGGGGGTTGTGGGCTCCTCCTGGGCAGCAGGCCTGCTGCCTGACCTCTCCAACTTGCTGCCCTTGCCCTCCTTAGTCGTCGGCCTGTGGCCCTTGCCTCCCTTTGGAGCTGTGGCTGGTGACTGTCTCTGGGTGGTGTCCGGGGGGGATGTAGAAGGCGGGCTCCTGCGGCGCCCCTTCCGCCTTCTGCTCCTCTTCCCAGGGGGTGGGCTGGCTGTCCCCTTGCTGCTGGGTGAAGATCCAGACATGCGGGCTGGCGGGCTCCAATACCCCTGCACCCTTGTCAAGGGGGCTGCAGGGCTGGTGGTGGCTGAGGTGCTCTTCTTACCCCGACGAGAAGGAGGGGGGGGCTCAGGGTCAGGAAAGAAGTTAGTAGTGGCGAGGAAGAGCTTCTTGGGACAATGGAGAGTGGTAGGTACAGTGGGAATGGGAGTGGAGGGAGAGGATGTGGTTGTAGGTGAGTCACGTTTGCTGTCTTTGGGTGCAGGTGCAGGAGGGATAGGCTGTCGTGAGGTGGATGGCTGTTGGGTGGGTGGGTGGCTGCGTTTGTGTGGTGTGGAAGAGGGGGTGACAGACACAGTGGGAGAGGACACAGGGGACGTGTAAATGGCAGTGGGGGTGGTGACTGCACGTGTGCGGACTGGAGTGGAGGGTGTGCTGGTGATGGAAACACTGGCTGATGGTGAGTTGAATGGAGGTGTGAGTGTAGACGTCACAGGGAGGGAGGAGGGAGACGAGGAGGTGGGGGTCACAGAGGTGGTAGTGACTGTTGGCATGTCTGCATCGGAATGTTGCGTGTGTGAATGTCTGGGTGATCTGTGGTGCTTATGTTTGGATGAGCTTCTCTTGGGTGTTGAGGTGTGTGCAGGCTGGTCTGATGGTGTGGGTGGGACAGGCAGAGGAACAGGAGACTGGGAGGAGGGAGTTAGTAGAGGCAGGCAGGAGACAGGGACAATGGCTGCCGTCAGTGCTGAGGCCAGAGCCTGGAACGATCGCTGATGGGCAGCCTGACCCGAATGAATGCCCTCCAGGTACGCATTGCTGCGATGAACCTCCCTCTCCACCCCCTGGATGGCATTCAAAAGGGTAGTCTGCCCAACAATGAGCGTTCGGAGGAGGTCAATGACCTCCTCACTGAGGGCAGCGGGGGTAACAGGGGCAGGGCCTGAGGTGCCTGGGGCGAAGGAGATGCCCGGCTTCCTGGCAGAGCGGGCACGGGGCGAACGCGGAGGGGCTGCTGGGAGGGCGGAGATGGTGCGCTGGGTGGCGGCTGTACCTGTAATGGCGGGGGGCACGGATGGTGCCACCCCCGCAAGGGAGCCCCCTTCCGAGGACGTGTCCGTGTCGCTGCAGGCTCCAGTCGTCCCCGTCGTGGAGCTCCCCTCGCCCTCCGTCTCACTGGTCCAGTCTGACTCTGTGGCATGGCCCTCCTGGGCCATGTGAGATGCAGCTCCCTCCTGCCCCGATGCCACTTCTCCTCCGCCTGATGATGCTGATGCACACAAGCACAGAAAGACAAACAAAAAGGGGGGGGGAGAGAGAAATAAAGGGATATTGAGTACATGGATCTCCGGTACAGTTAGCGGACATGACAGACACAGATGCCCCCTGCACTAAGTTGCGCACTTGGGGTCCGCTACGCATTCCGTGGAACATGCCCTACACGCCTAGAGTTGTCAACTGCACCCATGGATGACACGGCCCAGGGATGGCTGTACTGACACACTACTGAGGGTGGTGGCTGGGGACACAGGGGCTTACGGGGGTGCCCAGCCTACAGATATCGCCCTGGCCTAGGGGGACCCCCAGCCCTCCTCCCCCACCCAGACACCTCCACTGCACGACAACAGAGTAGATGATGCTTCTACTCACCCCCTTGTGTCTGCTGTGCTGCCCTCACGCGCCCATCCAAATCAGGGTAGGCCACCGCCAGGATCCGGAACATCAGGGGGCTCAGTTGACGGCAGGCACCCCGCCTACGTTGGGAGGCCATCCCCAGCAGAGACTCGGCGGTCTTCTTGGTCCCGCGGCGGATGTCCTCCCACCTCTTGCGGCAGTGGGTGCCCCGTCGATGGTGGACCCCCAGGCCCCGGACTTCCTTGGCGATGGCACGCCAAATCCCAATCTTCTCATGGGCGCGGACCTATGTGACACGTACAGGGAGGGAGAAATACCACGTTCAAGTTACTCAGCATTTTCCTTTCCAGTGGCCCAACGCCCCCCATCCCCGCCAGGCCCCCCGCCAGGCCCCCCGCCATGCCCAACATGCCCCCCATCCCCGCCAGGCCCCCCGCCATGCCCAACATGCACCCCATCCCCGCCAGGCCCCCCGCCAGGCCCCCCGCCATGCCCAACATGCCCCCCATCCCCGACAGGCCCCCGCCAGGCCCCCCGCCATGCCCAACATGCACCCCATCCCCGCCAGGCCCCCCGCCAGGCCCCCCGCCATGCCCAACATGCCCCCCATCCCCGCCAGGCCCCCGCCAGGCCCCCCGCCAGCCCCAACATGCACCCCATCCCCGCCAGGCCCCCCGCCAGCCCCAACATGCCCCCCATCCCCGCCAGGCCCCCGCCAGGCCCCCCGCCATGCCCAACATGCCCCCCATCCCCGCCAGGCCCCCGCCAGGCCCCCCGCCAGCCCCAACATGCACCCCATCCCCGCCAGGCCCCCCGCCAGCCCCAACATGCCCCCCATCCCCGCCAGGCCCCCGCCAGGCCCCCCGCCATGCCCAACATGCCCCCCATCCCCGCCAGGCCCCCGCCAGGCCCCCCGCCAGCCCCAACATGCACCCCATCCCCGCCAGGCCCCCCGCCAGCCCCAACATGCCCCCCATCCCCGCCAGGCCCCCCGCCAGGCCCCCCGCCATGCCCAACATGCCCCCCATCCCCGCCAGGCCCCCCGCCATGCCCAACATGCACCCCATCCCCGCCAGGCCCCCCGCCAGGCCCCCCGCCATGCCCAACATGCCCCCCATCCCCGCCAGGCCCCCGCCAGGCCCCCCGCCATGCCCAACATGCACCCCATCCCCGCCAGGCCCCCCGCCAGGCCCCCCGCCAGCCCCAACATGCACCCCATCCCCGCCAGGCCCCCCGCCAGGCCCCCCGCCATGCCCAACATGCCCCCCATCCCCGCCAGGCCCCCCGCCATGCCCAACATGCACCCCATCCCCGCCAGGCCCCCCGCCAGGCCCCCCGCCATGCCCAACATGCCCCCCATCCCCGCCAGGCCCCCGCCAGGCCCCCCGCCATGCCCAACATGCACCCCATCCCCGCCAGGCCCCCCGCCAGGCCCCCCGCCATGCCCAACATGCCCCCCATCCCCGCCAGGCCCCCGCCAGGCCCCCCGCCAGCCCCAACATGCACCCCATCCCCGCCAGGCCCCCCGCCAGCCCCAACATGCCCCCCATCCCCGCCAGGCCCCCGCCAGGCCCCCCGCCATGCCCAACATGCCCCCCATCCCCGCCAGGCCCCCGCCAGGCCCCCCGCCAGCCCCAACATGCACCCCATCCCCGCCAGGCCCCCCGCCAGCCCCAACATGCCCCCCATCCCCGCCAGGCCCCCCGCCAGGCCCCCCGCCATGCCCAACATGCCCCCCATCCCCGCCAGGCCCCCCGCCAGGCCCAACATGCACCCCATCCCCGCCAGGCCCCCCGCCAGGCCCCCCGCCATGCCCAACATGCCCCCCATCCCCGCCAGGCCCCCGCCAGGCCCCCCGCCAGCCCCAACATGCCCCCCATCCCCGCCAGGCCCCCCTCCAGCCCCAACATGCACCCCATCCCCGCCAGGCCCCCCGCCAGCCCCAACATGCACCCCATCCCCGCCAGGCCCCCAAGCCAGCCAGTGGCCCCAAATCCAGATAGAATTAAACTCACTTGTTGGTCTGGAGGACCGTAGAGTTGCGCATACTGGGGGAGGACCCCATCCACAAGTTTCTCCAACTCCTCTCCAGTGAAGGCAGGGGCCCTTTCCCCAGTCGCAGCAGCCATTGTCCCTTCCAGACCGAGGTCACAGCAACACTTGCAGTATAGGTCCTCTCCTGTGAAAGTTCAAGTCGCAAGTGGATAAGTAGATAGAAAATGGCGGTCACGTCCGCGGCGGTGCGTACCGCGGCGGTGCGTCCCGCCACCGCCGGCGCCCTTCGCCATTGGCTCCTGAAACCCATAGGCTTCAATGTTAACCAATGCGGCTTCGCGCCGCGGTCTTGGCCCGCCGCCCGCCGCGGTGTGCCACGCCAGCGCATTGACCTCACATCCCATTGTCACACTTCACAGGTCAGGCAGCCGCCATTTCCAGGGCCCACATGGCTCAATTTCAACTGCGTCACACAGGCCTAGGCCTTGCATAGCCACTCATACACACCATTCACTGCATAGAGAATCGTATACTGTGCTAGCTGTGAGTACGTACCTGTGGGTTGCCTGACTGTGTGCTCCATGTTGTCCTTCCTAGGCACCGTCCGCTGGGTTGGGCGAGGAGACGGATGAATCCTCCCGTGTACCGACCGCTGGTGGACCTGTCGACAATGGAAGAACGCCACATTATCCTGACCTACCGTCTTAACCGTGCCACTATCCATGAACTGTGTGCCCGGCTGGAGCCCGACCTGATGTCCCCCATCCGCCAACCCACAGGGATTCCCCCTCTGGTGCAGGTCATGTCAGTACTCCATTTCTTGGCAAGTGGGTCATTTCAGACAACAGTGGGAATTGCTTCTGGGATGTCTCAGCCCATGTTTTCAAAGGTGTTATCCAGAGTGTTGTCTGCCCTGATGAAATCCGTGAGGAACTACATCATTTTCCCTGAGGTGGGCGAACTGGCTACAGTGAAGGGTGATTTCTACGCCCTTGGACATATTCCCAACGTAATTGGTGCCATTGATGGGACCCATGTGGCTTTGGTTCCCCCAAGAGACAGGGAGCAGGTGTACAGGAACAGAAAAAGTTACCATTCAATGAACATCCAGGTGGTGTGTTTGGCTGACCAGTACATCTCGCATGTAAATGCCAAATTCCCAGGGTCAGTGCATGACGCCTACATCATGCGGAATAGCAGCATCCCTTACGTGATGGAACAGCTACAGAGACACCGTGTATGGCTAGTGGGGGACTCTGGGTACCCCAACCTGTCGTGGCTACTGACCCCAGTAAGGAATCCCCGGACCAGGGCAGAGGAACGGTACAATGAGGCCCATGGGCGTACTAGGAGGGTGATCGAACGCACCTTTGGCCTCCTAAAGGCCAGGTTTCGCTGCCTGCATATGACCGGGGGATCCCTAATGTACTCACCTAAGAAGGTGTGTCACATCATCGTGGCCTGCTGCATGCTTCACAACCTGGCTTTGCGCCGCCAGGTGCCTTTCCTGCAGGAGGATGGTCGAGACGGTGGTGTTGTGGCAGCGGTGGAACCTGAGGAGAGTGACGAGGAGGAAGACGACGGGGCTGAAACAGACAACAGGGACAGAATCATTGAACAGTACTTCCAATAGGACACAGGTAACATTTCAAAGATAATTTAGTAAAAGTTAACTACTCTGCAGCATCTCTGCTGCCTGTCTATTTGCCCCAGTGTATGATGACTGAGTTTTGGCTTTTCCCTCCCTATTTCAGATCTGGGGTCCCCACTACGAGTCCTGTGCTTCGTTTCCCCATGGACTACAGCTTTGTGGCAGCTGTTTGTTGACTTCACCATGTACAAGGACATATTTGCACTGTCATGTCAATTACAATCTATTGAAATCACAGCCAGACTCCTGATATTTTGGTGCAAAATAGGTGTTTATTGAAGTGCTCAAAATGGGATGGGTGGTTTCAAGTGGGTGGGGGCTATGGTGAAGGAATGTCCATGGCAGAGTCCAGAGTAACAGTCACACAGGTGCATTGTCCAGAGGCCTGTGGAGAGATGGAGCATGGGCAGTTCGAGGATGGACAGGGTGACAATGTGGGACAGTGGGATGACATCAGGTGGTATCCATTGCTGGCGGGGGTCTTGACATCCTACTCTGTCTTGCGAGATCTCAGGGCCCTCTTGCGGGGTGGTTCTTCTCCTGCAGGAGGTGGGGGTCTGGTGGGCTGCTGCTGTGCGGGGGCCTCCTGTCCACTAGCGCCGGCGGAGGTGGATGGCTGTTCTTGGTCCCGGCTAGTGGCAGGGGCCCTTGGGTGTTGTTCAGTGTCCGCCCTGCTGTTTACGAGGTCCTGCAGCAGCCCTACCATGGTAACCAGGGTGGTGTTGATGGCTCGGATGTCCTCCCTGTACCCCCGATAGTGTTCCTCCTGCAGCACCTGGATCTCCTGGAACCGGGCCAGTACCGTCGCCATCGTCTCCTGGGAGCGGTTGTATGCTCCCATGATGGTGGTGAGGACCTCGTGGAGAGTGGGTTCCCTGGGCCTCTCCTCCCCCCCCTGTCGCACAGCTGCCCGCCGAGTTGCCCTGTTTCCCTGGGCCTCTGCCCCCTGGCCGGTGTGCCCACTACCACTGCCCCCAGGTCCCTGTTGTTGTTGGGGTGGTGGGTTATCCTGGGTGCCCTGTAGTGGTAGACACACCGCAGATTGACGCGCCCTGGAGACAGAGGCATGGGCCCGCTGGGTGGGAGCTGTGCTGGTGTTCCCAGAGGGGTTAGGGTCTATAGTGGCCTGTGCCTGTGTGAGGGGAACCGACTGTCCAGAGGTCCCCGATGGTCCGGGCTGGTCATCGGTGTCCAGATCGACAGAGCTGCTGTCATCGCTGACGGCCTCTTGGGTGGGGGGTGTGGATAATTCTGGCCCCTCCGCCGCGGTGTGTTGACGGTCGGGTCCTGCAGGGGTATAGAGGTATGGTTATAGTTTCAATGTGTGGCATATGGGTGTATCTGTGGGTTCCCGTGTCCCCAAGTGCTGGCATTCGTGTGTGGGGGCTTTGGTGAGGGTGGCTTGTGGGGGGGATGTGTATATGCATTGGGCATGCTTTGGTGATGGGTGTCCATGCTTAGTGGACGCATGCAGGCCTAGGTTTTGGGATGTGTGGGTTGTGATGGTGAGACATTGGCGGGGAATAGGTGTGCTGGGGGTGGGGGTGAGGATGGTGGTGGGGGTGAGGATGGTGGTGGGGGTGAGGGTGGGGGTGAGGATGGTGGTGGGGGTGAGGGTGGGGGTGAGGATGGGGGTGGGGGTGAGGGTGGGGTTCGAGGATGGGGGTGAGGGTTGGGGTCTGATTTGGCATGCAGGTGGGGGGGAAGCAGTATTGAAGCTTCAACTTACCAGTATCCATTCCTCCGCCGACTCCTGCGAGGCCGTCAGGATGCAGGATGTTCAAGACTTCCTCCTCCCATGATGTGAATTGTGGGGGTTGAGGTGGGGGTCCTCCGCCAGTCTTCTGCACGGCGATGTTGTGCCTGGATACCATGGAACGCACCTTCCCCCGTAGGTCGTTCCATCGCTTCCTGATGTCTTCCCGATTTCTGGGGTGCTGTCCCACTGCGTTCACCCTGTCGACAATCCTCTGCCATAGCTCCGTCCTCCGGGCAATGCTGGTGTATTGGACCTGTGTGCCGAACAGCTGGGGCTCTACACGAACGATTTCCTCCACCATAACCCTGAGTTCTTCGTCTGTGAAGCGGGGTTGTCTTTGGGGTGCCATGGGGTGGTGTGTATGATGTGTGGGGTGGAGTATGTGTATTTAAGTGAGTTGAGTGTGGTGGTGTGTGTTGTTTTGTGTGTGGATAGTGTGTGGGTGATGGTGTTGAGTGGCTGTGGCTGTTATGTTTTGGATGCTGGTGTCTCTCTCTTGCCTTCTTTACGATTTTGTAAGCGTAGGGGTTTGTGGGTGATGTGGGTGGGTGTTTTATATTGTATTGTGTGTGTGGGAGTGGTGTGTGTATGTGTATCAGGTGTGTGGGATTCAAATCGTCCAATGTGGGTGAGTTTTGTTCGTTGGTGTGTATTCTGACCGCGCCGGTGTGTCCCGCCAATGGAATACCGCGTTTGAATGACCGCCGCGTGGATTCGTGGGTCGTAATGGGATGGGCGTATTTCTGTTGGCGTGGCGGTGGAGGTTTGGTCACCTCCACCTTTCCGCCGACCGCTGGTCTGGCGGTCTGTTGTGGCGGTCGGATTTTCGGAGGTTTGCCTTCTGCGGGTCAGAATGACCGTGGCGGGTTTCCGCGACCGCGGCGGGATTATGGAGGATTTCTGACCGGCGGTAGGCGCCTTTTACCGCCGAGGTCAGAATGACCCCCTATATGTTGTCATAGTGTAACACTTAACACTGTATGCATGTTGTAAACTGCAATACACGTTTCTCATACTTTATGCCTGTCTTGAGGAGACCTACATTTTTGGCATAAAGTCATGTCTACCTTTTTTTAGTAGATAGGCCACTGCATCAAAAACATCAGGAAACATGTGTGGTTACATGGGCATGCCCATGTACAACCAACGCAATGTCCACTTGCAGCAAAGTAGGGTGTAGCTCTACTTTGTATTACATTAGACATCTTTCCATTGCAACTCATAATTTGTGTTGCAAAGTAAACCCCAACATTATACTTTGCCTTGAGTTGCATCCCTTTTGTAATGCAAACCTGGTAAAAAGTGTTAGTGGCCCCCACCCCGGTCTTTTTGCAGATTTTCTGTCAGTGTATCTTATGCATTCTAGGTGCAGCCTATGATGCAGTGTGTGTAATTCAATTTTTTTAACTGACCCACACATTCACAGTGCGTTCTGTCCCAGGCTGGGACATCATAGGTGTATACACACACAAATCACTAGCCCCCAGTGCACTAACCAGTTACACACAGAGATATCTAAAATAATCATATTAACCAACTGGAGAAATTATGTGCCAATAAAAAGCAAATTATGCAGCATATTTTGTGATTGTGTTACTTAATTATTTTGGAATTTTTACAAATGTTACCACTGTCTGGGCAGAGGTTTCACCTATTTCGTACCAGTTTAATGCAAAAATACAGGAATAAGCAACTGACAGGTGGACAGTCAACCTCTGCAAAGGGATTTATACTGTGTGGTGATTCATGTTGCTGCATTTTTAGTAAATGTTTATCCTTTTGATCTAGAAACAATATTTTTAGTTAAACTTAGTCATAAGCTGGCCCACGCACATGCGTGCAGAATATAAGCACCTTGCTGTACAATATCACTTGTCAAGACTGGTTATGCTTAGTCTTATGTGAAATGAATTCACCATCATGAAATCTAAAAACAACAGATGAGTTAGCTTTCAGTACGCAGACTGTGCTTTCGCATTTTTTGGTGTAAATCCGCCCAGTAGTTTTGGAGATATTAAAGGGAAAATAAATTTGTATATCTCTATCTGCGAATAAAAAGTGAATATTCGCAAATTTTCACAAATGCACGCGTGAATAGAAGCGTTGTAATTGGCTGGCCACAACCTGACTAGAAAGTTGTGGTTGTCATTTTACGTTATCGGACAGGGTCCCCAGGGCTGCAAATAGAAATAAGTGGTATAAGTGGTCAGGGTGGAAGTACCCTGACCCCCGAGGTGTGATATAAGGGTGTTTAAGAGTCAAATTATGGTTTTAAAATGATTTTTCTTCATCATGTGCAATATTCGAGGATATACAAAAAAAACATTCACAGCCTCATTCATACACTAATCCATTCACTTATACATGCACTCGGAGACATATGTGCCCATTCGCACACCCACTCATGAACTCACTCAGACCCACTCATAGACTCGCACACCCACTTTCAGAACCATTCAGACACTCACGCACCCACTGACAGATCCACTGACAGAGACAATCCCTGTGGCCAACCCTCGCTGCGTTTGGCCAAAGGCTGTGCACAGCACGGTGTTGAGTGGTTATAAGGGCTTGCCTGCGGCTATCCCCCACTGTGCGCCGCAGTGGTTGGATTGACGTATAGTAATTAAAAAGACTTTGGGGCTCATTACACCCCAGTGGCAAAAACCACCTACCGCCATGGCGATGGCTGCCAAAAGACCATCTCCGCAGCTACCATCCGTCCGCCGCATTATGACCACAGCTGGATTTCTGTCAGTATTTTTTATTTAAAAAATATATATTTTGTTGGGTTTTCAATACAGATCCAAGTAGTATTATTTGCGTTTACATCTGCAGGATTTAGTTGATCTGGTATAAAATTTACATTCAAACAAACAGAAAAACAAAACATAACTTAGGTCTTATTTAATTCTCCAAATATTTGTCTGCTGTACCTGGTTGGTGTATTTAGAAGTGAGGTATTGGTTGCCTCGCATTTAGCTGCTTGGTTGCACTATTCTCTGCTAGTTCATGCTGCGCTAGTGGCGGTGGGGGGTGCCAGTCTAATGTCTGTTGTGGCTTGTGCTGTAGTGGATTTGTTGTTCATATTCTAACTGTTTATTTATTTATTGACTCATCACTTGTTAATACTTGTTAATAATTGTGGATAACTGCGACTTGGGGGTAAGGTAGTGAGTGGACCCACCGCCCGCCTGCTATGTCCCACCCAATTTGCTTGTTGTGGTGAAAGCGTACAAATTCCTGCTTACTCATCTCTAAGGCTGTGACATTGTTAGGTTCATGGTGGTCTCTCATCATTCTTAGCCTCTAGTTTATTGACTAAAATTTCCCAAGCTACACATCCTGTGTGTTGTTGGCCCTCCCCGCTAGTTTACATAGTACCTGATATTCTGTGCGGGCCCAGCGCAATGTCAGGGAGTGCCAGGCTTTCAAATCTGGGGCTTTGGACGCTTTCCAATTCATGGCTATCAGTCTTTTGTACATGACGTACGCTAGGTCTGCAAACTTGTGTAGATGCCTATGTTTCTTTTCTCTCTGTCTCTGTCCTAACAGGCAGGATCTGGGGTCGACCGCGAAAACAAGGCCCGTCATTTCTGAGACCTCTGCCACCACCCCACTACATTCTCTGTGCACCTGGGCGCATTCCCAGACCATGTGGTAGAAATGTGCCAATGGGGCTTTGCATCTAGGACAAGCTGGGTCCAGACCAGGGAACATGCGTTTAATCCTAGCTGGTGATAGGTACATTTGGTGGGCATAATTAAATTGTGTGAATCGAAATCTGGGATTCCTCGATACCCCCTGAGTATGGTATAAGACTTTCAGCCACTCCTCCTGTGGTATCGGGACGGGCAGGACTGTATTCCATCTATCCCTTACATTCTCCAGATTAGGTTCAGGGAATTTATTCAGAGTTTTATATAAGTTTGACACTACTTTTGTTTGATTTTCGTATTGCAACATATGGTGCAGCATGGGGGAGACCGCTGGTTCTTGGTCTCCGGCCACCCATGTTTTTTTAACTAAGTGGCAAATTGCGTAATAGGCTGTAAATTGCCCTGGATTCACTGCAGTGAGGGCTTTGTATGGATTCGAATGACATCAGTTTCCCTTCCTCAAAACAATCTCCTGTCTGCAATATGCCCGCCTCCGTCCAGGGCGTGAGTGAGTGCATTCTAGCCGCGCTAGCCCAGCCAGGAATCAATCCCAGGGGAATGAGCGGCGAGTAGGGGAGCCCACTGTGTCCTTTTTGTACGTATCTCTTCCAACATGAATGTGCTACTAACATTAACAGGTTATCGGCTGCGCCTTTCAGTATTTTATTTGTTAGCCATGTGACCAGTGGTACTCCAAGTAGTCGCGCCAACACCCATGTGGATTCCGCCGATGTGGGTCTGTGTAACCAGTTCAGTATCCACTGTAACTGTGCAGCAGCGTAGTAGAGTTCAAAGTTGGGGGCACCCAGGCCTCCAGAGCTGATTGGGCACTGCAGCGTGGTTAGAGCGACGCGCGCCCTTCCCCCGCCCCATATAAGCTGCAGTAAGACTGCATTCAAATCTCGGAAGAAGCTCTTGGGGACCCTGAGTGGCAATGCCGCAAAGTAGTATAGCAGCCGGGGCAGCAGCAGCATGTTTGCCACCGCCACTCTGCCCAGTGGTCGCAATGGCAATTTACTCCAGAAGCGCAGCGACCCCTTCATAGAAGCCAATGCTCTTCCCAAGTTTCCATCCCTGAGATCCTCAGTTCTATGGTATATATGGACTCCCAAAGATTTGAACGCATCAAAGCACCACTTCAGTTGGCCTGCTGGGGCTGTTTCTCTCCTCGCCGGGATCCAAATAGTTAGTGGGAACACACACGATTTTTCCCAATTTACCACCAAGCCCGATATCTTCCCATAATCAGTCAGAAGTGAAATTACTAATGGAATCACCTCGCTTCCTCTCCGTATGTATATTAGGGCGTCATCTGCATATAATGATATGACATGGTGTAGCCCACTCCTAATTCCTAATTATTCCCCATCTGACTTCCATTGCACGTATTCGGGTCACCAGTGGTTCCATCGCTATGGCAAACAACAAAGGAGAGAGGGGACATCCCTGCCTGGTGCCTCTATTGATCGGGAAGCTATCAGATATGACCCCTCCCGTTTTCACCCTAGCTTGTGGATTGGCATAAAGTGTCTGTACCCATTGTATGTAGTTAGGGCCAATTCCCATGCTCTGCATAGTGGCAAACAGATAGTCCCTGCCTAGTGTATCAAAAGCTTTCTCGATATCTAATGAAAGTACCATCTCGTCATGTGCATCCGGGGGAGTATCTCCCATGACACTCAACATTCTCCGGATGTTTAAAAAGGTGTTACGTTTTGGGATAAATCCGTTTTGGTCTACATGTATCAAAGTGTGTCTGATGGGAGCTAACCTGTTGGCCAGTATTTTACCTAAGATTTTACAATTGAGATTTAGGAGTGAGAGTGGTCTATAGGATTTAACGTCTGTGGGATCTCGTCCTTGTTTAGGGAGGACCACTATCATTGCCTCTTTCTGTGATGGAGGCAATGTCTTACAATTCCAAGCCTCCTCGAACACTTTCAGCAAGTGAGGTTTTAAGTGTTTCGCATATGTGGAGTAGTATTCTATTGGGAGGCCATCTATGCCTGGTCCCTTGTTCCTTGGCATCTGTACTAGGGCTAAGTCCAGTTCCTCCATTCCCAGAGGGGCCTCCAGCGCTTCCCTATCTGCCTGCGATAATTGCGTCAAGGTTGACCCTGCAAGAAAGGATTCAAGTTGTCCGGCCATGCACACCGTACGTTTGGTATAAAGGTTCATGTAGTATTCCCTGAACGCCCCTTTGATTTCTACTTGCGTGGTGGCCATTTTGCCTCCATCTAGTTTTATGGTCCCTATGGGGGACTGTTGATGATTTTCGCGTAGGAGCCATGCCAGCAGCATGCCCGATCTGTCTCCCTCCGTTTGTAAGCGCATTAGATAATATGTATGGTCGTGTCGACGGAGGCGAGAGTCTACTTCAGAATATTTTGTGCGCACCTCTTTTAGCGCTGTGTAGGGTATCTTGTTTCGTGCCACTGCAATTTCCATTCCTCTCAGTTCCTTTTCCAGTCTGCTTATCTCCACATGGAGAGTGCGTCTCAATCCCCAGGTGGACGAGATACAATGGGGCTCATTCTGAGCCCGGCGGGCGGCGGGAGCCGCCCGCCTGGAGGGAGCCGCCAAATGACCGCACCGCGGTCAAAAGACCGCGGCGGCCATTCAGACATTTCCTCTGGGCCGGCGGGCGCTCTCCAAAAGAGCGCCCGCCGGCCCAGAGGAAATGCCCCTGCAACGAGGACGCCGGCTCAGAATTGAGCTGGCGTAGTTGCAGGGGTGCGACGGGTGCAGTTTGCACCCGTCGCGTATTTCAGTGTCTGCATTGCAGACACTGAAATACACAGTGGGGCCCTCTTACGGGGGCCCCTGCAGTGCCCATGCCACGGGCATGGGCACTGCAGGGGCCCCGCGGCACCCCCTACCGCCATCCTGTTCCTGGCGGGAGACCCGCCAGGAACAGGATGGCGGTAGGGGGTGTCAGAATCCCCATGGCGGCGGAGCGCGCTCCGCCGCCATGGAGGATTCCCCCGAGCAGCGGGAAGTCGGCGGGAGACCGCCGACTTTCCGCTTCTGACCGCGGCTGAACCGCCGGAGTCAGAATGCTCGTGGGAGCACCGGCAGCCTGTTGGCGGTGCTCCCGTGGTCGGTGGCCCTGGCGGCCATTGGCCGCCAGGGTCAGAATGACCCCCAATGTCCTCTAACTACCTTCTTGTGTGCCTCCCACTCTACTGCTCATGTGTCTGTGGAGTTTTTGTTGATTTCCCAATACTGTTTCAGTGTTGTGTTTAATCCTTCTGCAAATGGCTGGTCCTGGAGAGCTTCCTCTTGCAATCACCAGGTTGGGATTGCTGAGCGTCTCCTGCCCCAATTCAGTGTTAATCTAAGCGGCGAGTGGTCAAACAGTGTCTTGGCCAGGTATTCTGTGCTGTTAGTCAGTGCACATATGTCCGGGGTCCCCCATATTATATCTATTCTGGTATGCACTTTGTGGGATATTGAGTAGAATGAATATTCTCTCTGTTGTGGATGTTTCATGCGCCATAAATCATATAGTCTCATATCACCCGCCCATGTCTGCAGAGGGCACCTGGCATTTCTATTTATTGATCCCTTCGGGGGGTGTTTGACCTGTCCAGCACTACGACCGGTGTGCTGTTAAAGTCGCCACCCCAGATGGCCGGGGCAGCGGGGTTTACCAATAATGCTGGAGTTAGTGTGCCCAGGAATTCCGCTAACGCACTGTTGGGGGCGTACACCCCAATTAACGATAATTGCTTCCCATCTAATTGCCCCTCTACTACCACGTATCTGCCCCCATAGTCTATCTTGTGCGAAGTTCGTGCAAACGGGACGCCACCCGCTATCCATATCAGTACTCCTCTAGCATAGGCTGAGTATGTTGTGCCTATGATCTGTCTGCCCCATTTCCCACGGATCTCCTGTAAGTCAGGTTCCAGTAGTTGTGTTTCTTGTAAAATGGCGATGTGGACCCCGCTGGCGTCTGAGGCGTGCATGTACATGAGCTCTTTTGCTTGGTGCCCCCAGTCCTCTCACATTCCACGTGACTATTTCATATTTGTGTGTGATGGGATTTGCGTTTTGGGCCATGTAGCATTGTGTGATAAACCTGTATGTGGCACACCCCAGGTTGCAGTACCCGCCCGGGCCCCCACCGCCCTCACCAGATATGCATTTAAGACCAGCAGCCGCAGCAATGTTTTCTGTATACTAAGTTGACCTATTGTAATTAACTTAACTATCACCCCCCCTCCACCCGCCCCAACTAATTCCCTCACACATCTATGCACTTGTGCTAAACTATACAACACACTACTACTTAAGAAAACCTGTATCCATGTGAATACCTGGAGAGGGGCCGTTTTGGCAACCGGATGTGGCTCTTATACGGGGCTCACATTCTTCTGCAGACACAGTCTGCACATACGTTTGGGCACTCCCGGAGAGTTAATCCCTCCCGGACCGCATATGTAATGATATTAATCAATGTTCACAATGAAGAGGAGTAAATTGTTCAAAAGATGCACATAGGTGGCAACTGCGTCCTCCACCTTGTTTCCCACACTGTTATCCTTCGCTTCCCCTCGGCTAACCACTCCGTTCAGGTATGTGAGCGGACTAGAAGCCTGCATTTCAAAGTGCGTCCGCAGATCTAGGGGTGAGCTTCGGGCCCTTGAGCACCTCTGTTATCGTAGAGTCTGAGCTAGCCGAGTCGGAGTCCGAACTGGCCGCAGGGGTCGGCCGGAGAGCCTCAAAGGAGTTCTGCGTGTGCAGGGGAGTTTCTTTCAGTACTCTTGCCCTTTCTTCTGCTGCCTGTTTTATCGTAGGTTGACCCTTGGGTCGTTTCCTGGTGCGCTCCCGCGACGGAGAGGCGAGCCATCCCTCTTCCTCAATCGTTCCCTCTTGGGATTGTGCAAAGCCCTTGGCATGCATCCAGGTCCAGGCATCTTCCGGAGAGGTGAATATGTGGGTACGGTCATTTGATATTACTCTCAGTTTAGCAGGGAAGAGTAGAGCATATTTGATACTGTGCTCGCGAAGGCGTTGTTTGATTTTAGCGTAAGAGTTACGTTGTTTCCGTATCTCTTGGGTGAAGTCTGGGTAGGCATTGACAACTGAGTCTTCGTAACAGAATGGGCCTTTGCTGCGGAACTGCTGTAGTATTAAATCGCGGTCTCTATAGTTTAAGAATCTTGCTATTAGCGGTCTGGGTGATTGGCCCGGGGCCGGCGGCCTCCCCGGAACTCTATGCGCCCTTTCCACAGTGAAGAGCTTCGACGGGGTCCCATTTAGCACTTATTTGATGAGCCATTGCTCTAGAAATAATTCCGTGCTCTGCTCTCGTAGTTTCTCAGGGAACCCTAGAAAACGTACATTGTTGCACCTGGATCTGCCTTCTGCTTCTTCAGCACGTCGCCATAAAGTCTTCACCTCTGCCTCCAGTCATTGAATTTGTTTTTGATTGTCCGAAACCGTAGGATTCACCACGTTTAACACATCTTCCGTTGCCTTCACTCTCTCTGCCATGTTGCGATGATCCACTCTGAGTAGATTTAAATCTTGTGATACTGCGTCTATTCTAAGTTCCAGAGAGGATTTAGTGTCCATGATCGCCTGTAGTACTTTTTTGAATTGTGTAGAGTGGGCTTGGAGTGTGCTCTCCAGCGATTGTAAGGTTGGTATAAGCTGTTGATTGCACGGTGCCGGTCCAGGTGTGTTTCGATCTTGACTTTTCACGGATTTGAATTTCCCGGCCATGTTGCGTATCTGTTGAGCCACTTTTGTGGAGTAGAGCAGCGTAGCTATGTGCTGCCTGGGTGTCGGGCTATACCATAGGTGCATGTCCGCCTCTCAGTAAGCGGTTCCTCGCCACGGCGCAGCCGAGACCACCCGCAACTCCCTTGGGCGGGCCGGCCAGCAACGGCCCATGTCGCAGGCCGATGATTATTTAGCACTGCTGTTGGAAGTTAAGTGTCCGGGGTCTGGAACGCGCCCCCTCCGCCGAGCTGCCAACCACCGCTGGTGAGGCAGCTTCCTTGGTGGCCTGCGTCACTCCGGGCGGCCTGCCTCACGCATTATTCTTGCATAAGATTTGACCGCTGGTGGGGACGGGGCAGGAGGGGGCCAAAAAACAAAGATGGGAGAGAGAAAATGGTGAGGAGGGGTGTCGGGGGTACTCCGGTCTCTCACGCCCGCCTGGCCCCTTCGTTGGCACTATAAGGCTGTTGCCCCGTTGAACAGGGGGGAAGGAGGTCGGTTGCCGGCAGTGTGAGGGGAACATTCCCTCAGATCCCTGGGCATCACTGCCGGGCCTGGGCGTATATCCTCAGATTCGGCGCAGCTCACCTTCACCCGCGCCTCAGCTGCCATGCTCTGCCTTTGTGTGCAGTTATTTCACCAAGTGTTGAGACCATAGTACAAAGCAGCGCTCGGCTCACAGCTCCGTCGGGCGAGCGCCTCCGCGCCTCCTCTCCTTCTACGAAGGCGGCGGGAGCCGATGGAGATGCTGCAGACGCCGCTGCCCAGAAAAACAAGACAGAGGGGTTGGGAGGGAGAGGGGGAGAAGCCGGGTCCGATTTAGGCCCCCCCCCCCAATTAAGGCACCCCTTCGGTTCACCCCTCTCACCACACTGCTGCACGGCTGGGCGAGCAGGCAGTCCACTGCTGTCCTTGCCGACACCCAGGAACACGCGAGGCCGCTGCCGCCGGCTCCCTCGCGGGCCTCGTCCAGCCCCGAACGCCGCAGCTCGACTCCGCGGCAGGAGGGCGGCCGGTTTACTGCGCTTGCAGGCTCCGAGCCCCTCACCGGGAGCACCGTAGAGGATAATTTCTGTGGGCCCGGATCGGAGCTCTCTTTTAAGCGTCCGACTCTGCCGCCATTTTGGCTCCTCTCCCTGGATTTCTGTCAGTATGATGGCAGAAATTCGGCTTCGGCCATGCCGGCAAATGGCCGTAGGGTGGCGCTGCTGCCAGCAGCATCGCCACGCCAGTAGACCGAAGCAGACGGTATCATGACCTATGTTACGGCCTGACGGTGTTCTGCTGGTGGCCATTGCTGCTGGCAGCATTGCCCCGTCCCGTCTCTTGCCGGAGGACCCCCTGACATCAGGTAAGTTGGGTGCTCCGACTGGGGAGGGGGGTGTTGTGTGTGTGTGGGGGGGTGTGTGTATATGTCTCTGCATGTGTGTGTGAGGGTGTGTGATGCGTATGGTATGTGTATGCATGTATGGATGTGTGAGTGCGTGTATGTTGTGTTGTGTGAATGCGTATGTGTTTGAATGTATGTCAGTGTGTGTGGATGTGTGTGTGAAGGGATGTATGAATGCATGGATGAATGTGGGTATGCGTGTGTTTGTGTTTGCATGAAGGTGCATGTATGTAGTGGGGGGATCTGGAGAGGGCGGGATTCTGGGTAGGGGGACGGGGAAGACCCCTATCAGTGACAGGGAGGGAATTCCCTGACACTGATAGTGCCTACCACCATGCTTTTCGTGGTGGTAAGGTTGCCACGAAAACCATGGCGGTAGGCGTGATCATAATCCTGCAGGTGGGCAAGTGACGGCCGCCGGGCTGGAGAGTGAAGTCTCCAGCCCGGGCGGTCATTACCGCCGCAGCGGGCGGTGTGGTACATTGGTGGTTTGGCTTGAGCCAAACCGCCAATGCCTTAATATGGGGAAACATACCGCCAGCCTGTTAGCAGTACTTTCTCCATTTTACCTCCATCCATCGGGGTCATAATGACCCCCTTTATGTTGCCAGAATATAGAAATTCACTGACAAAAACAAAGGTTAAAGGGACATTATAGTTAGGTTCTGAATGTACTCGTACAAAACCACAGAAATTCAGCATTTAGAGTTATTTCAAGTAACTACAACTCGCACCCGAAGGCAACAATAACTTGCGCCTTTGCCATGCACAGCTAATTACTCCAAATATTATACTATTGATGACATCTTCTATGGCATCTTTGATATAATCACTGCAACATTTGCAATAAAGTTATTGATAAGAAAACTGTGAATGGCAAGGGCGCGAGTTATAGTTATCTTAGGGTGCAAGTTATAGTTACTTGAAATAACTATATCTATAACTATAACTGCTGAATTTCTATGGTTTTGTACGAGTAAATTCAGAACCTAAATATAATGCAGTTGTAACCTTTGATTTTTTCAGTGAATATATATTCGTTGAATTGAGACCTACTGCTTGATAACGAATATCACAATACAATGCGTCAGTTCTTTGAAAATGTGGATGCTTTCCTGGAAGACAAATGTAAACATAGTTTCACACTTACATGACAGGAGATTTAATTATAACTTGTGGCAAGCAGCTGTCCAGTCCTGTTAACCTTTGACTATTTCAAATGCAAAAAGAAACCTCACCTTGTTACCCATTCTTCTGTTTAGTCTTTGCAGATTGCCCCCACCCTTAACTCAAGCACCACTGGAAGTCTGCAGGAGTAGGGCAGGGGGCACTTTGATCGGCCTCTTTGTTATGGAGAAACTGGAGTTTGAGGAGGCAGTCCGGGCAGGGTTAAGGAGGCCCTCGGGGTCATTTTTTGTCTCCCCCCTTGTCCCCTAAACCTTGTCCACTGTGTCCCCCCAACTCTAAAGTCTGGGAGGAGGGGTACATCTCCTGTGTCCCCCACACTTCCTACACCCATGTACTTCATCTTCCACTCAACAAAGATGCTTCATGTCTGGACATTCCTAAATCCACAGACGAGCGACCAGTTAGATCACTCGAAGGGCATGCAGATCTGTGTTTTCCTCTCTCCCATCCATGATTGCCATCTTCATGTCTTAGAGGCGCTGTCTCACTTTCTCTCCCTGTCACAAAACCAATTTTCCTCTCCTGTGTCTCCTTGTGCCCGTGCCCTTTTCTGCCTCTATGTCCCTGTCTCTGTCAATGTGCCTTAGTGTCCTTGCCTCCCTCCCCTGGCATCTGTGTTTCTCCATGTCCCTGGCTCCTCCCAGCAGTCTTCCTATTTCTGTATGTATCTCCTTCTATGTCTCCCCTTGTGAGCTCCATGTCATTTTTCCTCCATTCCTCATTGTTCCTGTTTCTGTGCCCTATCCCTCAGTCGTACTGCGGTGACCTTGTCATATCACCAGATTCCTCCATGGCTTAGCTTACCTTGGCAGCTTAGCCTGATTATAAGGACTGATCATTATTTTAACATGGAATGTGAAAGGATCAAACATCATGGTGATAGAGCCTTAGAGTCCCTCAGCAGATAAGAGCCCTCAGTGGTGTTAGTTTGTCTGTCCAACAATCATACGTGACTATGCCTGATGTTATTTAGGTTTTTCAAGTAATGGGTTTTCTAAAACTCCACAGCTCATCTGTTAGCGACATGTAAAAGTTGTTAGCATTGCTGTACTAAACAAAATCTTTCAGTTAAAACCAAATTAGGCTAGACAATGGAGAATAACAAAGATTAAAATTGGAAAGGGTGTATTTGCTCTGTATTTACTCATAATACTGGTAACCCTGTTTTTGTTTTTATTGTTGTGATATTAGAATTTGTCTGGAACATTGACACTTTGCAGGGATTTTAAATGTCTCTGTATAAAGAAAGATATGTTTTACCCACACCGTACGGCAGAATGAGACCAGCAAAGACTACCTACTGAGTCTTGAAAATATATGGAGATGAGCCCACCCGCCCAGAAGAAATTACACCTTCAGTTCTCTCCTGTTCCACCAGTATTCCATCATAGGCGTAGCCTTTTTTTCAGTTACTTTTCCTATTGAACAAGTATCAAGGATCCATTCTATGGTCTCCACTGTTCTATCTGTGTATATGGTAGAGCTTACACATGTTGCAGAAATATCCACTTTATACCGCTGACCTTTTTCAAGGCAATTTCTTTTACTGGAGTATTTCATTACCTACCTCCACTATGAGATCAAAGAATTTCTTGTCATTAACAAAAGATTCTCTAACTATATTGTGGTTTGGGAAGAAATTAAAGTCTACATTTGAGAGGTCATACAATCATTTTCGTCTGACATGTTGGGTGCTGAAAAACCTAATAATAACTCTTTTTGGTGCAACTGTGCACGCTAATAAAGTGCCACTCTGTTCCGATTCATATTGACTCATAACAACTCAACTCTGTGCTGGACCGGATCCACAAAATCAAAGCCCAAGTAAGAGCCCTGCACATGGAAAGAGTTGCCGAACACTCTGAAGGTGAGGACTTTATGAGGCTGCTGAAAAATCCGGACACACCCTTGCATGTGTAGCTAAGCATCAAGAGGCAAAATCTCATTAAAAATCAGTGGGAGATGACAAGGGCTGAATTGTAAATATTACCTCGGATACATTAGACATTTTTGTCCCGTATTACACCCAGCTGTATTCATTTAAAGAGGAAGTGATAAATGACCCATATGCTGACTTTGACATTATCTGGAGATCTACTCTCTATCTGAACTGGATGACCCGCATAGGCATTTTCTACACACTTTGGCCTGGCCGAAGTCACTAAGAGTGTTTAAGATCTCGCTTTGGGAAAAGTGCTGAGCTCTGCCCTAACTGCATTCAAGTTATCTGACATTCTGATTGCAGACATTTTGTCCCATTTTCTGTGAATGTTGGTGGGAGATGAAAAATGAATATCCACCTCTTATCAGAAAGTACAGACACTATCAGCACTTGAAAGTCGCGGTCGTTCTAAATGGCTTCACGTCACCACCAACAAAGTGACATCTGATTGTACTTTCTGAATGGTGATATGGCATCCAGCTTCACGGCTAATCAGATTTAACTGTATAGTCACTGTAGCACACTTCTGATGAAAAAAAAACAGTTTCCAGTATCTTTGGTTGATCCTAATAAGATTATCAAAATGGTCATCCTCTCTAAGCTTTTTATCTGTTCCATTCATTGCCTCTTTATTGCATTTTTGAGCAAACTGTATGCATTTGTTTCTAGTTTTATTTTTAGGACAAACAGCCTCTGTGGTCATATAGGTTTTTGAAGCTGCCCTTACTTAAGAGTGGTTGGATCCTTTCTGACTGGCAAATTTATTAAAACAATGGTTCAGCTTTCACAAAGCCATTTTGTAATTCACATACTTTAATATACATTATGAACTGGGTCACTGTCGTATGTTATTTAAATGTGGCATTGCAAGATTTATTTAAAAAAATTGAACTTAAGACATAAATCATTTTTTTCTTTACTTTTTGGCTGACATCAGTAGATATTTTAAACTGCAGCATGCCCTCATGACACCCCGACCTCTTTGCAATTTTCAGTGATTCATTCTACATGCAATGACAGACAATTGACTGGTAATTATAAATTTGTAATTTTTAAATGTTTACAAATATGGGACTGCTTCACTCAGCACTCCTTGAATCATGTTAATTCCCTTTTACAGGAATGTCCCATAATTAATGTAATTGTAACAGGTAGCCCTCCAACGATTACAGAATTGCATAACTGCGTCATGGAGAAGAAGGCAGCTGAAATGCAAAAAGAGGGCTGATACATGGACACACTGGATGGGTACATCCAACAACCCAATATGCCTTTCAGAAGCTTTGTAGCAGAAGCACCTGATGGTAAAGCACACACACCTTAAATCCCAACAAGTCCACTCATTGTTCATTTTCTTTGACGCAAAATGACATAATATAACATTTAGAGAATATCCAGGATGAACACTTCTGATGGAAGACAGAGTACATATGCTCTCAAAATGCACTCAGCCCCTACCCTTCCTTCGCCCAAAAATATTGCTCATTTCCATACTTGGAACAATGCACTCACCAAAAGTGAAAGCTGTTTGTTACAAAAAAATGTATGCAATTGTTATATATCTTGCCATCATCCATAGGAATTTGATAGCCAATGAAAGGAAAAATGAGGAGGCACCCATTTTGTAGACATGGCAGAGAAACGCTGAATCTCAATGCCTACTTCATTTAGTGTCAACTGCAACGAGTAGACTAATCAAATTCCTCAATTTGGGCAGCTGCTATACCCTGTACTATATCATTTTTATTATCATTGTTATATCTGTATGCACTATATGAATCCCCAATGTGTTAAATACTGTGTCTTCTCTCTATGCAACTGAAATGAGTTGTAGATCTCATGTCTTATGTTCTTTATCATCCCTGTATATTAGAAGAAATTGCCTATGTTCCCAAATTCTACCATACTCTACCCTCTTTATAGTTCAGAATACAGGACCCGTAGCTCTTGCGTCAAATGTACTGTCCGTTGTTATATTTCAGGATAAAGGGCTTGTGGTTCCTAATATCTAATCCACTCTCCACACTTTATACTTCAGAAGAAAGAACACTGTCTCAGCATCCAGTGTACTCTACTATTGTAAGATCTTTATTCATCGGAACTCAGAACATGTGAGCCAATGCACCCAGTGTTCTAAGCCACATCTTTGTACTTTTAATAGGTGGCTCGTGGTCCCATCACATGACCTACTATACCATCCTAAACTTCAGAAGCAGGGACCTTTAACCCCAACATCTTATGTACGGTTCCATCGCTGTACATATGAAGCTGGTCAAATGAAAGTTATTGGACCCGTTTTACACAGGGACCAATGTCTTTAGAGTAACCATCAATATAGCCACGTCAGAGCTTTCTATAACTTTATTTAACAAATAGTGTTAGTACAATACTCCGTTCTTCGTATCCCCTTTTCCCTCTCCCTCTCACCAGCCTCCACTTGTATGCTTCCTTGTCCCTCCCCTTGTTTTTCTGCCTTCATATCATCATGCCGTTCTCCATAGCCCAGTCACTGCTTCTGTGTCTCCATGGCCCTCTCTCTTCTCTGTGTCTCTGTCAGTGTGCCCCGGAACTCTGCGCTCTGTCTTGGGGTCCTTGTCCAACTCAGTAGCCCCAGAGACACCCTTTGGACACTAGAATCTCACAACGCTTCCGGGTATTTAACCACCTTGCTGTGAGTACCATGCCTCTCATTTTGAGGCTGACATCATGCTGATAGGTCTAACATGCAATCTATTGGGAGAAACGTATATGAAAATAAAGAAAGCGCAATGCAAAAATACCATAATAATGAATTTAAAATGAAGAAATGTGAAAAATAAGTATTTTGGAGGATAATACTAAACAAAACATAAAGTACATTGAAGCATTGTAAACATTTGCAATCTACAGCAATACCAAAGTGCCATTATTAAAAAAACTGTGTTACAAATGGACTGAAGTAGAGGTAGGTGAAGAAGAAGTTGTAGATGTAAAAGTATTGTAGGTGTATAGTTAGTTGAAGTTGTAAAGGCAGGGGTAGGTGTAGGCATGTGTAGAGGTAGGTGTAAGATAGGTGTAGGTACAGATTTAGGTGTGCAGATGTATGTGGGAGTAAAGGTAGTAGCAGGGTTAGATGTGGAAGTTGGTCTAGCGGTAGAGGTGTGTAGAGGGAGGGAGAGGTAAATATAGAGATGGGTGGAAGTGTAGAGACAGGTGTACAGTATCTGTAGAGTAATAGGTATGTGTGAAGGTAAAGGCAGGTGGAGAAGTAGGTCAAGAAGAGGACGTGGGTAAAGGGTGATAGAAAAGTAGAGGTGAGAGGAGGTGTAGAGCAGGTGCAGAGTAATAGTTAGGTGTGGAATTAAAGACTGGTGTAAAGGTATGTAAAGAAGTAGCCTTGGGTAGTGAAAGCAAGAGACGTAGAGCATGGTGGAGGTGTAAACATATGGATAGATGTAGAGTAGCTGCAGAGTAAAATGCAGGTGTGGAGTTAAAGGTGAGTGTAGAGGTAGGTATAAAGTAAGAAGTGGAGGTAGTTGTGAAAGTACGCCTTGAGTTAGACTTACCATTAGCTTTAGTGAGAGTGTGAATGAAATAATTACTGTTTAGGGGTGATATCATAGTTTATAACATTATTTATTATGGGGTCTCATTATTGTCAACCATTTGTAAAAAAGAGAGAAAAAAATAATTACGAATTATTCACTTTGCATACTTCATAGCTGCATTTCTTCATTTTAGCATTTTCACATAAACCCAAGACACACTGGCCTGGCAAAGGTTATCACTGCATGTGATGATCTGGAGCACTGTGGAACTAACTCACAAAGGACCTCCATGCTCATGGGGAGTGGGGGTCGCACTCGTGAGGGAACCTCTGCAATGCGTAACTGCAGAACAGAGGTCCGCCACATGTGCAGGATTTTTGCCTCGAGTGTGGGCCCTCCGCCATGACTGCTGCGCGCTTCCGTCACGAGTGTGGAGGCTCTTTGGGAACTGTGTGTTCCTGAATAGGTACCATTCAATACATGAGTCAGTGTCACCTGAGCACATATGTCTTTCCCTGCAGCTCCTTTGGAGTAAAGCTTAACCAATCCCCGTGTTGGAAGAGTAGCAGAACAACAGGAGAACTCTTGCTTGCGCAGGCGTACTTCGTAAATAGGATGACACAGGGGACAGAGCTTTCTGCAGCTGCCCCTGATGGCACCCAATAGTGTGACCTCCGTGTAGCATCCTTCGTGTGGCTGAGGCCAAGGGACCAGGCCTCCAAACAATACACTCCACATCATGCTTACTGTGTCAGAAGTTCCCTGAGTGAGAATAAGGCCTTTTATATATCCCCTGCACTGTGTCCTGCCAGGATAGTGCAGTCACATACAACATGGGTGTTGGGTGGCACATAACATCCCTTCCCAACTTGGATATAAACTAAGAACAGTGTTAATAGAACTTACACGGTCACTAGAAACTTTCAACATACATAATGCTTTAGTTATGTTATGTTGATTTGTATAGTGCACTAGTCACCTGTGAAAGTATCCAGGCACTTGTGCAGATGTATAGGTGTATGGTCTCCTCTCTGTTATTCGAAGCATTAGTACTTTAGCCTCTTCGAGAACTGAAGAAGTGAGGAGGAGGCTCTGGTATGTCGAGGGAGGTCATTCCATGTCTTGGGTGTGATGTAGAAGAATGAGCCCCGTCCAGTTTTGCTTTTACGGATGCAGAGGGTGTGAGTAAGAATTAGGCAGATCATAGGTGTCTGGCGGGCTAGTGAAATGTGAGGTTTGAATTGGCTTCAGTTGTGAATAGGGAGCCAGTTAAGTGGTACAAAGTGTGTGCAGCATGGGAGATCAAGTATGCTTCTTGAAGCGGCGTTCTGGATGGTCTGGAGTCTGTGTAGGAGTTGTTTGGAGATTCTGGCTTAGATAGTGTTGCCAAAGTCTTTTCAAAGGTCAATGATGGGGTCGGAGACTGGCCACTGACATGCCCTTGAGCATAGAACATATTCCTGACTAGTCCATCAATCACGTTCAGGAGGTGCTTTTGGTGCCAATGAGTCATGATATTTCAGGCGTTTTGGTTATCTTGGATGATTCTGGAATCCACTCCCACTTGTGTTCATCAACTGGTTTTCTTTAGGCATCTCCAAACGGATCAGGGTGAGTGTTCCTCTAAGCCTTCTTCAGTTGTTTGAAAAACAACACAAGGAGGGTAATTGTTTCATGGCCTCATGTGGCACATAGCATTTTCCCTTTTACTGCAGAGAAAGTTCACTGGCCACTTTCAAATGGCATCCTGAAACTCCACCAGAGGTTTTGATATCTATCAAGTGCATGATCTCCCATCTTTACAATTGGATGCTTTGCCCGTGGGGGTGTAATTATCAAAGGTTTTGCATCGCCCTTGTGCTAGGCAAGAGGACACACAGCGATGCAGAAACCAAACATAAGATTTATAAAGCCACCTTGGGTGGCCCTGCATGGTTTTGCAAACCTTGGTTAACCCTTGAGTAACACAAAGTAGGACACACATGTCACCTGAGAGGGTATCCTTGCACCTGTGAGAGGGGAGTACTGGCCATTCTGGGGACCTAATTGAAGATCCAGGTTTTCAGTTTCTTCCAGAATTCCAGGATGGATCTAAAGGCTCTGATGTGGTTCCAGGCTTTGAGGGTAATGTTGGCGAAAGCTCGACCGCCAGCTCTGACCCAGAGGTTGCAGGGTACATGAGTGAGGAATAGGCTGGCCGAGTGGAGATGCCTGGCTGTGGTGTAAAACGATGTGGTTGTTGAAGTATGCTGGGCCTTAGTTGTGTAATGCTTTGTAGGTTGGTGTCAAGAGGTTTGAGAACCGTGTGCTTGTGGAAACGGGCCAGTGGAGGTTTTTCAGGTGCCATCCATTTGTTGTTTGATGCCCATGTATAGGACCCTCACTTGCTCCAGTAGCTTGGCCTTGGCAATTCCTTGGTGATTTTGGTGTGCCACTTTTACTATGTGGTTTTGAAAGGCTTTGTCAATAACAAGCTGGTGGGACCCCCAGATCAAACCCAATTTGAACAACACCCTCACCTCATTGAGATCTGCTAGGATATCATCACGCATCAGTGCTGTAGGAAGCTGGCCTCGTGTGTGGCGGACACCTGTGGTATTGTCACCCCATACCAGGTATCCGCTACTAGTGATGTGTAGGCAGTGTCTAGGAAGTCAGGGCTCTCTAGAGGTAGCTGTGGATGAGCAGCCAAGACTTATCTAGGAGACATGCAAAGCTTATGCAATTCCACTATAGTCACACAGCACTATCACACATGAAAGAACCACACAGTGTTAGAAAAATAAAGGTACTTTATTATAGTAACACAACACTAGAATGCTTGTAGGCAGCCCCCCCCCCCGACTGGAGGTAAGTACCCACTAATTATATACACAAACGTAGTCAGCAAATAGCATAAAACCCAACAATATTTAGTAAAAATAGAAGGTTTTCCCCAAAACAAACAGGAGGACTTAGGAAAACGATAGTGCGAGATCAAGACCAGACAGGAAAAACCTAAAGTTGGATTCCAGTAGAAAAAGACCTGCAAAGGAAGAGAACGAAGTTCAGTTCATGATGAAGAGTCCAGTCATTTCAGGAACTACTACCCACCCTTCTGTGGATGCAGGACCATGACGCCAGGGACGAAGAAGACCAGCTGTGCAGAGCAGGAGCCAAAGAGGAGTCCCAGAAGCAGTGTAGGTGGTGTCCTACGTTGGTTGTCAGGTCACAGATGGTCAGTGGTACAGGAGGACCACCAACAAGCCTTGGAAAATGAAAAGGGTGCAAATGAAGAGTTGTAAGGTTGAAGAGGACCAACAAAGCCCAAGGGACTCGACCCTAGGAGGGGAGTCCTAGGTGACCCTCAGCAGTCGAGAGGGCCCACCGAAGCAGTTGCAGCTCCCACAGGCAACCCACTGGCAGCAAGCACAGTAAGTCACATTGAGGCCCAGCCAGCATGCCTGAAGAGGAGTCCCACGCCGCTGGAGCAGCAGAGAGGAGAATGTGCTTGGCATGAAGAAGTGCTGGGGGCCAGGCCTACACAGAGCCTGGCGATCCTATGGATCAGGAGTAAACAAGCCTAGGTAGCTGCAAGAGTCATAGTGCACAGGGGTACTGTCCTGCAAGGAGAAGCAATGGCTATAAACCTCCTCCAAGTAGGACAACGGGCAGAGAGGACCAAGGGTACCACTCCAGACCACCACCTGTGATGCAGGACCCATGCAGTACCAGAGTAGGGCAGATCCACGAAGCCAGTCATTGTCGTAGTTGGTGCCTGCAGATGCAGGGGAGTGCCTCCTCCACTCCAAGGGAGATTCCTTCTTGCTTCTGGGCGCAGGCTAAAGTCTTGCTGACCTCAAAGGATACACAGCCGGGGAAATGTTGCAGTTGCTGGAAGAAGCTGAGAAAACAATGTTGCAAAGCGAAGTCTTCGCTGAAGTTGCAGATTGTTAGTGCCTTAAGAGTCCAGTTGCGGTTTCAGTGGCCAGAAGATGAAGGAAATGATGCAGAGGAGTCCTGGTGGAATCTTTCACGTCAAATCTGAGGACCCACCCAGGAGGAAGACCCTACATAGCCCAGGAAGGGGGTTTGGTCACCTAGCAGGGTGACCACCAATCAGGAGGGGGCTGTGATGTCACCTACCAGACCTGGCCACTCAGATAATCCAAGGGGCCTCTGCACATCTTGGTTGCAAGATGGCAGAATCCAGCGACCACCTAGAGGAGCTCTAGGCACCTCCCCTGGGGTGGTGATGGACAGGGGAGTGGTCACCCCATTTCCTTTGTTCAGTTTCACACCAGAGCAGGGAGCAAACCTGGTCTGGTGCAAACCGGTTTATGCACGGGGGCACCAAGTGTGCCCTTGAAAGCAAACCGGTGGCTTGAGGAGGCTACCCTATCCCAAGATTTGTAACACCTATTTCCAAGGTAGAGGGTGTACCTATCCCTCCCACAGGAAATCCTTTGTTCCGCCTTCCCCTGCCTGAGCTGGTCAAGCAGCAGGAGGGCAGAAACCTGTCTGAGGGGTGACAGCAGCCGGGCTGCCCGGAAAACCCCAGAACACTGGTAGGAGCAATGCTGGTGGTGGTGGTTCTCTAAGGAGCCCCCAGAGTGCATAGAATCATACAACCAATACTGGCAACAGTATTTTGGTATGATTCTGACATGTTTGATACCAAACATGCCCAGGTTCGGAGATACCATTATGTAGCTGGACATAGGTAGTGACTTGTGTCCAGTACACAGGTAAAATGGCTTTCCCACACTTACGAAGTCTGGTGCAATGGAGCTGGACTTCATAGGAGCACATCTGCTCGTGCAGGGGTGCCCTCACACACAGGGATCTGCACCCTGCCCTCTGGGCTAGGAGGGCCTACCATAGGGGTGACTTACAGTGACCTGGTGCAGTGACCTGTTGTGAAAGGGTACATGCACCTTTTCACGCAGGCTGCAATGGCAGGCCTGCAGACACATTTTGCATGGGCTCCCGTGTGTGGGACCATACATGCTGCAGCCCATGGGGATCCCCTGGTGCCCCAATGCCCTGGGTACCTAAGTACCATATACTGGGGACTTATAAGGGGGCACCAGTATGCCAATTGTGGGGTGTGCAAAGTCCTAGGCAACCAAATTTAGAGAGACAAGACAATCACTGGGATCCTAGTTAGCAGGAGCCCAGTGAAAACAGTCAAAGCATACTGAGAGCAGGCAAAAAGTGAAGGTAACCATGTGAAAAAGAGGGTATTTTCCTACAAGTGCTAGGTGGCATTCCCACTTTGTGGGCTAGATAGTTAGCCTCATATCAGTGCAGAGCCTGATGGACCGTATTTGCTTTGGTTCACCTGCGACAGTCATGAGCCTCTCCCATAGTGTTGGTCCAGAAACCTTTTTATTGGCATCTAAAGCCTCAGGTTTCTGTAACTCTCGCTCCATCAGTAGACTTAGGAGAAAGGGCACTCTTCTGTGCCATTGGACCATTGGTTTGATGGTTGGTCAATGTGCAGTTTGACTATTTTGGACTTAAAGTAACCAAACTCTTTGAACAAGTGGGCAAAGTCTTGGTGATGTCTTGACCACAACATTAACAAACACTTTGGCCCTCATAACAACCCTTGCGGTCAAAGACCGCCAGGGCTGTTTCGTCTGAAGCACCGCCAACAGGCTGGCGGTGCTTTCCTTGGAATTACGACCGCAGCGGAAGCGCGGCAGTCGCACCGCCGGGACCGGTGGTTTCCTGCCACTTTGGTCCCGCCGGTTTCCCGCCACTTTGGTCCCGCCGGTTTCCTGCCACTTTGGTCCCGGCAGTTGTAAACCCCCAGGGCAGCACTGCTTGCAGCTCTGCCCAGGGGATTACGAGTCCCCCTCCCGCCAGCCTTTTCATGGTGGTATGAACCGCCATGAAAAGGCTGGCGGAAAGTGGAGTGCAGGGGCCCCGGCCCCATGGAGCTTTTCACTGTCTGCTTAGCCGACAGTGAAAAGTGCGACGGGTGCAACTGCACCCGTCGCACCGCCGCAACACCGCCGGCTCCATTTGGAGCCGACTCCTGTGTTGCGGCAGACATCCCCACTGGGCCGGCGTGCGGAAACTAGGTTTCCGCCAGCCGGCCCAGCGGGGATCTCGAAATGGCCACCACGGGAGTGCGGCTGCATTGGTTGCCGCTTACCGACGCCAAAGTTGCAATGAGGGCCTTTGTGTGTAAAAAGAACCCATGAACCCTAGATTGTCGGCTGTGGTGCAGCTCTATAGGGTGGCAGATACTTTCTATGTGATGAATATTTTTGCATCAAGTTAGTTGTCCTGGTGCTTGGTGGTAGTCATAAATGTTCTGCAAAGGGATAATAAGACTAGCCCTCCGCGTGCCTGCATTCTACTCTTGTAGGAATAACTTGCTTGGGGTTCCAGCATTAAAAACTGAAACTTGTCCATGACATATACGGATGCGCTAGAGTCATTGAAGGCTACTATTGAGAGACCCTAATTTTGAGAACAACATTTGGATTCAGAACACCTCCTATTTGTGGCTTTGTCCAAGAACAATAGGAGGTGATCTCCCTTCTTCTTCATCTATGTCACCATCTCCTACATGCATCAGTAATCCATAAATTCAGCTTTAGGGAGTTAATTTGATTGCCAGCTCATGGGGCCTTTCCCTAGTGACTACCTCTGCAGACATGTGGGAAAAGGTTCAGCTTCCCATTGTTTGAGCTTGTCTTGACTTGTGCTATCCACTTGAGTGTCTGATTGTGGATCTCAGTCATAATAACTACACTGAGACTTGTGTGGCTTACTTCCACCATGTGTTATTGCACATGTTGATTGCATGCTCATGACGGTGCATAGATAAAGTTGAAATATTTGCATTCTCTTTGTCTGTCTTAATGTAGTTTTAAAAGCTCATAGTCTGAATGGATCTATAGATTAAAGTGCACATCGAAATCAGTTACAACCCTCCAAAAGTCATTTTAATTGCCTTCATTACTTCAGATGAAGAGGTTTTGAAACAGTTTGAACACTTCCTCACCTGTAAAGTGCATTGCATCATAATCCTCTCTGGTCACTTGAAAATAGTTTTTTAGCCTGTTCACCCATACAAGTCACTTCGGATCACCACATACTGTTATCAGATTGTTTGATGAATGGTGGAAGGGTGTCGATAGAAGCTCCCATGATAGCTTGAATGCCTCCTAGAGTATAGTGATTACTGGAAGTTGGCCTACTTACAGTGGCAGCCTGGGCAGTAGGCAGTGGGTAGGTGAATGGTGTCTTTGGGGCAGAATAAACAATGTGGGTTCAGTCTTCATCCTGCTTGTCCGCACATCATAACGTACATTTCTTACACTGAACAGCCTGGGGTGCTTTGGTGACCTAGGCAGAATGACATACAAACAGATCTTTGAACTCGGGTATTCTTTTTCAATCTTTCTGGAATGTATTGTTTCTCTTGTGTACATACTCTCTGTAAGTAGGAGAGCAGCAGGGTCGATAGAAGGTCCTGACGTCCATACCACGAGGCCGACAGTCACTGGTGTGAGCTGATCCGCGGCCCTCAAGGTGTAGTAGTGTGCTGTGCGGCCTTGTCTTCAGCAGGCAGCAGATACCAAAGCAGGGCTGTGCACACCTTCCCGTGTGGAGATCTGCATGCGAGGAAGGACTCGCCATCTTGTGTCGGTCAGCCTGCATGGGTACAGAAGATCGCAGACAGGCTTGAAGGACTATGTCCAGTTGCTCCACTGAAGCAGGACAGCATACTGCAGTGCAGAAGCAGCTCCACACAGCCGCACTTGCCTATCAGAAGCCTGAAGGAATGAGAGGGCACCATGATGCCCTCCACACTGCCAGTAGAGGATCTCTCCTCAGACTGAGGCCCAATAATTAAGGCCTCCTGCCCTGGACAGAATTACACCGGGGTTACCATGTCAAGACTCACCCGACCAAACACATTCACTTTTGTTCATCCCCTTGGCCATGTCCAACCTATGAGGTGCGCGGATTTCACTAACATACAACCAGTCAGGTTGGGTGGGGTGGTACGTAGGGAAAATGCATCACAGCAAATACACTTGTGGAAGCGGTTTAAGTTTTGGGAGTGAGCATGCGAAGAAGTGTTACTGTGAATGGGAACAGGAAATACAAAGTCTAATGTGCCTACAATTACCTACTGTGTGCGTTGTACTCTCATTCCACAGTACATCTGTAATTTGCCTTTACCTTCAAACTTCTTAACCTGGAAATTCTCATTGGACGGTACGGTGAGCAGCACGGGAAGGGTGTGACCAATGGAGTCAGGCAAGATTTTAATATTTTGCGGGCGTGAGGAACTCTTTACAGATGGAAATGACCTTGAAATGTAAGGGTGAATTAGGCTGTTGAAAAGATGAAAAATATTTCAAACTGTCAGAGGGGGTAAATATCAGAATACATTTAGGGGTGTTTAAGGGTGGGTTGATGGCCTGGCAGAAACACTCCTTGAAGCTCCCGTTGAGAGGCCACCAGCTGACCATTCTGGTCTGAGAAAGCCACTTCCATGCCACATGGCTGCACACAGTGCACTGAGCCCCGCCTCCTGCCAAGGTTCTTTTTTAGGTCGAGCATAGCAGTGGGCAAACTCTGCTTTTCTGACATGTTGGAATGTATCTGGGCATTTAACCATGCCCACCGCACGCCTTGGCCATTGGCCATTGACCCTGTCACATGGATAATTGCACTTTTGCCGATAACTTTGACTGCGAGCAAACTTCTTTTTCCTTTTGTGTCTCTTCTTGGTGCTCACGCTCATGGCGGCCGTGGCACTTTGAATTGGCTCGCTTATGTCAACTGTTTTACTTTCTATTTTCAGTTTATGCGCAAGAAAAGTCCAGTTAGGAATTTACAACGCTAATAGCTGCAACTCGAGCAAACACAAGATAAATTGCATTGAAATGCTTGTTAACTAATTACCTACTGCCCATTGCAGTGGGGGCCTTGCAGATTTTGCTCCAGGCCTTTCTGTTCAGTGCAAACATGCAAAAGACCAGATTCAGGTAGGAGACTCCCGATTTTTGAAGCCAGAAATGGCTTTAGTTTGACCTTCTCCGGCCTGAAATCGCCACTGCCTCAAAAGAAGTCAATGGGCGAAATACATTATTCTGATTCTTGTTTTTTTAAACTCCCACTTTCCCCTTCCAAAATGTTGCCATGCATGCGCAGTGCCCCCGCCCCAACAGTCTCTATGACACCAAAAACTTATAATTTACACTATTCACGGGTTTAAATTGGGGCACTTTAACCCGCGTCCTATGCTGATGGGTGAGGGCGTCCCGGAGCATGGTGGCACATGAGTCCAGAGATAGGAGCCCTAATGAATCCTATTAGCTCCACTGCAATCATCGTCTTTTTGCCCAATTTAAGAGGAAGCATCTGCGTCGCAAGCAGAAGTTCTTTCACGGGTACAGGAAGTGAACTTCCGCTAAAGCGGAATACGTCATGACGTTATGAATTATTCACTTCACGTGTTTTCCGCAAATGTGAGCTACAGTTCGAAAAGCAGAAGAAAAATACACATTTTCGAAAAAAGAGTAATTACCATGGTGTCTTCATGAAGGGATTACGAGTTAAAATGCGGGGATTTATAATGTACAGATCAGAGAATACGTATACAACAAAGAGGCGTGCTCCTGTCTGCACTAACATCAGACACTTCCCAGCAGCCGTTTGGCACTCCTTGTTACAACGTAAGTGCCATTGTTACCTGTAGCTTGTCACCTGTGTCACCAGTAGATAGTTGAAAGTGACAGTCACAGTATTGTCTTTCTAGAGGCATCTCAAAAAGGAACAGCTGAGGATGCCAGTTCAGCAATTAAGGGGTATAATAATTATTATAATATCCAATATAAGAAACTCTAGTATTGTCCACAACCCCACAAGCTGTAAAGGGGATGAGCGCATTGGTTAATCCTAATCCTTATAATTACAGTAATACCTACGTGGCCGGTCCCGGCCATCCTACCAAAGGCAATGTCACTATTGTCAACGATTGGTGTTAATACTTTTATTAAACTTCAAGGTAGGTATATAGATGTGGAGTTAAGAAAAGTAAATATATACTTGCCGATGGTGTCCTTCCAAAAGAAGTATGTGTTTGTATCTTGTATATGAGCTCAAGATACTGAAAAAATGAAGAACAAAAAACTCAATTAAATAACAAGAATACCTTTTCTCTCTTTGCAAGTTTCATAAAGGTGTGCAGAAGGCATTTCCTCTTAACCATACATGTGCAGTGTCTTGGAATTGCATATGAGTGTAACAAAATTGTAGTCACATAAATGTAATGTCGAGGGACTGCGGGTAAAGCCAGGGTGGCGTCATAGCGCTGTGTCCCTTTCAATTTAAAGAGGCCTTGGCTTCCTTGGGCCTTTACCTATGATCTGAGCTGGGAGCCTTCGTGATCAGCTAACTGCAGGATGGACGCGTTGACATTTTGCTTTGATCCCCTCCACGTGTGTTAATAATGATTCGTTTTTTGCATTAATTATTCTATTTGACAAGTGATATCTTTTTATTGCTATTTGCTTAGCTCACTGTCTACCATTGGAGTGTGTCCAACTATATGCAGGGGGCCCCATGCACAGATCTGAAATGGACTCCCCCTACAGCTTAAGTGACCTTGAAAAAGGCTGCTGGTGTACTACACGCCCCTCCCACCACAATGTATGCGCCTGATCCACGCACCAAGAAGGCCCAGACTACTTCCGCCCCTTTCATACTTTCAACACCTGTTTGCTATGCTCTATGCCCTCCATCTCCGCTTCACACAGCCCCTCCCCACCCTCCCTCCCTCTCAAAAGCGCCGTCGTTGACACCCGGGAGATATGCGCAACACGTGAATGGAATGAGGAAACGTGTTTGCCTAATCGTAAGTAAACACGGCGTTTATCGAAATTTGAATGAAAAGAATTCGCGTTCTGACCTGTGCCGGATGCTCAAAAGCTGCCACTGTCCATTCACATTTTTACTTTTCAATGCAACTCATATTTCCTTGCTCTTCTGTTTTTTAGCAAAAGCAAGCATTGATTCACCTCCCCATTTAAAGCCTTGCATATGAATTGGTTTGCCTGTTCTGCATCTCTTTTTTGTTACGTTCATTTAAAGTTTTCAGACGTTTTTTTTCTCCAAATCAATCATTTACAATGTGTTTAAAAAACTCCAGTCAGTAGTAGGGGGCCTTGTGACGGCTGAAGTCTCTCACTCTTTCCCGCTCTCTCTTCTCTGTCTGGATTCTTCCTCACCCCGAGAGCACTGAGATACACAAAGTGTGATATATATAATTAGAGCAGGAAGGAACTTGTGAGACACTGAGAGGAGGAGGCGTGGGGAATGAGAGCGGCAGAAATCAAGGCCAAGGGAAATAGAGAAGATGGATATAGAATATAGAAGCGAAGCACTTACACTGGGTAATAATAAAAAGTGGATGATAATAAAAAAAACAAGCGAGTGTACATGATGGGCTGATTTGTAACATGGCAATGAGGAAAGTGAAAATGAGAGTGCTGAAAGGAAAATATGAGGGTGAACAGAGGGAAAAAACGCAAAAATTGAGGTAGGAGAAGTTTTTAAGCAGTGATTTAAGTGTGCTGAGCCCCTTGGGATCTTAGACCTGGTAGTAATTAACAAGCATTTGCAAAGCAATGGGTCTCGCATTTGCTGGCTTTAGAGCTATTAGCGTTGTAAACTCTTAATCAGACTTTTCTTGCTACATAAATTGAAAATTAAAAGTAAAACAGTTTCACATAAGCGAGTCGATTCACAGCGCCACAGCCGGCAGGAGAATTAGCGTGCAGAGACACACAATGACAGAGCGCCTCCCCAGTTGGGGAGGTGCAGCGTTTAGGACCCGGAGCTATCGTGGCCCCTGGCCTCATACACCCATCCGGAGTTGCTGTGGGGTGACTTCCGCCTGCCCGTTTTGCGAGATGGGCGGGACGGAAGCATTTGTCTCAAGCATCGGGGGGTTGGCGGCACGGAGCACGTCACTTCCGGCCCGTGCCGCATCCCTGGGGGGGTATTTATGTACCCCCTCCAAGTGGATTCTTCATTTCTGGTGGATGCGGCATGGGCAGTAGGGCACGGACCGGTGCATTCATTTATGAGTTATGATGTGATTCAACTAATCCTGCACAGTGTGGACTAAGGGCGTGTATTGTTAATAAAATTCTCCCAATGCACAGACACTCATACTCTGTCAGTTGGCGTTTGGTGGGATTTTTGGGGTGGGGCCCTACTGGGGGCATTTGGGTCATATGACAGAGCACCTCCCCAATTGGGGAGGTGTGGCGTTTAGGACCCGGGGCCACCGCTGCCTCCGGCCTCACACGCCCATCCGGTGTTGCTGTGGGGTGACTTCCGCCCGCCCGTCTTGAAGCATTTGTCTCAAGCATCAGGGGGGTTGGCGCGAACAGAGCGTGTCACTTTCAGCCCACGCCGCATCCCTGGGGGGGGGGGGGTATTTATGTACCCGCTCCAAGTGGATTCCTCCTTTCTGGTGGATGTGGCGCGAGTGGTAGTGTGCAGATCGGTGCATTCACCCACCCTCCTATCTCTTAAATATAGGTTGTATGCTAAGTGTAGTTTGGCGTGACAGGAGATACTAAATGCACCTTAAACTGAGAGGTACTCAAAGCAGGGTACCTAGGAGAACAACAGAGATAACAACGAGGGTAGGATCCTGCAGGCCTGAACCAAATGACGGATGTACACACCAGCTTGGGGGTTAGGGTGCCCAGGTCGTAGGGGTGGGCATAGGGCTCCCGCTCCTGACCACCCCGCTTTTGCCCACATGGCGGATTGGTGTTTGGGGGGGCGGAACCTGGAGCACGAGGACAAGGTACAGTGAGGTTTTGGAGCCACCCGCCCCCCAGGGATACAGGTGAAGTATGGTTCACCTGCGTGGTCCAATGGTGGTTCGGGATGCAGCTGGGTCCTTGGTTCAAATTTTGAGTAATGACTTTGATTTACAGGGTGTGTTTTTTTGGTGACCTATTGTTTATGAGTTACAATGTGATTCAACTAATCCTGCACAGTGTGTATTAAAGGCGTGTATTCTTAATAAAATTCTCCCAATGCAAAGACACTCGTATTCTGTCAGTTGGTGTTTGGCGGGATTTTTGGGGCGGGGGCATACTGGGGGCATTCGGGTCCTAAAGGAAAAAGAAGTTCATTTGCAGTCAAACTTATCGGCAAAAGTGCAATTAGCCATGTAACAGGGGCGGTAACAAAACCTCCCCAAGGAGGGACAAAGGTAAACCATTTACCAATGTCATCAAATAATTTTCGAAGGGAAAGCCCACGAACGAGTGGTAGTGATGGGTGTGAGGTGAACGTGATTAAAAGATACATACCAACACGTCGGAAAAGCAGCGATTGCGCGCTGCTATGCTCAACCTAAAAATGGACATTGAAAAGGGAAGGGTCCTATTGGTCCCTATATTCATACACTTAACTCCAGTAACAAAAACACTGATCATTTTCTAAACAATGTATGTACAAAATATTAAAGGTAACCAATGCCAGTGATTTAGTTTTTATTTATATTTGAGATGTTTTACTTAACCTTCCATCCCCTAAGACTTTTTTATTTCTTGGATGTTATGTGTCTGTATTTTCTTTGTCAGAAGCACATTACTCTTGTATAGTTCATACTGTTTGGGATTTTGTATATACAAATGCGGGATTAAAACCTGGGTTACACTACATATTTCTTGCCATTAAACTCTTCTGATTTTTGTGGAAATGGGTAGTATTCATTTAGCAAATTGTCCACAATAGAATGTCTTCAACCTGGTTTTGTCAGGCTAATATTCTCCATTTTGGCAATTCATCAAAGTGAGGTAATACCAACTTATAAATGGGTTAATTCTATCTGGAAACTATAGTCTGTGTGGAATCAAAACATTGTGAATGCAGTCGCTGCTTACGCCATACTCCTTTTTTCATGCAGTGACTTCATCATAAAGAAAAAGTAAACTTACAGGCTCACTAAGATGAGGTATTTCATGAAAGATAAAGTTGTTCCTAGAACCAATCCCTTTTTTGTAGAAAGTTGTTAGGTCCATTTCAATCAAGAGCTCGCTCTTTCAGGATTTATAAAGTGTGGCTAATCGCTCAATACAGTATCCAGGCGCTTACAGGTCCCGGAGGCTTATTTGAACAGCCAGGTCATCCAGAATTCTGGAAGTGAGGTGATGCTCCGGAGGTGTGTGGGGAGGCTGTTCTAGGTTTTTTGCTGCTATGTGAGAGAAGGAATGTATTCCACTTCTGCTTCAGTAGATGAGGAGAGTATGGGCAAGTGAAAAGGAGGCAGAGCGTAGTCTTCTCGACGGTTGGTGGAAGTTCAGGCAATGGTTAATGTACGTGGGTCCTTGGTTGTGTAGAGCCTTGAGTGCATGGGTCAGCAGTTTGAATTGGCATCTCTTCTATATGGGGAGCCAGTGGAGTTGCCTGAGGTTTGGTGTGATGTAGGTTCACCTTGGAAGACCGAGGATGAGTCTGACTGTGTTGTTCTGTATGGTCTGAAGTCCCCATAGGAGGTGTGCAGCGATTCCTACATAGAGGGCGGTGCCGTAGTCCAGTCGGCTGGTGATTAGGGCCTGTGTCAATGTGCATCTTGTGTGTAGGGGTAACAACTTGAAGATCTTAGGTAGCATGTGCAAAGTGAGGAAGCAGGCCGAGGAGATGGCGTTGATCGGTGATTTCATGGTGAGCTTGTTGTCAATAATGATTCTGAGGTTTCTGGCGTGGTCGGAGGGACTGGGTGCGGGTCCTAGGCGTGACGGCCACCAGGAGTTGTTCCATGTGTTGCTGCTGTTGACAAAGAACAGTACTTCTATCTTCTCTGTGTTCAGCTGCAGGTAGTTTTTCTTCATCCAGTCAACAACACTTGTCATGCATCTGTGGAAGTTGGCTCTGGTGGTGAAGGGCTTGTCGGTGAGTGAGAGAATGAGTTGAGTGTCGTCTGTGTAGGAAATTATGTTGAGACTGTGGAATTCGACGATGTTGGCCAGCAGGGTCATATATGCGTTGAAGAGTGTGGGGCTGAGAAATGAGCCCTGGGTGACACCGCAGGTGATGTCCTTGGGTTTGGAGGTGAAAGATTGGAGGTGGATCCTCTGGGTTCTTTCGGTGAGGAAGGAAGTGATGCATCTGAGCGTGTCCCCTTAGATGCTGATGTGGTGGAGTCTTTCGATTAGCATGTGGTGGGATATGGTGTTGAAGGCTGCTAAGAGATTGAGGAGGGTCAAAGCTGCTGTTTCTCCTCGGTCGAGAAGGGTTCAGGTATTATCGGTGACTGTGATCGATCAGGGCAGTTTCGGTGCTGTGATTGATGCGGAAGCCAGTTTGGGAGGCGTTGGGTAGCTGGTTCTGCTCCAGGTATGTCATAAGCTGCTTGTTGATTATCTTTTCCAGTACCTTTCCTGGGAATGGGAACAGGGAGTTTGGCTAGTATTTTTGGGGTTCGCTGTGATCGGCGAAGGGTTTTTTGAGCAGTAGTTTGACTTGGGCATGTTTCCAGGCATTGGAAAACTTTGTGGTGGTGATAGAGGTATTAAGCAGGGTGGTCAGTTCCTGGCCGATGCTTTAACTTCTAAGGTTGAAGATGTGGTGCAGGCAGGGGTCTGTGGGAGCTCCCAAGAGGATGGATTTCATGGTTGAGGTGATGTCCTGGGTGGAGAGGATTTTCCAGGTGATCAGTATGTGGTTTGTGTTGGTTATGGTGGTGGAATATCTGTCATGGAATTCCGTAGGTGTGGTTTGGAGTTTGAAGTTTCTGTATACGGTTGCAGTCTTGTCGTGCAAGCAGTGGGTGAGGTTCTCGCACAGCTGCTGCAAGGGTGTAATGTTGTTTTGCTGGCAGCCGGATTGCAGAATTCCTTAACGATGTTGAAAAGTTTCTTGGCGGCGTTGGCACTCATTTGGATGTGTGCAGCAAGGGCTATCTTCTTTGTTGCCCTCAGCAGGTGGTGGTACAGGTTGAGGGAGGTCTTGAAGGCTGCTCTGTCAGTGGTGCCCTTGCTGGCGCACCATCTCCTCTCCAGCTGTTTGCTGTCTTGTTTCACTGTTCTGAGTTCTTGAGTGTACCAGCTGGCCTTTTTAGAGGACTTTCCATAGATGTTGCTCTTGATGGGGGTGATGCTGTTGGCACAATTGGCGATCCAGGCGTTGATGTTTTTCACTCTCTTTTCGAGGTTGGTAGCAGTAGCGGGGTTGGAAGTGTTGAGGGTGTCTGCCAAGCTGGTCTCTGAGATTTTGTTCCACCTCCAGTGGGAGGCACTGGTCATCTTCGGGGTGGAGGTGCAGAGGCTGGAGATGCTGAAGTGGATGGTCCATGTGAGTTCTGTGACATGGCTGTGTAGCTGTGGGTGAAAATGGGGTTGCGCATGTATCCTGCGGTGTATGTGTAGGGCCATGGACAATCTGGGTCAATCTGAGGCTGCTCATACTGTCGAGGAGGTGTGTAGTGTTGTTGTCATTGGGGTCATCAATGTGGAAACTTAGGTGGCCGAGGAAGATGTAGTCTTTGGAGTGTAAGGCTAGGGGTGCAATGAAGTCTGGGATGGTGTTGCATAAGCTGGAGCGTGGGCCTGGGGGGTTGGTATGCAAGGGCACCTCTGATTTTCATTCTGTCGTCTGTGTGGAGCTTTAAGTTGAGATGTTCCATGGGGATGGTGGTGGTGTTGGTGATGGTGGTGACCCGTATAGTTTCTATGTGGATGATGGCTGTTCCTTCTCCCAGCTTGTTGGTGCAGTCTTGGTGAGTGATTTTATATCCATTGAGGATCGCTGTGGCAATGTCTGGGGCAGATGTGGAGTTAAGCCATGTCTCGGGGAGTAAGATGATGTTGGGTGCAAGGGTGGCGATAAGTTCCCATAATTCGGTGGAATGCTTGCATAGCGAGCGTGTGTTGAGAAGGGTGTATGCGAGCTCATGTTTTTGTTCAGGTGGTGTCTGTGGTGTGCTCGGTGTGGGGCTGGTCGGTGGGCTGGTGTGTGTGCTGTGGCAGGTGAAGGGGCAGTGGGTGCAGGTGAAAGGTCCTAACGTGGATTGTGGGTCAGCATGGTGGCAGTGTTTATTGCATCGTCCAGGGTGGAGGGTTTAGAACTCAGTGATGGTGTATCTTCGGGGGGAGGGAGGGCCAGGGGTCACAGCACTGGGTGCAGTCCAAGCACAGACGGAAACGGGCTTGCCTTTGAGGTGCTCTCAGCGCACCAGCGGTGCGTCCACTGCACACGTCCACTGCGCACACCCATTGCACGTGTCAGTTGCACAGTCACACTACAGCCTGCATTAAGTAGGTTGTGTGGTGGGCGGGGCTTCAGTTGGCGGGAAGAACAGTGAGTGGGAAAACCCAGACAGGAAAACCATTGCAGGAAAACCCAGGCAGCTGCAGTGTCACTGGATCAGTCTGGAACAAGCAGGAACTGAAAGTCACAGGCAAGTGGCAGGCAAAGTGTCCTGGTGCCTACTGATGTGGTCGCACTGTGGCGTACATTAAGTAGGTCCTGGGGTGGGCAGGGCTTCTGTTGGCAGGAAGAACTCTGAGTGGGGAAACCCGTTCACCAAAACCCTGGCCAGAAAACCCAGCCAGCTGCGGTGTTACTGGATCAGTCTAGAGCAGAGGTCTTCAAACTGGGGGGTGGGCCCCCCTTGGGGAGCCTCAAGTGATCCCAGGGGGGGGCGCCAAACTCTGGCCAAAAGAAATATTATATAGATAACATGCCTTTGTTTTAAGCAGAAGCATGTTATTGCAGTTTTAAAAAGGTAACAGTACTTAACTGTAATGTTTAAATAGGTTTAGACCTATTTAAACATTGATATATTTCTAAAATAATTGTTAAAAATTCTGAGGGGGGCCCAATGATTTTTATTTTTTAACTGGGGGGTCGCTGCATTAAAAAGCTTGAAAACCACTGGTCTAGAGCAAGCAGGAACACAGGCAAGTGGCAGGCTAGGTGTCTAGGTGCTAGGCATCTATTTCTGTTTTTTCAAAATCTTTGTTGCAAAGGCCAGAGGCCTTTCGGCAGCCTGAGAGTGAAATGCACATTTCTGCTGTCACAGCATCTTGCACCCAGCATTTAAGCTATGGCTCCCAAGTGTTTCTTTGACGATGGGCACAGGCTGTGAGAGCACCCACTGTTAGTGTTCCCACCCTTTACGTGGGCTCATAAAACTAAGTCATCCAAGTAAACATTGCAGCTCCTATGTGCATATGGGTATATATAATATATGTTTGCTTCAGCCACTAATCCTTTAGCAAGTGCCACATGTATGCTTGAGTTAATTTCAGTTGGTGTTATAAAAAAAAACTCCCTTAAAACTTTGCCCAATCCCTTCTCTGATTCATCCCAAACATTTCTGACTACTATGAGCTCTCAAACATCCTTCGCAAAGTCTCCCTCCTTTTTACCCAGTTCACCCAGCTAACAGGCGCACACATTCTTTACCTACAAAATCAACGTACTACTTAGCTTTTTTTTCAAATCCTTTCTCATCTTTCTGTTCCGTCTCTAAATTCTGCGAAACACACAAGTAATCAAGAGCACAAACATAACACAACTAATGCACAAAGAAGAGAAAACAATAGCACTTATTACTAGTCCACTAACTATAAAATTATAATCTTGGATTTCGGAGTAGAGTGCTACTTGCCACAAAGCACTTCAATGTCTCATCAGTAGTAGTAAGTGCTAAATAAATAGAATTTACTTTGAACTGAGTCTTCTTCTAGGTTTCTACAAATGAGAGCTCTGGAGTTAAGGCTGAAGATCGTGCAAGTTTCTCTAGTCAGTAGGCAAATAAGGTGTTCAAAATACATGGTCATCCAGTCCGTGGCATCTCTGAAGATCGCACAGAGCAATGGTTACATATTCCAGTTGTATTTGTGATTCTGAGAAAGTGTGCGAAGGAGGTATTCAGTTGTCAAAGTATTGACAAGACGAAAGTAAAAGAAAATGCAGTGCTTACAGGTGAGTGGGTGCATTGTGTTTTTGGGGGTGGCAAAGTGAAGGAGATGCAAGAAAGTGCATTCAGGAGAGAGTGAAAAGAGGGCAGTGAAAAGGAAAGATGAGGTGTAAGGTATGCAGATGGATCAGAATGTTTAATTCACAGTCTCACAGTTTCAGAACTGAAACATTTTCAGTATTAATTATTTACAACAAAACTGTTATTATTCATTTATGTTGAACAGCCACCAACCATGACTAAGCCATCAGTGCTCACTGGTTTGAGGTGTGTGTCAGTGTTATACATCTGGATGCAATAACAGAAAGTTCAAAGAGTAACCAAAATACCAGTCGTGGGCACACTATGGGAATCACAGAAATTCAGTAGAAATGTGAAAGCCACACCTTGATTACACAGGCCATGCCCCTAATAGGGAACCACACGTTTACCATTACACTTAAAGCACACATTTTAAGGATTAAAAAAATGATGAGCTAGACAAAGAGAGTGAGAGACAGATGGAGTTAGAACAGGTATTGGAATAATTAATAGGTATTGTCTCTAAAGGGTGAATTTCAAGGTGTTGGCTTTTACAATGCTTATTTACATTAGAATGATCAAGAAGAAACAAAAAATCAAAAATGGCTGCTGGTGTACAACAAACAACACTTGCATTCTTGGCCTGCCAACCTGGAATGCTTTTTTTAAAGTTTAATTTACTTTTCTAATATGGACAATGGCCATTTCGAGCAGTACCTTGAAAAAAGGATGTGTGTGATGCCACGCATAACAAAAAAAGTGAGTGGCCAAATAGCAATGCGCAGAAATAATTAAGAATACATAAATAAAGAGCAGGATGTAGTTGGAGAGATGGGAAGCAATGGATGAGAGGAAGGGAAGTGGCTTAAAAAAGTTATTAAAAAGCGATGCACCTCTCCAGGAGTTGACTTCTACCATGTTGTGTAGTCCTTCCCGATTGTGAGACCTGTCAGCTCTTGCCGTGGTTTTCCCCATCTTTTTGCTTCTGACCTCCTGTTTTTGATCCTGTGCTGAATTTAATTTTTGCTGGCTTTAGGAATCTGAAAACTTTACCACTGCTGACCAGTGCTCTAGTGCAAGTGCTCTCTGTCTAAATTGTATTGGTTATTGGTTTATCCATGATTGGCATATTCAGTTTACTAGTATGTTTCTAGTATAGTGCACAAGGTGTGCCCAGAGCCTGTAAATCAAATGCTACTAGTGGGCTTGCAGCGCTGATTGTGCCACCCGTATGAGTAGCTTGTGAGCATGTCTCATACCTGCTGCTGCAGTGTCTGTGTGTGCAGTTGTAAACTGCCATTTCGACCTGGCACAGTGCACTCACTCCAACCTTTTTTTTTACTACATGTAAGTCACCCATAAGATAGGCCCAAGGCAGCCCCATGGTCAGGGTGCAGTGTATTTAAAAGGTAGGACATGCAGTGGTGTGTTTGACATGCCTTGTTAGTGAAATACTGCTAAATGTGTTTTTCACTATTGAAAGGACTATCTCTCCCATAAAGTAACATGGGGATTGCCTTGAAATATAATTTAAGTGTAGTTAACCTTTGGGAGCAGATAGAGATGTGGAGTTTGGGGTCTCTGAACGCACGATTTAAAAATACATCTTTTAGTGAAGTTTTTTTATTTTTATTGTGTGTCTGAAAATGCCACTTTTAGAAAGTGGGCATTTTCTTGCTAACCATTCGGTGCCTCTGCCTGGCTGTTGAATACACATCTGGCAGGAAGAAGAGATGGGTGCTGTAGGACGGACTGCCACCCTGACTGTTTGCTGTGCTGGCCTGCTGCTTGCTGTTTCTGTCCTGAGGTGAAATGACTTGACTTTGCTATCTACATCCTGCTTCCAAAGGTTTTCCTAGGGCTTGGACTGAGCTTACCTCTTGTTAAGAAGTTTCAGGGACGTCAAAGACTTCATCTGCCAGCACCTGGGCTCTGACTGAGAGTCCTGATTTGGCAGGTGGTGCCAAATCCAATTCCTAGGCCCTTGGGAGTGAGTTCTGGTGTAACCAAGAAGAAACAAGCACATCGACTCCAGAGCGACTTTGTAACCAGCGCCGCTGTCTAACTCCGAGCTTCAGTCTGCACCAGAGCCATGGTCCCCGCTGAGTGCAACAACCGTGACCGACGTTGCAGGCCCAATGCTGCCGAAGCACCTCTGAAATCCCGCCACAGTGTGAGTCCTGAGTGCTGTGTTGCCGACGTTTGTGACACCCAATTCCGACTCGCCGCAGCACCTTTGGCCACATGGTGTGATCACAACACCACAAAGTTGACGCCTTGCGACTTGACCTGCTGGATTCATCGATCCTATCTTGTCGTAAGGAGCTGATGCATCGCCACTGATACTGCATCACCTCCCCTTCAACCGTACGGAACCAATGCCTCACCGGCCCTGCCCAGCAGCAAGCAACCGATGCCTTACCTCTCCGGTAGTAGTAAGGATCCAACGCGCACCAGCTCCTCTGATGCCTCACTTCCCTGACTCCATACAATGTCTTTGTTTCCTTGTTTTCCAAGATCCTGTATCTGGGGTCCCTGCTACTCCGTGACCAGCCTGCACTCCCTCGGGAGTGGCGTCGGATTGTTGGGAATGACTCCATCAAGACGTCGTGATAGCTCCAGTTAGAGCTATTGTGTTTCTAAGTGTTATACTAAGATTTAATCTTTGAAAATTCGTATCTTTGCTTGTGTATGCTAGATTTTTGTAGTTTTGGTCTTGTTTTACTCAGATAAATATTGGCTATTTTTCTAAGCTGGTGTGGAGTACTTCTGTGGTGTTTTCACTGTGTTAATGTGTGTGTGTGTACAAATATGTTACACATTGCCTCTGAGATAAGTCTCTCTGCTCATGCCAAGCTGATTCCCTTAGCCTGACTAGAGTGAGGGTCCCTACTTGGACAGGGTGCAAACCACTGCCAATTAGAGACCCCATTTCTAACACCAGTCATATTCAACTGCTGGACAGCAGTTGGGATGGGACTGTTGATGGCCCTGGAGAGGATGGTGGAACTCACTTTGAGAGTGGCACTATTGGTGGGGCCTGGGGCAAATGCATATTGGTGAGAATTGGCACACTTCTGGCCAAGAGAGACATAGCCCGTCCGAGGAATGCATAGGAACTACCCAACATTGCACACTGGCACACTGCAATGGACTGGTGCTCTAAACTGGAAGCACCAATCTACTTAGCTAGGGGCTGCCCATGTGAACACACTACAATTTGTGGTCAGTGGTGGACCTACTCTGGGCTTACTAATGGTCTTTCTAATGGTTGATGAGACGATTATTGTAATGATTGTCCCTTTTCATGGCGGATGTTTGTCGAAGGCAGTGGGTTATACAGGTCCTAGACTGTAACCACTGAAAAATTAATTAAATTTGACTATGAAAAGTTATTAAAAACATTGATGCAGAGGAGCATGAGATGAGAAACAGCTTGGGTGGTGATGGTTAGCGGATAGCAGTGAGAGATAAAGGGAGAGAAAAAAACTGGCAAGTCATGAGCCGCCATTTAATGATAAAAGACAAATCAACAAATAACTCTATGATATTAGCAGTGATGGATAGTCCTCATTCAATCAAAATGATGATAAAGAAGCTATGTTTCAGGTGTGGGACAAAAACTAGAATTGGTTAAAAAGCCAACAAATCAGGAGCTTGAAACTGAGATAGACAATAATGCTGTTAAATCTCGAGCAAAGAGCCTGAGTTAAAGCTGTTTGCAGGCAATACCTACAAATATTGGTAAAGCCAATAGGTCTTGCCTATGCAAGATCTATTGCTTTGTTATTTTTTTTAACATTTCACCCAGCAGCATGAACAGATGTGCAACATGGCTTTCATTAAAAAACATAGGGCTGACAGTGATCCATAACAGGTTTTTTTTCCCAAAAAGCCATGTTGTACACCAGCCCATGCTGCTGTGCTATACGTAAAACAAAAAGCGGGCTGGGAAAGCAACACTGGAGATGGAAGAATGGATCATGGGAGGGTAGAAATCAAAACAATGGAGGTTCAGGAGGAGGGAGGGAGCAGCAGACAGGGTAGGGGGATGGGGGAGAAGAAATAGTATATCTAGCACTAGTTAAGTTTCCTCCATCTGTGCTTGGTCCATGCTCCACTGAAAGGAATGGAAGTGACATTTGGCCTGCACTGGCAAATTAGGAGGCAGCAAAGAAAATTGACACTGAAGCCAACAAATGGGAAGCAATGCATGGGCTCCAAGCCTTTTATTGTAAACAATAGTGTCTTTCAGGCTCAACCTAAAAGTCTTTTCCATCTCTGCCAGGACAGACCCAGTTTTTCAACAGCTGTCCCGGCAGATTTTGGGAAATTTAGCTTTTGTCCTGGTTTTTTTAGAGGGTCACCTGAAAACTGTGGGAGACGATTTTTTCTTTGTTTTCCAAAGAAGAGATGGTTATCATGTGTTATCGGAAAACAATTTAATTAACAGGCATTGTACTGGCTTTAAAAATTGCATTTTATTTATGTTCTTAGTGCCTTTTCCATAATTCAATGCTGTTGAGCACTGTCATTCTGTGCGCTCGAGAAAATAAGTATTTCTTCTGTTTTTGTGAAATGTCCCGATTTTTGTCTTTAAAATTCTGGTCACCCTAACTATCATCATTGGCCTCAGCCTCAGTAACGAATTACCAGTGGTCAAACTGTACTGCTATGGTTCCTCCAAATAGTGTCCTTCAGTCCTCTGCTTCCCTACTAATGTGTAGGTACCAGACAGTGCAGAGGAATACCAGGGCTGCAGCTGAATGACTAGAGCCCCCAATGAAGATCACCACAGGAAGGTAATATAGCAGCTGATGTGGACAGGACCTGGAATGACCTTGTGAACACCTGCAGACAAGCATACACACCAGTGGTGGCTGATGCAATTGAAAATTAGTGGGGCGGGTGAAGGAGGTAGGGGAAGCACATGGGGAGGTGAGAGTGTGGGGGGAGTGCACAGGAGGGGTTTAATAATAAAAAAAGTTCAAACTTACCTGGTAAAGCTGGGCGCTTCGCGCTCCTCTTCTTGGTCCCAGCAGTCCCAGCAGCTTCAGAGACTCTGTGCAATCTTTGTGCTGCTCTCATGCCATTACCCAGTATGAGAGCAGTGCAGGGATTGGCCTGAGCGGCCTAGTTCACCACTCGCTCAGCCTGTCAAATACAGCTTGGTTGGTGAAACCTAAGTGCGCATGTCTGTTTGGCTGGCCTAAGACAACCAGCCAAACTGACATTTGCACTTAAGTGTACTCCACTCCCCCCCCCACCCTCCGGCCCAGACCTACCCCTCCCTGCACACACTGGCACAGCCAGCAGCTGAAAAATAAAACAATAATAAAATATTGTTTTATTTTTCAGATGCTGGCTCTGAGCCAATGGGGTAAAGCTCCTCCGCCATTGCGGAGGAGCCGTGGCTGATACACAAATGACTATTTCTGAAACAATGTTGTGAGATCAGCATAGTAGGTGCTGAACTGACATGGCCTACTTATTAATACTGACTTTTATGGTCTGACTAGACAGTGTAGCTGGTGCCACTTATGTGAGAATCACCAGAAGAGTGGCTTTGGCACTGCTCACATGTTGGAAGCCAGGAGTACATTTTTTGATTGGGAAGAAGTTGTGTGCTTTGACAAAAACGTACTTGCTCTCCACATAGCTATGATTGTTTTGTTTATTTATCCAGCTGTTTGAACATCAGATGCACACACATAACACTGTAATACCATTAAAGGTTCTTAGATGACTAGATAATTTATGTTTTTCTCTGGTAGTGCCACAGATAGAAGGATGGCAGCCATTGACCTACGTGGATTTTTAGGTCTAGCTTGACTGTGCAACTGTCACTTGACTTATCCTACACCAACATTATTCTACAGTTTCTTTGCTTCACCACAAATGCATATCCATTCCCATGCTATCTATGCGTAATGCTTCACATTACCATACAACATTCCTTTAAAGCCAGACCTAACATAGCCAATGCTTGTTTCAGTTCTTAGGTAAAGACCTGGAGTACAAAGATTAAAACTGGAAAGAGAAACAGTCTTCCTAATTTTCATCTAGTAGACTGCTAGGATTAGTCTCAGTAAAAGCAGGCAGCCAATTGTCCCTATGTGCTTGGTACAAGGTTTGCTCTAAGCATCCAATGGGTTCGTTTTTAAAGGGGTATTTATTTTGCACAGGTATATGTCCCAGGATCGATTCCTAAAATTATCTCAGTGTCAACTCCTACTGGCTTGGAAAAGAAGAGGAAAAGCGTGTAGCTACAGACTTAGGGCCTAATTTAGATCTTGGCAGAGGGGAATACTCTGTCACAAATGTGACGGATATCCTGTCCGCCTTATTACTATCCCATAATATCCTGTGGAGATTGTAATAAGGCAGATGGGATATCCATCATGTTTATGAAGAGTATTGCCTTTGCTCAGATCTAAATCAGGCCCTTCAATTTTAGGGTTGAGCGCCCAAGCGCTCTGGCCTGTTGTAATCTCTCGCTGGGCTTTTAACCACGCCCACTGCATAAAATTGTATTTAAATCAGGCGGGCAGACGTTTGGTTTGGCTACGGCAGTGACTACTCCATCACCGCTATAGCCTAACTTCTCTGACGGCTTGAAAGAGCAAGGGCTGTCAGTGTAATGGCTATGTGTCTGACCCAATCAGGATAAGTGGACCTGTAGCCATTTTTAGGGTCGAGCGTGCAAGCACTTTGGCCTGTTGTAATCTCTCTGTGGGCTTTTAACCGTGCCAACTCAAAATGTCCCTCATTTGTGTGCTGAGTTCCCTCCCAGGCGATTTCACTAAGTGAGCATTTTTGTTAGCCATCATACTACCTCAGGCTTCTTTCTGTTACAGTGTTTGATGGCCCCTCCTCTGGTTTCAGTTTGCCTTTCGTCCGAGCCGTGATCCTGTCTAGACATTCACGCAGAGAGCCAATAACTCTCGTGCTCACGCTCATGGAGGCTGTGGCGCTATGAAGTGACTTGTTTATGTCAACTGTTTTACTTTTCATTTTCAATTTATGTGGCAACAAAAGTCCAGTTAGGAATTTACAACGCTAATAGCTCTAACTCGAGCAAACTCGAGACCCATTGCATTGTAAATAATTGTTTTTCTGGTGATTAATTGTCTTTCTGTGAAATTGATTTAAAAGTCTACCTGTCCTTACTATTTTTTTTTATAATAGGCATATAATATACTCGGCTGTAGCTACAGATGTTGATTTTATTTCGTGTAATCATAATGCTATAATCTTGAAAAAAAAATATACAAACAGAATAGGCTGCTTGTCACCAGAGCTAACTCCCTTACAGGAATCTTAACTAACTGTTGCCTGGGAATTTGCACTTGAACTTTTTAAAGGCTAAATAGCATGGACATTTCTCGGTTCTGAAAGCATGAGAGAGAATGTTATAAAACATACAATGTCAGAGAAAAATAAATATTACTTTCTGCTTTCCATACAGAGCTCGCTACCACTGTCAGTCAGTTTCACAGCTTTGTAAAAGCACACGAGATGAAGTAAGAGAGAAACTCAACACCATTCCTACCTGTGAATAGCAGATTGCACAGATATCTGCAGCTGGATCGGTTTGAGGTTTGATTTTAAGTATTGCAAAAGACAATCTGAGCTTGGAAATGCCTGAAAAACACCCTTTCACCTACATGCAACTATTGAATGAGCTTTACCTTGGGTATGGTTGCAGTGTACTGAGTTCAAATGCTTCGGTCCAGGCCTTCGATTTGTTTCACCTTCTCTCAAACCCCATCGACATTCATCAAATTAAATAGTGCTACAAGCGGTCCTCTACTATTCCCCTATAAAATAGCAAAAGATATAGCCAGTAGGTGAAGCAAACTGCCCACAGCAAAGAAAACTAGAAATAGAGAAACAGCTGTCGATTAACAAGCCACTTATCTATTCATGCCTAAAGAAAATCTGCATTCCTCTTTCCTCTAAACACTCAAATGTGGGTTTTGGGGTGGTGGCCGGCCCCGGGGAGGTCTTACTCCGCCCCCCCACCAGCTTATTGGGGATTTGGATCAGTCTGTGCTGCAACTGCTTGGGCTCTCTTTGGGCTACTTGGGTTTGGTTTCTGTCCATTATATAAAAGCGGACATTTTGTCCCGCCAGCCACCATTTTGTCGAGGTGACAAGGCAGCTGTTCTTGGAGCGGGTTAGCCCTTTTTTCCCTTTCCGACGTGGGTAAAGTTTTATAAGTGCTTTGATCAATTCAATTGTAAGTCATATATAACTCAGCAGTGCGTTCGCCAGGCCATGCGGCTTTTGGAAGAGGTGGGCAGGCTGGATCTATTGGCAGCATGCGCACTGCAGGAGGCTCGGCCCTCACGACTGAGCAACGGCTGGGGTAGAGGCAGCAATTCTGGCCTGCTCGCCCCTGCACCATGGGGCGCTGACTAGCAGTAAGGTGAGTGACCGTCTCGTACTCAGCGAGCAGGCCCGGGAGACCAGGACAGGTCCAGGGCCACCCGGGCCGCATTGCATAGGAGTGATGACAAGTGCATGGCATGTAAGGTGCACCGCATCAAGGCAGCAGCTGCGCCAAAGGGGAGCAGTGTGAGGCTGGCCCTAGGCTTCAAGACTGTAGCACACGTGAGAGAAGAGGGTGTGCCCCTTCTAATGCTCCCACGGCAGCTCTGAAGGGGTAGGAGGAGGGGGGCTCACAGGGAGAGAGGCTGCAGCTTCTAGAAATGATGTGGACAGTGTGTGTGAACAGCAAGAGGAAAGGCCAGAGTGGGGCTTGATAAGTCACAAGGAAATGATGATGTAGGTGTAGTGCATGGGGAGCGTTTAGAAGTAGAAGGGGAGAAAGAGGGGAGTGTGGAGGTCAGGTTGTCTGAGGCGAATGGGGTAGCTGGAGAGGGCACCAGCAGGAGCTCGTCAGGGCCTGCAGGACAATGGAGATTGGGCATCAAGCTACATGTTGGGGAGAAAGGTTGGAGGGCGGTTTGAGAAGCCAATGACAGGAGGCGGAGAGAGCTTTTGGCCCAGCTTCTGCGTTGGTGGCCTCTGTCTTGGAGTGGAGTGATGAATGGGAGCAGGAGGAGCTCACTGGGACAGAAAAAAGGCGGACTGAAGAGGGCATGTGGGATGAGGCACTATTCCAGCATAGGCTACCTATGAGGGTGTATGGGAGACAGGTGGGCAGCGAAGGGAAGGATGTAGTGGAGTCCTGGGTAAAGCAGTGAGTAGGGTGGATGGCTTGAGGGATAGTGCCCCTAGGAGGGAGCAGTGTCCAGGCATTCCTAGGTTAGAGGCCACTGGTAGGGGCAGGGGCCAGAGGCAGGGTCTCGGGGCCAGGCATCAGTAGGTAGGGACTTGTACAACACACCGGCTTCTGTTGTATTTTGCAGGTGTCAGCAAAGGGTGGTGCAGCAGACTCAGGAGCGCTCCGCATGGCTCATTGCCCCCGAGAAGAAAAGAAGGTGGTGCCCTGGGTGGCCAGCCGGACCAACGCAGGACCCATTATACCACAGCACAGTAAGTTTGGGGCAACCTCCGATGCCATGACACACAGGACAGGTCACTGCACAGCAGCAGAGTGGGAGAGAGGGCACTTTACAGCCCATCAGCAACCACAGACAGCTGTCACCTGCAGCAACGCAAAGGTTTATGGTTTACAAGAAGAGTCAGCTACGCCATCATGGGCAGCAGTGTATGATGGGGAGGGCACAAACAATTCTTGATTATGATGAAGAGAGTATGGAGGAGGGAGAGTTGTGGGACAAGAGTGAACCACAAGATGAAGAATCAGCATGGTGGCAAGAGGAGGAGAGACAAGGGCGGGGGGCACTCATGGAGCTGTTTCTCATGTGTTGCAGGTGTTAAGTGATGCGGGGAGGCCTAGCAGTCACCGGGGCACACATAATGCCAATAATGCTTGGGATGCTAGGGGTTCACAGGGACCTGGATGGAAAAGCTCCTACTCCAATTAAGCTGAAAGGGCTGTGTTTCTGGCTGGACCAATATGATAAGGCAGAGGTGGTGGCCCTCTTGAGGGAGGGTTTCACTTGGGATTTCCGAATGGGGTATACACGTCCCAGGGGGTGACGATAAGCAGACACTTTAAAATCAAGAAGGACACACAAGCAAGAGATATGAGACAAGCTAAATAAGGAAATAATGGAAGGTCACATGGCAGGCCTTTTTTCGGATTGGCTGATGCAGAACCTGATTCCCCCCTTTATTGGGTTAGCGCCAAAGAATGATCCAGGGCAATTCAGACTGGTTCAGCATTTGTCATAGCTGGAAGGGAAGTCAGTAAATAATTCCATTTCGGAAGAGCAAGTATCAGTCTCCTATGCATTTGTGGATGTGGCACTCTCACTGGTGGAGGAGGTAGGAGAGGGGGGCCTCATTGCAAAGAGGGACATTAAGTTTGCTTTCCATTTGCTGCTGGTACACCCTGATGACTTTGAGCTCCTCAGCATATAGTTCGATGGGAGGTGGTATGGTAACAAGACTTTGCCAATGGGCAATTCCATATCATGTGCTCTTCTTGAAAGCTTCTGTACATTTTTGCAATGGGTGTTTTTGACAAACTATGGTCACAAGTACGTCACACACTATCTGGATGATTTCGTCATAGTCGGAGCACCTCATTCACTATAGTGCCAGACATTGTTGGGTACCTGTCAAGACATCATGGGGGAGATTGGGGTCCCTTTGGCACCAGAAAAGACGGTAGTCCAAGCACTTCCTTATCATTTCTGGGGGTCGAAATTGTCTTGGTGGCAAGGACACTTCCCTTGGACACGATGCTGGGCAGAGAGAAGGTCAAGGTAAGGGAAATTCAGGTACTGTTGGGTCACCTGAATTATGCGTGCAGAGTAGTGAGGCCAGAGAGGATTTTTGCAGGTGCTTGGGGCTATCTTTGGCAACAGGACAGCTACCACATCACCATGTGAGACTGTCAGGGGACGCGAAAGATGACCTTCGGATGTGGCAACTCTTCCTGGGCATTGAGGACGTGGCAGAATTTGGAATGGGATGCCCAAGATTTCTCTGATGCGGCAGGTGGTGCAGGTTTCAGTATATATTGGCAAAGGAGATGGTGCATGGAGGAGTGGCCCTTCAATTGGAAAAGGGGCTGGCAGAGCATTGCCTTCATGGAGTTCTTCCCCTTGGTTGTGACGAAGAACCCTCTGGTGGGAGGAACTCATAAGAGAGTCCTTTTTCCAATTGACGGTATGGCGTGGTGTATGTGGTCAACCGGCAATCAGCAAGGAAGTGCAGGTGGCTAAACTATTGAGAGTTTTTTTCCTGCTTTGCTTTCAATATGATATAGCTAGGCATGTCCCAGGTGTGGACAATGACATTGCAGATGCTTTGTCTCATTCACAGTGGGAGAGGTTCCATGGGCTGGCCACAGACATGGAGCCAAGGAAGGTGCTGATTCCTCTGGTGCTATGGACAGTAGGAGACAGGTGATGCTTCAACTGTTGCTGAACTTGCTGGCAGTCTCCACGTGGCAAATATACTTGCATGCCTGGCTGGAATTTCTGAATAAAGGTGTGCACAAGCGGTGAGGGGACTGGGCAAGAGTAGAGGATGTGGTGCAATGCATACTGATGCAGCGTCAATCCAGGGTGACGATTACAGGGAAGCAAGAAGGGATTGCCTTTATGGGTAAACTGGTTTGGGGGTATGCCCTTTCAGCAGGTGAGTTGGGCAAGTGTTTGCTGGAAGGATGGGCTAGGGAGGTGGGGAAGACGGGGTTAGCTAGGAGACCAAGGACCTTAGGAATGCTTAGTGCCATTTTATCGATTTTTACCAGCGGTATACTTTGATACTGAAGAAGCATTACTGTTTAGTACTTTGTTGTCCTGGATGTTCTTTGGAGCCTTCAGGGTGTCAGAGCTCTTTGGAAGGGGGCAGGGATTATTGTGGGTGGACACTCAGTTTTTGGATGGTTGAATCCTGAAATGGCTTTACAGGGACCAGCATTCAAAACATTTTTGTGCACCAGGACAAGAAGCCGGTGACAGCTTTTCAGCTACTGGCAGTATTAAGGAAGGCACTCAAGGTGTTAGGCTTGAAAGCTTTGGGGTTTGAGACTTATTCATTTAGAGTACATAGGGCTAAAGAAGCAGGCAGGAGAGGTAGGAGTAGGGAGTGAATTATGAGGGTAGGAAGATGGGTTTCTAACTGTAATCCGAAGTATGTGTGCAAGGGTGTAGAAAACTGTTGAGCTTGCGTGGGTGGTCATTTCCTTTGTTTATACTTTGTAGGTTCAGTACCTGGCCCAGGGAGCGAGGGTCTGTTGATTTGGCTAGTGGGCCACTCTTTTATCAAGTGGGCACCGAGCAGCCAGAGCAGCAAATTGCGCCTTGGCACCTTTGCATACCGAGTGCAGTGACGCAGAAAAGGGGGAATGCGCTGGCAGGAGTTGCTTCCTTATTTGAATAAGATAATAGTGAGGGGCCAGTGCCCTGATATGCTGTTAATCCATCAAGTGCAAAACAACTTGGTATGTGAGAAGGGCTTAAACATAATCAAGGGTATAAAAAAGATTTAAAAGAGGTACAGCAGCACTGCGTAGGATATCACTTAGTTTGGATGGCCTTTGTTTTATGGAGAACGCAGCAAGGGGTGAGGAGGCTGGGTGCCATTCAGCGAGCACGGCATAAAATAAATAAAAAGATGTGGGGGTATTATCTTTTTAGAGCACGCCGATTTGAAGTTTGAGGGGGAAGAGTTTTTTTAGAGGGGATGGGGGCCATTTCTCCTTTATGGTTATGGAGCTATATTTGCTGCACATCCCAGAAATTTTCCACAGCTTACTGAAGGGGACGTAGGTTGCGACCACAAGAACGTGGGATGGGGCAGAAAAAGTCTAATGGGCCTTTTTCTGGGCGGTGGGGGCAGGTCAAGTTGACATGGTTTTCAGAAGTTTAGGGCTGTTGACAGCAGCAGTCCAGGTGGGAAAGGAACAGGTAGACAGAATCACGTCTGGACAAGCCAGGATGTTAAACATTTAGTAGGAAATTATGTTAGAAATTCAGAATTACTATAAACAGGAAGGGAGTTTTAAAGCCAGCAATCACTCACATCTGCATGAGGAAATCACAGGATAGCAATAGTAGAATTGGGGGAGAGGGGAGGGGAGGTGTGGGGGTGTTTTGCATAGGTAAAATACTTATATAGTGAGGCTGGTAATTTTGTGAGGCAAAGGCCCAGGTTTTATGTTAGGTGCACCTTTTTTCAATAGAACACCCTTTTACACACAGCCTGTGGTCAGTCTTGGGGGGTCATTCTGACCTCGGCGGTAAAAGGCTCTTACCGCCGGTCAGAAGACCGCCATTCTACCGCCGCAGCCGCGGTAAACCGCCACGGTCATTCTGACCCACAACTGCCAAGCCGCCAAAAACCCGACATCCACGGAAGGCCGCCTCATCAGCGGGCAGCGATAAACTGGAGATGACCAAACCTCCACCGCCACGCCAACACAAACACGCCCATGCCATTACGACCCACGAATCCACGCGGCGGTCATTCAACCGCGGTATTCCATTGACGGTACACACCGCCGCGGTCAAAATACACACCCAGCTCCAAAACACAGCCACATTGGACAATTTGAAATACACACACCTGATACACATACAAACACCACTCCCACACATCCAAGCAACTATAAAACACACACCCACATCACCCACAAACCCCCACTACTAGAAAATCGGAGAGAAGGCGAGAGAGAGAGAGAGAGCACAGCAATCGAAAACCCCAACACACACAGGAACCCAACATCATCAACCACACCACATTTACGCACACATCACCACACACCACCACTCACATCACCACAAACACCACCCCACACCTCATCCACACCACCCCATGGCACCCCAAAGACACCCCAGGTTTTCGGACCAAGAACTCAGGGTCATGGTGGAGGAAATAATAAGGGTAGAGCCCCAGCTCTTCGGCACACAGGTGCAACACACCACAATAGCCAGGAAGGCGGAGCTATGGCAAAGGATCGTCGACAGGGTCAACGCTGTGGGACAGCATCCCAGAAACCGGGAAGACATCCGAAAGCGCTGGAACGACCTACAGGGGAAGGTACGTCGATGGTCTCAAGACACAACATCGCTGTGCAGAAGACTGGCGGCGGACCACCACCCACTCCTCCCGAATTCACTGCATGTGAGCAAGAGGTCTTGAACATCCTGCATCCTGCGGGCCTCGCTGGAGTAGGCGGAGGAATGGACTCTGGTAAGTCTAATCTCAACTACTCCCCCCCCAACCACCAGCATGCCAACCCACACCCCCACCCTCACCCCCAACCCCCCCAGCACACATCCTCCCTGCCAATGTCTCACCAGCACAACCCACCCAACCCAAAACCAAACCCTGAATGCCAACCCAAACTATGGACACCCATCACCTATGCATGACCACTGCACATACCCATCCCCCCCACAAACCACCCTCACAACTCCTCCCACAAGGGAATGCCAGCACTGGGGGACAAGGGCACCCACAAATCGCACGCCATGGAACACACAGCAGCAATAACCATACTCTTTCACCCCGGCAGGGCCCGAACGCCAACACACCGGCCAGGAAGGTCCAGATATGTCCATCCCACCCCCAGAACAGGCCCCCAGTGAGGACAGCAGCTCTGTCGACCTAGAACCTGATGACCAGCCCGGACCATCGGGGACCTCTGGACAGTCGGTTCCCCACACACAGACACAGGCCACAGCAGACCTAACCCCCTCTGGGAATATCAGCACAGCTCCCACCCAGCGGGCCCATGCCTCTGTCTCCAGGACAGGTCAATCAGCGGTGTGTCCGCCACTACAGGGCACCCAGGCTGACCCAACACCCCAACAACAACAGGGACCTGGGGGCAGTGGTAGTGGGCACACCGTCCAGGGGACAGAGGCCCGGGGAAACAGGGGAACTGGGAGGGCTGCAGTGCGACAGGGGGGGGAGGACAGGCCCAGGGAACCGACTCTCCAAGAGGCCCTCACCACCATCATGGGAGCATACCACTGCTCCCAGGAGACGATGGCGACGGTACTGGCCAGGTTCCAGGAGATCCAGGCACAGCAGGAGGAACGGTACATGGGGTACAGAGAGGAGCTCAGGAACATCGTCCTGGCCCTGAACCAAATAGTCACCACATTGCGGGACCATGTGGCACCCCAAAGGGCCCCTGTCACCAGCCTGGACCAGGAACAGCCTACCACCTCCGCCGGCGCTAGTGGACAGGAGGCCCCCACACAACGACAGGCCACCAGAACCCCACCTCCTGCTGAAGATCAACCACCCCGCAAGAGGAACCTGAGATCACAAAGGAAGACAGAGTAGGATTCCAAGACCCCCGCCAGCATAAGATACCCCCTGATGTCATTCCACTGTCCCACATTGTCACCCTGTCCAACCTTGAACTGCCCCTGCTCCATCCTTCCACAGGCATATGGACGATGCACCTGTGCGACTGAGAACTGGACTCTGCCATGGACATCACTCCACCCCCACCCATCACCGTTTTACTATCATGGACCTATATGTAGCACTTTAAATAAATCACTAATTGCACTTAAAACACTCAGGAGTCTGCTTGTATTCTTAACAAATGTATTACACATAACGGTTCAAAAATGTTCAGTTACATTGCGATGACAACATACCAATGTCAATGTGCTTTACTCCATGGGCGAACAAAGCAGAAGTCACGCAGTGGGTCATACAGCTCTGAAAAGGGAAGGGAAAGTCACAATTCAGTTGAAAGGAACTGGGGGGAAACACAGAAAGTAGAGATGCAGGAGGCCAGAAGTAAATGTAAAATGGCGTGGGGGATTCTTACCTGTGTGCTACTGAAAATACTGTTGTATGACTGTGTCCCTGTTGTCCGTGTCGTCCCCGTCGTCTTCCTCCTCTTCACTCTCCACAGGCTCCACAGCTGCTACAACACCACCATCTGGACCATCCTCCTGCAGGAAAGGCACCTGGCGTCGCAAAGCCAGGTTGTGAAGCATACAGCAGGCCACGATGATCTGGCACACCTTCTTTGGTGAGTACATTAGGGATCCCCCTGTCATATGCAGGCACCTAAACCTGGCCTTCAGGAGGCCGAAGGTCCTTTCTATGATCCTCCTAGATCGCCCATGGGCCTCATTGTACCGTTCCTCTGCCCTGGTCCGGGGATTCCTCACTGGGGTCAGTAGCCACGGCAGGTTGGGGTAACCAGAGTCACCTATTAGCCACACACGTTGTCTCTGTAGCTGTTCCATCACATAGGGGATGCTGCTATTTCGCATAACATACGCTTCATGCACTGACCCAGGGAACTTGGCATTTACATGGGAGATGTACTGGTCTGCCAAACAGACCACCTGCACATTCATAGAATGGTAATTTTTCCTGTTTCTGTACACCTGCTCATCGTCTTTCGGGGGTACTAAGGCCACATGGGTCCCATCAATGGCACCAATGATGTTGGGGATATGTCCAAGGGCATAGAAGTCACCCTTCACAGTGGCCAAATCACCCTCCTCAGGGAAAACAATGTAGCTCCGCATGTATTTCGTCAGGGCAGACAACACTCTGGACAAAATCTTAGAAAACATAGGCTGAGACATCCCTGATGACATGGCCACTGTTGTCTGAAAAGACCCACTTGCCAAAAAATGGAGGACTGACAGAACCTGCACCAGAGGTGGAATTCCTGTGGGTTGGCGGATGGGGGACATCAGTGCTGGCTCCAGCTGGGCACACAGTTCATGTATAGTGGCTCGATCAAGTCGGTATCGAAGTATTATATGACGTTCCTCCATTGTCGACAGGTCCACCAGCGGTCGGTACACAGGAGGATTCATCCTTCTCCTCGCAAGTCCCAGCAGACGGTGCCTAGGAAGGAGAACATGGAGTACAGAGTCAAGCAACCCACAGGTACGTAACTACAGCTTGCACAGTACACGAATCGCTATGCATTGAATGGCTTGTATGAGTGGCAATGCAAGGCCTAGGCCTGTGTGACGCAGTAGAAATTAAGCCATGTGGGCCCTTGAAATGGCGGCTGCCTGACCTGAGAAGTGTGACAGTGGGATGTGAGGTCAATGCGCTGGCGTGACACACCGTGGCGGTAGGCGGTCGAAGACCGCGCGCCAAGCCGCATTGGTTAACATCGAACCCTATGGGTTTCACGAGCCGCGGGCGTGACCGCCATTTTCTATCTGCTTAATCACTCGAGACCTGATCATCCACAGGAGAGGACCTATACTGCAAGTGCTGCTGTGAACTCGGTCTGGAAGAGACAATGGCTGCTGCGACTGGGGAAAGGGCCCCTGCCTTCACTACAGAAGAGTTGGAGAAACTTGTGGATGGGGTCCTGCCCCAGTATGCGCTACTCTACGGTCCTCCAGACCAACAGGTAAGTACACTGTGTGCACGTTGAATGGGCTATGCCTGTGTTGAGTGGGGTGGATATTAGATGGTGGGGTGGGGAGACAATGACGAGTGCAAGGCACGACAGATGAGAGCATGTGCCACATGGCAAGGTTGGGGAGGGGGGGCCAATCGCATCTATCATGCGGAAAATTGATGATATTTCCAATTCCACCCTGTACATGTCAAATAGGTCAGCGCCCATCAGAAAGTCGACATTTGGCGTGCCATCGCCAAGGAAGTCCGGAACCTGGGGGTCCACAACAGACGGGGCACCCACTGCCGCAAGAGGTGGGAGGACATCCGCCGTGGGACCAGGAAGACCGCCGAGTCACTGCTGGGGATGGCCTCCCAACCTAGGAGGGGTGCCAGTCGTACCCTGACCCCCCTGATGTCCCGGATCCTGGCGGTGGCCAACCCCGATTTGGATGGGCGCACAGCAGACACAAGGGGGTGAGTACCAGCACATTCAGCTATCTTTACGCGCAGTGGAGGTGCCTGGGTGGGGGAGGAGGGCTGTGGGTGACATTAGGCCAGGGCGCTTTCTGTAGTGTAGTCCTCTCCTTTAGCCATGTCCCTGTGCCCCCGCCCCCCACCTCTGTAGGGTGACAAGTACAGCTATCCACGGTCCTGCATCACCCATGTGCGCGTTTGTTGTCTCTAGACCTGTTGGCCTAGTCACAAGTACTGAGTAGTGTACCCCGATTGCGCGGCTTAGTGCATGAGGCTCCTGTGTCTGTCCTCTCCGCCAACGGTGTTGACAATGCATGCACTCAACCTGTTTTTATTTCTCCCCCCACCCTTTTTCTTTATCTTCTTGTGCATGTGTGCATTAGCATCATCAGGCGGAGGAGAATTGGCACCGGAGCACGAGGGAGCTGCAACTCACAAGGCCCCGGTGGGCCATGGCACAGACACCGAGGCCACCAGTGATACGGAAGGCGAGGGGAGCTTCACAACGGGGACCCGTGGTGACACCAGCGACACCGACACGTCCTCGGATGGGAGCTCCCTAGCGGTGGCGGCAACATCCGTGCCCCCTGCCTCTACAGGTACAGCCGCCACCCAGCACACCAGCTCCGCCCTCCCAGCAGACCCTCAGCCATCGCTCCATGCACGCTCGCCCAAGAAGGCGGGCGTCTCCTTCGCCCCAGGCACCTCAGGCCCTGCCCCTGTTACCCCTGCTGCCCTCAGTGAGGAGGTCATTGACCTCCTACAGACCATCATTGTTGGGCAGTCTACCCTTTTGAATGCCATCCAGGGGGTAGAGAGGGAGGTGCATCGTAGCAATGCATACCTGGAGGGCATTCATTCGGGTCAGGCTGCCCATCAACGATCGTTCAATGCTCTGGCCTCAGCACTGACGGCAGCCATTGTCCCTGTTTCCAGCCTCCCTCTTCTAACTGCCTCCACCCTGTCTCTGTCTCCTGTTCCTCAGCCTATCCCATCCACACCATCAGACCAGCCTGCACACACCTCAACACCCAAGGGCAGCTCATCCAGACATAAGCACCACAGATCACACAAACATTCACCCAAGCAACACCCAGATGCAGACATGCCAACAGCCACTACCACCTCTGTGTCCCCCACCTCCTCGTCTCCCTCCTCCCTCCCTGTGACGTCTCTACTCACACCTGCATGCACACCACAAACAGCCAGTACTTCCATCACCAGCACACCCTCCAGTACAGTCCGCACATGTGCAGTCACCACCCCCACTGCCATTTACACGTCCCCTGTGTCCTCTCCCACTGTGTCTGTCACCCCCTCTTCCAAGACACACAAACGCAGGCAGCCACCCACCCAACAGCCAACCACCTCACGACAGCCTCCAGCCCATGCACCTTCACCCAAGGACAGCACACCTGACTCTCCTACAACCACCTCCTCTTCCTCCACTCCCATAACCACTACACCTACCCTTTACCTTGGTCCTAAAAAACTTTACCTCTCCACTTTTGACCTCTTTCCCTCACCTGACCCACCCCCTCCATCTGCTAAGAGTCCCAAGAGCGCCTCAGCCACCACCAGCCCGGCTTCAAGGGTCACCGTAGTGCGTGGATTTTGGAGTCCCCCCTTTGCCAGCAGTGATACATCGGTCAGCAGTAAGGGGACGGCCAGCCCCCCCCCTGGAAAGAGGACCCGTAAAGTAAGGGGCCGCTGCGAGAAGACTGACACGGCTGCCCCCAAGGACCAAAGTTCTGCCACTTCACCTGCCACAACATCCAGGGGAGGCAAGGCCCAGAGAGCCACATCGAAGGAGGGCAAGGGTAGCAGGACGGAGAAGTCAGCCAGCAGGAGCGCGGACCAGGAGGGCCCCACAAGCCCCATCCCAGGTGTGAGGGAGGACACCCAAGGGCCCAGGACACCGTCACCGAAGGGTCCAGCAACTGCACGGTCGGAGGGCGACTGAGCAGGGAGTCCTGGCCAGGTCTGACTCCCTTGACTTACAGAACAAGCACAGCTGAAGAGGGCCCGCCGTCCAGAAAGGCACCGCTGAAGAGGGCCCCGCCGTGCAGAAAGGCACCGCTGAACAGGGCCCCGCCGTCCAGAAAGGCACAGCTGAAGAGGGCCCCTCCGTGCAGAAAGGCACCGCTGAACAGGGCCCCGCCGTCCAGAAAGGCACCGCTGAAGAGGGCCCCTCCGTGCAGAAAGGCACCGCTGAAGAGGGCCCCGCCGTGCAGAAAGGCACCGCTGAAGAGGGCCCCGCCGTGCAGAAAGGCACCGCTGAACAGGGCCCCGCCAAGACAGGCACCGCTCCACTGGGCCCTTCCTGTCAAGCACCGCTCCTCTGGGCCCCGCCGTCTCAAGCACCGCTCCGCTGGGCCCTTCTTCTCAAGCACCGCTGGGCCCTGCCGTCTCAAGCACCGCTTCGCTGGGCCCTGCCGTCTCAAGCACCGCTCCGCTGGGCCCTTCTTCTCAAGCACCGCTCCGCTGGGCCCCGCCGTCTCAAGCACCGCTCCGCTGGGCCCTTCATCTCAAGCACCGCTCCGCTGGGCCCTTCATCTCAAGCACCGCTCCGCTGGGCCCCGCCGTCTCAAGCACCGCTCCGCTGGGCCCTTCTTCTCAAGCACCGCCCTGCTGGGCCCTGCCGTCTCAAGCACCGCTCCGCTGGGCCCCGCCGTCTCAAGCACCGCTCCGCTGGGCCCTTCTTCTCAAGCACCGCTCCGCTGGGCCCCGCCGTCTCAAGCACCGCTCCGCTGGGCCCCGCCGTCTCAAGCACCGCTCCGCTGGGCCCTTCTTCTCAAGCACCGCTCCGCTGGGCCCCGCCGTCTCAAGCACCGCTCCGCTGGGCCCCGCCGTCTCAAGCACCGCTCCGCTGGGCCCCGCCGTCTCAAGCACCGCTCCGCTGGGCCCCGCCGTCTCAAGCACCGCTCCGCTGGGCCCTTCATCTCAAGCACCGCTCCGCTGGGCCCCGCCGTCTCAAGCACCGCTGGCCCAATGACAGTGCCGGTTCTGTGTCGAGCTACTGTTCACGCTGCACTCGGGCCACCCTGCCTCCTCCATTGCCTGTGGAGACTGTTATCCACTTGATAGACTGTGGCTTTGCACTCCCCAGGATATGACAGTGGGCAAGCCACCCACTGTAGAGACTTGAGAGTCTGTGGCTTTGCACTCCCCAGGATATGACAGTGGGCAAGCCACCCACTGTAGAGACTTGAGAGACTGTGGCTTTGCACTCCCCAGGATATGACAGTGGGCAAGCCACCCACTGTAGAGACTTGAGAGACTGTGGCTTTGCACTCCCCAGGATTGAACAGTGGGCATGGTGGCCCCTTCTTGGATCTGGCGTCGTGGACTCATGTGGCTGTGGTGCCCCCCTTCCCTTCCCCCTGAGGTGCCTGTAGTTTTATCATCTGATGCCCCTGCAGTGTTCTCTCCAACTGACTCAGGTCTCCTGTGTGGGCTTTGCCCATGTGTTGATACACTTTGGCCCACGGACAGTTGAAATTTCAGTGACTGTGCTGGACTTATTGCCTCTATTTATCGGTTACGCAATGTTTAAACTTGAATTTTTTTAATTCATTTTCCTATTTTACCATGACGTCAATGAACCTATTTTATACATAAATTTAGTTTCTCACTTTAATTATATCTTTTCATTATTCCGGGGGGTTTGGGTGGTGTCACTTTGACTTGGTGCTCTGCATTGGTGTGTAGATAGTTGGGGGGTGGGTGTATTGCGTATGTGTGTGCCCGTAACCCTTCCTCCTCCCCCCTCCCCTGTGTCGTAGGTGCGGTACTCACCGTTGACGTCTGCGCCGGAGTTCGTACTCGTGGTAGATGAGCAGGTAGACGAGAGCAGGTAGGATGTTCAATTCGGGCTCCATGCTGTCCTCCGTACTCGTGGAGTGTATACAGGTGAGCGTTTTCCCGTTGGTAGTATGTTTCCGCCGTGTTTTTATCGGCGGTGCTCCCGCCCCGGAAAAGGTGGCGGATTGGTGAGTTGTGATAGGGTGGGCGGTACATTGTCTGCCGCCTGCCTGTTGGCGGTGACCGCCCGCTGTTTGTGTGTCCCGCCGTGGCGGTCGGAGTGTTAAAGTGGCGGGCTCTGTTGGCGGTTCCCGCCAGGGTCAGAATTCCATTTTTTGGACCGCCAGCCTGTTGGCGGGTTGGCCGCCGCTTTATCACCGACCGCCAGGGTCAGAATGACCCCCTTGGTGTGTTCCCCTCTTCCCCAATGGGGTTTTGGAGGGGCAGCTGACTCTGGGGAGGTCTCCCCTCCAGGCTTGCTGGGGATTTGGAGCAGTCTGCGACTGCTTGGGCTCTCTTTGGGCTACTTGGGCTATGGTTTCAGTCCCATATATGAAAAAGGAAATTTTGTCCGGCCAGCCACCATTTTGTCGAGGTCACATGGGGGCTGGTCTTAGAGTGGGTTAACCCTTTTCCCCCTCCCTCCCATCCCTAAGCTTAGATTGTCAAGGGGAACTATGTTCAGGGCTCAAGCTAGGGTAAGGGTTGTTGGAGAAAGCTGCTCGGTAGGGTTTTTAGCAGGTCGTCACTTAGAAACAGGTGCGTTAGAGGGGGCAGGTCAAGTTGACATGGTTTTCAGAAGTTTAGTGTTGTTGAAAGTGGCATTTCAGGTGGGAAAGGAATGGGTAGACAGGATCAATCCTGGACGATCCAGGATGTTAAACGTTCGGTAGGAAATTATGTTAGAAGTTCGGAGTTACTATATACTGGAAGAGAGTTTTAAAACCCGCAATCACTCAAATCTGCATGGGGAAATCACAGGATTCCAGTAGTGTGTGTGTGTGTGTATAACTGTATACACACACACACATATATGTATAAATTCACTTGAAAAAACAAAGGTTGCAGGGCCCTTATAGTTAGGCTCACATTTTAAATGTACAAGACCATAGAAGTTCAGCTGTTATAGTTAGTTCTTTCAAGGAACTAGAACCCGTGCCCTAAGGTAACTATAGCTTGCGCCCCCGTCATGCACAATGTTGTACTCAATAATGGTACTGTAAATGTCAGTGATGTTATAAAAGATGTCATGAATTCTGTAGTATCTAGGCATAGCGTGGGCATGAGTTATAGTTACCTTGGACATGAGTTATGGTTACTTGAATTAACTCTAACTATAAAAGCTGAATTTCTATGGTTTTGTACGTTTAAAATGTGAGCCTAACTATAATGTCCCTGTAACGTTTGCTTTTTTTCAGTGAATTTCTATGTTTTTTTTAATGCAAAGTAATTTTAATTACTGTGGCCCTCGTTATGACATTTGCGGTAAATCCCACTTACCACCATGCCGACTGCCACCAACATAACGCCGCCGCTGCGGATAACCGCCAACCATACTATGACACACACATACCATTCCGTCACTATACAGCCACAAACACAAGTCCGCCAGCCCAAAGGTCAGTGATAAACTGGTGGTAGCATAACCCACACCGTTACGCCAACAGAACTACGCCCATCACATTATGACCCACGAATCACCACGGCGGACATTCAATGGCGGTAAACCATTGGCGGGACATACCACCGCACTCAAAATACAGTCACACATACAAAACTACACCACATTGAACAATTCAAACTACACACACCTGACACACATACACACACCACACCCACACCACTATAAAACACACACACACATTAGCCACATCCCTTTATGACTAGAAATATTTGCCACCAGAGAGAGATACAGCAAGGTCACACACACAACCAGAGCAACATATCATCACCTCTACACCATCCACGCACCTTACATCACACACCCCAACACATCACCCCACACACCCTCACCCACACCACTCACACCACACCCATGGAAACACGATGACACCCAAGGTTCTCAGAGAAGGAGCTAAGGGTCATGGTGGAGGAAATCATCTGGGTAGAGCCACAGCTATTTGGATCACAGGTGGAGCAGACATCCATTGCTAGGAAGATGCAGCTATGGCGGAGAATCGTGGACAGGGTCAATGCCGTGGGACAAGGGATGACATCAGGAAGAGGTGGAATGACCTACGGGGGAAGGTGCGTTCCATGGCAGCAAGACACCAACTAGCTGTACAGAGGACTGGCGGTGGGCCCCCACTTCCACCCCACACTAACAACATGGGAGGAGCAAGTCTTGGCAATCATACATCCTGAGGGCCTGGCAGGAGTAGGAGGAGGACTGGACTGTGGTAAGTCAAATCTCTATTACTATCACCCCCCACCTGTATGCCATCACATACCCCCACCCTCTACCCCACTCCCATCACTTCACCATCTCCCACATACCCCAACATCACAACCCACTCATCCCTATACCAAGCCCTACATGCAGCACCAATGCATGGACACCCCTGACAGACCTGCATGGACACCTATCAACACTGCATGCACACTGGAGAGAATCACCTAGCCCACCAAATAGCAACTCACACAAAGGCAAATCTGCCAGGGCAACAACAACCATAGAGGGCAACACACCCATGCAATCTGTCACACGTAGAAACAATAACACTGCACTCACATCCCCACAGGTACCCCAGCCAATGTCACCATAGAAGAGGTGCCAGCAACATCCAGTCCCCCCCAGAAGAGGCCCACAGGGATGACAGCAGCTCTGCTCGTCTGGATCTGGAGGACCAACCTGGCCCATCAGGGATCTCTGGATAGTAGGTTAACCAGGCATAGTCACACACCACCACAGAGCCTCCCCCTCAGGAAACACCACCAGAAACACCACCACAGCACCCACCCAGTAGGCCCATACCTCTGTCGCCAGGACACGTCAATCAGCAGTATGTCCACCACCACTGGGACCCCAGGCCACCCCACAAACACAGGACGATCAGGGACTTGGGGGCAGTGGGCACACGGTTCAGGGGACAGAGGCACAGGACAACAGGGAAGCTGGGAGGACTGCTGTGTGACAGGGGGAGGACAGGCCCAAGGAACCGACTCTCCAGGAGGCACTCACCGTGATCCTGGGAGCATACTAACATTCCCAGGATATGCTGGGCCAGATACTGGACAAGCTGCAGGAGAACATGAGGCTGCAGGAGGGACAGTACCTGGGGATCAGGGAAGACTTGAAGGACATCAACACCACTCTGGTCTCCATTGCAGGGGTGCTGGCAGACATGGCCAACACTATGAGGGAGGCAGTGGCACACCACCATGCCCCTGAAACTAACCAAACCGATGAAAAAGCCCTCCACCTCTGCTGCCGCTAGTGAACAGGAAGCCCCGCCACAGAACCAACAGGCCACCAGCACCCTACCCCCTGCAGAAGGAGAACCACCTGGCAACGTTCCTTGTGATCCAGGCAGAAGCCAGAGACTATTGCCAAGACCCCCACCAGGAAATAAGACTCTCCTGATTGTCACCCTTGTGTCCCACTCTGTCACCCTGTCCACCTTGAACTGCCATTGCTCCCCTTCCTATGCCCCCTTGGACAATGCACCTGTGATACAAATAGACTGGTCAAATGATTTAAGTATGTATTTGTTTATCCAGGTTTAAACATTGCAATTGAACTTACAGTAATGTATACATAGGAAAGACCTGTAGTTGGCTGCGGTCAAAACACCAGGAGCGATAGTGGGACACAAATAACTGCAAATAGAGATGCCAAAGGATACAGTGAGTGGCCATAGAAGTGGGAAAAACAGCCTGCCAGTGACAATGTCAAACACAAAACTGTCAATTAAATGTGAACTTACACTGTCTTACCTGTGTGTCATTGGAAGTATTGACAAATTATTGCACTTCTGTTGACCTCATCCTCATCCTCTGCCTCCTCATCTTCACTGTCCACAGAGGCCACTGCTGCCACATGGCCATCTCCAGCCTCCTCCTCCTTCAGAAAAGGCACCGGGCGATGCAAGGCAAGGTTGTGCAACGCACAGCATGCCACGATGATCTGGCAGACCTTCTTGGGTAAGTAGCACAGGGATCCACCTGTTAGATGGAGGCAACGAAACATGGCCTTCAGGAGGCCAAAGGCCCTCTCTATAATTCTTCTTGTTCGCCCATGTGCCTCATTGTAACGTTCCTCTGCCCTTGTCGTGGGATTTCTCTCAGGAGTCAGTAGCCATGAGAGATTTGGGTAACCAGAGTCACCTGCAAATATTGAGGGACAACTGTTAGCCACACACTAACCCTTAGGGCCCACACCATACCCATAGACCAACATATACTTGGTGGGAACCAGGGCTCACCTATTAGCCACACCCTGTGCCTCTGGAGTCGAGCCATCACATTTGGGATGCTGCTATTCCTCAGGATAAAGGCATCATGCACAGACCTAGGATATTTTGCATCTATGTGGGAGATGTACTGATCCACCAGGCACACCATCTGCACATTCATGGAGTGAAAGCTCTTTTGATTTCTGAACACCTGTTCATTTAGCTGGGGGGGACAAATGCAATATGTGTTCTATCAATTGCCCCAATAATTTTGAGGATATGTCCGATTGCATAGAAATCAGCTTTCACTGTGGCCAATTCCTCCACCTGGGGGAAAACGATGTGGCTGCACATGTGTTTAATCAGGGCCGACAACACTCTGGTCAGCACTATTGAGAACATTGGCTGAGACATTCCTGCTGCCAAGCTCACTGTCACTTGGAAGGAGCCAGTTGCCAGGAAATGGAGCACTGATAGCACTTGCACAAGGGGGGGGGGTCTCGGTGGGGTGACAGATAGCAGAGATTAGGTCAGGCTCCAATTGGGCACACAGCTCTGTGATTGTGGCCCTGTCCAGTCTATAGGTGAGGTTAATGTGCCTGTCCTCTATTGTTACCAAGGCCACCAGGGGTCTGTACACAGGGGGATGTCTCCATCTCCTATTCATCTGCAGTGGTTGCAATCTATGGGGCAAAATGGTGAGCAGCTGGTCATTATCTCTTAATTCCAACAACTACAGTTCAATGCATGTTGGGATTGTGACGTTATTTTGTTGGAGATGTCCAAATGGTGCATTTGTGTACTGTGACGCAATTAGGATCCATGACCTGCACCCCCACTGAAATGGCGTCCGCCTGTCCTGTATGGAGGTATAGGTGGAAATGAGGTAATTCCACTGACATTGTGCGCCGTTGTAGGTGGCGGTCGAAAGCCGCTGTGCAACTCCTCATTGGTTAACATTGGGCCCTATGGGGTACAGTGGCCAATGGTGATGTACGCCGGCGATAACGGTATGCACCGCCGCAGACGTCAGTGACATTTTCTATCTGTTCACTCACTTGCTACCTGACCTTCAACAGGAGAGGACCTACACTGCATGTGCTGCTGTGATCTGTGTCTGGAACCAACCATGGCTCGTGTTACTGGGGAACGGGCCCCTGCCTTCACCTCAGCAGAGTTGGAGAGACTGGTGGATGGGGACCTACCCCAGTACCGAATGCTGTATGGGCCTCCAGACCAACAGGTGAGTACACCATGAATACGATGCATGGTGCGTGAATGCATGGAGTGCTGTGTCTGAAGGCCTCATGTAGGGGGTGGGTCGTGGATGGGCCCTGGGCAGCGTGCAGCATTGATGGTGGGCCATGTCTGTGCTAATGGGGATGGGAAGGGGCATGGTGGGCCATGAGTGTAACAGGCAGGACGGTCAGACTAATACCGTCCCCTGTGCCCATTTCCCTGCAGGTCAATGCCCATCAAAAGAAGGGTATATGGCGTGTCATCGCCAAGGACGTGCGGACCCTGGGGGTCTCTGGCAGACAGAGCACCCACTGTCAGAAACAGTGGGAGGACCTGAGGCACTGGACACGGAAGACCATGGAGGCCCAGCTGGGGATGGCCTCCCAACGAGGAAGGGGTGCCCGTCGAACCCTGACCCCTCTGATGGCCCGCATACTGGCGGTGGCCTATCCGGAGCTGGATGGGCGCTTGGGGGCATCACAGCAGCCACAAGGGGGTGAGTACAGTGCCCCAATATACTATTTGTGCCTTGTGGAGTGGGATCCGGGTTGGGGGTAGGCCCTGTGAGTGCCCCTAGGCCAGGCCTGGTATTGCAGGGTTGGCCCATGTTGGGCAGGGTTCTGATGTGAAAGTCCTCCAACCAAGCTAGTAGATATCCACTACTGGTCAGGGGTCTGTGGGTCTCAGGTATGCTGCAATCAGTGTTAGGTGTCCCTATCCATGGCCTGGTGACTAGCATTGTGACTAGTAGTGGATTGCCTAGTGCGTAGGGCTGTTCCCTGTGTGTGAGTGTGTTGTGTACGCCAACAGCGGTGTTGTTGGTGCCACTGACCAAGTGTATCCTTTGTGTCTCACCCCCTTTTTGTTTTGTCACCCTATCCTTATGTGCATTAGCATCATCTGGTGGAGGAGAAGAGGCACAGGTGATGAAGGGAGCTGCATCCCACAGGACCCAGGATGCAGAATCCACCGATGGTGAGGGCACCAGTGGGATGGAGGGCGAGGGGAGCACCTCGGTGGAGACAGGAGGGGACAGTTCAGACACGGATTCCTCCTCTGATGAAAGCTCACTGGTGGTGGCGGACACCTCTGTGCTTCCCCAGCTACAGGTACAGCCACCACCCCCGTACCAGCACCACCCTCCCAGCAGCCCCTCAGCGAGTTTCCCGTGCCCGCTCACCCAGGAGGGTGGGCATCTCCTTTGCCCCAGGCACCTCAAGCCCTGCCCCAGTGAGCCATGCTGCCCTGAGTGAGGAGGCTATTGACCTCCTGCGATCCATCTCTGTTGGGCAGTCAACCATTGTGAATGCCATCCAGGGGCTGGCAGACCAAATGCAACAGTCAAATAAATTCCTGGAGGGCATTCACACAGGCATGGCGGTCCAACATAGATCAATCCAGGCTCTGGCCTCCTCTCTGATGGCAGCCATTGTCCCTGTTTCTAGCCTCCCCCCTCCAACTTCCTCTACCCAATCCCATTACCCTCAACCCCAACCTATTCCAAGCACACAGTCAGACGAGCCTGCACCCAGGACAACACACAAGAGTGGACATAGCAAACAGAAGCACCACACTTCATCCCACAGGGACTCACACAAACACCATCCAGAATCAGACATACCAACATCCACTGCAGCCCCCTCCTCTTTGTGTCCACCTCCCTCCCAGTTTCGTCTCCACTCACACCTGCATGCACTACATCCTCATCCACTACCCCCATCGCCAGCACACCTAACAGCACATGCCCCTCACTGGCAGTCACCACCCTCACACCCAAGCATACATCCCCTGTGACCTCTCCCACTGTGTCTGTGCCCGCTCCTCCCAAAGTACACAGATGCAAGCACTCAGACACCCAACAGCCATCCACCTCACAACAGCATCCAGCCCATGCACCTGCACCCAAACACAGCAGACAGACACCTTCTATCACCACTCCCTCTTCCTCCACTCCCAAACCATCTCCCTCTTCCCGCCCCAACGTCCCTAAGAAGCTTTTCCTCTCCACCATTGACCTCTTCCCTACCCCCCCGTCCCTCGCGTCAGGCCAGGGTGGTCAAAACCCAGGCAAGCACCTCAGCCACCTAGTCCACAGGCACAGTAGTGTCCACAGCTACTAAAGGTGGGTGCCTGCACCAAGTGCTGCAAGGAAGGGCAAGGAGGCACCCCCGGCTGCTGAAAGGAATGGCAAGGAGGCACCCCAAGCTGCTAAAAGAAAAGTAAAGGAGCAATCCCCGGCTGCTGAAAGGAAAGGCAAGGGGCCTGCACCAGCAGGCAGAAAGGATAAGAGGCCTGGTGCTGGGACTCCGTCAGAGCCCCCACCACCAACCATGGTGGTTCAGCTGTCCGAGGCTGCAGGTGAAGGGCTGGAGCCTCCCCCCACCGCCACCATCACTGCCACCAGCAGGACCACCAGCGCCGCCACAAGCACTGTCACCAGCAGCAGCAGCCTCAGTGGGCAGCCATCCAAGGCTGCAGGGGATGGGCTGGAGCCTCCCCCCACCACTTCCAGCACTGCCACCAGCGCTGCCACCAGCAGCAGCAGCCCCAGCAGCAGCCGTCCGAGGCTGAAGGGGATGGTCTGGAGCCTCCCCCCACCACTGCCAGCACCCCCACCAGCACCACTGCCAGCAGCAGCCCCAGTGGGCAGCCATTCGAGGTTGCAGGGGATTGCCTGGAGCCTCCCTCCATCACTGTCAGCACTGCCACCAGCAACACCAATGCCACCACTGAGCAGCCATCACCGCTGGTAGACAGTGTGTAGTCCTGCGTCCATGGGCTGTTGTGTGGCCTGGCTCCAGCAAATCCTGTGGGTCTGACACCCAGGTGAGAGACTGTGACCTTGCATTCCCCAAGATCTACATCACAGGGCACAATGCCCCCTCCAGAACCAGTGGAAGAAGCCATCCACTCACCCCATCCTCCCCAGTATGAAGCTCACTTGGCACAATGCCCCCTCCAGAACCAGTGGAAGAAGTCACCCACTTGAGAGACTGTGGCCTTGCACGCACCAGGACCAAGCAGTGGGCAAATCGCCCACTTGAAAGACTGTGGCCTTGCACTCCCCAGGACCAAGCAGTGGTCAAATCACCCACTTGAAAGACTGTGGCCTTGCACTCCCCAGTGTTGTGTAGCCATTTTAGTTATAGCTCCATGCACGTTAGTTTAATACACTAGGCCGCTGTGCACCTTGACCTAGCACTGTGTTACTGATGCAGATTACAGGCCTTTGTTCAGATATGAGGGTTGATGTCCCCCCAGGGGAACCTGACAGGCAGGATTAGAGCTTAACATGCCGTGCTCAAAATATGATTTAGAAAGGAAATAGTCATCGATTCTAGTGGCAATATGATAGCATTATTCTTGTGCTTCACTCTCATCGTCACCATTTTAATATTGTTGTATTGTGTCGTTCTGGTTATTGCAGCTCACGCTTTGCAATCTAAAATGCAGTTGTTTTATTAAACCAATCTTTAAAACTTATAATGCTCTTTTTGTCATTTGTATATGAGACCGAATTGTGAATGAGAGAACCGGATGCGACCTGAGTGACCACGACTTCCCTGAGAAGTACGATATGTCATGCGCTCGGCTGCCCAATCATCTCTACCTTTCGGGAGGGATGAGGCACTGCTAGTTAGCCGGAGCAAAGCCTGGATTTGGAGTGACAGGGTCACCTACCGTGGGTCAGACTTAGGGGGTCATTCTGACCCCGGCGGTCTTAGACCGCCGGGGCCAGGGTCGGCGGGAGCACCGCCGACAGGCCGGCGGTGCCCCGCAGGGCATTCTGACCGTGGCGGTAAAGCCGCGGTCAGACCGGCAACACTGGCGGTCTCCCGCCAGTGTACCGCCGCCCTTCTGAATCCTCCAAGGCGGCGCAGCTAGCTGCGCCGCCGAGGGGATTCCGACCCCCCCTACCGCCATCCAGTTCCCGGCGGTCCGCCCGCCGGGAACCGGATGGCGGTAGGGGGGGTCGCGGGCGCCTGGGGGCCCCTGCAGTGCCCATGCCACTGGCATGGGCACTGCAGGGGCCCCCGTAAGAGGGCCTCTACAAGTATTTCACTGTCTGCTTGGCAGACAGTGAAATACGCGACGGGTGCAACAGCACCCGTCGCACCTTCCCACTCCGCCGGCTCGATTACGAGCCGGCATCCTCGTGGGAAGGGAGTTTTTCCCTGGGCTGGCGGGCGGTCTTTTGGCGACCGCCCGCCAGCCCAGGGAAAAACTTAGAATACCCTCCGCGGTCTTTCGACCGCGGAGCGGTATTTCGGAGGGGGAAGTCTGGCGGGCGGCCTCCGCCGCCCGCCAGACTTAGAATGACCCCCTTAGTCTCCCACACTGTGGACGATTTTGCTGCTAAAAATCCAGTAGTCTCATTAGAATAATGAGAGCCTACGCGACATGGCGCCGCCAACGTTTGGTCAGGCTCTAATTTTCAGGTCCTCCGGAGTATCTCTGTCTCATTATATATAATGACACCTCAGTGCCGTATGTGGAGACGTCCGTGGAACTGAGGATTTCCACCACAGCTGTGTAGATAATCCTATTACAGCTGGCGGTTGTTCAAGCTTGAACTTTAAAAGGAAACCCCATTTTGGCGTGCCTTCTCTGAACTCATAGTGTTACTAGCATGGCGAATCCCCAACATGTACAAATAGCTGTTAACATGAGACAACCTCTCACAGCACACTTATTAGCAAATGGCCTAACGGCCCAGGGAGGTCCAGTCACATTAGTGGTAGATGCCAACGCAGCTTATAGAATAGAACTTTTTTACTCTTGGGTCACATTTCCAGCAGTTGATGGGAACACACATACATTTCACCAATATACACCTGCGAATGCGCCTGGACAATACAGAGCGTACGCATATTTAGAGATTCCTCTATCTTATCAAGAACATAATAATTTGCTTGATGGCGCCCTACCCCATACAATATTACCAGTAAGGTTAGGTCCACTAAGTAATGACAGTCCTACCTGGCCTTTATTGGCCATCTATACACCACATCCTGTGGTTGGGAATTTAGCGGTAGCTGAGGTTCGTCGCTTTTACATTGAGTTAATAGCAATATACAGACGATTAGTACAATTCGTGATGCAAACATTGAATACAAACCCAGCACGTGCTGCTCCAGCGCACCCACATGCAGTAACGCCAGGTATAAATCCTGCAACTGTACATTCAATTATGGGTAAAGTATAGGGCTGCCCCGGCCCTAGATTTGGGGATGCAACTGATGGGCAACTTTGCCACAGTGTCCTCAATAATTTTAAGTAACCTTAAAGGGGAAGCAGTCGCACTTGCAGTGCGCCTGCGGCTCCGTGACGTTCCGCAACAAGACCAAGAACGAGAGCTGCCTAAAATAATAGCAGAAACATAATCAAGTATCGGTCGAGAAAGCCTAGGGTCCAGGCCACAAAAACCTCAATTCCAGGGCAAATCAAATAAAGATAACTCCAAACAACAACCTGAGGGTTTTAAGAAACGCTGGGATAAAAAGCAACAAACACCTAAAAAAGAAAAAGGAGAATCTCCACTTACGGAGACCCCACAGAATAGGTATAATCTCAGAAATAGAGATAATATCAAAACGCCTGATAGATCTCAATATACTGATACACGGCAATCTCGTTACTTTCAGGACTCATCTGAAAAGAGAAATGAGAGAGGTGGGCCATCAGAGCGAAGAAAGAGTACGTGAAACCGAGACAGGAATCACAACACTCTTTGGAGGTTTCTGTTAAAAAGGAAGAGAAACCTGCCCAACAAAAACAACAATTTAAAAAGAAAAAAGTGGCAGCAGTCGCAGTTGGACATGCCACACAGGAAGAGGGTCCTCTTGAAGAACAAGAATTGGGCTCTAGCATTGCTAGACAGCGCGGCGGAGGTCACAATAGTTCGCCAGAATCTTCTAGAGCATCTGGAGGTGAAAGCAACTGATGACTTTATACAAGTAGAAACAGCGGACATGCGTGTCTCCAAGCCTGATAGAGTGTACAAAGTAACACTGTAATTAGGAGACATTGAATGAACAATAAGCGCAATCTTTTGGGATTGCATAGTAAAAGTGTATGATGTCTTGTTGGCCGAACAAGATTGGCCACCTGATTTTGTCCGTACCTGCCCATATGGAGAAGATGTCACTAAGCCTTCCTTCTTGCCCCTTGCTCCAGAAGAACTCGCTGAATCCTATTCCATTGAATGGGCTCTAGCACAGGCACCTGTATTATACAGAAATCACGTAGGGTGGGATAAAGACTCCCCCTACCATGTAATTCCCATTAAAAGTGAACCTCAGCCACAACAGCGGTATCCTTTAAAACATGAAGCAAAAGCACCAGTGAGAGAAATATTCACGCAATTAGAGTACCAGGGTGTGATTGAACCCTGTGTCTCGCCAATGTATAACCCTTTATTCCCCGTAGCTAGACCGGACCATTCATACAGAATAGTCTTAGACTACAGACAATTAAACAGCCATACACGCACCTATGCTATACAAAAATCACATAGCACTGCACTAATGAGCAACATAGTGCGTAAAAAATACAAAACAACACTAGACATTTCAAATGGGTTTTTCTGCCAGAATATAGCGCCTGAAAGCAGGGACTTAACAAGCTTTAGTGCCGTACGCTCTCAGAAAAAATTCTGTTGTTTACCTCAGGGGTATAAGAACAGCCCAGGACTGTTTGCGGCTCGTGTCACTGCCATTTTACACGAGATTGACCCTGAAGCATTGTCCTATGTAGATGATATATATCTCATGGATGATGAGTTACTACAACATTTAAGACGGATAGCCTGCATTGTTGTAGGGTTTGCCGAATTTGGCTACAAATTTAACTTAAAAAATAAAAAAATTGCCTTCCTCAGCTTCTTCTTTCTAGGTTATGAGCTGTGAAGTGAAGGGAAGAGCTTAGCGCCACAATTTTTAGAAAAATGCGCACAGTTACAACCACCGAATACGATTAAAAAACTCCAATCATTATTGGGTTTCTTAAATTTTAGCAGAACCTACATTCCAGATTAGGCTACGCACATAAAACCTTTATATGACTAAATACGTCACGATTTTTCAAGTAAATTCTGGGCAACTGAACATACACGCATTCTTAGAGAATTGCAAACAGACATGCTTGCAGCACAACATTTACACACAAGGTACAACAAAACACATTTGGCCATCAGGGTAATAGCTGGGGCCATCGGTTTCACCTATGTGACATTTAATGAAGGTGAGACAGTCCCGATTGCATACAAATCACATTTGTGTTCAGTAGCTGAACAACGCTTTGCTCCCACAGAGAAAATTCTCACTGCTGTGCAGATGGCTGTTATTAAAGAAAGACCTCTTGCCCAAGGAAAACGCATTATTGTTGTTTCTCCAATCCCAGGCCTAGAGGCTGTTACAAAAGCTAGCGTTCCGAACGCAAAAGCACTACATCCACATTGGATACAATGGGCTACATCTTTAACAGCCACTGATGTAGACTACATTTTTGACCCAAAGTTACAAACTCAGGAATCCCTGCAATATGAAGTAGAATTTCCAGTTCCAGCAAATACCTTGCCTATTGATCAGTATAATAGAGTCATGTACACTGATGGGTCTGCACAACCTGCAATTGGAACTAAACATCAATATTCTGCTGCTTGTGCAGTAATAAGTGGCTATATGGAAGGGGATACATTTTGTCCTCTACATACCTTTACACAAACCCTAGGAGATTGTACAGCACATTGGTTGAGCTAAAAGCTCTGCTGATGGCACTGGAACACACAGATCTGGCACAGCCTACGCTGATTGTTTGTGATTCATATTATTGTGTCCAGTCCTTTAATGAACACCTGCATTATTGGCACCAGAACGGGTTCAGAGACTCCAAAGGCAACACCATTAAACATAGACTACTGTGGGGGAAAGTAGCGGATCTGAAAGAGATGCTACCGAATGTCCATGTTGTGCATACACTTGGACACCAGCGCGTTGGAATACACGTTGCTGGAAATACATTGGCTGATGAAGCCGCAAAGTCAGCTGTGGCAGTAGCCACCGTAGCTGCAGTGACTCGCTCGAGTTCCAAACCAGACGCAGAGATTTGGGTTGCCGTAAAAGCTACGGCTGATGGTATGCCCCATCCTAAAGGATTTCCTAACAAATATCAATACCATATGGGAAGTATGCTGAACGGAGAAGTTAAGATACCAGGCGTAGGCGTACGAGATGTCCCTAACAAAGATATAAGACCACAATTGATCAAAGCAGCGCATGAGTGGGTGGCATATGCACATACTGGTGTGGCGGCTTCAATTTCAATCTTACGGGCCCGTTATTGGTGGCCAGGTCTCTATAAAGAGACTAAGCAGTAGGTCCTTTGTTGTGATATCTGTCAACAAATTAAAGTTTCCACGACCAAGTGCCCGCCGCAGACACCCCTCTTAATTTCAAACAAACCGTTACAGTGTGTGTATTTGGACCACTGTAGTCCTCTATCACCTGATAGTGCATACAAATACATATTAGTCGTTGTTGTTTCATGCTCCAGATTTGTATGGGTGTGGCCACAACGTTCGGCTGACGCTCGGACTGTTATTAAAGATTTGTGAGTCTTTATCGGTACATATGCAGTTGCGGCGTTCCATTCCGACCAGGGCCCTGCTTTCGCCTCAAGGGCATTCAAGGACACCATGGCTTCGTTGGGGGTCCAACTGCAGTACTCGTCTCCATTTCATCCCGAGGGAAATAGTGTTGTGGAGTGATTAAACCGCGATTTAAAGCAATCCTTAACAGCCAGAGTCTTCTTAGGTACCGGTCGTAGTTGGCTTAATCACCTGTATGGAGTCCAGAGAGCACTAAATAACCTGCCTAGAAGGTCCCTGGGGGGGTCGTACTTCATATGACTGCCATTCGGAACCCTAATGTTTGTTCCGGATCTTGATGGTCCTGGTGTGGAGGCAGCAGAAACACCTTTTGACATAAATGAACGTGTCACTGTCGTACAGGAATTGCAACAGTTCTGTGACAATAATTCTTCCAAAAGTGCCGTCTCCACAGGAATTAAGGATGTGCCAGTAACATCTACCGGCTGTATTTCCGGAGTTGGGGATCTTGTACGAGAAAAAGTCGCAGTTAAAAAGGAATTTGGCTGTTCTTATTGAGCACCAGTCCCTGTACTAGGGATACACGGTACCAGAACTGTCATTCTACCACCGTTGGCAGGTGCCAAAGAAAATCGTTTTGTTTCAATTGACAATGTCAAGTTACACCATGTGGCCGATCCTGCACAGCCAACCAAGAGGAACATCCAGTAGTTCCCGAATCCCTCTCACTACTGGAGAAGAAGTTCAGCTACAAGTTGTTTATACCAACACTGATACCTCTCCGAGCTTGGAAGATGATCTTGCATTAGTTCCACTAACATCAACTAACTTAGAAACGTTTGAACAAGTAAACTCGACTACAAGCCAAATGGATGGTGCTGTCTATAGTGTGCCACCACAGGAAACACCAACTCCACCACTGACAACGGGTACGCCATTTGCACGAACTGCCTCTGGTTACTTTGCCGACTTTCACAATGATTTCTCACTCATTCGCCTCTTCGACAGCTGATTTGTCAAGTGCACGTAAGCTAACAAATTGGCTTAAAGAAACATATTTCATTTTTCCATGGAACTATGTGTGGCTTTTTCTGACTGTCCTAGCCTTTCTCCTTTGGATTGGTTTTGTTATTACCTTCTTCTTATTAATACATGGTCATTTTCTTCCTGAAAGATCAGCGGTTGAACAGGTGGAAGAGGTTTTGAAACCACATTTTTCATCACAAAAGGTCCGAAGAGACTTATCCATTGTGAACATTTCCGCAGTGCCAATTCCTGATGGGATTGTTTGGAACAAAGTAATGTTTGATATATATGGTCCCACGGAAATTATTCAAACACCGTATGTGTTCAAAGTATCAATGAATGATATAGTAATACCAGGAATTGTATCTGATGATTGGGATGTGAAAACAGTCGATTCTATGATGACAGAATTGCAATATTATACTGTCTTTAAAAACGAAGATGATTACCAATTCAAAGAAAATGATGGTGATATGTTTTGCTATAATTATTATGGGCACCATTTCATACATAGAGCGAGTAGTCCCAAAACGATATTTAATTATATGCAATGGGAACATTGTCCAACTCCAACGCAAGGGAGTTCTAAAACGTATACTGAAAAGTTCACATATTTTTCTGGGCACAATCAAAAGAATGCTGAGTCATATTATTTTAAAGTACCTTCTACTAAGGATATACACATGTTATTGACCAATATGAAATTCATATATTTGGAATCTTTTGTTTCCCGGTTATCAGTAGAAGGTTATGAATATTGGTCCAAATCAATTGACTTGAAAAGTGTCTGGGGAACGGAAAATTGGCAGATCAAGGGAAAGGAAACATTGTTTAGAGCATGTCTCATCCCTGTTCAAATGATCTTTTTAAATGAAACAGTGCAACAAACAAGTTGTTTAGGCTTAGCAACAATCAGAGCATTAAACATGCCCAGTATACCTGCACCTGCAAATTTGACAACTGGCAAAAATACACGAATGCAACTAAAGATGAGCTCAGTGAGTGGGTCCAGAATGGTACGTTTAATGCTTCACTGACACGTCCAGGCGGGTGGTTATTGTGGCCCATAGATACCAATGGGTGTCATCAACGTTTTATTTACTCCTCAGGGGTTTTAGGACGAGTAGGCCAGACCCTCGCTATATATCGCTAGAACATGCAGATATCATTACAACACATAGGGCCTGATTACAACTTTGGAGGAGGTGTGAATCTGTCCCAAAAGTGACGGTAAAGTGACAGATTTACCACCATCCGTATTACGAGTCCATTATATCCTATGGAACTCGTAATACGGCTGGTGGTATATCCGTCACATTTGGAACGGATTAACACCTCCTCCAAAGTTGTAATCAGGCCCATAGTGTAGGAAAATTATGCCAACAGTGGCTAAAATCATCCTCACTAAACGCGGTTAAAGCACACCTCAATCTCTTGTCTAACACCAGTGACATACAAGATTTCTTGTTAGGCCCCAGAATATCACATAGGAAGCGTTTCTTATATGCAGTATACAATGAAAAATTTTAACTTTCCCAACAAGATGCTTCAGCCCGGTTAAGGCAAATAGATCAGGAAAATCTGAAAAAGGCATTAGCTGTTGTGGATAATGGGATCAACATCTTGTCCGACCGGATATATACAATTAACAACATTGTCTCTTCTGCTATAGACATTATACGATCTGATATGTCTTCTTTATATCATGGACAGAGTCAGACCAGGTCCATTATGCAGTTGGGTTGAACGCTTCAAACATTGAAGGCAGGTCGCGTTCCGTGGCAGCACGTCAGTGCAAGGGAATTTTTTTGTTCCTTTCATCTAACGCGGCAACAACAACTAATGGCTAAGAAAGAAGCGACTTATGTCATTCTTAACATCGAGAAACTAGAAAGGTTGCCTTTCACCGTGGCCGAAATACCATCGGCAGAGTGGCTAATACACAGGGTTATTAATCTGCCTATTTCAACACTACAATTCACCTCCTGTTTGAAACACATTCCAGTAGGCAGATATGAAAAGCTGGGAGATAGTTACACCCATGAGGTGTGGGAGCTTCCCTTCTCGTACAAATGCTTCAATGGCATGAAAGAGGTCTTTCTTAGCGGTAGTGAATGCAATACTTCTGTCAGCCATTTGATGATTTGTAAACAGCTGTCCTTGCATGGGGCGTGTAACGCCTCGGCTGCAAACTTGGTTTGTTATCTTAAGGGAGTTCCACTCCCCTTGATTAAACCTACGTTCCAGGTGCTTTCAAACGGCAGCTATGTCCTTCTCAATGGTGAAGACAGTTGTGGCATGCGAGCCAGAATAGTTTACGTTGTTTCGGTCTCTAAGGTCGTTACATGCTGCGGGAACGTACTGTTTCCCCCCACTAAAATGAAGGAGGTAGCCGAACTCTGGCCTCACATTGCTACTTCAAACGTGAATTTTGACAAGTTAAGTAGACTCAATGCTTTATTGTTTCAAAAGCATGTGGCCCTTACATCTGCACGCGAGACCTACGCACTTCAAGTGGCAGGGTCATCAGCAGAAATACAGTCCCTGTTAAACACAAACTTTCTGAGACACTGTGGTGAACTCGTGGGACGAATATTTAATGCGTCCAGCACGGCTGGATTAGCAAATTTTTTCAAAGCTGTCGGTTCTGGTTTTGTTCACACCTTCGCCTCCATATTCGGTTTGATACCTTCAGCTATCCATTCAATTTTCGGTAGTATTTTTGGGGGATTTCCAATAACTTTAGCTTTATTAGCCGGCATCCTGCTGTTGCTGTTGTTTATGCACAATGGCTGTCCCGCCGCAACATGGACAAATGGCGGTGCTCCCATCAGCGCAGCTGTGCCGTTAATGTATGATGCAGCCTTTCGGAGCAACACTCCTGGAGCATTTGAAGTGTAACTGGTCTTTGTCATTCAGATCGGTTTTGTATTGTGTGCAGCCCGTGTTCCGGTGCCTTTGGTGCTCTTTTGAACATGCACTGGAAGTTTGTCTTTCATAGCAGCGCCCCCCAGCAATAGATGCTGATCTGTTGATGTTCTCATTGAGGGTTCATCACCAGACATGCGCACTGAGGCTGCATTTGCTACGTGAAGCTAATTATGAGCTACCCTTCCTGGAGGAAGTAAACATCAACTCATTAATGGGCACTGCACAGGATGCCGCCTTGGTTGATACTGGGGCTATGGAACACACCTGGTCCTTGATCATTTTTGGCGCAGACTTTCCGGTTTTGTCATTTGCCGAAGTGGAAGGTCTCCTGCTTAATTTGGAACTCTTCTAAATTGACATTTTCATTGTATTCTGTTCTAAGCCACATGCTCATGTTTTAAATTGCCAAGTAGTATGCTTGTGTGTCATTTTAACTTGGCAAAATTAAGTAGGGTTTTAGGTATATCTTAGGTTGAGATATTTTAGTTTTGGCTTGAACCACTTTCTACCGACAAGGGGAGGGTGTTGTGTAGCCATTTTAGTTATAGCTCCATGCACGTTAGTTTAATACACTAGCCCGCTGTGCACCTTGACCTAGTTATATTTTATTCAGCTCTGCATTGTTATTTTTACAATAACCAGTTTATGGTCTTGTTTTAATTTCTTCTATCTAACTGTTTTGCTTAGTCCAGCACTGCGTTCTCAAACAACACATTCTTGATCACTCTGTGCTTCAGTCAAGGCTACAGTCTGGTACATTGCCGGTAAACGTGGTAGAAGGTTAGTCTCCAATATTCGTAGAAAATACACATCCTTAGGTAGGGACATTTTCTTAGAACATCAGCTGTGTTGATTATAAAAACACTTTCTAGTCCCATTACACATCAAGAGGGAGATTCCAGCCAGGGAACCACAACTGTATGCTGAATGCTTCGCTGCAGATGCTGATGCAGATTACAGGCCTTTGCTCAGGTATGAGGGTTGATGTCCTCCCAGGGGAACCTGAAAGGCAGGATTAGAGCTTAACATGTCGTGCTCAAAATATGATTTAGAGAGTAAATAGTCAATCGATTCTAGTGGCAATATGATAGCATTATTCTTGTGCTTCACTCTCGTCGGCACCATTTTAATATTGTTGTGTTGTGTTGTTCTGGTTATTGCAGCTCATGCTTTGCTATCTACAATGCAGTCGTTTTATTAAACCAATCTTTAAAAAACGTATACCGCTCTTATTGTCATTGGTATATGAGACCGAATTGTGAATGAAAGAACTGGATGCGACCTGAGTGACCACGACTTCCCTGAGAAGTACGATATGTCATGCGCTCGGCTGCCCAATCATCTCTACCTTTCGGGATGGATGAGGCACTGCTAGTTAGCCAGAGCAAAGCCCGGATTTGGAGCGACAGGTGTCACCCACCGTGGGTCAGACTTAGTTTCCCACACTGTGGACGATCTTGCTGCTAAAATCCAGTAGTCTCATTGAAATAATGAGAGCCTACGCGACACCAGGACCAAGCAGTGGGCAAACCACCCACTTGAGAGACTGTTGCCTTTCACTCCCCAGGACCAAGCAGTGGGAGTCACCCACTTGAAAGACTGTGGCCTTGCACTCCCCAGGACCAAGCAGTGGGCAAGTCACCCACTTGAGAGACTGTGGCCTTGCACTTCCCAGGACAGAGTAATGGGCATGCTGCCCCCTCCAGGACAAGTGGCATCGTGCCATCTTCCGGATCAGGTGCCCCCCCATCCCCCGTCCTCCTGAGGTGCCTCTCTATTTTCGACCTGATACCCCTGCAGTGTTCTCTCCGTGTTGTTGCAGGAGTAGGCTGGGGCCTTGGACTATGTGATGTGGCCCTGTGGCCCAAGGACATTGAGGACTGGGCAGTGTCCCTACATTTGTAAATATGTATATACTTTTTGATTTTGATGCTCGTATTTATACTATTTTATCTTATTACACAAACTTTAATCAATTCCTTTTGTCCTTGCATTATTCCTGAGAGGTACAGGGTGTATATGTAATATTACTGGATCTGGTTATGTGTATGGTGTTGGGGGTGGGGGTGTTGCGTGTGTGTGTCACTCTCTTTTTCCTCCCCTACTCCCCTGTGTGCTAGGCGGCAGTACTCACCATGGTCGTCTTCGCCGGCGTTGGTGTTCGTAATGGAAGATCATGGGGAACACATGCAACTCGGGCTCCATGGTGGCGTGGTTCTTCCCTGAGTCTCCACAGGTGAGACCTTTCCTTTCTATGTTCTGTTTCCACCAGGCTTTTGATGTTGTTGGTACCGCCCCAGAAAAGGTGGCGGATTGGTGTCTCATAATACAGTGGGCGGAACACTGTCTTCCGCCTGGCTCTAGGCGGGTACCACCATGGTGCCTGTTGGTTTCACCCTGGCGGTCGGTGTGTTAAAGTGGCTGTCTGTCTGAGCGGTTTCCGATGTGGTCATAATTTCATATTTATTACCGCCGGCCTGTACCGCCGCTTTATCACCAACCGCCAGGGTCGTAATTAGGGCCCATATGTTAATCCAACCACCGATGCGCATGGCCTTTGGCTGTGCATCGTGGGGGTTGGCTGCTGGGCCAGGCATGTGGCCAGGCCCTGCGGCCATTCTCCTACAACCTCTCAACCCCATGCCATGCACGATCTCTGGTCTTGCGCGGTGGGGGTTGGCCAGAAGGCTTTGCCTGCGGCCAGGCCCTGTGGCCAACCCTGCGCAGCACAAACCCTTTGGCCATGTGCAGCAGGGGATGGGCGCAGGGCCTGCGGCCAACCCCTTTTAAACTTCAAACCACTCTTAGCCTTTGGCTATGCGCAGCGCGGGTTGGCCGTAGGGCCTTCCTGTGTCCAGGCCCTGCAGCCTACCCCTATAAGCAACCAACCCCACACCACCAAAAGCCGGGGTTTGGTGTTTAAAGGGGGAAACATTAAATATATGTGTTTAGGGGGGCTGCATGGCCCCCCTGGGTCCTGGGGCCACCATCTACTCGAGGCTACCTAATAAATATTGTTGTGGGGGCACATGGACCCCTCCGGTCCAAGGGACCACCCCCTCCCTGGGGCTACTGGAAAATAATTGTTGGGGGGGCACGCAGACTCCCCAGGGACCACCATCTCCCCGGGCCAACAAATTAAAAATAGTTATGGGGGCCACGTGGACCTCCCAGGCCCAGGGTTCCATCACCACCCCGAGGCTACATAGCATAATTTTTTAGGTGGGCCTGTTAGGACACCCTGTGGGCCTCAGGGACCACCACCTTTTTGAGACAACATTAAATAAATACATGGGGGTGTACAGACCCTCCTGGGCCCTAGGGACAACCACCTCCCCGGGACAATATCATGAAAATTACTAGGGGGGGGGACCATGAGAATCCCCAGCCCCCAGGTACCACCACCTCGCCAGGGCCACATTAAATAAATATAAGGGGGCTACCAGGCCATGCGGTCAACATCCTATAAACATCCAACCCCGCGGCATGCATAGCCTTCAGGCAGGGCCTGTCCTGCAAGAGTGGGTGTGAGAGTGTCTGGCTGTGAGAGTGGGTATGAGAGTGTTTGTCTGGGTGTAAGAGTGGCTGTGAGAGTGTCTGTCTGAATGGTTGAATGGGTGTGACTATATATATATATATATATATTTTTTTTTTTACGTTTCGTGATATCCACAGATACATATTTTTCTCCTTTCATATCTCCAACACTACTGAACTAATTTACACTCAATTACAAAAAGCATGATCTGTAAATCAAGATCTAGCTTCCTGCCAAATTTAATGTAATTCTATTCAGCGGTTCAGCCTGTAGGCATGTCTAAACACCCGATGGGAATTAATATAGAAAAGATACTTGTTTTGACCCCGCCCCCTTTCTCTCAGCCCCAGCTTGACAGATCTCCCCAAAATTTCCATGCGCAAGACCCTACAGGACCTTTTTTTTTTTTTTTGGTGACGATTCGTCAAATGGCGCCAAAGATATAAGCAAGACAAAAAACACTTTTTCTATGGAAACAAGGTCCTTACTATAACTACCTACTGGTGACCGCATATAAAATATATATATTACCTATTTGTGGTGGCCAGTAACTAGTTATAGTTAGACCCACTTGACTGATCTTCACGAAATTTTCCCAAAAATGTGTGCCGAAAATTCCTTTCGTGTATGGAAAGCTTCTGGGTGATCTGTCAGGCAGGGGTGAGAAAAAGGGGGGGGTTGTCAAAAAAAGTGCATTTCCTATGTAAATTCCTATAGGAGTTTTGACCACGGCTACTGCCCAAACCACTGGACGGAATTATACCAAATTTGGCAGAAATGTAGATTTTGTTCCACAGATTGTCCTTTGTGTACTTTTGTGCAAATCTGTTCAGAAGTTGTTGAGAAATTTGAGGAAACTCAAATTTGTATACTAAGGGCCGCGGTTCATCCGCGATGAGTTTACGAAAAATAACAAGCTTGTGCAGGGAAATGCAGAGCTCTGATTGGCTACCAACACCTCAACCAGGAAGCGTTGGCAGCCATCTTTGGACTCAGCTTCAGCACAGACACAGCAAAAAGGGGGTAGGGTACGAATACGCTGACCCTCCAGCCATCGTCCCACAAGGGCAAAAAAGCATCTCTTTTAAAATATTGCTGCAAATTCGCAAAATTCACAAATTTGCAGCAAAAATTTAAATAAAAAAACAAGTGTGGTCTCCCACACTTGTTTTTAAAGTCAGGCCCCGGACATATGCAGTGCTTTAAAAAGAAATGGTGGGGGGGTGTACAGGCCCCCCCTCTAAGGGCTTATTTATACCCCAGGGACCACCACCTCCCTGGAGAAAAATATGTTTATTATAAAAGGAGGGGTCCTACAGACCCCTATGCCCTGGGGATTGACACCTCCCCGGGGCTTGAATATAATAGTATTGGGGGGCGCGTGTCGCTGCAGGGACCACACCTCCATGGGGCAAAATACTATAATTATAAAAGCGGGAGTCCTGCAGACCTCCAGCCCCCAAGGACTGCCACTTCCCTGGGGCTACTAAATAAAATGAGGAGGGGGTACATCATGGGACCCCAGCCCCAAGGACCACCACCTCCCGGGAGCAAATTGTAAATCCTGGAGGGGGCCACGCAGCCTCCCTTGTAAACCCAATAATGGTCCTGGGGACTCACAGGGCCGGCTCATGCCTTGTCCAGGGGTGCCAGCCTGCAGGACATAGCTGTTTGCTGTGACTTGGTGGGAGCTTTAACAGCTCTCACCAAGTCAAAGCAAACACTCCACTTCCAGCAGGCGAGAGCTGTCAAAGTGCTCTCGCTCTCTGGAAGTGGAGGTTTCACCTCTTTCCCGGCTCCCTCATGGAGCCAATAATGGTCCTGGACACCGCCAGCCCCCAGGGCCTGGTCTTGCTATGCCCTGGGATGCCCACCCCAGGACATAACTGTTTGCTCTGACTTGGCGGGAGCTTTGAAAGCTCCCGCGAAGTCAAAGCAGGCACTCTGCTTCTAGCGGGCAAGAGCTGTCAAAATGCTCTCGCCCACTGGAAGTGGAGGTTTCATCTCTTTCTCTGCCCTCAGAGATGTAGGCAGGGAAAGAGATGAAACAATTACACTTGCACACCGGGAGCTGCATGTTTACCAGCCTTGTGTGCAAGAGTGATGCTGGCTCCTGCAGAAGGCAGGGAGCTGGCTGGGGCGGAGGTGGCTTAAGGTTCCCCCCATGGTCCCATTGCACACTGGGTGCCCTCGAGGGAACCCAGGAGACATGGTTGGGCAGAAATCAGCCCTAGGAGGGGAGTCATGCTGTCCCCTTCCCCATTTAATTTTCCCCGCCCCGTCCAACTTAGTAGTTTGCAAAAGTCTTCCTGCCTTTTGCCAGGAAAACTGACAGCTTACCAAATGTCCCCCTACTGCATTTCCTACCATGGCTTGGCAAAGCAATTGTGTTTACTCAGTAATTCAATATTGAAAAATGATCTGAAAACCTTTGTGCAGGTAAATGCATCTTTGATCTATTAGACAGCAATCTGTATATGACTTTTATGAGTGCATTCTTTCTTGTCCTCTCCTATGAGAGTAGAGTCCATGCTTCTCCCTTTAAATTGCTGTGAGTGTGCAAATATGCAAATCACCTAAAAGATCCGTGCCTTGGCCCCACCCTGTCCACCTTAGTAGTATGCAAAGGTCTTTCCACCTTTTGCCAGGATGTTCGACAGCTTACCAAAGGGCCCCCCAGTGCATTTCTAGACGATTTTGGTGGCGCGTTATTGATGCTGAGTAAAATGAGGACATATAGCTGAGAGGAAGGACCCTGGTTTGGTGGAGATTTGTGTCTTTATAGTCTTGTTGGCCTCTCTAAGGGAGGATTCATGTTATCACAGAATTCTAGAGAAAGATGCAGGAGGAACAATCACATTGCCAAATGCACACAAGGTCGCTGGAGACATTTCCCCGGGGTCCATTGCACAGCTGAACAAGGTAGCACTTACCAACTAACTAGTAGAAAGTACTTCAGTTGGTGTAGACTTTTTGTGCAAAACTGTGAACTCTTGTTGAACAAATGGGCAGGTGTGGTTCCTTGGTAGTCAACTCACTCACTCACCTACTGACACACCCACACAGGCACTCACACACCCACTCATAGATGCACTTAGGCACTCATGCATGCACTCACAGACCCACTCTGAGACTCATGTAATCACACACAGACCCACTCAGGCAGTCACACACCCTCTCATAGACCCACTTAGACACCCATGCACCCACTCACAGACCCTCTCAGGCTCATGCACCCACCCAGTGACAATATCACAGTAACATTTTCAGTAAAATTATTAATGAGAAAACTGTGCAGGGTGAGGGTGAGTTATAGTTACCTTTGGGCTAAGTTATAGTAACTTGAAATAACTCCTACTGTAACAGCTGAATGTCTATGGTTTTGTGCATGTAAAATCTGAACCTAGCTATAATGTGTGTATATATATATATATATATATATATATATATATATATATATATATATATATATATATATGCCAGATGGGAGGGAAGAGGGGGGCAGAACTTTCCTCGAAGTCAGCATTACTCACAAGCACAAATGTGCAATGTTTCAAAGAAAGACTTTAGTAGACTTCACTTAAATATTCCTTGCGGTCGAAATACGTAATGACCAGATTTCAAAATTTTGATGTCTGATGTCTGAGTGATCATCTATTCAAATTAAAGTTCAGAATGTTCTCCTGACAATCAGTGTGGAAGTTTAGGTACATTGCTTCTAGAAAACTATAACAGCCAAATTGGTAAGTTTTATTTTCCTTTCAAACGATTCCTAAAATTGAATTGTCCTGTTTTGGAGGTTATGGAATTCCATATTTTCGGTGCACATTCTAAGAAGGAGTGCATCTAAGCTTTTGATTACCTCATATTTAGAGCTTTGAGGAGAACTTTTTCGTAACTCCTAAATTGGCATGATTCTCCTTTTTCTGCACTATCTGTAGTTTCTCTGTTAGGTAGTTTAATGGGCCCTTCTGCTGTACCCGATGAATGCTTTATGCATGTTTAAGGATATTTCTTAATTCAATGGGGAGCCACCTCAAGGAGGTTGAATAGCTGCAATATCTTCAATTTATTTGAACCTGTGACAAATCTAGTTGCTTTGTGTAAGGCTGCTGTGCGGACAGCAAGATGAATTTTGTGAATCAATTATAATAAGGAGTTGGCCTAGTCAAGTCTTGACATGAAAAGGGCCTGAATGATTTATTTGAAATAATAGCTTGGAAAAAATTGCTCTGTGCCTCGAAGAACATTAAGGCCCAAATTTAGTGATGGCCTTGGGCCATATAACGACAGATTAGCGTAATTTTTCTGACGCTACTGGGGCGTTCAATTGCACCATATCTACAAAGTGGGGTAATGAATGCATTGTGACACTTTGCGACTCTTTGCGTTACATTATGAATGCGCCAGCATAATGTATGCAAAGGGGGCATTCCAGCGCAAGGAGGCCTGCAAAAATGGAACAATTAAATCTACAAGATTTCACTGTGCCATTTGTGGCATAATTTTTAACACCTGCTGAAAGCAGCCGTTAAAAGGAAGCACCCATTGGAATCAATGGGCCTCCTTGCACTTTGCTCCACTAGCGTCAGACTTTTTGACACTAGAGGAGCAAAGTGCCACTATAGCGTCAAAAATGTTGATGCTATTTTTCCTAATACCGCCAAGGATGTGCCTTATCTTAAAATCGGCACACACATGATGGCGTTGTTAACGCATCCCAATCTAGATAATTTATTCACTCTGGGACTCGTTTTAGGCCGATTAATCTTTTGACCCTGATTGAAGTCTCCTTAAGACGAGATAACTAGTCAACATGTCAATCAATAAATCAATAACCTCATCAATATTCACAATAGCAAGTCAATCAAAGTAATCAATGGCATCAATAAGACTCGGAAACCTCCATGACCTTTCAGTCATGAATGACCACACAAATTTGTGTAAGATTTATGATATTTATTCCCTATTGATTACAATTCTACAAGCAAGTTTATTAGTCTCAAACCAGAAAACACATCAACATTGTCATAATATGGCAACTCGAATAGGATTTTGTCAAAGCAAAGACCATGAACATTAGAACATAGCACGATGTCAACATGGATTAACTTTAGCAGAGTATCATCAGAGCATTATTCAACAAAGCATAGATTCAGTCATTTGTCTGCTTGCGTCCATTTAGTGAACTCCTTAACTAACCTCGAATCAGCATTAGCATGTTGGGCTTCATGCAAAACAATTTAGCAACACCAATTTAGAAAACATCTATCTATGGTCTCTATCAAAAGAAGCAGTTGGTACCTAGAAAGAAAAGGCAAACAGACAGTACAATTTCATCATCATATAGTTACCCTCCGTAATGGGTCAGCATACAGAGTCAGTCTTCGTCCTCAGGACATCAGTTGATTCGCCATCAGCCAGGAAACACAGCAAAGTTGAGTAAGACCGGGCAAAAGGAATACCTCCCCCATAAGGAGGAAAAGTATGAATCGGGCAAGACAAAGTAAGTAAGGATGGTTTGCAAAGTTCAAACAGCAAAGTCTTTGGGGCAGAGTAACAAAGTGGCTGGGAAATAGCAAAAGGCACGCAATGGCTTATAATGGCATATAATGGCTCAGAATGGCTGATTTCTCCTTGTGTCCAAGAATTTTATATCAATCTTGTTGTACAGTCCCCTAATTTCCAATTGGGCAAGTTTTGGCGCACCATCATCTCCATCCAATGGTTTACTTGTCGTCTCATTATGATTGTCACCCCATAACAGTTCTCACGTAGTTTATGGGTTCCTTGGTTTGACGCCTCCAACGGGTAGAATGTCAGGTGAGGAATAAGTGACATTTGTTACTCAAGTCAGTAGTCCCATTGGTTTCCCTAGTCTAAATGACCTTGTACCTGTTGCGAATTACACTGTTGCGCTCCACAAGAATGTCTCCTTGAGCAAGTCGGGTTCTCATGAGAAGATTTCCTACGGTTACACACACATCTCTAACTTCTGGAAAAGTACGGCTTCATGTTCTTCAGCAAGTCAGCACACTGCACGTTAGAAAAACACATTTAATATGAAACCGGGCAGCTAGGCCCCGACTCATGCTAACTAAGGCCTAGTGATTAATTAGCAAAACCTTAACATATAACTCTTAATACTAGTACAAAATCATACATTAGTACATTAATATCTCATTATTAGTCAGTTCCATTAATCATCGTATAAATTGGTGGCCACTTCGCGTGGGCACATTTCAGCACACGTTTAGTAAAAGCACATTAATACATTTTCTATGCGATTTCACTAAACATTATATTGCAAGCTTCTCATACTAATTATTAGATTTTAATCACAATCCTTCAGCGTTAGGGGTGCACATGGTGACGCAAGAAAAGTGGCGCTTCACGCTGTGAAGCACCACTTTTCTTAAATCTGAGCCTAAGTTTCTGTTGTGCTCCCTTGGTAATGTGGCACTGGGAGTTCAGGTGTTTGTGTAAGATGAAGTTCATACATTTGGCGCAGTCCACAATATTCTATTGCTATTAAGATTTAACTGCTCGTTGAACCATTTTCTCCAGGTGTGTGGGAGCTACCGGGAATATAAGCAAAAATAGTTTTTAGTGGGTTGATCTGCAGATGGTCATGTGTCATTCATGACTGAATTTCTTTGAAGACGTGCAACAACATCTTGACATCTTCTGAGGAGAGTTTCGAAAATAGCTGCATGTTGTGTGCATAAAAAGTGTAGGTGATACTTGATTGAGAATGAAGGCTAGTTTCTGATATCTATGTGAAAAAGCGTGGGCATTAGCATACAGCTTTTTGGTTCTCCTTTGTAGAGTAGTGCCATTTTGCTGAGAGTGTCGGTTATTTTGATACACTCACCACCATTTTCTAGAAATGATGAAAACATCTTTCCTCAGGTTTTTCGGGAGTGAGGAGTGGTGCGCCATTCTGACTGGCACAGAAGAGTTTATGGCAATGAGAAGGCATGAATCACCTTTTGTAGAAAATAGTAATGGCATCACCAACTATTTTTAGAGTTACACTTTCAGTGTTGTGCTGCTCTAAAGCCAGGCTATAGGCTAGCTTTTCTCAAACATCATTATCTTCTAAGAAGAGTATGATTTGTAGGTTTCTAAGACTTTGGCCAAGAATTGTGGATTTGAAACTAAGCAGTAAGTGTTTAGTTTTTGTTTTATTAGAAGAGGATGGCCTTGAGCAACCTTTAGAAAATCTGAGACTATTTCTTTGGGTAATGCCGTAAATTTCAATGTTAAATACTTTAAGCACTCCAGACAGCTGCGGAGGTGTCCACAGTGACGACCATTCATATGATAGCAGTGGCACATTGTTTTATTGTGACAGCTGCTTTTCCAAAATGAATGTCTGAAGGGGAATTTAAACAGGTAAATAACTTATGGATCAGGGCCCTGCTTTCTTTACTACCTCTTAGATGGCTATGGACAGAGTCTTGAGAATACCATCATTTTTTTTACCATGTAAAATTAAAAATGCATTTATTACTGTGTCATTCAGCCTTAAGTAATACTCTTGACTGGACATTTGTGTTTGCTCTGTGTATAATGGTTATGTTATACAGTATCAGTCGTAACCTTCAAACCACATGCTATAAGCTAACCCTTAGATGCTGGTTCGAAGTACCCAGGAGAGTGAAAGGACAGAAGGGGCTAGATGCACACTTTCAATAAAGACCCAGAATTTTGATGAGCAGGGGCCACATGCAGTATCGCCCATGAAACTGCTAACTTGCCCCTACAACTTAAAGATCACCAAAAAAAGCATCAGAAGAGAGGGAGAGAAGGGTGAGATGACAAAAGAGAAAGAGTGTTAAATAAAATACAAGAAAGTAGATTGAGGGCCGCCTACAGGGGCAAGAAACAAACCTGGAAGCTCTTGTGCCAATGCAGCCCTAATGGAAATTATCTACTAAGCGCATTTATACAAACTAAGGCCTCATTCCCGGTGCGGCGGTCTCCAGACTGCCACACTCATAGTGGCGGTCAGGAACGCTGCTATTCCGGCAGTCTGACCGCCACATTAAGACCCTGGCAGTGAGATCGCAAGGGAACCGCCAGCAACGCCAGGATCCATGACCCTGGTGGTCTGGTGGTGGCAGAGATCGTAATCCGCCAGGGCAGCGCTGCATGCAGCTTTGCCTTGCGGATTACAACCTTATTCTCTGATAGCCTTTTCATAGCGGTAACACCGCCAAGAAAAGGCTGGTGGAGAACAGGTGCAGGGGGCCACAGGGGGGCGCTTGCACTGCCCATACACTTGGCATGGGCAGTGTAGGGTCCTCCCTGTCCAGCACCTTCGTAATTTTCACTGTCTACTTTGCAGTCAGTGAACATTGTGAGGGTGGTGATGCACCCTGCGGGCTACAGCATTGCCACCAACTCGATTACGAGCCAAAGCTGTAGCCTGTTTCCAGCTAGGCCGGCAGGCAGAAACTGAGGTTTCCAGTCATCGACCTAGCGGGAAACTCTTACTTTGGTGGGGTGCTTGGCGGACGGGCATTCCTGTCTACCAAACTCTTAATTAGGTCCTAAATGTGGAATCTGCACTGTGGAAATCAATCAAAACAATATGTGGCTTGTAATCTGTTGAAAACACATGATTGCAACGACTTGCAGGTATATTTGTATTTTCCTGTTCATCAAAAACAAAGAAAAACATATTTTTTTCTATATTATATAAAGGTTGTGATCTCTCACATGCTCTATTGCAGGCGGTATATTGATTAAGGCGATGCTCTAAACAAGTTTTCGACTTCCGTCAGAAAGAGTTAGCACTTAGGAAACCAACAACAAAATGAAAATAAAGGTACCGTCTGATGTCAGAACTCACAAGGAATGTTATTACAGCCTTCTTCTGGTTACAGTAGCAGCCCAGGATAAGCATCAGGACACATCTATAATTTATATCTGTAAGTCTGAGTTAAAAGAAGAGGACCCCCCCCCCCCTCTCCCCCCCTTCACACACACACACATCCTTAAAAAAAAAACTCTTACACCCACATCCTCAGTCTAAAGCGGCTCAATGTTTAGATTACAGTGCGCTGGGTGTATGATTTAGGTGAGGGACACACGCAAAGGAGACATGGAGGACTCCTTCATCCAGAGGGACAATCCCACTGATGGCCTGGACCAGTGCATTGTGTTTTCATGGATTACCGATTTATAAAATGAAAACAGTGCATTTGTTCCATTTTGCTAACCTGGCTGCTCAGACACCATTATGCCAAGCTCAATGGTACTTGTCTTATCAACCTCAACATAAGAAAGTTATCGCTACATGGATTGCGAAGCATCGCAAATAGGCAGCTCTATTAAATAATATACGAATGAGCAACCTTCCTAGCAGTGCCATTTATACAAGGCAACTTTCCAGCCTGCCTAGAGGAGTTCACTCCATGAATTCGTTTTGTGCGCTGTGGTCCCATCTTGCTTCTATGAGCGCTAACAGTTCCACCGCCACCCTAGGCACGGACGGGGCCTGCAGTACGTGCAGTGAATTGTAACACACATTTCCACTCTGCATTAATGGCCTGTGTAGTAGTGCCTTTGCCTTCTGCGGAGATTAACTTGAATTTAATGTCCCGGAGAAGACGGGAGAGAAAAGACTTCCGTCTCCTTGGTGACCACGGTACAGACAAAAAGCCGTCTCGAGCTGCCTCCTTCCCTCCAAAGGTCGCCTGAGCTCGTTTTTCACGCCGAGGGCTCTTTCTAAAGCTAGCGACCTGGGATTCTAGTGTTTGTGTCTGGGTTTGTGTTGTCACGAGTGCTGCCATCTTGTCTTAAGTGCAGCCATAAATATAGCAATGGCGATAAAGAAGGCAGAGGCCGATGGAGGAATGGCAGGTGCATTCCAGGGCAGACGCTGGCTCTGCGAGGGTGGTATGACTGGTGCAGTCAGTCAGTCACGCGTGAGCTAATAATTCTGCCTCCCTTTCATTCTCTTGTGGAATTTGACGGATTGTTCTAGAGCCCTTTTTGTCTTTCAGAAGGGCACACGTGACTGATTCTTCCCAACCGACCTCTTCAGAAGGCACTTGCTTGTCATAAATTCTTCAAATTTCTTAAAGGAGACTGTGCCTTTGTATTGCCCTAGCTCCAGCTACCTTCGTTCCTTCGGTCCATATTTATCAAGGGTTTGAGTCACCCTTCAAAGGTGGTGCAATGGCGACGTGAAACCTAAGTGAGACTTATCAAGCCATGCAAGGCCACCTTGCCTGACTCTGCATGGCTTGATAAATCTGGTGTAACCCAAGGTAGCGCAAATCACTGCTTTCAGTTAATCTCCCCCAGGGAGGCATACCATGGGTGAAGTGTGAGTGTTGCCACACATCCACCCATGGAATCTGGTGCATTTTCAGATTTACAATTAGTGGTAGACCTAGGAACGCGTCAAAATGCTACCCCTCCCCAGGGGAGGCGTAACAAGGAGAAGTATCTTTATTTCTTCTAGTTGTTTCCGCTTTCAACGTGTGCTGCATTCATCAGCCCACATAGAGGGAAGAAAATGCCTCTCAGGATTGTTTTTGTGCAGGAAGGGTTACCTTCCTGCACAAAAACAAATTTGCCTACAATGCAGGCTCCCTGGCACCATGACACAAGGGTCCCTGCGTTGGCGCTAGGCAGGCACAAGTGTGCAAGTCAGGGGTGGCTCCTCCGCTAAGGTGAAGGAGCCGCGCCCCACTGGATTGTGGGGAGAGGAAAAATAAAATGATAATAATGTTATTATCATTTTATTTTTCCTGGGAGAAGGGGCGGGGCGGGCTGGGATAGAGGGAAGGGGCCGAAGGAGGGCTATGTGCACACAAAGTGTGCATGTCTGTTTGGGTGGCCGTGTTGGGTTTGCCAAACAGACATGTGCACTTTGTATGTTCTCTACCCCGCTGTATTGCACAGCAAAGAGGAGAACATGCCCAGGCTCCCGCTCCCAGTTGCAGCTGCGAAGCAGGCCACTCAGACCAAGGCTGGGAGCCTGGGAACAGGAACGGGACGAAGACGTAGGGGAGACAAAAGCGTCTCCCCCACAGGTAAGCTTTTTAAAAAAAACATTTTCACCCCATCCCACTCCTCCCCCCATGCGCCATCTGCCCTGCCCCACCACCCCTGCTGAGTGGCAGCTGCCACTGGTTCCAGTGCTGCACTGTATAATTGTTCAATACAGTGCATTCCTGCCGTTTCACACAAGGCAGCAAGGTGTTTTGCTGCATTGTGCTGTGTGAAAAATAATAAATATTGGATCTCCTTGGCCCAATGTGTCATCTGATCATCTGTGGCAGCTGTCTTCAAACTTTTTTAACACTGCTCCCCCTATCGAAAAGGAAAAAATCATCAGGGAGACTGACAAACATATTTTTCTCAATGTTATTCTATTAGCTTAGCAGGCTGGATTTCCAGTGTCATTGTTTATCAGCAATGTAGGGATGGACTTTGAAGGTTATTAAAAGCACTCGATGCATCCCTACACTATTACTTTGACACCTACTGCCAGTCAGGCCATGAGTGCAAAAAGACATTGGCCTATTACAGAGTGTATCACTCTCATTCTTTTGTTTCACTAAAAACACATCAGTGTTTTAAGAATGTTTGTCTCTGTTCTCTTGTGGAAAAATAAATGCTTCTCTTGGCTGAAGGATGGTACCCCTTTGAGAGTTTGAAAACCTCTGGTCAATAGTGTTATGTACCTTATAGATTCTTCTAGATTTCTAGTATAGTACCTTGTCAGATCTGAATCTGGAACACCAGGTTATCAAGATTACTCAAACATGGTTCCTTCGAATGCAAGTATTCTTACATTTTTTACTACTACTTTGATTCACTCACAGAATCAGGAATCCAAATGTGTTTGTCCACACACGCTTAGACCATGTTAACTTCGCCTACCTAAGCCTCGCAGCTAAGTCCATCAATTATCTTCAAAACATTCAAAACACTCTAGTGAAGGTCTGTTTTTAATCTTTAAAATGTTACTTAATTTTCAGCTACCCTAAACAACTTTACTGGCTTCTGGGAAATAAATAATCTTTTTTAAAACATCTTGTATGATATTTAAAATTAATAACAGGGCAGCCCCCAAATTTCTTTGGAGTAAATTTAAAAAATATACACCAACATCAATCTCAGATCCCACTAAAGAGCTCAATTTGAAGTCTCGTAATTCAATTTCAAGAAATGGGAAGGTGGAGCACTGAGGATGTTGAGAGTTATGACCCAGAACCAATCCCACTTGATATCAGTTCTCAGTCCACACTATTAAAGTTCAGGGAAGCTTTAAAGACTTGGAACTTCACTACTAACATCCAAAATTAGACCACTTACATCCCTGTAGTTCCTCTCTCCTATTTTAGCGCCAAGAGAGTCCTTTTGGAGTGAAAGCTGTGCTAATCAAAAATCCTTAAAAACCATACTCATGTGATGATGCTATGAACTGTGCCTGAGTCACCGAATTACTTAATCAAACAGCATACTAAGACATAAAAATGTGTGGTGGCCAGTGCCCAAGGTATGTTCCATATCTCACGTAAGATGTGCTTGCTTCACAGATTCATTCAGCCTACCATAGATTGTTAGTGCCCTTCACTGTGTGGGTTCTCCTCATCCTATTTGCCTTAACTATACCGTAGGAATAGTCTTTTATCATGTGTACTTCAATCGTGGAATGGCCACTTCACTGAGTGACCTTGGCAGGTTCAGTAAACCAACAGCTCTGTCAAAGATGCCTATTCAGTGCCCTCCACATGCTGTCTTTACCTTACTGGTCCCAGGCAGCTACGGACACCCAGGACGATGAAAGTTGTGGTTTTTGTATATACACTGGGAAGTTGTGTTCATTTACAGTTAAATATTCAATGTTAAATTTACAACAGGAGGCAAAAACAAACCCAAAGGGGAAACTAATAACAAGAGTAACACTCCAATTATGGTGTTGGCTCAGAATTTGGAAAATAATTTGCCACAAAGCCCTCTCGTGGTGGGTTGGCCCCTCCCCACAGTATCCATCATGAGGACTCCTCCTGGTCCATGGATTTTTTCATTTCTCTCGAATCTGTCGGGACCCTTATGCACAGGAATCTCTTTCCACCTTGGAGATGCACTTGACCTGCCTTTCATGAAGACGGACAGCCAAAACCTTCAGTGCCATGAGATGTGCATGCCTGGGCCCTCTCTAGTTCCTGGGAACACGTCGTACCCTTTCTCAGGGTATTCGGATAATAATAGAAGCCTTTAATTAATTTGTGAGCCGAGCAATCACACCCCGCCCCCTAAAATGCCTGGGAACAGGCTGTAGTAAATCCTATGATTGGTCTGTAAATCACAAAAGATGTAACGTAAGCAAGACCTGCTAAGTGAGTAGGTATTTGTGCTAAACATTTCAATATTGTTGCACACCACATGACTTCCCAGTACATGGCAGCCTACAATACCATATAAAAACCTGCTGTACACTATTTTAGAGAAATGGGAGACAATCTACTGGGCTTGGTGCATTAAGTGGTAATTACACAAGTACAAGTCACACATTACATTTCACTTTTTTGGGCACAAAGAAGTCGATCCTAGGCTCGCAGGTTCCCAAGACAGCAGCTTTAGGCCACACTCTAAGTATGTGCTACAGGACATCCCAAATTTTTGGCAGATGTCCCAAATCCACCTAACACTAAATAATCCCGTAGGCCTTGAAGAAATGTCTCATTCCCACTGTGTGCACAAACCCATCCCACTGGTACGGACATTTCTCCATCTCAATGTTTGGGTAAAGACCCAAAAATGTCAGATTACCACAGGAATTGATAATTGTCCAATTGTCAAAGTACATTGAAGTACAACTGTGGTTTTCCCACTCTTGAAATTACCAAAATCCAGGTAACTTGTAGTGGAGATCTTAGTTGCTACTTAAACAATTTTAGGCACGACGTGTTTTTCAGACAACTGGCTTATAAATGTCTAGCATGAAAATCCACAGCCGCTAACAGTTCAAAGTAAAATGTACTCTTATTAAGCCCACTGCTGAAATTCAATTCAGGCAGCATCTATCTCTGGATTATCCACACATTCTGACCCACAAAAATACATTTAATCCTGACTTCCCTTAAATTACATTAGAATTAGTGTTAAACGAAACAATACGGTGCTTTCCGATGTGTCTAGTTTCACAATACAGTTTCCACATTTATTACACACTGTCTGTATATATATATATATATATATATATATATATATATATATATATCCTTCAGAGTACACTTGCAATTTCCATACCATACGCCAACTAATAACTCGAGAACAGGTCTTCTATTCCATTAAAGGCAGGTTGTAAAATGGCCACAGCCCTGCATGGTTACGCTTCAGTGCCAAACGTGACATTCGTATCTGCGTCTCACAACAGGTTTGTAGATAATAAGTTATTGTGAAGTTATTTTATACCAGTTCCATATTTTCACACTTTGCAAAGTTTGTGAAGGTTCCCATCAGAAAACATAATTTTTTAGACCAATCCATCGTGGGTGATGTGTGTTTCTCCACTTCTCCAAGTTCACCACCAACGAAACACTGAATATTATGTTAGAAACAGGCCGAGGTAAAGGGCTTTAGGACAAAAGAGAAAACAGAGACACAAGGTATCGCCACTCTGAATTGACATTCAACTGGTCACTGCCCTCAAATGCAGAAGTAAGCTATCTTAATATAAGAGAATGCCTTTAGTAAAGTATCAATTCTGCTATAGCATTTTATTTCTTCTATCGAACATGATATACATTCTGAACATCTCTGTATTCCAAACTCTGGAAACGTAATGAAACTCTGCATGTTCCTGGAGCTTAAGCATGGTTGTCATCTATGTATGGATCATGGATGTCAGAAATGCCCGGAACAATTATATTTTTCCATTGCAAACACCTTCTGTCTAATATGAGAGCCTGTTTAAACTGCTATGTAAATAATATGCATTAATATTATATTTTTCACCTAGCAGTCTATTTCACTACTTTTATATATATAATGTATGTGTGTTGAAGAAAAAACATTAAAATATGTCAAGCTAGGAGGATCATTTTTGATCCTCATGTTGAAAATCAAAGATCTGCTAATTGGAATTCACACTCCACAAGGGATAGTTAAAGAAATAGTACGTTGGGTAATTCCTAAAACACTTAAGGACTCCTACGAATACTTCTCTTTATCTTGTTCTGTCTGTTATAGAATCCAGAGATATTCGCAGTTTTCAAGTTTTTCCTTAACTTTATCAACAAGTTTCTGGCTGCTGTAGAGCACTCTGAACATGAGGAATTTATACTCTGTGACTTCAAAATGGTTCTGCCATTTGCAACTCTGGTGAACGTCCTATGGCTTCCTAGAAAATGTAGTACACTTGCCTAAACTTGGAAGTCTTGCATAGTGTGCCTAGCAAATACACAAAACCTCTTTCCATGCAGTACCATCACTCTGCGGCCACTGACAGACTTCCTGGCGTTTGAATAAGCATACCTTCAAACAGTACAGGATATTGCACTTCTGTGCCTCTGGAGTGCCGTTTGAGCCCATAGATTGTGCCACTTCCTGATTAAATTTTTGCTTTCAACATGGCAGAATTTTTCTGCATTTTGCCGGATAACGCTTTCTCAAATCAACCCCAGTCAAAATGCAACAAGCATTGGCAAAGCCAATAGGTGAGCAGTTACCCACCAGTCTTTTGGCTTTGGCAATTAATGTTTTAGTCTGTCATGTCTTTTGCCAAACTTTATTGTTGGGGAAGCTGCCAGTCCTTCATTAACCTAAACAAAATGGCCACAAACCAAACATTGCTTTGGTCTCAAAAGATCACACAATATCATAGTAGTCCCTGACAATGAAGGGAACTACTTTGTGTGGATGTGCTCCTTGGGAAAAGGCAGCATGGCGTAACTCACATTGAAGTCAGCCAATGGCTTAAGTGTGCTGACCCGTTGCTTCATGATGCATGCTGGAGGGCTGGAAGAAAAATGTGAATGACACACCAACACACTAAAGGATATCGTCTGGCTGAAACACCGATAGCTAATTATGTTGTATAGAAATCAAAAGGCACAGGCTAACACTAGACCTAATAATGGCATTTGGTCTAGCATTAACCTCCAATTTCTTGTATTTGCTAATTGTTTTTTTGTAAATATTTATTACCAGTAGAGGGTTGAAAATAAAGATGCATAGAGAGGATTGGCTAGAAAGAGGGCTACATAGACAGACATGTAGTTTTTTTAAAGTCAGCTATACTATAGACAGATGGGTTGCAAAGACCGATAGATAGATAGATAGATAGATAGATAGATAGATAGATAGATAGATAGATAGATAGATAGATAGATAGATAGATGCCACCACTTCAGTTGATGATATAATAGTTAAATGCTTATATAAGCATGGCATACAAGATGACTGAAAGCAAACTAGAAAGTCACACAAACATAACATACAGACTACATTTGGTTGATAAATGTACTTCATTACATGCACACTATAAATAGAATAATGTCATAAAGAATGGTTCGAAATGGGCACAATCTGGTTTACTGTGAAGTACCAGCAGTACCAATATGAATTTAGAACAGCATTAGGACGAGACAGGCACTAATAAAGCTGGAATGCACCTTGTGGTCTCATCAAAAGCAGAAGTCCTGCTATCAAATCAAGCTTTAAACACATAGGCAACACTAAAGTAACAATAAATCAAAAACAAAGCACTGGCACTGAAGGAAAACACCTTGTGTGTGGATATACCCCTTTTGAAAGAGCAACATGCAGTTTATCAAAGTGAACGTAGCCAGTGACTGAAGTAGGCTGCCCCATGCTGTATGCTGTAATGAGCAGAGACAAAATGTGAATGACACAGCAATAAATCAATGGAGTAAGAGAGCTGACTGAAAGCCCCCTTAGATAAGTATATATTATGCATATAATTTTAGTAAAATCAAAAGGTATTTACCGGACCCAAAAATTATGCATTGTTCTCTGCAAGTTTTACTTTTATTGAGTTTTCTATCCACAGTAACAAACGTGAAGATATTTCTGCATGTTTTTTTTGCAACACTGTCACAAAAGTTATGATTTTCATGCACGTTCGAAAGTGTAAATCTTTGCAACTTTGTGAAGTTTTCCAAGTTACCAAATGTGGTAAGAAACAAAATCTGTGCACTCCTTGTAGAAAGCAATGATGCTTACATCTATGCACTACAGAATTTTATTCAATATGATGCAAGGAAACAGCTTTGCATACCAAGTTTCCCAGAGTTGGTATGTGAAGGACCAAAAATGTCCATCACACGAAATGTAAATCGAGATCAATAGTCACCAAGAGCGGCTCGCGGCAAGCAGAAGGGGCGGGGCGATACGCGGGGGGAACTAAAAATAATTTTTCAAAAACCACTTGCTTTAACGCTGTGCACGCTCCTCAGTATCCTTGCTGCAGGTACAGGCTCCCATCCTGCAGCCAATCCTGACGCTGCTCAAAGCAGTGTCAGTATTGGCTGGTAGCGCCCAGCCAGGGTGCTCCCAGGCAGACTGAGAGCCTGTACAGGCTCTCTCCAGCCCGACAACTGTGTTGCTGGGCTGGAGAGAGCCTACTGCGCATGTGTGTTTGGCCAGCCCGAGACGGCTGGCCAAACACACATGCGCTCTGTGGGGGAGTGCTGCGCACTCCCCCTCACTGCTCATCACCCCCGTGGCCCAGCCCTTTTACCAAAAAACAATAATAAACACATTTTATTATTGTTTTTTGGTAAAATGTTGGCAGCTGCCCTTGCTGGCGGGGGAGCGACACTTCTCCGTCCTAATGGAGAAACCGCCCCTGATAGTCACTGGTTTTAGTATTGTATTTTCTGTGTGTGTTAGAATCCCTCTTCGAAAAACAAAATACCTTTCTATGGCCCATGTTTATGAAAAACGACACACAACTGCGCTAGCGCAGTTGTACATCTATAAGATTAGCGCGAGCTAACCTCCTTCCCTGGCGCCATTCATGCACCATATTTAACAAAAGACGCACTATGGCCCTAAGGACTGGCTAGCGTCTGAACAACAGGTGCTAGCCGGTGTGGTATGGCGTTAGGGAAAAAGGCACTATTGGGCCAAAAATGAGGGTAGACTGATTAGCGCCAAAAAATCTGCTGCAAGTCAGCCTAGCATCATTTTTGGATGCACAAGCAGGCAAAAAAATCACTTCTGCCTAAGTATAGACAGGCGTCATTAACACAACCCTAATGCCCCACCACAGAGGACCAGTGTCCCCAGGACATCCTCAACAGACCCAGTGCCAGCCAAGGGGCTCCATGTAAGGGGCCCCATGCACACACAACACACATACACGTATACTTACCTTGGATGGGCTCCCTACTCCAGTAGTTTCCATGTGGTGTGGGTGGTGGTGATGCTGGGGGTTTGGGTAGGCATCTATGTGCCCATTCCATGGTTTTTCCCCATGGAAATGGGCCTACCAGCACTTTAACACCTGGTCTGAACAGGTGTCGAAGTTTGACGATAATCTGCCTTAGCGTCATTCTTTAGGTCTGCCTCCTAGGTGTGCATCGTTTCATCATTGGGGAGTAAATATGGCACTGGGGGGCTGCGTCATTTTTAGGAAGGGAATGCCTACCTTGCATATCATTGTCACTATTCGACACAAGGGTGTCACGGTCAGCACGTTTGTTACCACCGTAGGCTGCAGTACTTAGATGGACACGTGGTTTCTTACTGGTTCTGGACTGGCCAAGATAAGGGCGACCCATTCCAGTAGCCACAGTGTTGCCGACTAGAAAAACCGCCAAGGCAGACCGTACCCTCTAGAAGGAGTCCCAGAGAAAAACCCAAGTAATGGAAAAAACCTCTATCACAGGATCTCCTGAAAAAGAAGACAAAAAATAAACAAAGAACAAAAAGGCAAAAATAAAGGTCAAAACTGCAGGGAAAAACAAATAGCAGGAACGAGTAGAAAACTGGAAACAGGAGCGAGGATCACCACCAAGACGGAAGTGTTTGCAACACAAAGAAAGAAAGAACTGCAGTGCTATATACCATTAAACAGGAAGTGAAAAAACAGGATAACAAAATGACACCATCTTGGATTGGGAAAAGTTACACAAAAATGAATGGGAAGAAAAGCCAAGTAGAAAAGGAAAGACACAATGCATGTTGGGAAGACAATCACAACAGAAGACAATATGGAGACCCAGGAAGAAAGAAGACAAGAGAAAAGAAGACGAAGAAGAAAAAGAACTGAGCAGGTAAGTGGGGGAGAAGATCAGAGAGGCTGCCAGGGCCCAATGCGTGAACCGGAGCCCGAAACAAGACTCCTGGATGGCAGCGCGGCAGAAAAATGCAGGCTGATCAGGACGGGTCTACCATCAAAATATAAAAATGGAGTTAAGCTAGCACTGCTTTAGTGTAAAAAAATAAAATGACCAAATGACGCTAAGGATGCGCTAACTTTCAATAAATCTGGGCCTATGTTTGTTAGGATCCCTCTTGGAAAGATAAAATAGCTCTCAATCCCAATTTTGTGACAACGTCTTAAGTACAGCACATTGCTATACGATTTTCAAGTCTTTCTTCAGCTCAAGATAATTAAACTCTCAGGCACTATTTGACAAATGTGAACAAGGTTTCCATAATCCGATTTAGGTTCAATCTGAAAAGTGTTGTGAATATCCGGCAAGCAGGGACCTAAAATAGGTGGTGGGGGTCAGAAAGCAACATTTGCTCTTTTATCTACTCCCATAGGACGGTTCATGGTTAATGAATCGACCATAGGGTTAGTGAATCCTGGAATAAAATGGAAGGAAATAAGTGCTCAGAGCACTACTGCTGCACTTGGCCAATGGCCACACGTAGGCATTGGCACTAAGCAGCTCCTATAAAGCAGGGCTTGGCCACTGTCCAGTTCCTTTTGCCAACCCCCATAAAATTTCCCTTCCCACCCAAGGTACCAATGTGTCCACCTCCTGCATTGTTCTTCTTAAACTGCTGTGTAAAAGTTGCTTCTTTCTCCACAGTCACTCTCATAAGTCTGTAGTCCAGACCTCTATACTTGGTATAGTACTGTAACTTTCTTTTTTGGGTTCTTCTTCTTTCATCCTGCACCAGCTGCAAGTGATCAGAAATTCAGCTGCCTAACGTTCCTTGAACCTTTCTTGCAGATTCCCAGCTTTTTCTTCTCTATCTAGGATACACTGGGCACCTGTCTCCAAGTGCAACATTTTTAAAGCAATGTGCTTGACATTCCAGACCTTCCGCCATATGGGGCCTGTAGGGATAGGAAAATCCCCTTCATGTTAACAGATGTGCACCTTAGCCTGGAGTGCCCCAGCTGCATGTGGATCAGGAAACCTGGTTACAAAATTGGTATTGTGACATGCATGAATTAATCATGAATGCCATGACCTAGGCCAGGGTTCTGCAAAGTCAGTCCTAGAGAGCCGCGTCCATGCCAGATTTTTAGCATATCCACATTTAGAAAAATTTAGATTTCTGAAACATCTTTTTTGTAAATGTGGATATGCTAAAAATCTGGCACGGACCCGGCTCTCCAGGGCCGACTTTGCAGAACCCTGACCTAGGCATGCCTTGATGGACTGTGGTCTAGCATAGACCAAGAGAGATGCCAAAAACACTTCCCTGAGAAAGGGTTGGGCTACTGCCTTCACCTAGAGTTGGGGAATTCAAATGCAGGGGTAGCAGCATATCCATTTGCTAAAAAGTAAGAAAGTCAGGCTTAATCGCATGTCATATGAGTGGAGCCTACCTGCCCATCCATTTAATGTTCTGCGGCGGTATTCTCAACTTGTTTGGCCTGTGTGAGAGGATGTAGCACTGTGAAGCATGTGTGTGTGCTAAAGACTGAATGTATGTGTGCTTGTTAGGGTACATAACATGGTGGCCTGTGGGTTGCATTTGGTGAAGCCCAAAGCCTAGAAAATTTTAAGGTGGAGGTGTGGACTGCAAACACAGACAGGAGATGTGGTTTGCTGACATTCCTGGGAATGAGAACAGCCCCTGTGCACATCAAAGGCATCTTATGCTATTAGGAAGGTTTCTGGGCAGAGAGGCAAGAGCATAATGTTTATGGTAGATGGTGGGGATGATAAGGAACATACTATAGGAGCACAGAATCATAAAAGATGGGAGGCTTAATCCTTTGAACCTTTGAGAGGCATGTGTCACTGGAGGCTGACGCCCAGGTGTAAGCTTTTGCTGCATCCATGGCCACCTCTGGTGCCACGCTTACTGGGGCAGACACGTCCCTGGAAAAAGGACAGAACCAAGGAGTGGCACTTCAAAGAGTCAGACTGCCACAACACAATTACCAGGTACTAAATCACATTTGTTTCTGGAAAGACTTTATAAAATTGGAAGCTGAAAACTCACGTGTTATTCAGAATTGTGACAAGATCACCACAACTTGAGCTATTGCAAGCAGGGATCAATGTCTGCTGGTCTCCCAGCTGGGAAGGCAGACACTGCCCATGACACCAAGAACACATGTCATCAGCCTGGAGCACCATCCTGTCTGCCTCCAAAGAGCTGTGTGCTCTGTGAGGAGGAGGAGAGCCTGGAGAGAGCGAAGTCCAGCGAGGATCCAGAGATGAGAATCCCTGTGAGTGAGGTGTGAGGCTGAAGGTCATCAGGATTGATGTTATGGGACCGCTGCAGGGCACTGAAAGCCATTTGCCTGTTCACTGTGGGCTGTTGTCCAGGGGCCATTCATCATTAGGGACGATTGGGGGTCGTCGCTATTCGACGGTTGACCTGCAGACAAGTGCTTTGTCGGGCCATAGCCCAAAGCACCAATGAACTTGTGGGACCCCCCATCTGCCAATAAAGGGGCTCACCCCAAACCCGTGGCCACCGTCCATGACTCTAAGTGTGCACCATGAAGTCTAAGGAGCCGAGGAGCTACTTACCTGATGTTGACCACAAGACTCACTCTGGCCTTCTAGTCAGACCACTGACTCCTGCCGAAGGGGTCCTCCACTGCCAGAGAAGGCTCCTGTGTCACAGATGGTACTGTGTCCGACACCAAGCCACAGCATTCCTGTCCCAGCACTGAAGTCACCAGAGTGTAGAGGCGGACTGTTACCTTGTCCCTACCACCTGGGTAAGACATATTGAGCAGGGGCTCATTGAGACTTGGGAACTAAGGCATAATGTGCCACATGTGAGAGCTGTGAAGACAGACTTGTAGGCACTTGCTAAGAACAGAGGGTGGGTTTTACCTGTTGGAGAATCACCACACATACCACTTAGACACTTCAGAACAGTGGGGTGTGTCTAGACTGGAGAGGCTTGGGTGAACTCCACAAAGTGCTAAACATGACTCTGCAAGGAATTGTGTCAGTAATTTCACTGATACATGTGAATTGTTGTGTGTAATAAACAAGTGTTTTTCCATTAAACCCAATATTGGACTGGACCTGAATTATTAGGCTTGCTGGAGGGCATGTTGAGTTGTGTGTCTACGCCAACATTGGCACTTTACCTTCTCCACAAAAGCCTTGGAGTGCTCAAACCCCGCCACCACTGGAATCAGGTACTTGGCCCAGCTGCGCAGAGCTCATAGTAGGCTGGGCCCCGCACAGCAGGCGTTAAAGTCCCCAACCACCACAGTAGAGCCCAGTAACCCCGGCCTGCCATGTTGCCCTCTGAAAAGGGTTCTGACATGGCCCTTCTACCTGAAGAATAAGTTCCAAGATTGCCATCTACTTCGCCCTTTTTGGCTTTTCTTCCTACCCAGATTTTGACAGTGCACAGCAGGTGAGCACGCAATCTCCATGACAGCAGCCAAGAAAAGGATGTCCCTTCTTTCACATTTCAGATCCTTAGATCATCTGCGTTTATTCTGCAAAGCCGTAAAGACTTTGTACTTCTCTGACTAACTTTGCTATGTGTCTGATACCAGTTTGAATTTGGACAGTTTTGAAGCTCACTATTACAATTTGAAACTAAATATATAGTGAACTTAATAGCTGTATTCCCACACCTCTACAGATACAACTAGTTCCCCCACATGTGTAAGTGAACTTATTACATAGGCAAGTAAGGAACAAAAATTAAACCATATGAAGAGAGGAAATGAGGATTGGATTAGACAACCTATTGTGATGGTGGTTGCTGTTATTTTGCCCATGCCTTACCGACAAGACACCATTATGGTAACCACTGCCCTTTATAAATATAGTCAAAATAGAAATAGAAACATTAACTATACCTTAATTGTAGTTTTTTATTGAATTTCAGAGGTACTGTGAAACATATGTTAAGCTCTTATAGGTAGAGCTACCCACAAATGTGCTTTGACCATTGTGTTTTTAATCAGTGAATTTTCTGGAGTTTTTGATCACATACCAATTATTGCTTGCTAGGCTTTGATCTGAAGCTAGTGACCAGCACTCAAGCTCCTCTTAGTCAACTTCTATGGTGCATTGACAGTTCCTGAACCAGCCTGCCATGGACAACCAACCCTTGCTGCGCATGACATAACCCCAACATTCTGCAAGTGGCCAACCCCTACAGCTGGGCAACCAAGTTCTGCTGTGCAGAGTTGGGCACAGGACCTGCCCCCAACTCTCTGTTGACAGCCAACCGCTAGCCAGTCTCTGTTTTCTTTAACTAATTTTAAGAGTTGCTAATCCAGTGACAAAATCAGCAGGCTCCTATGTTGAGGAGCATGCAGACGTGATTTTGGGATAAGGACCCAGCAAACAGACCACCATAGGCCTGTGAAGCTTGCTGTGTTTTTTTTTGTCCCATGCCAATGAAGCTTGAATAAGGTTTGTGGACCCCAGAAAGTATTAGTAGATCTCGGTGGTCATGCTGGAGTTTGCAAATCCAGTGTGGGCTCTACATACCCTACAGCAAAATCAATTATATTTTTTAATTCAGACTCAGGGGGGCCACTTTGCAGTCAACCACAAGCACTTGGGTACACGGTGTGTTAATTCTAATTCATTATATGATGATTAAAAACATGTTCATGACACAGGGACAGAGGCCTTGTGTCTTGTAATGTCAGCAACACCATTTTTCTTGAATTTACAGAAAATCAATCCAGCCGTTCTGATTCACTGACTTGTAAACAGAAGAAAAAGCTTCCTTGTCTAACAGTATTAGATTTTTATTTATTTTTTGAGTCTGCAGACTCTGTGAATTAGCAGTCCAGATATCTGCAAAATGGAAACTCTTCATGCCCAATCTGAGACACTTTTAAAGTGTACATTTCTTGACAACTATTGAATAGATTTACACCAAACCAAGCAAAGACACTTCCTTTAGTAAATTTCTACAATTGTGGCAAATACTGTGTAATTCCATTCAACCTTTCTTCTATTTCCAGGATTAAAAAATCATGTGGGGAAAAAAATGGAAATGTCACTTTTGGGGCCACCCTTTTTGTGGGTCCTGCTTGGCGGATCTTCACATATCTTGCCATGAAGATCCCTAATTATATGTATGTTTTAAAAAAAAAAAAACATTTCATACTGATTCATCAAACAGTGCCAAAGTTATTAAGGAAAAAAACTTTTCTGCGAAAAATTTGATTTAATAATAACTACGTGTATGTGACATATGTATTTCTGTTTTTAGCTGTTTTGCATGGTGGCTACAACCAACAGTGGACTGAGGAGATGTGAAGGGTCTTAGCCGTGAATTAACTTAGACAGCTGCAGTGAATGAAGAGTGTGCCAGGATAACAGTGTCAAAATATCGCCTGACAAAGATATTGTGTCAAAAATTTGTTTAAATAAATATTGCCCCATTCGAATCTATAATGGAACAGACAGATGTTTTTGTAAATTATATGCAGTATACAATCATTATGTCAGATATTTTGTTATCGGTGTTCTGACAAACATCCCATGTTTTGTGAAAGAATAGCTTGTGGTCCTCTGTTGCTGACAGTTGGATGTGACATTCAGGTGGCTAGGGCCAGTCGATTGATGACCAGTTATAAGTTGTATTTTGAATATCATCAGTTGTAGACCTACAATAGGAACTCTGCTGCATGTTCAGTCAGTCTTTCCCGTTCATGTGCTGTCCTACCTGGTGAGTGGGCTGTGGTGGTGGAGACGGTGGACAGGTGGACGACCATTGACTCTTCGTAGCCAGAACTATTGACACATCCATGATTTTCCTGCCGCTGCTATGGTTTCTGTTTGTGGCATACATCAAGAAGGTATTGATAATGATGCCCCTACTGGTTCTACTGCTGTTCTTGCTGCAGCTCTTAATGGTGGTCCTAGTGATGGTCCTCCCATTGCTGTGTCTGTTGTTGCTGGTAATGCTGCTGCTAGCCCCTTGCTACCACTGCCTCTGGGGTAGTTGATGGACTTCTTACTGTCATTGATGATGACGCCTCGCTCCTCCATGTCACTGACATTTGTTTTTAGGATGCTCCAGTCTCTCTTTGTTTCTTGTCCACTAATGCTCCTAATCATCATCAACTCTTCTGGTTGTCCCCTCCTGTATACTAAATTTCTCAATAATGACTCCCCCAAGGCAGCTGTGAAGGCTTCTGATGCTCTAATGCCATTTGTTGGTAGTACTAGTAATAACAAATCTAGGTTGACAGAAAATCACTGTTCAAAAGATATCCTACTGCACCCGGCACAGAAACAACTTTTTAAGGTTCTGTACTTTATTGGCTGCTGTAATCTCCTTGCCCTCCTCCTAGGATTATACAATGGTGTGCTGGGTCTGTGACATGTATATCCACATAATGCGGTGCAGAAGACTATCATTAATGACAAGGAGTCAAACCAAGCTAAACTTTTAGATTTGATGGCCGTAGATCTGTCTATCATGCCTGTGGTGGGAGTGATCATGTGGCTCATTACTATCATACTCAGATTCACCATCATCACCAGTGTCATTTCTTCACTTGTTGGCATGGTGGTTCCACTGGATACCGTGATAGCTCTGCCTCCATGTCTGGTCAAATGTAAAAAAATACGGTGCAACAAAAAAATCAAGACAAAGAGAAATAAAGGAAGCACTGGATGAAATGTGAAGTAATTAAGTGTGTCAATAGAAACATCTTGCAAAATGTCAAATCAACCTTCAGGGCTTGTTTGCCTGAAGACATGAATTCAACAAACAGCCACCATCTTTAGACAGCTAGCTGTTACATACCTCCGCTCAGGCTGTTGAAAGTGCTATTTGTTTTTACCTTTCTCTGTGTAGTGTCTTGGGTCATGATGTCAGTCTCTTGTATGTGTGATGTCAAGTGGAATGTATGTTTCTGGGTTCCACCAGCACAGTCAGAGACAAGGTCAGACAGGCAGTAACAGGCATCAGACATTCCCTGGGAGGCTGGAAGGGTGTGAGGGGTGGCACTTTTGTTACTGGGGGACCGGTTTTGTAGCAGTGCAGCAGTTGTAAAGTGCTGCAGAGTTCCTTGTATATCCAACAATTTTCAGGTAACAATAAAAGTGCCAAGATAACTCTGGTGATTAATGTACCTACTGAAGAGAGAGATGGGATTTTTGTCTACTGACAGTTTTGACTCATCTAAAGTAGTGAAGAGTGTTAATATGCCTGCTGCAAAGAGTATTGGCTATGCAGATCAAAGAACAGTATTTTATGTGCATGGCTCAGTGGGATATTGCTTTTGTCACAGCAGTCCTTTCGTTACTGTGGAGTTCATAAATTACAATTATAATCTAGCGCAGTGAGCTATGAACAGCCATCAAAGAGCTGCATGCAAACTGCATGGTACAGGGTAGAATGCAACAGTTTTGCCATTTTTCCCCACATTTTCTGGGGGGGTGGAGAACTCACCAAGCCCCATTGTAGTGGTCAGGCTCGCTCGCTATGCACTCTATTGGGAATGGTCTGACACAATTTGCGAGGGGTGCTTTGGGTTCCTAGTCCAGCCCTGATCAGGGAGTTAGGTAAGATATGGGTTGCCCTTGCTTACAGCTCAACAAAGTTAAGTATACTCAATACATCATCTTGGCAATTCTGCTTCAATTTTTGAATGACATCATGACCTAAGACTGTACAGAAGAGACAGTGTCCTCGCTGTGATGGTGCCCAGGCCTTTAACATAGAATGATGAAGTGTGAATATAGATTGGACTGTTGACGATGGCTGTATGAGGAGCTGGTGAGTTTTAATCTGAGAAGCTTGTGTGTAATGCTTTAAATGATGTGGTATAGTCTAGTAATATTCCATATCATTTTGGACAAATAAACTTTTCAGCCCTTACCAAAAGAAAAGACATCACAAAGAGAAGGCATTCACCGCACATGTAATGTTAGTTTAATATGTATTTGTAAAGCACTCATTCGGCTACGCTCTATGGCACAGTCAAAACCACAACACGGATTTAAAAATCACAAACTGGGAGTCATAAAAGTAAATACAAAGGGAAATAAGACGAAGCAGGTGCTGAGTAAAGAATGCTCATGGAAACATGTACAGAACCATTTGAAGGCATGGCAACAGGCCATGGGTCAGACATGCAGGGCTTCAGCTGCTTCCGAAGGTTCAGCCAGTAAGTTTCCTGCTGAAGATTTAAAGGGCGGTGTTCCATGCTTTTGCCACCACCACTAAAGAAGCCTGATCTACAAAATTAACAGCATGTGTCCCGGATACATGAATCTGGGCAAACTGGGAGAAACCTAAAACTCTCCCAGAACTATGTTCACTGAACTTGGCAGCCATGAAGTCGAGTTTCTTAGAACAGATAGCTCTGCAGGTAGCCAACAAAGCAAAGCCTTTTAAGAATATGCTGCTGTGGACTGGCCGCAGGGGGGTTAATGTGGTCATGACTGGGAAGTCCAGGGATTTTTCTGGTGCAACAAGTTAGATGGCATGGCCATAGTCGAAAGGAGATTCAACGTTGGCACTAACCATTGGCATTTGCAGACCTAGTTTAATAAATGGGGCTTGTGAATTGGAGGAAACAGGTACTAGAACAAAGAAGGAATAGTAATTAATGAATCAGTCTACATGGTAGAACTTTACCCATGCTGAGGTTGCTCATCACCGCGGTGGGGTAGTCACAGTCATGCTTCGGGAACTAGAAAGGAGCAGGACACTAAAATAACACTAAGTGCGGAAACTTCCACTGCAACAGCCTATGGCAGCTCCTTTCTAAACCCTTGCATCAGGAAGTCTGTGGTTACTTTAAAGCAATGTCAGCCGTTGACTCACGAGTGGACACTGAGGGCTCAGCTGAGGGGGGAGGGGGTCACTCGGGCCTCATTGTACTTCTTTTTTCTTTCGTTCTTGTAATGAATGATTATGATCCAGATAAAAACAAGCACAGTGTTTTAGCAACGTCCTAGTACGTAATCTTTCCTAACGTTAATGTAATTCCTTTTCAAGTCATTCGGTAAATAAAACGTTCTTTTTTACGTAGAATTTTATTTTTTGGGATATCCCAAGCATTGGCATTTGTGAGTAATACAGATGCTCCCTCATTACCACGAATCTAAACTAGGCACTAGGTTTGTGTCTGTGCACATACCCTCAAGTTCCAGATGTGGTCCTCTTTTTACCACTCTGCTCATCATTTTAACTCACATGTATAAAAACCGATTAGGAGTTGGGTGCAAAACGGTGTGGTTACTGAAGTATTGTTAACTCTAAGGGGAGAGATAAATACTCCTGATTACATGCATTTGAGGATACAGGAACATGTGGGAACTGATGTTTTCACACTGATTCCTACATGATTTTACTCTGTATTTCACCAAGTATTTCAGTTGCCTATAGCAGCTGAAGTCGCCAGCTGAACTACTCACAATCAACAGAGTTACCACAGAGCTTGTGATTCTGATCTACAAAGTAATTTGCATCAACGGCCTAAATGGAATTACCGCTGCACTTGTAATGAGATCCTTGTGTATGAGCATTTGCTTACTACTGAGACGTGGCCTTGGTAAACTACAGATCCATTTTCCCCATCCTAATGTTGCACAGCAACTCAATTGTAGATTATGCTCATTTGCTGTGTTGACTGTTGAGCTGAGTATGGTGGACCCCACTGTGAAATTTTCGTTCTTTTATGGTTGTTCCTTATTGCATGTTCTAAGAGATAGAATGACGAGTGGATTAGGAAAAGTTGGGATTTCTGTGTGACCTTGTCTGGATCACTTACCTTGGACCAATGGCCAGAAAAATTGAGTACAGTCAAGATCTTTAGTTCACCTTCGTTTACAAGCTTTGTAGATGTTTTAAGGTGATGTTTGGCCTCAGTTGAGACATGGTTGATATAAAGCTTCCATTACCAGTGATGAGGATCTCAGTGACAATAAATATCTGTGCTCTTCGGTACTGATAATGTTACTCCTGTTCCCATAACCCAAGGATGTCCAAGATATGCCAAATAAATCGTGGCAATGATGTGGGAGTACCATAGAAATGAGAACTGCTGAGCCAGGTCAGAATAGGATGCTGCCTTATGATTTGACAAAAGGATGCAAGCTGCAAGATTTAAGGGGAAAGAATGTGTTTTTCACTGAGGGTAGACTTGGCAAAGAAATGTCTCACCCAGGCTATGTGTCTAACGACGTATGCCAACCTGAACAGTGATGGAGGGTATTCTGTTTTATAGATCAAGTTGATTGCATCTGTGCTGTTGTCTACCAAATGTTCAGCATTGGTATGTGTCAACCCACAACAGCTCTTGTTCTAGAAGAGTTCAGCCACATCTCCAAGCCCCCTGCCCTTCTCAGACTTGTCATAAACTCGGCCACCTGTGGCTCTGATCTTTTCCTGGCTAGATGCCCTGAGAGACTTTTTGAGAAGTGGCATGCTGATTGGGGGAACTTATTACATCTTTCTTGTAAGGTGAGGTTCAAATGTCATGGAAAGAAAATCAATGGTATATTCACTTCTGAGGAATATCAGTCTTGATGCAGATGTCTTCAAAACTACAGTTCCATCTCCAAACTGCCATTTTTGGAGCAGGGAGAAGGTGGTCACTCCCCAATTAGAGGCTTGCCTAGCGGTCACTAGTTACTGTGATACTACATAGTCTCACTTTGGAGCAGGCGAAGTGTACTCCTGCTCTTTGGACCAGATGAATTACTTATGGATATTGTCAAGAACTCTGTAGTGCAGTACTTACCATAAAAGATCTGCCAAAGGTCTTCAATAGTAATTAATACCCACTTGCAACTTTGAAGAACTTTATCAGAGCAGAAGCGAAGGGTTAGCATTGAAAGTCTGAGAAGGGCTTAAGATTTCAAGTGACATGGTCCTGTGGAGCAGAACCATGCAAATACTCATGGAATTCTAAGTGTCATGCGATAGCCCTATTTTGTGTTCCAAAGAGGTAATTGCCTCCAGTATGCAACGGACATAAGGACCTGCTGGTGTTATAATTAGATGCAATGTCTTCATTAATATGAGGATCCTGATGCCACCTAGATTAATATCGTTTAAAAGCAGCCCAGAAACAGCCTTTAATTTCATGACTGATCCAATATGTCTTCCACATGGAGAGAACCACTGCTTTTATAGACTAAGTTGTAGAATTCATATGAAATATTGATTCGCCATTCTGACAAAACGAAGAATCAGCATTTGTTGCCACAATGGTTATTTAACCAAACGTCAGCATTTACACAAGGATGGTGCCAGTGCTTACAAAGATAACAAAGAGTCCACCACAATTTGAATTGTGCCATATGTCACAGAGTCTGATAACCGCAGTAAGTCATAAGAAGTATTAAACAAAGCTGCGTTCTGCTATAAACATGAAGAAAATACACAGAGACATATTCGAACTCAACCTGAGTAGCAGAGTCAGAAAGGTGACAGCTATTGCACCGGAAACGCCCCAAGACCTTGCAAAGGTTTCACTCTCCATTTTGGTGTAAAGTAAATGCGTCCATTAGGTGACTAATATAAGTCATTCTATACACAGGCGGGTAACCATGTCCTTTGTGGAGGTAGACCATCCTCGTTGGGATTAATATAGGGAACTCATTGGGAGAGGAAGACTTCCATTTTTGCATCTTTACTGTTGTTTACGGAAAACTGGTGTTGTTCTCCAAAGAACAGAAAGCCTTGGCAGGGAAACCCCATATGATCTTATCAGACCAAAGTGAAATTAACAATTTGCACTGGAATTGAACATGTAAAGTTTCCCTCCAAGCGGGATGGATGGTGGTGGTGTTTGCCTTGAGGGACACATTTGCAAACTCCAGAGAGGTTTATGGTAAACCCTGCAACTGACACGCGAAAGGGTGAGTCAGATTTGAAGTCTATCAGATTTAGAGTCCTCTAGTTGCCTGGCCCTTCCCGTGACAACATCAGTAAGTATGAAAAGTCACAAAATTTGCAGGAGTGAAGCCTCGCATCTTTATACAGCCCTAGTGAAATCTCACATACAGATTTTGACTGAACAAACCCATTCCCTCAATTCTCGAGGGTGTTTTTGAGGCCTTTTGGTCCTTGGAGAGTGGCTTTCATCACTTCCTTCACCTGGCCTACCCTGACTCAGGCCAAAAAGGACTTGTTAATGTTTGCCTTCCACTTGTAGTTTAATTAAGCTACGCATTTAAGACATTTTCTGAGGACAAATCGTAGGTTTCTCTGGGAAAACCTTTAGGAATCTGCACAAATTACCTCTTGCTGAATTCATGATTTTGCGTACTCTTCAGAAGTTCTTCAGATTCACCAGGAGTTGTTCAGACCTTTTTGCCCTATCAATTCTAAATAGGCAAAAGCTGCATGAATGGCAAACATCGACCACCACTTAGAAAATTGCAAAAATGTACTGAAAACATTTTTTTCTGCTCTACGTTTTTCTAAAAGCTAGGAAGAGGGTGACCATGGCACAGCAAACCTTTTGTTGATGTCATTTGTAGAAAGAAAACACACACACTTTCATGCACAACGCTAATCCCCATTTTTTGTTAGGAAAAACAAGATTTTGTCCACTTTTGGTTATTTTTCAGATCCTTCTAGGGTAACCTACAAATCGTGCATACCTTTAAAAGGAGGAATGCTTGTACTTTGTCTAACTTCCGTCAATCGCTCGGGGTCGTTCATGCTGGACTGTTCCCATGAGAAGCAGTGTCAAGACTGGTTTGTATATGGCTATGATATGATTTGCAGATGCTCATGGCCTAACCTGGGGTGGCATGATGAGCAAAGGAACGGTGGTTTGTGATGCAATGCCAGGTGTTTTCCAGTGGTTAGACAAATTGCAAGCATTTCTTACGTGACCTTTTGTGTGTTTCATGCATCATAAATAATTAATTAGTGTATCAAGTTTAAAATGGGCCCTGATGTAGGAAATGGGGTCCCTATGCCTGGATTTAGAATTAAGAACAACAGCTATAATTGGGGTTCAGTGGGCTATTCACATTCCCGGGCCCCGGTACCACTACACCAGCTGCACTGTAGGTAGCTACACACCTGAATGCATTAAGTAATGCACTTCTTGTGGTGAGTGATTTGGTGACTTTGAGACAGACTAATCTAAATGTCCCTTCAAGCCCAGTCCTTGGTTGTATGTTACTTTTCAGTCATCTTCAGGTTTTGTGCTCACAACAGAGGCTCAACTCCTTACAAAAGGTCCCTCTCCTGGGTCTAGCACAGGGACTGCTGGGTTCATGGAGCAGTGGTCCACTTTTAGCCACTGCAGCCACAAAACCCAGACTAGGCCTTCTCAGCTCTCGCCTTACTCGCACTGGTCTTTTCTTCTTCCCTGAAGTGCTGCTGTTGGTTCTTTGTAGGTCCTCAAAGCCAAACTGAACCCACCGCCATCAGTGATCCCTGCGGCCCTCCTAACCCTGCCCTGAGTTAACCTCTGGACTCCAAAAGGTCACACGTCTTGATAGAAGAGCAGATGGGAGAGACACCATGTGGGTGGCGGAGAGCAAACTGCTGACTCCGGTGGAGCAGCGTGACTAATGGACGGCCAGGAAAGAGGCCTAACCACAAACCCGACGTGTGCACGTTGTGTCATTGGACGTAGATAGAACCCAGCTGCTCCGATTCAAAGGCCAAGGATGTGGGGTGGGGGTAGTTTGAGAGGTGGTGCAGAGATAGGTTGGGTGTTGCAAGAGCTGGGGTTGGTGGGAGTGCTGTGCATGTCATCCAGAACTGCAAGTGATGGAAAGAAGAGAGAGCTGAGGTCTGGGACTACTGATGAAGAATGGAAAGTGAATGGAGAGCTGTGAGTGGTAGAGGGTTGGGTGATAGCAGAGCAGAGGGCCATGACTGGAGAGCTGAACATGGAGTGAGAACTATAGGCCAGGAGAAGATGGGGTGCTTAGAGAGCTGGTTCTCACGGGTGAGAGGGCAGTGACGGGAGGGCGGACAGTCATGGGTGACCTGACTGGTGTGAGGGCTAGCCATGCCAGAAGCTGACAGTGGTGTGACAGCTTGTAGTGGCAGAAGGGTGGACGCTCACTGATGAGAGAGCTAACAGTGAAGGGGGCCTTGACAGTGACCGGAGGGCTGACGGTGATTAAAGGGCTAGCATTGACAAGCTGACAAAAGGGCTGAGAGTGAGGGGTAGCTGACAGTGATGGAAGGGACAGAAATGACAGTGACGTGACCGTTTCTCGTGATAGGAAGGTTGACAGTGACAGGCGTGGTACAATTGACAGTGATGGGAGGGCTCTCAGTGAAGGGACAGCTAATAGCGACGGCAGGGCTGACGGCTGGGCTCATGGGCGTAGGAAGTGTGGGGGATGCGGGGGATGTATCCCCCCCAGATTTTGGAGGGTGGGGGACACAGGGGACGAAGGTGGGGGGACAAGGGGACAAAAGTATTTCCCCTCTCACATCTATTATTCAGAGGGCCATTAGCGCACAAAAGCGCTATTTATAATAGCCCTATACGGACCATCCTCCAATCTGATGCAAACAGAATGAAGGTGAGTCCAGAGGCCCCCTGCGCCCTCTGCCCTTTTGTTTGTCCTGTTCACAGCTGTGGGCATTAAGGGTGCTCATAAGAACAAAGGGCACGAGGAGGAGAAAGGAGTTTTGGATGATTACTGTCTGCATCACCTGCCGCCTTGAGGAGCAGCACTGCAGGAGGCCTTCAAGAGGAGCTGCAAGACAATGAAGAAGATTTAAAGAGGAAACAGAGTCCCATTCACCCTGATGCCTGCAGGCTAGAAAGGAGACTCAGTGAAACACTATATTTATATTTTCCTAAGATCACACCAGTTGGTGAAACAGTGAAGTCGAGATTGAGCCCAGATTTCACCTTTTCACACAGCAATTTAGCTATTAGAAGGGTATATGTTTCTAACATTTATGTTTAATGTTTTGTTATCTAGGTAATGAAGGGCTTGATTACAGCGTGGCTAACAGGGAGAAGCCATATTTCATTTTGGGCCATTATGCCTAGCGTTATTTTTTATGTTGTTGTTATTGTTACATACTTCAGCATATTGAAGTATATTATCTTTTCTCTATCTTTTCTTCACTCTTCTCTGAAACAATATATCCTCTGCCATTGCAACCTACACCACTTTTCTCCACTCTGTGCTACTCTACGCCACTGAAATCTATGCTGTACCACTCCACTCTACTCTGCAGCACTCTACACTATGCCACTGCAATCTATGCTTTCCACTCTAACCATTGTACACTATACCCCTGCACTCTGCCAGTGCACTCTTCACCACTTTACTCAAAACCAATGCATTCTATGCCACTGCACTCTATGCCAATCTACTCTGCACCACAGCACTCTATTCCACTGCTTTCAATGCCACTGTACTCTGCGCCACAGCACTCTATGCCACTGCACTCTATGCCACTCTACAATACACCACTGTACTCTGCGGCCCTCTAATCTGCAACATTGCATTCTCTGCCACTGAACTCCACGCCACTCTACTCTGAACCACTGCACTCAATGCCACTGTACTCTGTCCCACTGCACTCTCTTCTGCACCACTGCACTCTAATCTACTCTACACCACTCCACTGTAGGACACTTCACTCTACTTTGAAATCATCTCCTCTATGCCACTGCAATCTACGCAACTCCACTCTATGCTATGCCAGTCCAATCTACCCTGCACCACTCCAATGTACCCTGCGCCACTCCAATCTGCTCTGCACCGCTCTATGCTACTGCACTCTACATCACTATGCTCCACTCTGCAACAATCTACTCTTCACCACTATACTGTACCCTGCAGCAATCTACTCTATGCCACGGCACTCTATGCAACTCTATTCTACTCTGCAACACTGTACTCTAAGCCGCTCTTCTCTACTCTGCATCACTCTACATCGCTGCACTCTACACCAATGCATTCTATGCCACTCTACACCACTGCCCTTTATGACACTCTACTCTGCAACACTGCACTTTGCCACTGAACTATACTCCTCTCTACTCTGCACCACGGCACTCTACTCTGCATCACTCTACATCACTGCACTCTACACCAATGCATTCTATGCCACCCTACTCTACACCACTGCCCTTTATGACACTCTACTTTGTAACACTGCACTCTGCCACTGAACTGTACTCCTCTCTACTCTGCACCGCTCAACTATATGCCCCTCTACTGCACTCTACACCAATGCACTCTATGCCACTGCACTCTATGCCAATCTACTCTGCACCACAGCACTCTATTCAACTGCTTTCAATACAACTGTACTCTGCACCACAGCATTCTATGCCACTGCACTCTATGCCACTCTACAATACAGCACTGTACTCTGCGACCCTCTAATCTGCAACATTGCACTCTCTGCCACTGAACTCCACGCCACTCTACTCTGCACCACTGCACTCAATGCCACTCTACTCTACACCACTCCACTGTAGGGCACTTCACTCTACTTTGAAATCATCTCCTCTATGCCACTGCAATCTACGTAACTCCACTCTATGCTATGTCAGTCTAATCTACCCTGCACCACTCCAATGTACCCTGCGCCACTCCAATCTGCTCTGCACCGCTCTATGCTACTGCACTCTACATCACTATGCTCCACTCTGCAACAATCTACTCTTCACCACTATACTGTACTCTGCAGCAATCTACTCTATGCCTCGGCACTCTATGCAACTCTATTCTACTCTGCACCACTGTACTCTAAGCCACTCTTCTCTACTCTGCATCACTCTACATCACTGCACTCTACACCAATGCATTCTATGCCACTCTACACCACTGCCCTTTATGACACTCTACTCTGCAACACTGCACTCTGCCACTGAACTATACTCTGCTCTACTCTGCACCACGGCACTCTACTCTGCACCGCTCAACTATATGCCACTCTACTGCACTCTACACCAATGTACTATATGCCACTACACTCTATGCCACTCTACTCTGCATTACTGCACTCCACCACTGCACTCTACACCAGTCTACTCTACCTTGCACCACTCCACTCTACCATGCACAGCATCATTCTATGACACATCACTCTGCCCCACTACACTCCGCACCACTGCAATCTATGATGTGCCACTCCACTCTGCTCCCCTCTACTCTTCGCCACTCTACGCTACTGCACTGTACGCTAAACCAATGCAGTCTTCGCCAATGCACTCTACACCACTTTACTCAAAACCAATGCACTCTATACCACTACACTCTACACCATGGGTACTCACAAACTTTTTCTCAGGGGCCAAAATTGCAGTATGGTTTGTGGCCGAGGGCCGCACTGAAGTGACAGCGGGGGTGGGGCTTAGAGGGGGCGGGGCTTAGAGGGGGAACAACCACCCCACCCCCTTTTTCAAAACAATGCCCCTACCCCAGTAACACACACAGCGCGCTCACATACAGCGCCATCTGCTCTCACCCCTACCCCAGTAACACACACAGCGCGCACACACACAGCGCCATCTGCTCTCACCCCTACCCCAGTAACACACACTGCGCCATCTGCACACAGCGCCATCTGCTCCCACCCCTACCCCAGTAACACACACAGCGCCATCTGCACACAGCGCCATCTGCTCTCACCCCTACCCCAGTAACACACACTGCGCCATCTGCACACAGCGCCATCTGCTCCCACCCCTACCCCAGTAACACACACAGCGCCATCTGCACACAGCCCCATCTGCTCTCACCCCTACCCCAGTAACACACACAGAGCCATCTGCTCTCACCCCTACCCCAGTAACACACACTGCGCCATCTGCACACAGCGCCATCTGCTCCCACCCCTACCCCAGTAACACACACAGCGCCATCTGCACACAGCGCCATCTGCTCTCACCCCTACCCCAGTAACACACACTGCGCCATCTGCACACAGCGCCATCTGCTCCCACCCCTACCCCAGTAACACACACAGCGCCATCTGCTCTCACCCCTACCCCAGTAACACACACTGTGCCATCTGCACACAGCGCCATCTGCTCTCACCCCACCCCAGTAACACACACACACAGCGCACACACACAGCGCCATCTGCTCTCACCCCTACCCCAGTAACACACACAGCGCGCACACACACAGTGCCATCTGCTCTCACCCCTACCCCAGTAACACACACAGCGCGCACACACACAGCGCCATCTGCTCTCACCCCTACCCCAGTAACACACACACACAGCACACACACACAGCGCAATCTGCTCTCACGCCTACCCCAGTAACACACACTACATTAAAAACAAATAAATAAATAACCAAAGAGCCTTACCTGACTCAAAGCACTGTAAAGATGCCACAAATGTGGAACAGCAGGCAGGCAGGCGGGCAGCAGACGTGGAGCCGGTGACAGGAAGCAGACGACCAAAGCCCCATAAAAGTTAGCTGCAAGCGCTGACTTTTATGGGGCTTTGGCTTCCAGGATCGTCAGGGCAACGCCATAAACAATGGCCGCCGTATGTAAACATAGAGGAGGGCCGCGGGAGCATGCTCCCGCGGCCCTCTTCTATGTTTACATACCGCTGCCATTATGATGTGGCGTTTGGTGTGCGTCTCGCAGGCCGCCAAGCTAGGTCCGTGGGGCCGCTGGCGGCCCGCGGGCCGTACTTTGAGTATCGTTGCTCTACACCAATCTACTTTGCACCACTGTACTCTATGCCACTTCATTCTAGACCACCCAACTCCACTCTGACACTTCACTCTGACATTACACTCCATGATACTAGACTCTGACACTCTATCCCATTAAACTCTAACACTTTCTGCACTCTGTAACTCCCTACACAACTCCCTATACGCCACTCCATTCCACTTTACTCCACTCTATGCCACTCCACACCACTCTATGCCACTTCAGTCTATGATACTCTACTCAACGCCACTGCACAACCCTCTATGCCACTCCACTATACAACTATGTACTATGCTCAACAACACTTTACCCAACTTTCTCTATGCCAGTTTACGTTACTTTACTTCACTCTACTCCAGTACACTCTTCTTTATGCCTTTCCACTCTACGACACTCTGCCACTCCACTCTATGACACTCTATTACACTGTGACACTACTCCACTCTACTACAACTTTATGGCATTGACGCTTGATTAGAGCTTCAGATCTCCATTGTTTGCCTTCTCACTCATGAGACGTGTGTCAGATTTATCTTCGCCGTTTTGGTTACAAGCACTCTGTAACCCTTTTAACTCAAGCTTAACGAAGGCTTAGGATGATCCTGATACTTGTTTAGGGGATCGAAATATCGTCGGGCAAAGTACCTTGACTTGAATTTGTGATATTGTACATAAGTTGGCATAAGCATAGGTACTATGAGCTAATTAATTCTTGATTCACTATTTGAGTCATTCTTGTAAAAGTCGGTGTATAAGAGCTTGTAAATCATTATTGTGGATGCTAACCTTGTAGGAAAGTAGCCTCTTTCTAGCTCGGTTACCCCCACATTTGGCCTGTTTGCCAGTGTGTTTGAGTGTGTTTACTGGGATCCTGCTAATCAGGACCCCAGTAGTTATACTCTTTCCCTTAAATTATGGTTGTTGCATACTGGTAACCCAGTATTTCACCCAAAATTGGCATACTGGTGCCCCCTTATAAGTCCCTAGTATATGGTACTTAGATGCCAGGGCATTGGGGTTCCAGGAGATCCATATGGGCTGCAGCATTTTTTTTGCCACCCATAGGGGGCCCATGCAAAGGCTTCTTCAGGACTGCCATTGCAGCCTGCGTGAAAAGGTGCATGCACCCTTTCACTGCCAGTTACACTGCACAAGGTCACTTATAAGTCACCCCTGTGGCAGGCCTTCCGGCCCTGAGGGCAAGGTGCAGAGTACCTGTGTGTGAGGGCACCCCTGCACTAGCAGAGGTGCCCCACGACCTCCAGGACCATTTTCCCAGACTTCATGAGTGCAGGGATGCCATTTTACATGTGGACTGGAAATAGGTCACTACCTATTCCAGCTACATAACGGTAACTCCGAAAATAGGTATGTTTGGTATCAAACATGTTTGAATCATACCCCAAGGCTTTTGCAAGCATTGGTTGTATGTTTTCATGCACTCTGGGGGCTCTTTAGAGGACCCCAGTATTGCTATTCCAGCCTTCTGAGGTTTTCCAGGCAGCCCCAGCTGCTGCCACCTCTCAGACAGGTTTATGCCCTCCTGTTGTTGAGCAGCTTAAGCCCAGGAAGGCAGAACAAAGGATTTCCTTTGGGAGAGGGGTGTTACACCCTCCCCCTTTGGAAATAGCTGTTACAGGCTTGGGAGGGGTAGCTTCATTCCCCAGGCCACTGGAAATGCTTTGAAGGGCACATTTGGTGCCCTCCTGGCATAATCCAGTCCACACCGGTTCAGGTACCACCAGTCCCTGCTCTGGCACGAAACTGGACAAAGGAAAAAGGAGTGAGCACTCCTCTGTCCATCACCACCCCAGGGGCGGTGCTCAGATGTCCTCCAGAGGGTCCCTGGGTTTCGCCATCTTGGATTCCAAGTTGGCAGCGAACTCTGGGAGCATCTGAGTGGCCAGTACCAGCAGGTGGTGTCAGAGCCGTCCCCTGATAGGTGCTTATCTGTTTAGCTGACCAATCCCCTTTTCAGGGCTATTTAGGGTCTGTCCTTTGGGAGGTTCTTCAGATTCAGATTGCAAGACTCCAGCAGGAATCCTCTGCATCCGTTACTTCACCTTCTCACCAATGAAACTGCATCTGGAAACTCCAGGAACTCCACAAACTGCAACAACGAAGCAAAGACGACTTCTGCAACATTGTATCTTCACCTCTTGCCAGCAACTGTTTCCCGGTCGTGCATCCTCTGAGGACAGCCTGTCTTCACCCTGCACCAGAAGAATCAACGAATCTCCCTTGGACTGAAGGAGTCACTTTCCTGCTTCAGCAGGCACCTCTCTTTAATGACAACTATCTGCGTGGGTCCCCTCTCCTGCCGAGTTGCATGGATCCTGCATCACGGGTGGTGGACTGAAGTGGTCCCAACGGTCTTGACATCCTACTGTCCAACTTTGGTGGAAGTAAGAGCTTGCCTTCCCACGTAAGACAGTACCTCTGTGCACCACGTGTTTTTCAGTTGCCAAGGCTTGTTGGCATCCTTCTATGCAATTCTTTGTGCACAATGTAGCTCAGGCCCCCAGCACTCCTTCCTGCGATGCACAGGTTCCTGAGTGGTTATCTGGCAGCGTTGGATCCTTTGTTTTTGTACTGCATGGGCCTCCTTTTGCAACTCCTTTGTCCCCGTGCTGGGGGACTCCTGTGTGCGCTGGCTGGTCTTCTGTGGGCTCTCTGAGTTGGTGAGAGCCCCCTCTGACTCCTCCTCCTGGGTAGAGTCCACCAGGTCCCTCCTGGTCCTGGTCAGTGCCATTTTCCGCTAACTGTGAGCTTTGCTTGTCCCAAGGCTTGGTGGCGGAATCCACCAATGCAAACCAGACTACAATCTTCCCTCCGGTGTGGGATATCATCTGCACCAACCAGGAACCCGCATCCATTTTCTTGGGTGCAGTACTGACTGTAGTTCTTCACCAGAGGTTCTTCTTTTGCACCTTGATTCGGGTTAGCAGGGGCTCATGTCATCCCTGGACTCTTCTGTGCTTCTTGGACTTAGTCCCATTCTTCCACAGGTCTTTAGGTTCAGGAATCCACCCTATGTGTCTTGAAGTATCTTCTGGTTCTTTCATTATCTTCTTTCTTGTGTTCATGTGTGTTCTAGGAAAGTTACTGTGATTTACTCCTGCTTTCCTGGGCTCTGAGGTGGGTTCTATTACTTACCTTTAGTGTTTTCTAATACTCCCAGCGACCCTCTACACACCACACTTGCCTAGGTGGGAAACCGACATTTGCATTCCACTTTCTTAGTATATGGTTTGTGTTTCCCCCAGGCCCATTTCCAACTCTTGTGATTTTCACTAATTGCACTGTTTTCTAACTGTTTTTATGCCTATTTCTGCATACTAGTGTATATAATTTGTGTATTACTTACCTCCTAAGGGAGTATAGTCTCTATGATATTTTTGGCATTTGTGTCACTAAAATAAAGTACCTTTATTTTTGTAACACTGAGTATTTTCTTTCATGTGTGTGAGTACTGTGTTACTACAGTGGTATTGCATGAGCTTTGCATGTCTCCTAGTTAGGTCTTGGCTGCTTATCCACACTACCCCTAGAGAGCCTGGCTTTTAGAAACTGCCTACATTTACTAATACTGGATAGCTGGACCTGGTATAAGGTGTAATTACCATAGGTACCCACTACAAACCAGGCCAGCCTCCCCCAAACCACTGTGCTATAAAGGTTACTTTTTACATTTTTCTTGTTATTGGTGACATTGAGTCATCCAGATAACTTGTGTAATGCCCGAATACCAGTCTTTCTTGATTTCCCCTGTTTATGTTTTTCCACTACATTTGATCTTTTATATTTTGATTGAATAAATGCATGAAACATTCCATTTGCATACTACTTTAACATCATTGTTTATGGGAGTGGTGTTGCATTTTATTCAAGGGACCCTTGTTCCTTTAAAGTTAGTTTACTGCTCCACTCTAGGACACTCTACTTACTCCATGACACTACGCCACACCAGTCGATGACACATCATTCTCCTTTATGCCATTAACTTTGGCTTAAACACATTAGCAAAGGCAATAGAACTTGCATAGGCGAGACCTATTGGCTTTGCCAATGCTTGTTTATAAGGTATGAACTTCAAGGTGACTTGCAATATCCTTATGTACGCAGGGGGTATTTTACCCCATATAATACATGGTCACACCATCAACTTTCCCACAAACCACTTAAACCCTTAGTGCATGGCTTCTGTCATTCCAAGCTATTAAAGTAGAGCAGAAGAAAGAAAAGCAACATTCCATTTGTTGCTTTAAACAGCTGCATTAATTATGCTCTGTGACCTGATCTGCCTTTTACCTTGGCTGCTGGCTCTCGCAGAAGGCATTGCAATGTCAGAACTCTACTGTAATAACCCTATCATAGTCATTTTCTGATGTCTTTTCTTTATAATCAGTGAATGTCTTTTCTTTATATGCAGTGACTTGGTGCATCACAAACAGCCGATTCTAAAGAAATTAGTGACTGCAGTTTATACAGAGATTAGAGAATCCATGTTTATATAGCCTGTAACTCCAAGAGCTTCTTCAGTTGAAATACTTCTAGTTATGACTGATGTGGAGCTGAGCTGCCCAAGATCACACACAGGAGTAGAAGTTTTATTAGAACTCTGGTTTCCGAGCACAGTTTACAACTCTTGTACATAATCGCTTTTGATATCTCCAGTGCGGTTCCAATTGGCATGAGGCGAGGGGCATGGTGGGTGTGGGGCGCAAAGGGTATGTTCTTCCTTTTTATCCTCCTACCTTGATTTGCTTGGTGCATGAAGATGCAAGGTTAATCAACATGTTATTTTCACATTTGAGCTAATTACTTTGTGAATGTAAATAACAATAAAAGATACTTTCAGACTGTGAAAGCATGCCTTCCTTTCTCCCTATTTCACTTCCAATATATATGATTGTGTATATTTATCAGAGCCTGCAGTTCGTAAACAACGAGCGATTTGTATAGGGTTGATTGAAAGTCCCCAAGGCTGTCCCTGTCCCCCCCAGAAATGTATTGTCTCCTACGACCCTGGCTGGGCTGATAGTGATGGGAGAGCGGGTAGGGCTGGGAGAGCTGACTGATAATCTACTGAATATGTACAAATACATTCGCTGTTACAAAGATCCCTGACAGAACACTTACTGGAGAAAAGGAAGCAACCCCGTTTAACACGCACAGAGCCTTTAACCGAAATCATGAGATACCCTGAAGGGTAGCACCTCTTAATGTCGGGTGTGTGTGGGGGGCGGGCGTAGTCAGAGACATTTTAAGCAGTCGCTTTACGAATGATCTGGTGGCCCATGGCTGTAGCTAAATTGCCTAATTTCCAGCTGGGTTAATCCGCGTCTGATCTTTAGTGAGCACAGAGCGAGCCTTAGGTCGGGGGGGGGGGGGGGGGGGGGGAGTTAGGGGGGGGGTCGGGGTGCTATTAAGGGAGCGGTCTCTGTAATTGCTAAGGTGGGAAGGGTTGCTCCAGGCTAGCTCGGCCTATTCGGCTGTGAATGATGTAAGCCGTTCTTTTAATCATGCTGCGAGTTGTCAGTGACCTGGGCAGGACACCGGATTCTGGCCTTCAAAGGTCAAAGGCCCCAGGGCCAAACCAGCCAAGCATCTTTTTTTAAGCACTGCTGTAGTTTTGAAAAAAGTAGGTACTTCTAGGACCCTCTTCTGGGTGAAACTTGAAACCCAGTAATTATGACTGCACTCTGCTCTTGTGAAAGAAACTATTTTGGGGCTTGTCTTTAAACTGCACCGCCGTGGCATATTCCCAGGTCTATGCGTGACTAGTTAGACCAGTACAGTTTTTTTTCTTCTTAGAACCATGGGAGTTGTAGTCCTAGGTCTATCTTGGGTTAAATAAGACTGCAAGTCATGAAAATCAACAAAAAATAAACGGGGCTGACCTACCTAGTTACGCAAGGACCTGGGAAACCCCCCAGGAGCTATGACTACACGCCACGCTTCACAAAAAATACTAGATATGGGGATGGGCCCAGAACTTTCTGGAGAGTCGGCCATGCCTGCCTACCTTAACTCACCCTGTTTCACTCCAGGTACCTCCTTGATGGCTCAAGTCTTCATCTATGAAATGAAATAAGGTCTCATGCTTGCCTAGTGTAGACAACACCTTTCAGTTTCCCAGATTCATGAGTCAGTAGCTCATCGAGCCCAAGCTTTTCCTTTACAATGGGACTTGTTGCATGGAATTTACCACATGAATGCAGGGCTACAAGCAGGGACAATGGAATTATGCTGCAGTGGAGGGCCAAATTGTGCAGCAGCGTTGAGTAGTAAATTATGCAGCAAGAAAAGGCAAATTGTGCAGCTGAATGCAGCACTTTCATTATTTTATCATTTTTAGACTTGTTAACACTGTCTGGGTATTAGCTGCACCTCGTTAGTACTAGTCCAACACCTATATAACAATAAGCAACAGAAGGTGACCAGGCAAGTTTTGCAAAGGGCCTACCACTGTTGCTGTTCGTCCCACAAAACAAGACACCTAGGCCCTCATTCTGACCCTGGCGGTCGGTGATAAAGCGGCGGCCAAGCCGCCAACAGGCCGGCGGTCTAAAATATGCAATTCTGACCCTGGCGGGAACCGCCAACACAGCCCGCCAACTTAACACTCCGACCGCCACAGCGGTACAAACAAACAGCGCGGCGGTTCCCGCCAACAGCCCGGCGGCAGACAAAGTACCGCCCACCCTATTACGACCCACCAATCTGCCACCTTTTCCGGGGCGGGAGCACCGCCTATAAGAACACGGCGGAAACAGACTACGAACGGGAAAACGCTCACCTCTACGCACTCCACGCGAGATTCCGGCAGTATGGAGCCAGAGTTACAGGTCATCCCCGCACTCCTATTCCTCCTCATATACCAGGAGCACGCCCGGCGGCGCGGAAGACATCGGTGAGTACTGCACCTACGACACAGGGGAGGGAAAAGATTACCGGCACACACCCACCCACCCACACCCACTACAACACACACATCAATGCATTCCCACAGATCACTGTCACAACCCACAAACCACCCCCCTCCGAAATAATGCAAAGACCAAAAGAAGAGATCATAAACGGGCAGATATATTTAAATATGTACGCCATTAATCCCAATAAATAAATAAACTATGTACAAAATATATACAGCTACTAAATGTAGTCCAACCACTGTCCGTGGATCACAGGGGTCCTGTGCAAAGGGGCAAGGCCCAGTCCCACGACAAGAACTCCACGGAGAGAACACTGCAGGGGCATCAGAAAGAAAATAGGACAGGCACCTCAGGGGGAAGGGAAGGGGGGGCACCTCAGCCACTTGAGTACACGACGCCAGATCCACGAGGGGACTCCATGACCACTGGGCCATCCTGGGGAGAGCAAAGCCACAGTCCATACAGTCCATACAGTGGGTGGCCTGCCCACTGGGCCATCCTGGGGAGAGCAAAGCCACAGTCCATACAGTCCATACAGTGGGTGGCCTGCCCACTGGGCCATCCTGGGGAGAGCAAAGCCACAGTCCAAACAGTCCATACAGTGGGTGGCCTGCCCACTGGGCCATCCTGGGGAGAGCAAAGCCACAGTCCATACAGTCCATACAGTGGGTGGCCTGCCCACTGGGCCATCCTGGGGAGAGCAAAGCCACAGTCCATACAGTCCATACAGTGGGTGGCCTGCCCACTGGGCCATCCTGGGGAGAGCAAAGCCACAGTCCAAACAGTCCATACAGTGGGTGGCCTGCCCACTGGGCCATCCTGGGGAGAGCAAAGCCACAGTCCAAACAGTCCATACAGTGGGTGGCCTGCCCACTGGGCCATCCTGGGGAGAGCAAAGCCACAGTCCATACAGTCCATAACAGACCCCACTGCCACTGGAGGAGGCAAGTTGGCCAGAGGACATCCTGCAGCCCTGCCCGAGATAGATCCTGCCCTGCCACGTCTGCCAAAGGGCCAGCGGTTCTTGCCCTGAAGGGCCCAGTTCAGCGGTTCATGAGACGGCGGGGCCCAGTTCAGCGGTTCTTGAGACGGCGGGGCCTAGTTCAGCGGTTCTTGAGACGGCGGGGCCCAGTTCAGCGGTTCTTGCCTTGAAGGGCCCAGTTCAGCGGTTCTTGAGACGGCGGGGCCCAGTTCAGCGGTTCTTGCCTTGAAGGGCCCAGTTCAGCGGTTCTTGCCTTGAAGGGCCCAGTTCAGCGGTTCTTGAGACGGCGGGGCCCAGTTCAGCGGTTCTTGCCTTGAAGGGCCCAGTTCAGCGGTTCTTGCCTTGAAGGGCCCAGTTCAGCGGTTCTTGAGACGGCGGACGGTCTATGGCCAACTGCTAAATGCCTGGTGGTGCCCTCCTGGGCAGCGGGGATGGTGCTCCTTCACTGCCCACCTGGGCTGTGGGTGGTGGGGCCCTCCTGGCCAGCTGGGCTGGGTCCTCCCTGGGCAGCGGCTATGGGGCTGGTGGGCTCTCCCGGGGCAGCTGTGCTGGTTCCTCCCGGGGCAGCGGCTATGGGGGTTGTGGGCTCCTCCTGGGCAGCAGGCCTGCTGCCTGACCTCTCCAACTTGCTGCCCTTGCCCTCCTTAGTCGTCGGCCTGTGGCCCTTTCCTCCCTTTGGAGCTGTGGCTGGTGACTGTCTCTGGGTGGTGTCCGGGGGGGATGTAGAAGGCGGGCTCCTGCGGCGCCCCTTCCGCCTTCTGCTCCTCTTCCCAGGGGGTGGGCTGGCTGTCCCCTTGCTGCTGGGCGAAGATCCAGACATGCGGGCTGGCGGGCTCCAATACCCCTGCACCCTTGTCAAGGGGGCTGCAGGGCTGGTGGTGGCTGAGGTGCTCTTCTTACCCCGACGAGAAGGAGGGGGGGGCTCAGGGTCAGGAAAGAAGTTAGTAGTGGCGAGGAAGAGCTTCTTGGGACAATGGAGAGTGGTAGGTACAGTGGGAATGGGAGTGGAGGGAGAGGATGTGGTTGTAGGTGAGTCACGTTTGCTGTCTTTGGGTGCAGGTGCAGGAGGGATAGGCTGTCGTGAGGTGGATGGCTGTTGGGTGGGTGGCTGCGTTTGTGTGGTGTGGAAGAGGGGGTGACAGACACAGTGGGAGAGGACACAGGGGACGTGTAAATGGCAGTGGGGGTGGTGACTGCACGTGTGCGGACTGGAGTGGAGGGTGTGCTGGTGATGGAAACACTGGCTGATGGTGAGGTGAATGGAGGTGTGAGTGTAGACGTCACAGGGAGGGAGGAGGGAGACGAGGAGGTGGGGGTCACAGAGGTGGTAGTGACTGTTGGCATGTCTGCATCGGAATGTTGCGTGTGTGAATGTCTGCGTGATCTGTGGTGCTTATGTTTGGATGAGCTTCTCTTGGGTGTTGAGGTGTGTGCAGGCTGGTCTGATGGTGTGGGTGGGACAGGCAGAGGAACAGGAGACTGGGAGGAGGGAGTTAGTAGAGGCAGGCAGGAGACAGGGACAATGGCTGCCGTCAGTGCTGAGGCCAGAGCCTGGAACGATCGCTGATGGGCAGCCTGACCCGAATGAATGCCCTCCAGGTACGCATTGCTGCGATGAACCTCCCTCTCCACCCCCTGGATGGCATTCAAAAGGGTAGTCTGCCCAACAATGAGCGTTCGGAGGAGGTCAATGACCTCCTCACTGAGGGCAGCGGGGGTAACAGGGGCAGGGCCTGAGGTGCCTGGGGCGAAGGAGATGCCCGGCTTCCTGGCAGAGCGGGCACGGGGCGAACGCGGAGGGGCTGCTGGGAGGGCGGAGATGGTGCGCTGGATGGCGGCTGTACCTGTAATGGCGGGGGGCACGGATGGTGCCACCCCCGCAAGGGAGCCCCCTTCCGAGGACGTGTCCGTGTCGCTGCAGGCTCCAGTCGTCCCCGTCGTGGAGCTCCCCTCGCCCTCCGTCTCACTGGTCCAGTCTGACTCTGTGGCATGGCCCTCCTGGGCCATGTGAGATGCAGCTCCCTCCTGCCCCGATGCCACTTCTCCTCCGCCTGATGATGCTGATGCACACAAGCACAGAAAGACAAACAAAAAGGGGGGGGGAGAGAGAAATAAAGGGATATTGAGTACATGGATCTCCGGTACAGTTAGCGGACATGACAGACACAGATGCCCCCTGCACTAAGTTGCGCACTTGGGGTACGCTACGCATTCCGTGGAACATGCCCTACACGCCTAGAGTTGACAACTGCACCCATGGATGACACGGCCCAGGGATGGCTGTACTGACAAACTACTGAGGGTGGTGGCTGGGGACACAGGGGCTTACGGGGGTGCCCAGCCTACAGATATCGCCCTGGCCTAGGGGGACCCCCAGCCCTCCTCCCCCACCCAGACACCTCCACTGCGCGACAACAGAGTAGATAATGCTTGTACTCACCCCCTTGTGTCTGCTGTGCTGCCCTCACGCGCCCATCCAAATCAGGGTAGGCCACCGCCAGGATCCGGAACATCAGGGGGCTCAGTTGACGGCAGGCACCCCGCCTACGTTGGGAGGCCATCCCCAGCAGAGACTCGGCGGTCTTCTTGGTCCCGCGGCGGATGTCCTCCCACCTCTTGCGGCAGTGGGTGCCCCGTCGATGGTGGACCCCCAGGGCCCGGACTTCCTTGGCGATGGCACGCCAAATCCCGATCTTCTCATGGGGGCGGACCTATGTGACACGTACAGGGAGGGAGAAATACCACGTTCAAGTTACTCAGCATTTTCCTTTCCAGTGGCCCAACGCCCCCCATCCCCGCCAGGCCCCCGCCATGCCCAACATGCCCCCCATCCCCGCCAGGCCCCCCGCCATGCCCCCCGCCATGCCCAACATGCCCCCCATCCCCGCCAGGCCCCCCGCCATGCCCAACATGCCCCCCATCCCCGCCAGGCCCCCCGCCAGGCCCAACATGCCCCCCATCCCCGCCAGGCCCCCCGCCAGGCCCAACATGCCCCCCCATCCCCGCCAGGCCCCCCGCCATGCCCCCCGCCATGCCCAACATGCCCCCCATCCCCGCCAGGCCCCCCGCCAGGCCCAACATGCCCCCCATCCCCGCCAGGCCCCCCGCCAGGCCCAACATGCCCCCCATCCCCGCCATGCCCCCCGCCATGCCCAACATGCCCCCCATCCCCGCCAGGCCCCCCGCCAGGCCCCCCGCCAGCCCCAACATGCCCCCCATCCCCGCCAGGCCCCCAAGCCAGCCAGTGGCCCCAAATCCATATTGAATTAAACTCACTTGTTGGTCTGGAGGACCGTAGAGTAGCGCATACTGGGGGAGGACCCCATCCACAAGTTTCTCCAACTCCTCTCCAGTGAAGGCAGGGGCCCTTTCCCCAGTCGCAGCAGCCATTGTCCCTTCCAGACCGAGGTCACAGCAACACTTGCAGTATAGGTCCTCTCCTGTGAAAGTTCAAGTCGCAAGTGGATAAGTAGATAGAAAATGGCGGTCACGTCCGCGGCGGTGCGTACCGCGGCGGTGCGTCCCGCCACCGCCGGCGCCCTTCGCCATTGGCTCCTGAAACCCATAGGCTTCAATGTTAACCAATGCGGCTTCGCGCCGCGGTCTTCGCCCGCCGCCCGCCGCGGTGTGCCACGCCAGCGCATTGACCTCACATCCCATTGTCACACTTCACAGGTCAGGCAGCCGCCATTTCCAGGGCCCACATGGCTCAATTTCAACTGCGTCACACAGGCCTAGGCCTTGCATAGCCACTCAGACACGCCATTCACTGCATAGAGAATCGTATACTGTGCTAGCTGTGAGTACGTACCTGTGGGTTGCCTGACTGTGTGCTCCATGTTGTCCTTCCTAGGCACCGTCCGCTGGGTTGGGCGAGGAGACGGATGAATCCTCCCGTGTACCGACCGCTGGTGGACCTGTCGACAATGGAAGAACGCCACATTATCCTGACCTACCGTCTTAACCGTGCCACTATCCATGAACTGTGTGCCCAGCTGGAGCCCGACCTGATGTCCCCCATCCGCCAACCCACAGGGATTCCCCCTCTGGTGCAGGTCATGTCAGTACTACATTTCTTGGCAAGTGGGTCATTTCAGACAACCGTGGGAATTGCTTCCGGGATGTCTCAGCCCATGTTTTCGAAGGTGTTATCCAGAGTGTTGTCTGCCCTGATGAAATCCGTGAGGAACTACATCATTTTCCCTGAGGTGGGCGAATTGGCTACAGTGAAGGGTGATTTCTACGCCCTTGGACATATTCCCAACGTAATTGGTGCCATTGATGGGACCCATGTGGCTTTGGTTCCCCCAAGAGACAGGGAGCAGGTGTACAGGAACAGAAAAAGTTACCATTCAATGAACATCCAGGTGGTGTGTTTGGCTGACCAGTACATCTCGCATGTAAATGCCAAATTCCCAGGGTCAGTGCATGACGCCTACATCCTCAGGAATAGCAGCATCCCTTACGTGATGGAACAGCTACAGAGACACCGTGTATGGCTAGTGGGGGACTCTGGGTACCCCAACCTGTCGTGGCTACTGACCCCAGTAAGGAATCCCCGGACCAGGGCAGAGGAACGGTACAATGAGGCCCATGGGCGTACTAGGAGGGTGATCGAACGCACCTTTGGCCTCCTAAAGGCCAGGTTTAGGTGCCTGCATATGACCGGTGGATCCCTAATGTACTCACCTAAGAAGGTGTGTCACATCATCGTGGCCTGCTGCATGCTTCACAACCTGGCTTTGCGCCGCCAGGTGCCTTTCCTGCAGGAGGATGGTCGAGACGGTGGTGTTGTGGCAGCGGTGGAACCTGAGGAGAGTGACGAGGAGGAAGACGACGGGGCTGAAACAGACAACAGGGACAGAATCATTGAACAGTACTTCCAATAGGACACAGGTAACATTTCAAAGATAATTTAGTAAATGTTAACTACTCTGCAGCATCTCTGCTGCCTGTCTATTTGCCCCAGTGTATGATGACTGAGTTTTGGCTTTTCCCTCCCTATTTCAGATCTGGGGTCCCCACTACGAGTCCTGTGCTTCATTTCCCCATGGACTACAGCTTTTTGGCAGCTGTTTGTTGACTTCACCATGTACAAGGACATATTTGCACTGTCATGTCAATTACAATCTATTGAAATCACAGCCAGACTCCTGATATTTTGGTGCAAAATAGGTGTTTATTGAAGTGCTCAAAATGGGATGGGTGGTTTCAAGTGGGTGGGGGCTATGGTGAAGGAATGTCCATGGCAGAGTCCAGAGTAACAGTCACACAGGTGCATTGTCCAGAGGCCTGTGGAGAGATGGAGCATGGGCAGTTCAAGGATGGACAGGGTGACAATGTGGGACAGTGGGATGACATCAGGTGGTATCCTTTGCTGGCGGGGGTCTTGACATCCTACTCTGTCTTCTTGCGAGATCTCAGGGCCCTCTTGCGGGGTGGTTCTTCTCCTGCAGGAGGTGGGGGTCTGGTGGGCTGCTGCTGTGCGGGGGCCTCCTGTCCACTAGCGCCGGCGGAGGTGGATGGCTGTTCTTGGTCCAGGCTAGTGGCAGGGGCCCTTGGGTGTTGTTCAGTGTCCGCCCTGCTGTTTACGAGGTCCTGCAGCAGCCCTACCATGGTAACCAGGGTGGTGTTGATGGCTCTGATGTCCTCCCTGTACCCCCGATAGTGTTCCTCCTGCAGCACCTGGATCTCCTGGAACCGGGCCAGTACCGTCGCCATCGTCTCCTGGGAGCGGTTGTATGCTCCCATGATGGTGGTGAGGACCTCGTGGAGAGTGGGTTCCCTGGGCCTCTCCTCCCCCCCCTGTCGCACAGCTGCCCGCCGAGTTGCCCTGTTTCCCTGGGCCTCTGCCCCCTGGCCGGTGTGCCCACTACCACTGCCCCCAGGTCCCTGTTGTTGTTGGGGTGGTGGGTTATCCTGGGTGCCCTGTAGTGGTAGACACACCGCAGATTGACGCGCCCTGGAGACAGAGGCATGGGCCCGCTGGGTGGGAGCTGTGCTGGTGTTCCCAGAGGGGTTAGGGTCTATAGTGGCCTGTGCCTGTGTGAGGGGAACCGACTGTCCAGAGGTCCCCGATGGTCCGGGCTGGTCATCGGTGTCCAGATCGACAGAGCTGCTGTCATCGCTGACGGCCTCTTGGGTGGGGGGTGTGGATAATTCTGGCCCCTCCGCCGCGGTGTGTTGACGGTCGGGTCCTGCAGGGGTATAGAGGTATGGTTATAGTTTCAATGTGTGGCATATGGGTGTATCTGTGGGTTCTCGTGTCCCCAAGTGCTGGCATTCGTGTGTGGGGGCTTTGGTGAGGGTGGCTTGTGGGGGGGATGTGTATATGCATTGGGCATGCTTTGGTGATGGGTGTCCATGCTTAGTGGACGCATGCAGGCCTAGGTTTTGGGATGTGTGGGTTGTGATGGTGAGACATTGGCGGGGAATAGGTGTGCTGGGGGTGGGGGTGAGGATGGTGGTGGGGGTGAGGATGGTGGTGGGGGTGAGGATGGTGGTGGGGGTGAGGGTGGGGGTGAGGATGGGGGTGGGGGTGAGGGTGGGGTTCGAGGATGGGGGTGAGGGTTGGGGTCTGATTTGGCATGCAGGTGGGGGGGAAGCAGTATTGAAGCTTCAACTTACCAGTATCCATTCCTCCGCCGACTCCTGCGAGGCCGTCAGGATGCAGGATGTTCAAGACTTCCTCCTCCCATGATGTGAATTGTGGGGGTTGAGGTGGGGGTCCTCCGCCAGTCTTCTGCACGGCGATGTTGTGCCTGGATACCATGGAACGCACCTTCCCCCGTAGGTCGTTCCATCGCTTCCTGATGTCTTCCCGATTTCTGGGGTGCTGTCCCACTGCGTTCACCCTGTCGACAATCCTCTGCCATAGCTCCGTCCTCCGGGCAATGCTGGTGTATTGTATCTGTGTGCCGAACAGCTGGGGCTCTACCCGAACGATTTCCTCCACCATGACCCTGAGTTCTTCGTCTGTGAAGCGGGGTTGTCTTTGGGGTGCCATGGGGTGGTGTGTATGATGTGTGGGGTGGAGTATGTGTATTTAAGTGAGTTGAGTGTGGTGGTGTGTGTTGTTTTGTGTGTGGATAGTGTGTGGGTGATGGTGTTGAGTGGCTGTGGCTGTTATGTTTTGGATGCTGGTGTCTCGCTCTTGTCTTCTTTACGAATTTTTAAGCGTAGGGGTTTGTGGGTGATGTGGGTGGGTGTTTTATATTGTATTGTGTGTGTGGGAGTGGTGTGTGTATGTGTATCAGGTGTGTGGGATTCAAATCGTCCAATGTGGGTGAGTTTTGTTCGTTTGTGTGTATTCTGACCGCGCCGGTGTGTCCCGCCAATGGAATACCGCGTTTGAATGACCGCCGCGTGGATTCGTGGGTCGTAATGGCATGGGCGTATTTCTGTTGGCGTGGCGGTGGAGGTTTGGTCACCTCCACCTTTCCGCCGACCGCTGGTCTGGCGGTCTGTTGTGGCGGTCGGATTTTCGGAGGTTTGCCTTCTGCGGGTCAGAATGACCGTGGCGGGTTTCCGCGACCGCGGCGGGATTATGGAGGATTTCTGACCGGCGGTAGGCGCCTTTTACCGCCGAGGTCAGAATGACCACCCTAGTCACTTGGTCCCCAAGTGACCAGGCCCTTTAGCACCTCTGTAAGTCCCTAGCAAATGGCACCACTGGTACCTAAGACGTGTAATGAAGAGGGAACCCCCAAAGCTGCACCACAACTTTTGCCATTCTGAGAGACCCAACATCAAACTTATGTAGACTGCCAATGCGGACTGTGTGACAAGGTGCTCCAAAAATTGAAAACACGCCATGGCACACACTTGTGTGCCATGTCTCCTAAAACACTGCTCGTGATATCTATAAGTCACCCTCATCGCAGGATGCATTATATTACAAGTGAGGGCATATATGCATGAGCAAATGTGCCCCCACTATGTCTTTGTCGATTCTTAGACATAGTAAATGTGCAGGGAAGCCATTCTAAATACATGTACTGGACACTTTGCAACCCGAGTTCCCTAGCTACATGATGGCTTCTCAGACCATAGGGATGTTTGGTATCAAACATCTCGTATTAATAAACCCCCACCGATTGCAGTGATGGATTTATTAGTAGATGCACCCAGAGGGCACCTTAGAGGTGCCCCATGAAAAACCCACTGACTGCTAGTGGGTTGACTGCTCTTGACCAGCTCAGCCACCTTAGACATGTTTCTGACCTCTTGAGGTGAAAGCCTGCACTCTCTGAGGCCAGAAACAAAACCTGCTCTGGGCGGAGATGTTGGTACCGCCTCCATACAGGATGTGCATTCCAGGCCGAGAACGTGACCCAGGTCTTTCCAGATGGATATGACTAATCCCCTCTCCTGACTCCACTTCTTGGCGACAAGACAGGCAGGTCAATTAGTAACATTAGGTGGTGGTCCCACATCAAACCAGTCCCACTCCTAAGGTGGACCAGCTAATGTGGACACCACCTTTCAGATTCCTCCATCTTGTTTTGGAAGGAATTAGCATTCTATGGTCAGGGTTATGCCCACCTCTCAATGGAAGTGGTCATCTAGAGGGTGTAGACACCATGAAGGTAGGCAACCCATTGACTGCAACCTATCACCCTCCTTAACACCCCTAAATTGAGTATTTATGTGGTACTCAAGAACTCAGATTTGATGGATCAAGAGAAGAAGGACAAAAACGAGTTACTGCCTGGCGGGAGCAGCAGAAGAGCTGAGAACTTTTGGTGTGAAACCCTGCCTGCTTGCAACTCTCTCAACAATTGCAACAGAGCGACTCATCCTGCAAGCTGGAGAACTACCAAAGCCTCTGGTAGCCTGCCACCACTTCGAAAATCACTGACAGTCTCTCTTGGAGTAGAGGAACTACTTCCCTGCAGTCCACACACACCGACAAGCCACATGCGGTACACCACCCTGCAGCTCCCTGGCCCGACTGACATCCCAGACAACCAGGAGGAGGTACTCATGCTCTGGAGGACTGTATCTGTCTCCCCATCAAGTGTGAAGACACCAGCACCAACCAGAGATGTGCAGCACCAACCCCCTGGTACCAGACGCCCTGCACCGAGCACCAACAGTGAGAATCCAGTCCAGATTACCACTGCACCATGACCAAGCAGCTATCAAGGAATGTCAGCACCAATGAGACCCACTTCGTGAGTGACACAGCTGTCCTGATTTTGGCCCTGTCAGCTGCTGGCCCCTAACTGTGATGCATATCTTTGCACACCAGCCCAGCCGCCCTAACCCCTCTGCACTCGAGCTGTCTGGCCTGGCTTCTGAAGAACCGGCTGTGCCCCTTTGCTCCAGTTTGGAAGCTCTTGGACATGTCCTCAAGACTCCCTGTACAGTCTATTTCCAGGTAGCTCACCTTTACCTTGGAGCACTCAACTACAACCTCACCAGCCCCTGCTCCTGGTGAAATTCTGAAAGCTCCCAAAGAACTGCTGGTAGCACTTTGGACCTTTGCCCACTACAACTCCAAACCCAGAAGGGGAACCCCTGAAATGGGCTGTAACTCTCTTTATGCATCTATGGCATTTCCTTTCACAGGACTGAATTCTGCATAAAAGCGCACAAGTTTGAATGTTTTACTTACCTGTGAAAATTGATAACAAAAGCAATACCTACTTTTGAACTAAGTTCTTGCTTTCAAAATATATGTAAAAAAAGTGTTTTTTCTAATTTGGCCTCAAATTCCTCCCTTTAGTGTGTGTCTCATTTATTGCCTCTGTGAGTACAACAATTGCTTAGCACTGCCCTCTGATGGGCCTAACTGCTCGCCCACACTACCACAAAAGAGAGCATTAATATTATCTACTTTAGTCTCTGTAATCCAATAGGGGATCCACTGGACTCTCTGCACAGTGTACCTTTTAGTGCACGATATAGAGAGCCAGCTTCATACATGCAGCTAATCTATAAGTATGCAAAAAACTTCACTGCTGCACAGACACAAAATTCAAGTAGCCCTGGCTACAAGTTCCAAAATGCAAAGCAAAAAACTTGGACTGGATGAGCTACCCACACATGAACCTGGGAAAGCTGAGATATCTGGTGTGGATTCACCTCTTCAGAGAACATTATATGCCACTCTGTAGAATGTGAACAGGGTTACTCTTAGGAGAGCACAATACTGGATCTAATCCTGTTCATTTATCAAACCACAACATTTCTGCATCACATTTCTATGTGTTTTCAGTACTTAATTAAAAGCAACATCAGCCTATCCTAAATGATCCCAAACGTAATCAGTGACCTAGCTAAAATAGGATTAAGGGCATTCTTGCTCAGAATGGGAAAAATATATAATTTCTCCGTTCAGATGTTTCTGTCAATGATTCAGGGGTGTGGCCCACCATTCCTTGTAGACACTATTATTGCGAGGCTAGGAATTTGGACAAGGAGGGGAAAATGAATTTAGACAAAATTAATTTATGTTCACCAAACATTTCTAAATAATTTCAGAGATTTGAATGAATTGTGCACTTCTAATTAGCAATGGCATGAACATCACCCTCTACAAATCTTTGCAAATGTCTTGCCTACTGCAATCAAATTAAACTGACAAAAATAAATAGTGCCCTAAATAACATATATCCATGGCTGCTCATATTAAAAAGAAAACTTCTTGGGCATCATAAATTCCTGCTTAACAATGGGTGCAGTCCCAGGTATATTCAATGTGCAATAGTAATATTGTTACTGGAATTTGTTTTCCCTACATACTAATCAATGTTGACATTTTCTCAACTCCATCTCTCCATCAAACCTACCCTCTGTTCTCTTCAGCTTATATGTAGGGCTGTGTGTTGACTTTATGAGCACACTCATACTACCAGCATAATCATAGTACCTTAATAGACCAAATATTAGTGGACCACAATTAGATGATTCACTGGAAATTCAAATTGAGCTCAGAAAAATAGAATTCCGTTAAAATCTCCTCTAAGGCTATCTAATGCACACATTTTTAGGTTTCATTCTTCATTCTTTACAGCAAACTCATCACTTGCTCAGGTGCTGTTCACCACAAAGTAGAGCCGCACCAGATGTGTCAAAATGTTGCATTTCATGAGTCAGGCACAGCAGGGCTGTGATCTTCTTTTATTGTTTGTCAGGCCCTGTTCAACTGGGTATATATATATATATATATATATATATATATATATATATATATATATATTGTTACGCCATGGCAAATCACAATATTTGAAAAAATAGATGTACAGTGGCAAGAGGCATATATATGGGTGTGTGTATATATGTATATGTGTGTATATATGTATATGTGTATATATGTATATACATGCTATACATTATGTCATGTTATAAGATATAAGTAGTGCACTTAGAAAGGGCGAGTTATAGTTCATTTGCTGTTGTGAGTCAAGTGACAAGAGCTGAGATGCATATGTGTGTCATAGAAATTAGAAACAGATTTTTAATTTTCAAAGTTATTGTGCAACTATAAATTTACAATTGAAAATGTTTGTCTACTTTAAATTTGAGGATTAAGAGTAGTACCATTTTCCCTAGCTAACTTTTCCCTATCTATAACTTCTGTGTAACCTTTGGTGTTTTCATGGAACTTCACTAGTTTTGAAAATGTGTTACAAATAAATGTATATGGTGTACCAATTATTTTTTTATTAGCAAACCAAACAATGTTAGTTTAATGTGTGAGAATGTGTTTTAAGTATGGGATAATGTGTATAGATGTAGTGAAATGTTGAACATGTGAAATGCATCTTGCATTGAACTTTTTTATTTAATTAATCAATTTATTAGGTCACACTTTGTAAAAAAAAACTTTTATGTTTTATATTTGCATGGTGATGTCTGTATATGGTGTAAAGTAATAGATTCTAATAGTTTTCTGTACTGGTAAAGGGATTTTGCGACATTGCAGTAGTATTTGGCTATGGTTATAAGCCCAATGAGAAATGTTCTGTTAGTAATGAGCATGTTATTTATTTATTTTCTGCAAGGGTGAATATTACTTCCAAAGCATATGTATAGGTGTGGATGTATGGCTCTATGAAAATGGGAATCATTTTTTAAAATTTGTTTTCATTTTTTTATTTCACCTGTACAATGGTACTACTTTGGAGGTACCATGGTACTTCGCAATTGTAAGAACGATTTTGACTGGCTAAAAGGGTTTTGAATTTGACAAATAGAAAGTACCAATATATTTTTAGATATTTTTGTGATGTTAGGGTTGGTGGAGTAGCAGAATATTTGAGTCCTAGAAATGTTGTACCTTGAGTTGCCTGCAGTTTTAGGGAAAGATGTAGAAACCATGGCACAAGGTGATCACCATGTTGGGGAGCAGGAGGATCGAATAAATGATGAAGAGCAGGCCATTGAGCTTGAAGAGCAGGATGTTGAGAGGCACAAGTGGCTGAAGGAGTCAGTGGTTTGGCATTTTTTTTCTTTGCCTGCTGGGGAGAAAAAATTAAACACAAGGCATGTGACATGCAATCTGTGTCACAAGGTGATTTCGCATGGGAATGGCCAACAGTACTCTCTGGGTACTACTGGCATGCGGAAACCCGTGCAGACCATACACTCCACACATCTGGCTAGTGAGGAAAGGAGGCAAGAGATGGAGCTGGCAGAAGCTGCTCACACCACCCCAACAGCACACCCATCTACCAAGCCAGCAACACCGTCCACCTCTGGCTTGTTTGCTGCACTGCCAGGGATATCTAGTGCAACCAGAGCACCTCCACCACCTGGATCTGTAGTGCCAATCTAACGTGTGAGGCAGGATCAACATGTTATTGACCAGTACACAGTTAATGTGAAGTACTGTCTGTTTTGCCACACTGATTGTGTCTGGGGAGAAGGACTGTAACATTCATCATGAGTTGGTCAGTGCTCACAAGTGCCCTCCCCAAAATCCTTAGTTTGACTTTTTCTTATCTTCCCTTCTTCATAGAACTACCTACATATTCATGGAAATAAAGAGCTGCTTTATATACTAATCATTTTTCACAGGTGTATTACATAGTGAAGCTGAGAATAAACTTCACAGAAAGGTAAGTGTAATAATATAGGAAGAAATGTGTCTGGATCCATTAAGTTTTATATCTGGTTGTAATGATGGGTGGTATTAAATTTGTAAAGACGCATACTATGGTAGTATTGACATATGTTTACATAAATATCTAAATATTTATTAAACATTTTCTGTGTTTCTTAGACAAGAGTAGCAAGTAGGGTTATGCAACTATGGCCCTCATTCTGACCCTGGCGGTCGGTGATAAAGCGGCGGCCAACCCGCCAACAGGCCGGCGGTCCAAAATATGCAATTCTGACCCTGGCGGGAACCGCCAACACAGCCCGCCGCATTAACACTCCGACCACCACGGCGGAACAAACAAACAGCGCGGCGGTCACCACCAACAGCCAGGCGGCAGACAATGTACCGCCCACCCTATCACGACCCACCAATCCGCCACCTTTTCCGGGGCGGGAGCACCGCCGATAAAAACACGGCGGAAACAGACTACGAACAGGAAAACGCTCACCTCCACATACACCACGCGAGATTCCGGCAGTATGGAACCCGAGTTGCAGGTCATCCCCGCACTCCTATACCTGCTCCTGTACCAGGAGCACGCCCGGCGGCGCGGAAGACATCGGTGAGTACTGCACCTACGACACAGGGGAGGGAAAAGATTACCGGCACACACCCACCCACCCACACCCACTACAACACACACATCAATGCATTCCCACAGATCACTGTCACAACCCACAAACCCCCCCCTTCCGAAATAATGCAAAGACCAAAAGAAGAGATCTCAAACGGGCAGATATATTGGAAAATGGACAGCAGTAATCCAAATAAATAAATAAACTATGTACAAAATATATACAGCTACTAAATGTAGTCCAACCACTGTCCGTGGACCACAGGGGTCCTGAGCAAAGGGGCAAGGCCCAGTCCCACGACAAGAACTCCACGGAGAGAACACTGCAGGGGCATCAGAAAGAAAAAAGGACAGGCACCTCAGGGGGAAGGGAAGGGGGGCACCTCAGCCACTTGAGTACACGACGCCAGATCCACGAGGGGACTCCATGACCACTGGCCCATCCTGGGGAGAGCAAAGCCACAGTCCAAACAGTCCATACAGTGGGTGGCCTGCCCACTGGGCCATCCTGGGGAGAGCAAAGCCACAGTCCAAACAGTCCATACAGTGGGTGGCCTGCCCACTGGGCCATGCTGGGGAGAGCAAAGCCACAGTCCAAACAGTCCATACAGTGGGTGGCCTGCCCACTGGGCCATCCTGGGGAGAGCAAAGGCACAGTCCATACAGTCCATACAGTGGGTGGCCTGCCCACTGGGCCATCCTGGGGAGAGCAAAGCCACAGTCCATACAGTCCATACAGTGGGTGGCCTGCCCACTGGGCCATCCTGGGGAGAGCAAAGCCACAGTCCAAACAGTCCATACAGTGGGTGGCCTGCCCACTGGGCCATCCTGGGGAGAGCAAAGCCACAGTCCAAACAGTCCATACAGTGGGTGGCCTGCCCACTGGGCCATCCTGGGGAGAGCAAAGCCACAGTCCATACAGTGGGTGGCCTGCCCACTGGGCCATCCTGGGGAGAGGAAAGCCACAGTCCAAACAGTCCATAACAGACTCCACTGCCACTGGAGGAGGCATGTTGGCCAGAGGACATCCTGCAGCCCTGCCCGAGACAGATCCTGCCCTGCCACGTCTGCCAAAGGGCCAGCGGTTCCTGCCTGGAAGGGCCCAGTTCAGCGGTTCTTGCCTTGTAGGGCCCAGTTCAGCGGTTCTTGCCTTGAAGGGCCCAGTTCAGCGGTTCTTGCCTTGAAGGGCCCAGTTCAGCGGTTCTTGCCTTGAAGGGCCCAGTTCAGCGGTTCTTGAGACGGCGGTCCCCAGCGGAGCGGTGCTGGAGACGGCGGGGCCCAGTTCAGCGGTTCTTGCCTTGAAGGGCCCAGTTCAGCGGTTCTTGCCTTGAAGGGCCAAGTTCAGCGGTTCTTGCCTTGAAGGGCCCAGTTCAGCGGTTCTTGCCTTGAAGGGCCCAGTTCAGCGGTTCTTGCCTTGAAGGGCCCAGTTCAGCGGTTCTTGAGACGGCGGTCCCCAGCGGAGCGGTGCTGGAGACGGCGGGGCCCAGTTCAGCGGTTCTTGCCTTGAAGGGCCCAGTTCAGCGGTTCTTGCCTTGAAGGGCCCAGTTCAGCGGTTCTTGCCTTGAAGGGCCCAGTTCAGCGGTTCTTGCCTTGAAGGGCCCAGTTCAGCGGTTCTTGAGACGGCGGTCCCCAGCGGAGCGGTGCTGGAGACGGCGGGGCCTAGTTCAGCGGTTCTTGCCTTGAAGGGCCCAGTTCAGCGGTTCTTGCCTTGAAGGGCCCAGTTCAGCAGTTCTTGCCTTGAAGGGCCCAGTTCAGCGGTTCTTGCCTTGAAGGGCCCAGTTCAGCGGTTCTTGCCTTGAAGGGCCCAGTTCAGCGGTTCTTGAGACGGCGGTCCCCAGCGGAGCGGTGCTGGAGACGGCGGGGCCCAGTTCAGCGGTTCTTGCCTTGAAGGGCCCAGTTCAGCGGTTCTTGAGACGGCGGTCCCCAGCGGAGCGGTGCTGGAGACGGCGGGGCCCAGTTCAGCGGTTCTTGCCTTGAAGGGCCCAGTTCAGCGGTTCTTGCCTTGAAGGGCCCAGTTCAGCGGTTCTTGAGACGGCGGTCCCCAGCGGAGCGGTGCTGGAGACGGCGGCCATTCTATGGCCAACTGCTCATTGCCTGGTGGTGCCCTCCTGGGCAGCGGGGATGGTGCTCCTTCAATGCCCACCTGGGCTGTGGGTGGTGGGGCCCTCCTGGCCAGCTGGGCTGGGTCCTCCCTGGGCAGCGGCTATGGGGGTGGTGGGCTCTCCCGGGGCAGCTGTGCCGGTTCCTCCCGGGGCAGCGGCTATGGGGGTTGCGGGCTCCTCCTGGGCAGCTGTGACGGGTCCTCCATGGGCAGCAGGCCTGCTGCCTGACTTCTCCGCCTTGCTGCCCTTGCCCTCCTTAGTCGGGAGTCTATGGCCCTTTCCTCCCTTTGGAGCTGTGGCTGTTGACGGTGGCTGGCTAGTGTCCTGGGGGGATATCGAATCCGGGCTCCGGCGGTGGCCCTTCCGCCTTCTGCTCCTCTTCCCAGGGGGTGGGCTGGCTGTCCCCTTGCTGCTGGGCGAAGATCCAGACCTGCAGGCTGGTGGGCTCCAATACCCCTGCACCCTTGTCAAGGGGGCTGCAGGGCTGGTGGTGGCTGAGGTGCTCTTTTTACCCCGACGAGAAGGAGGGGGCGGCTCAGGGTCAGGAAAGAAGGTAGCAGTAGAGAGATAGATTTTCTTGGGACAATGGAGAGTGGTAGGTACAGTGGGTATGGGAGTGGAGGGAGAGGATGTGGTTGTAGGCGAGACAAGTTTGCTGTCTTTGGGTGCAGGTGCAGGAGCGGGAGGCTGTCGTGAGGTGGATGGCTGTTGGGTGGGTGGGTGGCTGCGTTTGTGTGGTGTGGAAGAGGGGGTGACAGACACAGTGGGAGAGGACACAGGGGACGTGTAAATGGCAGTGGGGGTGGTGACTGCACGTGTGCGGACTGGAGTGGAGGGTATGCTGGTGATGGAAACACTGGCTGATGGTGAGGTGAATGAAGGTGTGAGTGTAGACGTCACAGGGAGGGAGGAGGGAGACGAGGAGGTGGGGGTCACAGAGGTGGTAGTGACTGTTGGCATGTCTGCATCGGAATGTTGCTTGTGTGAATGTCTGCGTGATCTGTGGTGCTTATGTTTGGATGAGCGGCTCTTGGGTGTTGAGGTGTGTGCAGGCTGGTCTGATGGTGTGGGTGGGACAGGCAGAGGAACAGGAGACTGGGAGGAGGGAGTTAGTAGAGGGAGGCAGGAGACAGGGACAATGGCTGCCGTCAGTGCTGAGGCCAGAGCCTGGAACGATCGCTGATGGGCAACCTGACCCGAATGAATGCCCTCCAGGTACGCATTGCTGCGATGAACCTCCCTCTCCACCCCCTGGATGGCATTCAAAAGGGTAGTCTGCCCAACAATGAGCGTTCGGAGGAGGTCAATGACCTCCTCACTGAGGGCAGCGGGGGTAACAGGGGCAGGGCCTGAGGTGCCTGGGGCGAAGGAGATGCCCGGCTTCCTGGCAGAGCGGGCACGGGGCGAACGCTGAGGGGCTTCTGGGAGGGCGGAGATGGTGCGCTGGGTGGCGGCTGTACCTGTAATGGCGGGGGGCATGGATGGTGCCACCCCCGCAAGGGAGCTCCCTTCCGAGGACGTGTCCGTGTCGCTGCAGGCTCCAGTCGTCCCCGTTGTGGAGCTCCCCTCGCCCTCCGTCTCACTGGTCCAGTCAGACTCTTGGGGTCCGCTACGCATTCCGTGGAACATGCCCTACACGCCTAGAGTTGACAACTGCACCCATGGATGACACGGCCCAGGGATGGCTGTACTGACACACTACTGAGGGTGGTGGCTGGGGACACAGGGGCTTACGGGGGTGCCCAGCCTACAGATATCGCCCTGGCCTAGGGGGACCCACAGCCCTCCTCCCCCACCCAGACACCTCCACTGCGCGACAACAGAGTAGATGATGCTTGTACTCACCCCCTTGTGTCTGCTGTGCTGCCCTCACGCGCCCATCCAAATCAGGGTAGGCCACCGCCAGGATCCGGAACATCAGGGGGGTCAGTTGACGGCAGGCACCCCGCCTACGTTGGGAGGCCATCCCCAGCAGAGACTCGGCGGTCTTCTTGGTCCCGCGGCGGATGTCCTCCCACCTCTTGCGGCAGTGGGTGCCCCGTCGATGGTGGACCCCCAGGGTCCGGACTTCCTTGGCAATGGCACGCCAAATCCCGATCTTCTCATGGGCGCGGACCTATGTGACACGTACAGGGAGGGAGAAATACCACGTTCAAGTTTGTCTGCATTTTCGTTGCCAGTGGCCCAACGCCCCCCATCCCCGCCAGGCCCCCCGCCAGGCCCCCCGCCAGGCCCCCCGCCAGGCCCAACATGCCCCCCATCCCAGCCAGGCCCCCCGCCAGGCCCCCCGCCAGGCCCAACATGCCCCCCATCCCCGCCAGGCCCCCCGCCAGGCCCCCCGCCAGGCCCAACATGCCCCCCATCCCCGCCAGGCCCCCCGCCAGCCCCAACATGCCCCCCATCCCCGCCAGGCCCCCCGCCAGGCCCCCCGCCAGCCCCAACATGCCCCCCATCCCCGCCAGGCCCCCCGCCAGGCCCCCAAGCCAGCCAGTGGCCCCAAATCCATATTGAATTAAACTCACTTGTTGGTCTGGAGGACCGTAGAGTAGCGCATACTGGGGGAGGACCCCATCCACAAGTTTCTCCAACTCCTCTCCAGTGAAGGCAGGGGTCCTTTCCCCAGTCGCAGCAGCCATTGTCCCTTCCAGACCGAGGTCACAGCAACACTTGCAGTATAGGTCCTCTCCTGTGAAAGTTCAAGTCGCAAGTGGATAAGTAGATAGGAAATGGCGGTCACGTCCGCGGCGGTGCGTACCGCGGCGGGGCGTACCGCCACCGCCGGCGCCCTTCGCCATTGGCTCCTGAAACCCATAGGCTTCAATGTTAACCAATGCGGCTTCGCGCCGCGGTCTTCGACCGCCGACCGCCGCGGTGTGCCACGCCAGCGCATTGACCTCACATCCCATTGTCACACTTCACAGGTCAGGCAGCCGCCATTTCGAGGGTCCACATGGCTCAATTTCAACTGCGTCACACAGGCCTAGGCCTTGCATAGCCACTCAGACACGCCATTCACTGCATAGAGAATCGTTTACTGTGCAAGCTGTGAGTACGTACCTGTGGGTTGCTTGACTCTGTGCTCCATGTTGTCCTTCCTAGGCACCGTCCGCAGGGTTTGGCGAGGAGACGGATGAATCCTCGCGTGTACCGACCGCTGGTGGACCTGTCGACAATGGAAGAACGCCACATTATCCTGACCTACCGGCTTGACCGTGCCACTATACATGAACTGTGTGCCCAGCTGGAGCCCGACCTGATGTCCCCCATCCGCCAACCCACAGGGATTCCCCCTCTGGTGCAGGTCCTGTCAGTACTCCATTTCCTGGCAAGTGGGTCATTTCAGACAACAGTGGGAATTGCTTCTGGGATGTCTCAGCCCATGTTTTCGAAGGTGTTATCCAGAGTGTTGTCTGCCCTGATGAAATACGTGAGGAGCTACATCATTTTCCCTGAGGTGGGCGAATTGGCTACAGTGAAGGGTGATTTCTACGCCCTTGAACATATTCCCAACGTCATTGGTGCCATTGATGGGACCCATGTGGCTTTGGTTCCCCCAAGAGACAGGGAGCAGGTGTACAGGAACAGAAAAAGTTACCATTCCATGAACATCCAGGTGGTGTGTTTGGCTGACCAGTACATCTCGCATGTAAAATGCCAAGTTCCCTGGGTCAGTGCATGACGCCTACATCCTGAGGAATAGCAGCATCCCTTACGTGATGGAACAGCTAGAGAGACACCGTGTATGGCTATTGGGGGACTCTGGGTACCCCAACCTGTCGTGGCTACTGACCCCAGTAAGGAATCCCCGGACCAGGGCAGAGGAACGGTACAATGAGGCCCATGGGCGTACTAGGAGGGTGATCGAACGCACCTTTGGCCTCCTAAAGGCCAGGTTTAGGTGCCTGCATATGACAGGTGGATCCCTAATGTACTCACCTAAGAAGGTGTGTCACATCATCGTGGCCTGCTGCATGCTTCACAACCTGGCTTTGCGCCGCCAGGTGCCTTTCCTGCAGGAGGATGGTCGAGACGGTGGTGTAGTGGCAGCTGTGGAACCTGTGGAGAGTGACGAGGAGGAAGACGACGGGGCTGAAACAGACAACAGGGACAGAATCATTGAACAGTACTTCCAATAGGACACAGGTAACAATTCAAACATAATTTAGTGAATGTGAACTACTCTCCTGCATCTCTGCTGCCTGTCTATTTGCCCCAGTGTATGATGACTGAGTTGTGGCTTTTCCCTCCCTATTTCAGATCTGGGGTCCCCACTACGAGTCCTGTGCTTCGTTTCCCCATGGACTACAGCTTTGTGGCAGCTGTTTGTTGACTTCACTATGTACAAGGACATATTTGCACTGTCATGTCAATTACAATATTTTGAAATCACAGCCAGACTCCAGATAGTTTTGTGCTAAATGGGTGTTTATTTCAGTGCTCAAAATGGGATGGGTGGTTTCAAGTGGGTGGGGGCTATGGTGAAGGAATGTCCATGGCATAGTCCAGAGTAACAGTCACACAGGTGCATTGTCCAGAGGCCTGTGGAGAGATGGAGCATGGGCAGTTCAAGGATGGACAGGGTGACAATGTGGGACAGTGGGATGACATCAGGTGGTATCCTTTGCTGGCGGGGGTCTTGACATCCTACTCTGTCTTCTTGCGAGATCTCAGGGCCCTCTTGCGGGGTGGTTCTTCTCCTGCAGGAGGTCGGGGTCTGGTGGGCTGCTGTTGTGCGGGGGCCTCCTGTCCACTAGCGCCGGCGGAGGTGGTTGGCTGTTCTTGGTCCAGGCTAGTGGCAGGGGCCCTTTGTTGTTGTTGAGTGTCCGTCCTGGTGTTGATGAGGTCCTGCAGCAGCCCTACCATGGTAACCAGGGTGGAGGTGAGGGCTCTGATGTCCTCCCTGTACCCCCGATAGTGTTCCTCCTGCAGTACCTGGATCTCCTGGAACCGGGCCAGTACCGTCGCCATCGTCTCCTGGGAGCGGTTGTATGCTCCCATGATGGTGGTGAGGGCCTCGTGGAGAGTGGGTTCCCTGGGCCCGTCCCCCCCCTGTCGCACAGCTGCCCTCCGAGTTGCCCTGTTTCCCTGGGCCTCTGCCCCCTGGCCGGTGTGCCCACTACCACTGCCCCCAGGTCCCTGTTGTTGTTGGGGTGGTGGGTTATCCTGGGTGCCCTGTAGTGGTAGGCACACCGCAGATTGACGCGCCCTGGAGACAGAGGCATGGGCCCGCTGGGTGGGAGCTGTGCTGGTGTTCCCAGAGGGGTTTGGGTCTGTAGTGGCCTGTGCCTGTGTGAGGGGAACCGACTGTCCAGAGGTCCCCGATGGTCCGGGCTGGTCATCGGTGTCCAGGTCGACAGAGCTGCTGTCATCGCTGATGGCCTCTTGGGTGGGGGGTGTGGAGAATTCTGGGCCCTCCGTGGCGGTGTGTTGACGGTCGGGTCCTGCAGGGGTATAGAGGTATGGTTATAGTTTCAATGTGTGGCATATGGGTGTATCTGTGGGTTCCCGTGTCCCCAAGTGCTGGCATTCGTGTGTGGGGGCTTTGGTGAGGGTGGCTTGTGGGGGGGATGTGTATATGCATTGGGCATGCTTTGGTGATGGGTGTCCATGCTTAGTGGACGCATGCAGGCCTAGGTTTTGGGATGTGTGGGTTGTGATGGTGAGACATTGGCAGGGAATAGGTGTGCTGGGGGTGGGGGTGAGGATGGTGGTGGGGGTGAGGATGGTGGTGGGGGTGAGGATGGTGGTGGGGGTGAGGGTGAGGGTGGGGGTGAGGATGGGGGTGGGGGTGAGGGTGGGGTTTGAGGATGGGGGTGAGGGTTGGGGTATGATTTGGCATGCAGGTGGGGGGGAAGCAGTAGTGAAGCTTCAACTTACCAGTGTCCATTCCTCCGCCGACTCCTGCGAGGCCGTCAGGATGCAGGATGTTCAAGACTTCCTCCTCCCATGTTGTAAATTGTGGGGGTTGAGGTGGGGGTCCTCCGCCAGTCTTCTGCACGGCGATGTTGTGCCTGGATACCATGGAACGCACCTTCCCCGTAGGTCGTTCCATCGCTTCCTGATGTCTTCCCGATTTCTGGGGTGCTGTCCCACAGCGTTGACCCTGTCGACAATCCTCTGCCATAGCTCCGTCCTCCGGGCAATGCTGGTGTATTGGACCTGTGTGCCGAAGAGCTGGGGCTCTACCCGAACGATTTCCTCCACCATGACCCTGAGTTCTTCGTCTGAGAAGCGGGGCTGTCTTTGGGGTGCCATGGAGTGGTGTGTATGATGTGTGGGGTAGAGTATGTGTAGTTAAGTGTGTTGAGTGTGGTGGTGTGTGTTGTTTTGTGTGTGGATATTGTGTGGGTGATGGTGTAGTGTGCCTCTGTGTGATGGTATTCTGTGATCGCTGATGTGTCTCTCAGTGCTTCTTTCAGAATTTTTTGTCGTAGGGGTTTGTGGGTGATGTGGGTGTGTGTTTTATATTGTATTGTGTGTGTGGGAGTGGTGTGTGTATGTGTATCAGGTGTGTGGAATTCAAATCGGCCAATGTGGCTGAGTTTTGTTCGTTTGTGTGTATTCTGACCGCGGCGGTGTGTACCGCCAATGGTAAACCGCGTTTGAAAGACCGCCGCGTGGATTCGTGGGTCGTAATGGCATGGGCGTATTTCTGTTGGCGTGACGGTGGAGGTTTGGTCACCTCCACTTTTCCGCCGACCGCTGGTCTGGCGGTCTGTTGTGGCTGTCGGATTTTCGGAGGTTTGGCTGCTGCGGGTCAGAATGACCGTGGCGGGTTACCGCGACCGCGGCGGAATTATGGAGGATTTCTGACCGGCGGTAGGCGCCTTTTACCGCCGAGGTCAGAATGACCACCTATGTCATCACTTTTACCTAATAAGGTAAAACTCTTGGGAAAAGCACAAATTAGATGGATTGTGAAACAAAACGTAAATGCTGTGCTTCTCCAGCAGTTTATTCCTCTAACAATAGGTTTGATAAATATCCAAGCAGTTTTGAAAGTGCGACCAGAAATATAAATTTTTGTGGCAGTAAAGTGTGTAATTAAGTATAAATTCTTCTATTATTCACAGAGCTCCTTTAAATCATTAAAATGGCATATTTATTTATCATAATTGAACAATGTGAGGGCACTACCTAGGATCTACAGTTAGAACAAAAGTTGGAGTGCTCAGTTTTAAATAGTACATTTTAAAATGCCATTGGTTTACAATCAGGGCTTGCAATGTAAACAAATCTTTCAAATCATGTTATTGTGCAAACTGCATTCAAGCAGTGGAAACATTCATGTTCCCAAAAGTGGCTTATACCAAAAAGATCTATATTTGGCTGCCTTTCATTTGCAATTATTTGGAGAACAGCCATATAGAATTCTTGTCATCTTGCTGTTGAATATTTGAAATTGAATAGTACCTGTACAGAGATATACAATATCTCTAACACCACTTGGACAGTGGCAGATGTGTTTTTCTGACTCAGGTAGGCCAAATAGATTAGTTAAGCTGTAGCAAACAGGCTTATGGATAAGATGTTGCAGGAGTTCTCCCACAAAAGGTAAGTAGAGAAGAACATTTACAATAACTTTACTATAACAGTTAATGTCATTGTCATTAAAAAACTGAAATCCAAACATTCCAATGTTATGTATTTTATGCTTTTTCATAAAAGATTCTTTCGTGAGTTCTGGGTCATTAATGTCAGCATTTTGTTTATTTTGCAGAAACATTTAAGGTTTTGCAAGAACTGGATATTCTCCAAGAGAAGGAGTATACCTTCTTCTCAATCGATTGTATTTGAACTAATCTAATTTTTGTGTCACCAAGATCTTTAATATGTAGTCCTGTTAATGTTTTCACACAAGACAAAGCTATGAATGCATACCGTCTCTGAAAACAGAGAAGCTAATGTTAATTAAAACATGATACAAGCTTAGTCCTTGAGATTTGTGTATTGTAACTGCATACCCTAAATAAAGAGGAAACTGTTCTATGGGAATATATAAATCTTTGCTAAGTAAAAACCTTGTTGAACATGCCAATTTTGTGTTGGTTCTTCTATATCATGGGTACTCCCAAACATTTGCCCAGGGGCCCAAAAATATGGTCTGTGGTGTTCCCGAGGACCGCATTGATACCAAGAGGTTGGGAGTGGGGATTTACAGGCTGGGGTAAAGTCAGTGTTAGGGAAGTGAAGCATGTACATAGTGTGGTCAGTGAGTCATGGAGTTATTTTGAGGGTTTCAGTCCATACTGCCTTTAAATTAACCCCCTAGTCTCTAGAAGAGTCATAGATTGACAATGCTATGCTGAGCAGTATCTGAATCGCTATCTCTTTACCAGCCTTCTCTACTTGCTATCACTACGTTGGGAGGAGAGTCATGTGTAAAACAAGAAGTAACTTCATTATTGAACTAGAATGAAATAGAATTGCAAAATGTAAAACCAAAATATCCTACGATCAATCTGAGCTTCCCCACTTGACCAAATTATGTGCTCCTAGGCAATTGTTTTATTTCACTTTGCCTCCGTTTTCTTCATTTCAGATGTAAGAGCACCTTGAAATATCTATGTTAAGGATATGCGGTGTACAAATCCTTCTATTGTGTTTGATTTATTAAACTATAATGTTGTTCATGTATAGTAAGAACACAGGCCACCCGGAGGGTTCAACAGGACAACTGACATGCCTCTTAGTTCACTATTGGCATTGTTGTCACGATAGAAGGAGGCATGAATGTTTCTATGTTAATTTAAAAAAACTATCACTTTAAAAAAACAATTCTCAGTACACTGATATAATCTTATGTACTAAGGTGAAATGCTTCTACATGTTAATGAAAAAACTTTTTGAATTTTGAAGAGACCGTCATTGTTATACACATGTTGCAAGATGTCTTGAAAAATGAATGTGTTTTGAAAGTTAAGTGGTGCAGGATAGCTTGTGATGCTAATCCTGTAGGAGCAGGTACTACACATGACAAATTAGAATCGATCACTTTATGGATGTAAGTGAATATAACCTTTATAAGGAAGCTTTTGCCAGCTTGACCTAAGATGTATTGCAATGTAGGCTCATATTAGTACATTGACATATTCCATGTTCATGTTGAAGTCCATGATCTACACCTTCTTGAATTTGTTAGTATATTTTAAGTTGTTCAGTGTTCAATTTGAATATGAGATAATCCTGAGGTTGTATATCCTTCTGAACTTCACCCACAGCAACTTCTACCTCACCCATAGCAACAGCAGCTTCTTTACCAATTTTGGTTGTCCAAGCGGATCTGCATGTGTTGAATTGAAAGGGTTATTACTTGTTCCAGTATTGCATAATATTCCCACATTATTTTTATTATCTTCTGATATCTCTTCTTCTGACATTTGTAGGAGGCTCTGAAATTCTGGATTGGTAATGTAATTTTTAAATGCTTGAAACGCAGCTTCATAGGAATCATAAGGTCCAATTATGTCTCACTCATTCTACCACAGTTTAAAAAGCTGTAGAAGTGGCAACAAATAGAATTGTTTTTTATCTTCGTTCTCACAAGTAAGTGTATGGTTATTAATGAGTGTAGGTTTTGAACAATGTATGAAAAAGCCATTTGTCCCTGACACTCAAAAATTTCCACTATTGACATCTTATGCTACATTATTTCGATAAGTGTAGAATTGCACCACTTTATATAGTGATACATTTTGTAACAAAGGGCTTGTGTTTGGGTAGTAAGAGTCCACAAGATATAGCAAGGGCGCATGTTATAGTTACCTTAAGGCATGAGGTATAGTTACTTTACATACCTCTAACTATAACTGGTGAATTTTTATGGTTTGGTACGTTTAAAATGTGAGCCTAACTATAACGTCCCTGTAACCTTTGGTTTTTAAGTGAATTTCTATGTTTTTTAAATTCTATTTCCTAACTATAATGTTCCTGCAGCCTTTGTTGTTTTCAGTGAATTTCTATGTTTTTTGTAAATTCTATTTCCTAACTATAACAGCCCTGTAACCTTTGTTTTTTTCAGTGCATTTCTATGTTTTTTTTAACAGATACTAATTTACATTAGTATACGTTAATCCAACCACTGCCACATATGGTCTTTGGCGGTCCCCCGGGCCATCAATAGCTCCTTGAGGGGTGGGCCGTCCTACAATTACAGCCTTGTGGAGGTGGTGGTCCCCGGGGCTATAGGGGGTCTAAAACGAACCTCCAGTAATCATTTTTACATATGCCCCGGGGAGGTGGTGATCCCCGGGGCTAAAGGGGGGGCCACATGCCCCTCCCTCCCCCCACAAATCAATAAACTGAAGTACCGGGGGGAGGTGGTCCCCAGGGCTGTGGGGGAGGCAGATGGGCCTCCCCCATACAATTGAAGAATTTTTCCACAGGATGGTGCTTACTGGCATGTGGGGCAGCCACAGGTTCCCCCGCATAAATTACATTGATCGCTCTGGGGAGGTGGTGGTCCAAATGGTCAGCGGAGGGGGCCATGCATCCCCTCCCACATATTACTACTTTAATGCCCCAGAAAGGTGGTGGTCCCTGGGACAGTGGGAGGGGGACAGAGGCCCCACATATTATTACTTTAATGCCCCAGGGAGGTGGTGGTCCCCAGGGCAGAAGTGGGGCCCGCGGCCCGCCCACATAGTAATCATAAGCCCCGAGGAGCAGAAGGTCCCCTGGGCAGCGGGATGGGGCTAAGTGCCCCCCCCCCCACACATTTTTAAGCAAATGCCCCCAGGACTTGGCCCACCTTGGAGCTTCATAATAACGAAGCACTGGAGCCTGCGCTTTTTAATTTTTTTTTATTTTATGGCAGATCCGCGAATCCACCACAACTCCGGCCGTAAAATTAAAAATTGCTTTTTAGCGGGGGAGGGCCACCACCAGACCTAAGGGGTCAGGGTATTCGTACCCTGGCCCCTTTTCTTTATTTAGTACTTTTTTTCTGGGACTCGGCTTCAGCTGACAACTTTTCAACGGCTTCTGTTGTTGAAATGTTGTCAGTCAATCAGATCTCAGCACAAGATCAGGGGGGGTCGCGAATTCTTCGCTTCCCTATACATACAAATTTGTTTTCTTCTTAATTTCTCAAAAACTACTGAATGGAATTACACCAAAACAAAAAAAGTTTTTTTCCTGGAATTAAAAAAACATAAAAATTCACTGGAAAAAAAATAAAGTTACAGAGGCGTTATAGTTAGGTTCTGAATTTACTCATACAAAAGCTTTGACATTCAGCAGTTATAGTTAGCGTTATTTCAAGTCACTATAACATGCCATGCACAGTTTTTTCTTCATTAATTTGACTACTAAAGCTTCATGTATATTTTTAATAATGTTATAGAAGTTGTCATGAGTGCTGTAATATCTGGGGTAATTAGCAGTGCATGGCCAGGGCATGAGTTAAAGTTACCTTAGGGCGCAAGTTATAGTTACTTTAAATAACTCTAACTGCTGAATTTCTAAGGTGTGGTACGAATAAATTCAGAACCTAACGATAATGTCCCTGTAACATTTGTTTTTTTTCTGTGAATTTCTATGTTTTTTTAATTCTATCTCCTAACTATAACATCCCAGTAACTTTTGTTTTTGTCATTGAATTTCTATGTTTTTTTAAATGTAAAGTAATTTTAATTACCATACATTAATTGAACCACTGCTGCGCACATCCTTTGTCGTGGGTGAAGGGGTTAGCTGCAGGGCCTGCGGCCAACCCCCTATAACCACCCAACTCTGCGCTGTGCATGGCCTCCAACTGAGTGGCATGGGTGTTCGCCGCGGGGCCTGTCTCTCTGAGTGTGAGAATAGGTGTGAGAGGGTGTCTCTGGGTTTGGGAGCGGGTGTGATAGTGTCTGCCTGGGTATAAGAGTGAGTCTGAGAGGGTCTATGTGGGTGTGAGAGTGGGTGTGGGAGTGCCTGTCTGGGTGTGAGAGTAGGTGTGAGAGGCAGTCTTTGGGTGTGAGAGTGGGTGTGAGAGTGCCTCTATAAGTGTGTGTGTGAGTGTCTATGTGGGTCTGTGAGTGGGTGTGTGAGAGTCTGAGTTTGTCTGTGAGCGGGTACATAATGTCTGAGTGGGTCTGTTAGTGGATGCATGAGTGTCTAAGTGGGTCTGGGAGTGGGGTTTTGAGTCTCTGAGTGGGTTGTGAGTGAGTGTGTGATTCTTCCAGTGGGTCTGTGAGTGGGTGTGTGTCTTTGAGCAGGTCTGTGAGTGGGTGCGTGGGTGTCTGAGTGGGCCGCTGAGTGGGTGCATGAGTGTCTGAGTAGGTCTGTGAGTGGGTACATGAGTCTTTGAGTATGTCTGTGAATCAGTGCATGGGTTACTGAATGGATCTGTGAGTGAGTGCATGAGTCTCTGAGTGCGTCTCTGAGCGAGTGCATGAGTTTCTGAGTGGGTCTGTGAGTGAGTGCATGAGTCTATGAGTGGGTCTGTGAGTGGATGCAAGAGTGTCTGTGTGGGTGTGTTAGTAGCTGTGTGAGTGACTTGGCTACAAAGGAACCGCACTTGCCCATTTATCCAACAAGAGTCTACAGTTTTGCACAAAATGTCTACTAAACTGAAGTACTTTCTACTGGTTAGTTAGTAAGTGCTCTCTCGTTGGATAAATATCCAGTGTCTATTCTACACTACAGGTGCATAATGGACCGAGACATTGTGTGTGTTTAGCAATGTGATTGTTCCTTATGTGTCTTTCTCTAGAATTCTGTGATAACATGAGAGGCCAACAAGACTACTAAGACTTATATCTCCGCCAAACTTAAGTGCTTCTTTGTTTTGTGGAGAAGTCCTCATATTCCTCGGAATCAAGAATGTGCAACCTAAATCAGCAGGAAACGCACTGAGGGGCCTCTTGGTAAGCTGGACATCATCCTGATAAAAGGCAGGAAGACCATTGCATATTGCTAAGGTGGACAGTGCAGGGCGAAGCAGGCGGAGCTTTCAGGTGATTTGCACATTTGCATACTTGTAGTAATTTAAAGGGAGACCCATGGACTCTAGGGGAGGGCTCTGGGGCCCTCTGCATATTATTCATAAGCTGCTGGGAGGTGGCGGTCCCCGGGGCAGCGTGAGGGGTCAAGGAGCCCTCCCCACAGCATTTAAAGCAAATCCCCCTGGACTTATCCCTCCTGGGGGCTTTATAATAATGAAGCGCTGGAGCATGTGCTTCATTTTTTTTTTTTTTTTTTTTTTACAGTAGATCCACAGATCCACTGCAACTCCGGCCATATAATTTAAAAAAAATGCTTTTTACTCTAGCCTACGGCCCCCCTTCCAGGGCTGATTTCTGCCCCAGAAACCCCATACTACGGGCCCAGCCATCTTTCCTGAGTGACATCTAGGGTACCCAGTGTGCAATGGTACTGCGGGGGGAGCCTCAATACCCCCTCGTTCCCAGCCAGCTCCATGCCTCCTGCGGGAGCAGGCATTGCTTTTGCACAAAAGGAGCTGCTAAATATGCAGCTTCCTGTGTGCAAGAGCAATAGTTTAATCTCTTTCCAGGCAAGGAAAAAGATGAAACCTCTTCTTCCAGCAGGCAAGAGCACTTTGACAACTCTCGCCCACTGGAAGCAGAGTGTTTGCTCTGACATGGCCGGAGCTGTGAAAGCTCTGCCAAGTCAGAGCACCCCGGGACATAGCAGGAGCCGGCCCTGCGGTGTGGGGGTCCCAGGGCCATTCTTGGCTCCACGAGTGGGGGAGCATGTGGCCCCCTCTAACCTTTAAGTTAGCCCTGGGAGGTGGTGGTCGCTAGGGCTCGGGTCCACAATGGACCCCCTTCATCATGTTGTTTCAGCCTTGGGGAGCTGGCAGTCCCCGGGGCTGCAGGGGGTCAGCGTGGGCCCCCTCATAAATTTTATGTTTAGCCCCGGGGAGGTGGCTTTTTCCAGGGCTGGGGGGGAGACCATACAGGCCTCCCCCACTTTAAATAGAGATCTTGGCCTGGAAAGTGGTGGTCTCCGGGCATGGGGGGGGGGGGCTGCGTGGCCCCCCACACATTTCTGCATAATTGCCTCTGGGAGGTGGATTGAGGTAGTCTTGATGATTGGATTGGATTGAAGTAGAGTGGGGTGGATTGGGTTGGATTGGAGTAAAGTGGGGTAGATTGGGTGGAGTGGGGTGGGCTGGATGGGGTAGATTGGAGTGAGATGGATTGAAATGGGGTGAGGTGGATTGGATTGGGTGGATCAGACGGGGGTAGATTAGATTGGATTGGGGTGGATTAAATTGGAGTGATAAGAATGGGGTGGGTGGACTGGATTGGAGTGGGAATGGGGTGGTTTGGACTGGGGTGAATTCGAGTGGGGAGGATTAGACTGTACATGGGGTGGATTAAATTGAACTAGAGTGGGGTTGAGTGGATTGGATCAGAGTGGGGTGGATTGGACTAGTGTAGAGTAGATTGGATTATAGTGGGGTGGATTATAGTGAGGTGGTTTGGACTGGTTTGGAGTGGATTGGATTTGAGTGGGGTGGGATGGATTGGATTTGAGTGGGGTAAACTGAACTAGGGTGGGGTGGATTGGATTGGTGTGGGTCAATTGGGGTGGGTTGGATTGGGGTGGAGTGGATTGGATTAGAGCGAGGCGGTTTGGACTGTGGTGGAGTGGAGTTTATTGGATTGGACTCGAGTGTGGTGGATTGGATTGGACTGGGTTGATTTGGATTGGACTGGGAAGGGTGGATTGGATTGCAGTGGGGTAGACTGAACTTGACTGTGGTGGATTGGATTGGGGTAGAGTGGGGTGTATTGGATTGGAGTAGACTGGATTGGAGTGGAAGGGAGTGGCAGAAGTCGACTGAAGTAGAGTGGGGCAGATTGAAATGGAGTGGGATAGATTGGAGTGGGGTGGACTGGATGGGGTGGATTGGAGTGGACTGAAATGGGGTGGGGTGGAGTGGACTGGATTGGGTGGGGTGGGGTGGGGTGGACTGGATTGGGGGGGTTGAATTAGAGTGAGGTGGGCTTCATTGGGGCTGTTTGGATTGGGATTGAGTGGATTGGGGTGGGTTGGATTGGAGTGGAGTGAACTGGACTGGGGGTGGATAAGATTGGAGTGAGGTCAATCTGATTGAGTGGAAAAGATGGGATGTGGTGGACTGGAGTGGAATGGAACAGGGTGGACTGAAGTAGGGTGGAGTGGAGTAGGGTGGGGTGGATTGAAATGGAGTGGATTGGATTGCAGTGGTGTGCACTGGATAGGAGTCTGGTGGATTGGATTGAATGGGGTGGATTGGAGTGGGGTGGATTGGAGTGAGGTGGATTTGAGTGGGGTGGGTTTGAGTGGACTGGATTTGAGTGGGGTGGATTTGATTGTGGTGGAGTGGGGTGGATTGGAGTGGGGTGAAGTGGATTGGTATGGGGTGGATTTGATTAGTGTGGGGTGGATTTATTTGGAGAGGGGCAGATTGGATTGGACTGGATTGGAGTGGGGTGAATTGGAGAGAGGGGAATGGAGTGCTGTGGATTGGAGTGGGGTGGAGCGAAGGAGATTGGAATGAAGTGGATTGGATTGCAGTGGCAGTGGATTGGAGTGAGGAGAATTGGGTTGAATGAGGTGGACTGAACTGAGGTGGAGTGGGACTGGCTTGGGGAAGAGTGGGTGGACTGGAGTAGATTGGGTTGGAGTGGAGCAGAGTGGGTGAGGTGGATCAGAGTGGAGTGGGGTAGATTGTAATGGATTTGGGTGGATTGGAGTTGGGTGGACTGGATAGGGTGGATTGGAGTGGGTTGGACTGAATTGTAGTGGGGACGACTGGAGTGGGGTGGATTAGATAAGAGTGGGGTTGGTTGGAGTGGGGTGGCTGGATTGGATTGGGGTGGGTTTGATTGGGGTGGTTTGGATTGGAGTAGGGTGGAATGGGGTGGGGTCGGGTACGGTGGATTGGAGTGGAGTGGATTGGAATGGGGTGGATTGCATTCAAATGGATTGGATTGCAGTGGTGTGCACTGGATAGGAGTCAGGTGGATTGTATTGATTGGGGTGGATTGTATTGATTGGGGTGGATTGGATTGGGGTGGACTGGAGTGGGGTGGATTTGAGTGGATTGGATTAGAGAGGGGTGGATTGGACTGGATTAGAGTGTGGTGGATTGGATTGGGGTGGAGTGGATTGGAATGAAGTGGGTTGGACTGCAGTGGCATTGGATTGGAGTGAGGTGAATTGGATTGAGTGGTATGGATTATATTGGGGTGGATTGGACTGGGGTGGATTGGACTGGGATCAATTGGAATGGGTGGACGTTTTGAAGTCTGAAGGATTGGAATGGGGGAATTGGATTGGTGTGGGGTGGACTGATTTGGAGTGGGGTAGTCTGGAGTGTGGTGGAATAAAGTGGTTTGGAGGGGGTGATTGGATTGGAGTGGTGTGAATTAAAGTGGATTGGATTTGAGTGGGGTGGATTAAGGTGAATTGGATTGGATTGGAGTGGGATGGATTGGAGTGGGGTGGATTGGGTATCGGTAGATTAGATTTGAGTGGGGTGGATTGCATTGAGGTGGGGTAGACTGGACTGGAGTGGGGCGAATTGGATTGAGTGGGGTGGAAAAGATGGGTTGGGGTGGACTGGAGTGGACTGGAATGGGGTGGACTGGAGTGGGGCAGACTGAAGTATGGTGGAATGGAATGGGGTGGGTGGATTGAAAAGGAATGGATTGGATTGCAGCAGAGGACTGGATAGGAGTCAGGTGGATTGGATTGAATGGGGTGGATTAGATTGGGGTGGATTGGGGTGAACTGGATTGGAGTGGGATGGACTTTGTGAAGATGGGAGGAGTGGAGTGGGGGGGTTGGATTGGTGTGGGGTGGATTGATTTGGAGTGGGGTAGACTGGAGTGGAATAGAGTGGTTTGGAGTGGCAGTGATTGGTTTAGAGTTGTGTGAATTAAGGTGGACTGGATTGGACTGGAGTCAGGTGGATAAGGTTGAATTGGATTAGAGTGGGGGGATTGAGTAGCAGTAGATTAGATAAGAGTGGGGTGGATTGCATTGAGGTGGGGTGGATTGAATGGAGTGAGGTGAATTGGATTGAGTGGGGTGGAAAAGATGGGGTGGGGTAGACTGGAGTTGGGTGGACTGGAGTGGAATGGGCTGAAATGGGGTGGACTGGACTAGAATGGAGTGGACTGGTATGGTGGACTGGAGTGGGTTAGAATTAAGTGGGGTAAAATGAAGTGGTTTGGATTAAGGTGAATTGGATTGGTGTCGGGTGGATTGGACTGGAGTAGGGTGGGTTGGACTGGAATGAGGTGGATTGTGGTGGAATGGATTGGACAGGGTGAAGGGGGATGGGGTGGATTGGAGGAATAAGAGGTGGATTGGATTGGAATGGATTGGGTTCACTCCAACCCAATGGAGTAGAGTGGGGTGGATTGTGGTGTATTTGAGTGGGGTGAATTGGAAAGGAAAAATGTGGATTGGATCTGGGCTGTATTCAAGTGAGGTGGATTGAATTGGAAAGGGGTAGATTGAATTGGGTGTATTGGAGTGGGGTGGATTGCTGTGGGGCAGATTGTTTTGAATTCAAGTGAGTCAGATTGGAATGGAGCGGATTGGAGCTGGGAAGAATGTGTTGGACTGGAGTGGGGCAGATTGGAGTGAGGCAAATTGTTTTGGATTTGAGTAGGACAGACTGGAGCGGAGCTGAGTTGGGCAGAATGTTTTGTATTGGAGTGGGAAGATTATTTTGGTTTGGAGTGGGGCTGATTGGAGTAGGATGAATTGGAGTGGGCAGAATGGACTAGGCGGATTTGTGTTGGATCGGGGTAGAGCAGATTGGAGTGGAACAAACTGTTTTGGATTAGAGCGACCCAGATTGTTCTGAATTGAATTGGGGCAGATTGTGTTGGATTGTAGTGGGACACATTGGAGTGGGGAAGATTGTTTTGGATTCGAGTGTGGCAGATAGTAATAGGGCAGATTGTTTTGGATTGAATAGGGCAGACTGGATCAGGGATGATTATTTTGAATTGGAGTAGGGCAGATTGTTCTGGATTGGAGTGGGGCAGATTGGAGTGTGGCAGATTGTTTCGGATTGGCGTGTGGCAGATTGAAGTGGGGCAGATTGTTTCTGATTGGAGTGGGGCCGATTGTTTTGGATTGAAGTGGGGTAGATTGGATTAGGGCAAATTTTTTTAATTGGAGTGTGACAGATTGAAGCAGGGCAGATTGCTTTGAACTGAGTGGGGCAGAGTGTTTTGGACTGGAGTGAGGCAGATTGTTTTGGATTGAGTGAGACAGACTGGAGTGGGGCAAATTGCAGTGGTGCTCATTGTTTTGGATTGATGGGGCAAATTGGTGTGGACTGGAGTGGGGCACATTGGAGTAGGATAGATTGTTTGTATTGGAGTGTGGCAGATTGGTTCTTCCCACCACACCTAGAGTGTACTACGCGCGGACAATTTATCAGAGAATGGGACTTGTCATGGTCTGTTGCACTACTACTTGTACCTAAAGATTTTGAACATTGGATCCTACTTATGCAGACAATGCTACAGAACATACTACTTTTGAACCATGCTGCTTATATAAAATACCTGAATTCAGTTTATTCATCTTTGACAGACATTATCCTAGTACATAGGGACATTACGTTTCGCTCGATCGGCCTTGAAAAAGTCACTGTGTGATGAAACACGTGTTGGCTGTTGTTTATTGGACCTCATATGAGCTGTTACTGTATGTATTGGGTGTACATTTTGGATACAAATAAACCAAGAAGATTACAAGGAAAAATAATTGATATTGGTCTGCAGTTTCTACTGTGTATTTAAGAATGTGTTTTTAAATACCATCATATATTTAGCGATTTACCTAACCTGCTACATAATTTTTTGATTCAGTGCTGTGGTTCTTATTTAATTATGACTTGTACATTTGTTTATGTCTTCATGTATTTATTCTAGGGGTGGGAGTAACTCATGTAATTTACTGTAGTAAAATTATGTGAAATTACAGCAAAATTATGCAAGGTTACTCAGAATTAAGCAAAGAGGATGACAACATTTAGAGCTATTTTCTTAGTGCAAAATGCACCCTTGCATCTAAAATGGACCCGAGGGTGCATTTGCTCTAAGAATATAGAGCTTAGTGCCACAGTACACGAACAGCAGCAGCCAGCAGTCGATCACTAAGTTTGCTTTTCTTCTCCTCCTGCATAATCGTGTAATTTTGCATCAAAACAGTAACACAAAATTACTCAGAATAATCTGGGACAATTAAAATTTCACTCGGGCATAGTATATTCACATGTTTAATATCCATTCACCTTGTTTGATTCTTTGTAAATCGTTCTAATGCCCTGGGCTAAGGTTGTGCTGTAGAAAACCGCATAAATAACCAAAATAAAGACATAAATCTGCTAAAAATATACGAAAAACGCATATGCACCTTATTGGTCATGCAGCCTATTAAGTCTTACTTTCTAAAGCTGTCTCCCATGTGACCCGCAGCTCATCCCTCCCTGCATTTGAGACCAATGTAAACAGAATTCTTCTCATACCTGAGAGCCTAAGGGGCAATGCACCTCTTCTTTACCAACCCTGCTTCCTTCTTTTCAGAGCACCAACTCCCAAAACATATGTACACCCACATAACACTGGTCACTCACTGCGTAAAAAATATAGGACTGTATGGAGCTCGTTATTTCGAATTTGACTTGCCGGGTCCCCATTCTCTAAATCGCCAGAATCCCTCCTGTTGACGGGAAGCCAGGGGCGGCCTTATCTCCAATCACCACAATCAGTGCAGATCAATATCGAGACATCGTTATAGGTTTGCTGAGGAACGGGCTGAGTGGTTCCATGAGCAGCTCGGGGCTCCGCTCATCACACATGTTCTGTGTGAGATTTATTAGCCCCTAAAATGTGGCCACGGGCACCGAGGTTTCACTTTCAGATTTATGAATGTGATGGCGTGGAGTACCGTATACTCGGAACCCCATACCCACCCCACCCCACGAAATCCTTAGAGACGAGGTGGAGCAGAGACAGGAGTCGGCTGAGAGATATTCAGGCCCGTATTTATACTTTTTTTGCGCCGCATTTGCGTCGTTTTTTGACGCAAAAACGGCGCAAACTTGCAAAATACCATTGTATTTTGTAGGTTTGCGCCGTTTTGCGTCAAAAAGCGGCTCAAATGCGGCACTAAAAAAAGTATAAATACGGGCCTCAGACTCTGGGAGCCTCGAGTCGCGCTTGGCCATCTGAAAGCTGCACACGGCTGAGGCAGAATCAGCAATGTTCGGCTTGTACCCTTGTTAGCCCTGCAGTGCTTAACTGTAAAATAATAAGTCAGGGCCCAAATTTTGCGTCTAAAGCCCGTGGTCAACGCTGCGAATATTAGGAGTACCTAATACCAAGGATGTGCAGTCTTGATTCCACCGTATGCCTCTTTCTTCCACCATCAGATACTCCCTGCTCCTTAATCTCACTCTTGATGTCTTTTCCATCCCCGGTTTTCTTTTTTGTCATTGTTTTTCCGTTTTCTCCTCTTCTTTCTTTCCCTCTTGTGTGTGTTACTCCCTCTAGCTCCGCATGAAAGTCTAGTAAGAAAAATAAGTGCTGGTCCCCAAAAATGAATGGTGATGGGCCCCATCTGCCACCGCTGGCTCAAATTTATCACTGTAGCCATGTATGACTGTGCCACTAACATCACCAGAGATTGGTGGGGCCAATAATATTTAACAGGCAGTTCCAAATCACTGATGTCAGTTCAGAGCACCACGACCATTGAACATTCTCAAATTGGACACTAGTTGTCACAGAACCCTACAGTTTGCCAGGTACATGTGTGACTAGTGCTTCCAGTCTAGTATTTTAGTTTGTGTTCATAGCTGCCAGGTTCCCCAGGTCCATGGTTGACTAGTTAAGCCAATCCTTGTTTTTTATTAGCTTTCTGGGACTTATAGTCGCTCCAAAAAAAAAAACGGAATTGGACTAAGTACCCATCATGGAACCTGAACACTTGACAGATATGTTTTCTTTTTGGTACTCGTCGTCTTTCATCCTTTTATCAAATCAAGAACTTCAAGACCTAGGATGCAAAGCAAAAAGCCTGAATTAGATGAGCTAATCAATCATGGACCTGGAAAACCTGAGAGTTGTGGTGGCACACCAACAGGGGGTTCTGCCACTCTCAGGAGTGACTATTTTGGCAACCCGCCATTCCCGAATGTCACTGTCAGCTATGTATCACCCATGACCACCTGGTTGAACTCGCGTACTAGTGGTGCCCCTTAACTGTAGCCCCATCCCAGCCATCAATTTCCTTCTGCCCCATCACCTGCAGTTTCTGCTCTTCACACCATGATTTACTTGGCGCTCAATTTTAGCACCTTTTCCACTTTCTTTCCAACTATAGTCCACTCATCCTTTGCACAATATCCCCTCCCCATAAAAAATGTATCCTCTTACCTCCTCTTCATGCCATCTTATCCCCTCTAACTTTCATGAAGGCTAAAACTCTCAGCTGTCATGTGACCCCAGTCCCATGGGACACATTCAGCCAGTCCTGGCTTTCTTTGCAAAGGTGCTTTCCATACTGGTATTTTTGGTCTGTTTTTAAGGCAAATTACAAGGTCCAGAATGCAACACGCTATAGTCCTAAAAGAGAGGACTCCTTGAAGCTAATACACCTGACAAGTGGCGATTTAGCAGCGATATGCAGTTCCTGTTTCCCTTTCGGAAAGCTAAAAAGCAGAGGGCGTCAAGCCAGTGGTGTCCAGCTATAATAATGAGTCAGTATCCCTTTCTCCCTGCCCCAAACACTCCCCATGAGGGTGAATCTCCTCTTCCTTCCTCTCAAGCCGCCTGTAATGGTCTTTAGGCCTCTGTGAGGGGCTTTCCACCCACCACCACGGAACTATACACATCAAGTGCTAAACGCCCCCCAGGCGGGAGAGACGATCAGAGCCATTAAATGGATGGAACTTCAAATAGTAGTCCAGCAGGGGGCGGGGGAGGGAAGGGTGTGTATGGAGCTGAAGTCCCAAAGGGAGGAGATCATGACAGTGAATTAAAACGGATGACTTTAACCTGTGATTCAAAGGGATGCATGTGATATGGTCTCCCAACTATTCCTGTCAGAAGGAGTCAAACTCAGACAAGATCTTGCCATCCCCGATCTGTTTTATCAATTTTACATGTTTTCCTGAGAAAGTCAGTTTAATGCCATAATAAACTGAAATTTAGAAATTTAGATTTATACCAGAAGAGCTTTCTGCAGAGGCCTGTGCAAACAGAAAACCACTTAGTTAAATAAAATGAAACATTGTCCAGCCTTGAATTCAACGGAAACAAAAAACACAGGTGCATTTTCTCTCCTCCATCTTGACCAAGCACATGCAATGAGAAGGCTGTTTTTAATTGAAATAGAATGCAGTGCTCTCTCATAACTCTGATTGGCTATTGCTAACTAATCAGTGTGAAGGTGTGTTTCACAAAACTGAAAATGTGTTGGTATGACTGAGGGATGAGGAGTGAAAAGTATAGATGATGGATGAGAAATAGGGATAATGGATGAGAAGTAGGGCTGATGGAAGAGAAGTAGGGATGATGGATGAATATTAGGGATGAGGGATGAGAAGTAGGGAGGATGTATGATGGATGAGAAGTAGGGATAATGGATGAGAAGTAGGGATGATGTATGATGGACGAGAAGTAGGGATGCTGGATGAGAAGTAGGGATGATGTAGGATGGATAAGAAGTAGGGATAAGGGATGATGGAAGAGAAGCAAGGATGATGGATGAGAAGTAGGGATGATGGATGAGAAGCAAAGATGAGAAGTAGGGATGAGGAGTGAGGAATGAGGATGTCCTAAAATGGATGCTGTACTATTAAGTTCATTCAATCCTTACACCACGGTCTTGCTGAAAGGCACTTTGTGCAACCTCAAATCAGACAGGTCAGAAGTCACAAAACCACAAAACAGCTTCTTCAGCCTAAGGCTCACCTCACTCCTTTCTTATTTCTTAATTATGTTTCTTAGAGACCTGACACTCCTACTTTTGGAGAGCTACAGACTAGTAGCAGTGGCATAACATTAGGCGCCAGCAGTCCCTGCGGTGCAAGGGGGGGGGCAAGCTCCAGGTCCCCCTTACACTGGCTGGGTTGACACTGTGTATTAGCAGCGGGCCCCTAGCCTGACAGCTCCTGACTGAGCGGGGGAGCTCAGCCTTAAACATATTTAGGTGTAGAAAAGTTTGAAGATTGAGACGACTCAGTGGATTTGCTCTCTGTAGCGCCAACACTGCCAGGGTCTTGCTCATCAGTCCACACGGAAGCTTAGTCGTACATTTCGTCATCGTCTTTGAAACAATGAGAAGGCTGGTGATTTCCCAGAGAAGGACGAGAAGGCGGGTGATTTCACTGAGAATCAGCCATGGTTTTGTTCCAAACCACAGGCTTGGCCTTTCTGTTTTTTGCACGTTCATTAAAATTCTACACAGCACAATATTAATGTCTAAATATGCACAGGGCATTCGTTTCAGGAAACAAAACAGAAATGAATGACTTTAGTGGGTGGGTAGAGAACAGGAAAAGTTACAAAGAATAATAAGAAACACATTCGTTTGCATGGCGCTGCTGTTCAGTGAAGCAGATGTCCTGTCGAGGTCGAAAGAGCCTTACTTCAGACCCTCAAAATTTCCACTAAATAAGTCTACTACGACATTCAGAGTATTTTCACGCGACTTCGTTTTTAAATGTTAGCTTGCTCTATACTAGTGTGCTGACAAAATATAAAGAGTTCTCCGCAAGAATGATAAGTGAAATGTCGAAAGTACAGTTTATTTTCCATGTCAATGTGTTCAAATACTATCAGAGTTGTAGGCACATATATAATATGCCTGGTGTTTACCAAAAAAACAATACTCAGAAAAGTGTTTATGCCACAGGTATATGTATGCATTGTCAATAGAAATAAGCAAACTTTTTCAGTATACCCAGAGCTTTACATTTTCCCAGGCCACTGGCTTCAATGGCTCCTCCTGTCTGAGTTTTTGCTTTTCCTTCTGGAACTTAAAAGCATTTGGTGGGGACACCCAACTCCAAAACACTTCCCACATGGGCCACTCTATAAATCCAAGCCGTGCTCCATCCACTTGGTCTAGTAAAGCAAGAAACCATGGCAACCAAAATAATATATGTCCTTCTATTATAATATGGCTCAGACGGAAATATTTTTAATCACAAAAACTTTATGTGTACATAGAAAAAAGTTATAATGAAATATATATAAAGCATCTTTTAACCATGATATTATATGTATAAAAATTTGAAACCCAATCAACTTACACTCCACATTCACTACCACAGCCATACCCTCAAACATTCGATTTTTCATCACAACTGACATTCGTCACAAAAATAGGTGAAGTCATCAATAATTTTAATTTGGCACTGGTATATTTACAGCTTGTGTTACTCTTCACCTTATAAAGAATAATACACAGCATTGATCTATATCGGGTTTATGTAGATTATCCAGTCCATCATATTAAATTCATACTTCTTAATTTCGATCCTACTGGAATCATACTTTTGAATCAAAGACCCTCTGGGAAACTGTGGTCATAGCATCAGTGTATACACTTGCGATCTTTAATCTTCAATACTGTGACTTGAACAATTTTGCTATCCATCTTTAATCCTGTGTCTTATACATTCTTCTAAGCGTGTTTCAGCTTTTTCAGGAAAACCACTTCACAATAATATGTTGAGTTTGATTGTTCTACAATAGAAACATACATTCTGCTGAGCCACAACAAATAAATCTACAAGATAGGAATATAGAGTTGAGACCTCCACGAAAACCATTGTGCACTTCCCAAAGGAATCCTTTATTGTGTCAATAGAAGTGCCATGCATAATACGTTTGCAGTGATCTCATGCTTCTGGATGTCATCAATCCACCTCAAGTTGTCATAGAGAGTGTAATATATCTGGTTGACCATCTGTGAAGCCAAACCATGATGCCGATGTGCTAAAATGGAGACCAGTGTACCCCATATGTGTTTTCTTAAATAATCCTTTGTCATTAGCTTCCTCCTCACAGAGACTGAAATTAGAATAAGGGGACCAATGTATCCTTTTCAGAGTACGGCTTACTTGTCAAGGAGAGCTTGGGACCAAAGTGAAAAAAGAGAATTTTAGGTTTAGAGAACATCTATCCAACCAGACACCTCTAGAATAGCGTAAGAGGGGATATGTATAGAACTTACTAGTCCCTTCCTTTGAGATCTCACTCTCGATACTGCAGCCTTCAATGTTTACAATCCCATCCACTTGGTCTACTATTGGCAGGTAAGCAATGTTTTTCATACGTCTAAACTTACGAATATCATCTCATTGATGATTCCCCATATCTATAGGTGCTGAAACAGGGGGCCCAACTCCTCGGTGGGCCACAGTGATGGAAAAGGCCCACCTTTTGCCTTTCTGCTAGTTTGTTATGAGAGAGATATGACTTACTTTTATAGTACTCCTGGCTCACTCCACAATTCCAGGGGTAAGCCAGGAATAAACCTGGTTTATTCATGGAATTTAGGAATAAGGGCCCGCTTTAGATTTCAGCGGACCGGTTACTTCATCACAAACGTGACAGACATCCTGTCTGCTGTATTACAATTGCACTATATCCGATGGCTCTTGGAATATGGTGGACAGGCTATCTATCACGTTTCTGACAGAGTAACCAATTTACCGAACTTTAAATCAGACCTTAAATTATGAGTACTACAAGAGTAAATCGCAGAAAAATGTTGTGATTAGTCCCTATGTTTGGAGCATTGCAGTTTGCCAACGTAATTTTTTGGTTTTTGGACCAACCGAGTTGGCTGATACAATCCACTAGATTGGATTGGACTGGATTGATTTGGAGTAGATTGGAGTGGGCTGGGTGGATTGGATTGCAGTGGGGTGGACTGAACTTGGCTGGGGTGGATTGGATTGGGGTAGAGTGGGGTGGATTGGATTTGAGTAGACTGGAGTGGGGCAGATTGAAATGGAGTGGGTTGGAGTGGGGTGGACTGAATGAGGTGGACTGGAGTGGGCTGGACTGAAATGGAGTGGGGTGGATTGGATTGGGGTGGGGTGGACTGGAGTGGGGTGGATTGGATTAGAGTGAGGTGGGCTTGATTGGGGCTGTTTGGATTGGGGTTGGGTGGATTGGGGTGGGTTGGATTGGAGTGAGGTTGACTGGAGTGGGTTGGATTGGAGTGAAGTGGACTGGAGTGGGTTGGAGTGCAATGAGGTGGGGTGGATAAGATTGGAGTGAGGTCAAACGGATGGAGTGGAAAAGATGGGGTGGGGTGGACTGGAGTAGGGTGGACTGGAATAGGGTGAACTGGATAGGGTGGACTGGAGTAGGGTGGAATGGGATGGGGTAGAGTATGGTGGGGTGGATTGAAATGAAGTGGATTGGATTGCAGTGGTGGGATTGCAGTGGTGTGCATTGGATAGGAGTCAAGTGGATTGGATTGAATGGGGTGGATTGAAGCGAGGTGGACTGGAGTAGGGGGATTTTAATGGACTGGATTTGCGTGGGGTGGATTTGATTGTGGTGGAGTGGGGTAGTTTGGAGTGGGGTGAAGTGGATTGTTGTGGGGTGCATTTAATTAGTGTGGGGTGGATTTGTTTGTAGTGGGGTGGATTGGATTAGGTTGGATTGGAGTGGAGTGAATTGGAAAGGGGGAAATGGAGTGCAGTGGATTGGAGTGGGGTTGAGCAAAGGAGATTGGAATGAAGTGGATTGGATTGAAGTGGCAAAGGATTGGAGTGAGGGGAATTGGGTTGAATGGGATGGATTAGAGTGGGGTGGATTGGACTGGGGTGGATTAGATTAGAGTGTATCGAGTTGGAGTGGGGTGCGTGGATTGAATTGGGGTAAGGTGGAATCGGGTGGGGTCTGGTGGGGTGGATTGGATTGGAGTGGGGTGAATTGGATTGAGTGGGGTGGAAAAGATGGGATGGGATGGGGTGGACTGGAGTAGGGTGGACTGGAGTGGACTGAACTGGAATGGGGTGGACTGGACTGAACTGGGGTAGACTGGAGTGGGGTGGACTGGAGTGGGGTGAGGTGGATTGAAATGGAGTGGATTGGATTGCATCAGGGAGGACAGGATGGGAGTCAGGTGGATTGGATTGAATGGGGTGGATTAGATTGGGGTGGATTGGATTGAGGTGGGGTGGATTGGAGTGAGTGGGGCGAAGGAGATTGGAATGAAGTGGATTGGATTGCAGTGGCATTGGATTGGAGTGAGAGGAATTGGGTTGAATGGGATGGATTAGAGTGGGGTGGATTGGACTGGATTGGAGTGGGGTAAATTGGATTGGAGTGGGGTGGACTGATTTGGAGTGGGGTAGTCTAGAGTGTGGTGGAATAAAGTGGTTTGGAGTGTGGTGATTGGATTGAAGTGGTGTGAATTAAGGTGGACTGGATTGGACTGGAGTGGGGTGGATTAGGTAGCGGTAGATTCGATTTGAGTGGGGTGGATTTCATTGAGATGGGTGGATTGGATTGGAGTGGAGCGAATTGGATTCAGTGGGGTGGAGAAGATGGGTTGGGGTGGACTGGAGTGGAGTGGAGTGGACTGGAGTGGGTTGGAATGGAGTGGGGTGGGGTGGATGGAAATGGAGTGGATTGGATTGCAGTGGGAGGACTGGGTAGGAGTCAGGTGGATTGGATTGAATGGGGTGGATTAGACTGGGGTGGATTTGGGTAAACTGGATTGGAGTGGGATGGACGTTTTGAAGATGGGAGGATTGGAGTGGGGGAATTGGATTGGTGTGGGGTGGATTGATTTGGGGTAGGGTGGAAAAAAGTGGTTTGGAGTGGGATGATTGGTTTGGGGTGGGGTCAATTAAGGTGGGTTGATTAAGTTGAATTGATTAGAGTGGGGTGGATTGGGTAGCGGTAGGTTAGAATTGGAGTGGAGTGGATTGCATTGAGGTGGGGTGAAGTGGATTGAGTGGGGTGGAAAAGATGGGGTGGGGTGGGGTGGGGTGGATTGGAGTAGGGTGGACTGGAGTGAAATGGGGTGGAATGGACTGGTGTGGTTGGACTGGAGTGGGGGTGGAATGGAGTGGTGTGGAATGAAGTGGTTTGGATTAAGGTGAATTGGATTGGTGTGGGGTGGATTGTACTGGAGTGGGGTTGGCTGGACTGGAATGAGGTGAATTGGACTGGAGTTAGGTGGATTGGATTGAAGTGGGGTGGATTGTGGTGGAATGGATTGGAGTGGGGTGAAGGGGGATGGGGTGGATTGGAGTGATAAGAGGTGGATTGGATTGGATTGGATTGGATTGGGGTGGAGTGGGATAGATTGGATTGGGCTGTATTGGATTGGTGGGGGTGGAGTGGGGTGGATTGTGGTGGATTTGAGAGGGGTGAAATGGAAAGGAATAATGTGGATTGGATCTGGGGCTGTATTGTGGTAGAGTGGATTGAACTGGAAAGGGGTAGATTGAATTGGGTGTATTGGAGTGGGGTGGATTGCTGTGGGACAGATTGTTTTGAACTGGAGTGGGGCAGATTGGAGTGGGTGGATTTTAGTGGGGCAGATGGTAGTGGGGCAGATGGTATTGGGACAGATTGGAATGGGGCAAATTGTTTTGGATTCAAGTCGGTCAGATTGAAATTGGGCAGATTGAGGCAAATTGTTTTGGGTTTGAGTAGGTCAGACTGGAGCGGAGTTGTGTTGGGCAGAATGTCTTGGATTGGAGTGGGGCAGAATATTTTGGTTTGGAGTGGGGATGATCAGAGTACGGTGAATTGGAGTGGGGCGGAATGGACTGGGCGTATTTGTTTTGGATTGGAGTGGAGAGATTGGGGTTGGGCAGATTGTTTTGGATTGGAGTTGGGCAGATTGGAGTGGAGCAAATTGTTTTGGATTGGAGTGGCCCAGATTGTTCTGAACTGAATTGGAGCAGACTATGTTGGATTGGAGTGGGACAGATTGGAGTGTGGCAGATACTTTTGGATTGGAATGTGGCAGATTGGTTTGGATTGAGCGGGCAGACTGGAGTAGGGCTGATTATTTTGCATTGTAGTGGGGCAGATTGTTCTGGATTGGAGTGGGGCAGATTGATTTAGAGTATAGTGTGGCAGATCATTTCAGATTGGCGTGTGGCAGATTGGAGTGGGTCAGACTGGAGTGGGGCAGCGTGTTTTGGACTGGAGTGGGGCAGATTGTTTTGGATTGGAGTGAGGCAGATTGGAGTGTGGCAGATTGCAGTGGGTCTTATTGTTTTGGATTGAAGGGGCAAATTGTTTTGGACTGGAGTGGGCAGACTTGAGTAGGATAGGTTGTTTTGTATTGGATTGAGGCATTGTTTGGGATTTGAGTGTGGCATATTCAAGTGGGGCACATAGTTTTAGACTGGAGTAGAGTAGGTTGGAGATAAGCAGGCTGGAGAGGGGCAAACAGCAGTGGAGTAGATTGTTTTGGTTTGGAGTAGGGCAGATTTGAGTGGAGCAGATTGTTTGGGATTGGGTGGGGCAGACTGGAGTGGGGCAGATTGTTTTGGATTGGAGTGGGAAGATTCTTTCAGACTGCAGTGAGGCAGGTTGTTTTGGATTGGAAAGGGAAAACTGGAGTGGGGCAGATTGCTTTGAATTGGAGTGCGGCAGATTGTTTTGGATTGGAGTGGTGCAGAGAGTTTTGGACTGGAGTGGGGCAGATTGTTTTGGAATGGAGTGGGCCAGGTTGTTTTGGGTTGGAATGGGGCAGATTGAAGTGGGGCAGACTGTTTTAGATTGGAGTGGGTAGATTGCTTTAGATTGGAGTGAAGCAGATTGTTCTGGATTGTCGTGAGCCAGATTGTTTGGAATTCAAGTGGGGCTGATTGGAGTGGGGCAGATTGTTTTACATTGGAGTAGAGCAGATTGGAGTCGGGTAGATTGTTTTGGATTGAATGGGACAGACTGGAGTGGGACAGATTTTTTTTGAGTGCAGTGGTGCAGATTGGAGTGGGGTAGATTTTTGGATTGAATCGGGACAGATTGGAGTAAGGAAGTTTGTTTTTGATTGGTGTGGGACAGATTGGATTGAAGCAGATTGTTTTGTTGGATTGGAGTGACGCAGAATAGAGCAGGCAGGGATTGGAGTGGGGCAGATTGTTTTGGACTGGAGTGGGGCAGATTGTTTTGGAATAGAGTGGGGAAAACTGTTTTAGATTGGAGTGCGCATATTGTTTTAGATTGGAGTGGGCAGATTGTTTCAGATTGGAGTTGGACAGATTGTTTTAGATTGGAGTGGGGCACATTGTTTTTGACTGGAGTGGGGCAGATCTGAGTGAGACAGATTGTTTTGGACTGGGGTGAGGTAGATTGTTTTGGATTGGAGTGGGTCAGATTGTTTTGGAATGGAGTGGGGTAGACTGTTTTGGATTGGAGTGGGGTAGACTGTTTTAGATTGGAGTGGGGCAGATTGTTTTAGCTTGGAGTAGGGCAGATTGTTTTAGACTGGAGTGGGGCAGATTGTTTTGGAATGGTGTGAGACATATTGGATTGGGGCAGTTTGTTTGAGATTGGAGTGGGGCAGATTGTGTTGGATTGGAGTGGGGCAAATTGGAGTGAGACAGATGGGATAGCTTGGAGTGGGATGGATTGAGAGGACTGGAGTGTGAAGGACTGGAGCGGATTGGGGTGAGTGGTTTTGTTTGGAGAGGGTGGATTGGATTTGTCTGGGGTCAATTGGATTGAGTGGGGTGGATTAGCGTGGATTGGCGAGGGGCAGATTGGAGTGGGGTGGATTGGGGTGTACTGCATGATTATGTATTAAAGTATTATTTCAAAAATTACACATAAGAAAGAAACAATTTTGCTTTGCAATATTTAGAACACGATAATCATCATCTTTTGAGAACAGCACCCACAAGCAAAAACAAAACAAAACATGAGTGCAAAATGAGAAAAGAAGGCTTAGCAAAATAAAAGAGAAGAGTTAACTATAGACAATAAAACTGTGCAATTTTGTTTGTCCTTCTGGACATGTTTTTGCCAATTACATGCCTTCTGTTTGCAGGGCTCTAGAAGTTAAAAAGAAGTACCTCAAATCATGTCGGGAGACGTAGACGGGCACTGATTACGTTGAATCAATCAGTGCTTGGTCCCTTCTCTGCAAACAGTAATGGAAATGATGCTTGGCCTGCAGTGACAAATTACAAAGCTGAATTTACTCATACAAAACCACACAAATTCGGCAGTTACAGTTCTTTCAAGTAACTATAACTCGTGCCCTAAGGTAAATATAACTCATGACCTTGCCATGCACAGTTTTCTTATCAATAATGTTATTGCAAATGTTGCAGTGATATCAAAGATGCCGTACAAGATCTCATCAGTGACATAATATGTGGAGTAATTAGCTGCGTATGGCAAAGGTGTAAGTTATAGTTACCTTAGGGTGCGAGTTATAGTTACTTGAAGGAACTCTAACTATACTGCTGAATTTCTATGATTTTGTACGAGTAAATTCACAACCTAACTATAACTCTCCTGCAACCTTTGTTTTTTCAGTGAATTTCTATGGTATTTTAACGTAAACTAATTTTATTTACTTTACATTATTCCAACCCCCGCCGCACACAGCCGTAAGCCATGGCGGTGGGGGTTGGTCTCAAGGCCTGGCCTTGCAGCCAAGCCCTAATTACCACCCAACCCCGCACCACGCATGACCTTTGGCCGTGCACAGCACAGGTTGGTCACAGGGCCTGTCCCTGTCAGTGGATGTGTGAGTGAGTGCGTGAGTGTCTGAGTGGGTCTGAAAGTGGGTGCGTGAGTCTATGAGTGGGTCTGAGTGGGTGCATGAGTGTCTGAGTGGGTGTGTGAGTTGGGCACCTTAGCCTCTGAGTGCATGTATGAGTGAATTAATTTGTGTATGAATGAGCCTGTGGTTTTTCTTTTAATAATTGTGAATATTTTGCGACTAATTTTCAGAAAATCGCAAAATTCATGAATTCTTGTGAATATTGCACACCGTGATGCAAAATTATATTAAACCTATAATTTGCCCCTAAAACACACCTATGTCACACCCCTGGGGTCAGAGTACCTTCACCCTGATCCCTTATGCCACTTTCAATTGGAATTTTCACCCCAGGAGACTGTGTCCCGTGAAATAAAATGGAGGTCACAACTTTCTAGTCAGGTTGCGGTCAGCAATTGCATTGCTTCTTTTTGCACGTGTATTTGCGAGAATTCATGAATTTCGCAAAACAAAACGAGGCCAGAGATTTATTTGCCCTTCAATATCTCCTAAACTACTGGACGGATTTACACCAAATAACCAAAATCACGATCTGTGTACCGGGAGCTAGCTTTCTACCAAATTTGGTGTAATTCCCTCCAATGGTTCGGGCTGTATACGTGTTGACAGGTCCTATGGGAATTACCAGGGGAAACCCAAGGTTTTTTTAGCTCCTTTTTTCTTGGCCCCAGCTTGACGGATGACCCTGAAACTTCCCATGCCCAATAAGGATCACAGGGCCACTTTTTAAAGAACATTTTGTGAAGATTCATCAAAGGGTGCCAAAGATATAGGCAAGTCAAACTTTGGAAACATGGTCCAAACTATACCTACCTAGTGGCGACTGCCAGTAGGTCATAAACCTATATTGCAGGGGTGTTATTGTTAGGTTCAGAGTTTACATGCTCAAAACCATACAAAGTCAGCTATTATTGTCAGAGTTAGAGTTATAATAAGTATCTATAACTCACGCCCTAAGGTAACTATAACTCACGCCCTTATCATGCACAGCTAATTACCCCACACATTACAACACTTATATGACATCTTTGATAATACCTCTGCAACACTTGCAGTAAAATTATTGATGAGAAAACTGTGCGCAGAAAGGGCACAAGTTATAGTTACTGAACCTAACTATAAAGTCCCTGTAGCCTTTGGTGTCTTTACTGAATTTCCGAGTTTTTTTAAAATGCTAATTCCTAACTATAATATCCCTGTAACCTTTGTTTTTTTCAGTGAATTTCCATGTATTCTTTACTCTGCGGGGGCCCTGGTCCCATCCCTCCACATGCCGCCAACCCCTCTCTTTCAGCCATGCACGGCAGGGAGTTGGCCGCAAGGCTTGCAGTCACCCTCCACATGCAGCAGCCCCCTGCCGGCGGTGTGAAGACCGTGGAAAATGCATAGTATTGAATAAACCTATTGTGATCAGTTGGAAGCAAAGGATGATCTTGAACAAACATAGACGCAGTGGCGTAACGTGGGGAGTGCAGGGGGGGGCCGGCCGCACCGGGCGCAACATCTCTCGAGTGCTAAAATCCACGGGTTAGGGGGCGCAAATTACTTGCCTTGCCCCGGGTTAGGGGGCGCAAATTACTTGCCTTGCCCCGGGTGCTGACAACCCACGCTACGCCACTGCATAGACGATATGGTAATTTATTGATTATTTGAAATGCACTTCTTGTGAAGCTCCCTATAATTCATTGCAATCCCTTAAATCTGTTCTTCAGGCAGTAGCTTTTATGATTTCTGAATTAAAAACCTACGATCATATGACTTAGTGCTCAAATCACTCCGGTGGCTCTCCTCTTTAAAACTGTTGCTTCTTCAAATCTGCCTGTATAACATACAACATATAAAGCTCAGAAACATAATGCACCAAGTTATCAATCAAACAAAATGAAAGTCTCAGGGGTGTTACAATGCTCTCCATCTGGAAATGTCTTAATGCAACACAAATCCCATATATAACACTCCCTTTCCAACTTGTCTCGAAGGATTTGGAAAACATATATGGAGGAAAGTGTCCTTTTTGGTATGGTTACCCCTCCACTTTTTGCCTGATATTGATGTTGACATGACTGAGAGTGCACTGGGATCAAGCTAACCAGGCCCCAGCACCAGTGTTCTTTCCCTAAAAATGTACGATTACTTCGACAGTTGGCACATTCCTGGCACACAGTTAAGTCCCTTGTAAAAAGTACCCATGGTACCAAGGGCCCTGTGCCCAGAGAAGTTCCGTCCCTAAGGGCTGGAGCATGTATTATGCCACCCTGGGGGACCCCTCACCAAGTACATGCACACTGCCATTGTACCTTGTATGTGCTGATGGGAGAAAAAGACAAAGTCAACATGGCACTTCTCTCAGGGTGCCATGCCGACAACCCACTGCCTGTGGCATAGGTAAGAAACCCCTGCAGCAGGCCTTACAGCCCTAAGGCAGGGTGCATTATACCACAGGTGAGGCCCCTACAGTGTCTAAGTCCATTCTTAGGCAGTGTGGCCATACTGAGTATATAGGCTGGGAGTTTATCATTATGAACTCCACAGCTCCACAACGGCTTCACTGAAGTCTGGGAAGTTTGGTATCAAACTTCTCAGCACAATAAACCCACACTGATGCCAGTATTTAATTTATTGGAAAATGCACCCAGAGGGCATCTTAGAGATGCCCTCTATATGTAAGCCAATCTTCTAGTGCAGGTCTGACCAGTCTGTGCCAGCCTGCCACTTTCAGACAAGTTTCTGACCACATGGGGTGAGAGTCTTTATGCTCTCTGTGGACAGAAACGAAGCCTGCACTGGGTGGAGGTGCTTCACACCTTCCCCCTGCAGGAACAGTAACACCTGACAGTGAGCCTCAAAGGCTCAGGCCTCTTGTTACAGTGCCCCGGGGCACTCCAGCAAGTGGTGATGCCTGCCCCCCAGAAACAAAACACTTTTGGCAGCAAGTCTGGCAGGAAAGTTAGGAAACATAAGGAGGAGTGACCACTTCAGGTAGGACCACCCCTAAGGTGTCCAGAGCTGAAGTGACCCCCTCCTTTAAAAAATCCTCCATCTTGGTTTTGAGGACAGGGACCAATATGGTTAGGACACCGGAAAGGGTGTAGTCACCCTCAGGGACAATAGCCATTGACTACTGCCCTCTGACCCCAGTAAAACCCCTAAATCCAGGATTTAAGGCCTCCCCTGAATCTAGCTCATCAGATTCCTGGTGACCTCAAGAAGAAGACAAGAAGAAAAAGGAAGGACTGTTAAGTTGACCCCAGCAGAGAAGACTGAAGACACCAACTGACTTGGCCTTATTCCTACAGGCCTGTCTCCAGCTTCTGAAGCCCTGCTATAAAAAGGTGACGCATCCTGCAGGACCAGCAACCTCTTAAGAGCACCAAAAGGACTGTCTGCACCTCAGAGGACCAAGCTCTCCTGTGTACAGCGGCACTGTCCAGAAAGAAACTCCAACAAAAGAGTCCAGAACCTCCCCAGATCTGCTAGTCCTGCCCACTGTGCACCTGATATCTGCAGCCTGTGTCCAGGTGGCCCAACCAACTAGAGCTGGTCCCCAGGTGATTCTGACCTAAGGTCAACCCCTCCTGTCCAACACGACGATGCCTGCAGCCTAACTCCGGTGGAACCCCCGACTGTGAGAGAACAGGACGAAGTTTTCCGATGCCCAAAGGTACCCATGCACCCACAGCCTCCTGGCCTTGCGGGATCCAACCACTGGTTTAGAAACATTCAGCAGGCTGCCCTCCTCCTTGTCCAGCCTGTGGTTTTCTGGAACTGACTCACTGGACCTAGCCTGCAGCATCTTTGTGACCCTGGGGGTCCCCTGCATTGAAAAGCATCGGGAGCCCGACACTGTGTTTGCACCCTGCACCCAGCCTCCCCTGTGCCTCTGAGGGTGTGTGTTTGATGCTGACCTATGGCTCCCCTGGTGCTCATTTAAATCCCCCAGGTCTGCCCTCCGAAGACACGGGTACTTACCTGCAAACAGGCCTGATTCCGAGTGCCCCCAGTCTCTATAGGAGCCCATTTTAAATCTACATCAACTTTGACCTCTGCTCCCGGCCAGCCTCGTATTGCTGGTGGTGGGAGTTTGGGGTTAACTTGAACCCCAGCCTGTGGGCATCTTAACCCCTGGAGACTGGAACTGTAAGTCTTGTACTGACCTCAAAACTGTACTAATGTTTCTTCCTCCCAGAACTCTTTCTGAAAATTGCAGTGTCAACTTCGAAAACAGATATTTGCTATTTTCTTGAAAACCATTTAACTTGCCAAATTGAAACAAAGTGGTATTGATACATATGTTGGGTACTTACTTGAAAATGTACTTACCTGCAACTTGAGTCTTGTGGTTCTGGAAATAAATTAACAAAATATATTTTTGCTATATAAAAACAATTGGCCTGGAGTTAGTCTATGATGTGTCCGTCATTTATTGCCTGTGTGTACAACAAATGCTTGGCACTGCCCTCTGATAAGCCTAACTGCTCGACCACACCTGCAAAAAAGAGAGAATTAGTATTATCTATTTCAGCCTCTGTTAAGCCTCTGGGGAACCCCTGGACTCTGTGCACACTGTATCTCCCTTTGATATAATATATACAGAGCCAGCTTCCTCCAATATCCACTGAAAACATAAAGGCAACATTTTTTTCCTCTTTGAAAAAGCTATTTTAAAGATCACTTGTTACTTAACCACCTATGTATGACATAGGCCTTGTAGACTCTCTCCTAAAACCTCTATGAGCCATAGGAGATATTTACATCTTGTACAAGCTAATGTTCAGTCTGTCCTACCAATCATACTCACTGTCTGCCCTACAATGTATCCTAGTCCCTATGTGAAGACCCACCCCTACATCATACCTTCCTTATCTCTCTGATCTGCCTTCACCAATATGTATTTTCACCTAGAGACTAGGGGGGTCACTACAACATTGGTGGTAAAAGGCGCTTACCGCTGTGCAGAAGACCGCCAATACACCGCCGCGGCGGCGGTAGTCCGCCACAGCTACTATGACACACATCTCGGAATCTGCCGTAATTCAGACACCCACACAACTCCGCCACACCAAAGGTCAGTGTTAAACTGGCGAAAACAAAACCTCCACCTCCACGCCAACAGAAACACGCCCATGCTATTACGACCCACTAATCCACGCGGCGGTCTTTCAACAGCGGTATTCCATTGGCGGTACACACCGCTGCGCTCAAAATACACACACATCTCCAAAACACCGCCACATTGGACAATTCCAAATACACACACCTAATACACATACACACACCACTCCCACACACCCAACACAATATAAAACACACACCCACATCACCCACAAACCCCTACGACCACAATTTTGAGACGAAGGCCAGAGAGACAGCACAGCCAAGACAACACCACCATACAGAGGCACACAACACCATCACCCACACCACATCCACGCACAAAACACCACACACCACTACACATCACCACACACATCAACACTCACACCGCCCCACACATCACACACACCACCCCACACATCACACACACCACCCCATGTCACGCCAAAGACACCCCCGCTTCTCCGAGGAGGAGCTCAGGGTCATGGTGGAGGAAATCATCCGGGTAGAGCCACAGCTATTTGGCTCACAGGTACAGCACACCTCCATAGCCAGGAAGATGGAGCTATGGCGAAGAATCGTGGACAGGGTCAACGCCGTGGGACAGCACCCAAGAAATAGGGAGGACATCAGGAAGAGGTGAAACGACCTACGGGGGAAGGTGCGTTCAACGGTCTCCAGGCACAACATCGCGGTTCAGCGGACTGGCGGCGGACACCCACCTCCTCCCCCACAACTAACAACATGGGAGGAGCAAGTCTTGACCATCATGCATCCTGAGGGCCTCGGAGGAGTCGGTGGAGGATGGGACACTGGTAAGTCAAATCTTAACTATTATATCACCCACCCTACCTGCATGCTCTCACACACCCCCACCCTCACCCCCTCCCCTATCACTACAACTCCTCACTAATGTACTCATAACACAAACCACCCATCCCAACACGAAGCCCTGCATGACACAACTAAGCATGGACACCCAGCACTAAAGCATGCCCACTGCACATACCCATACAACCCCCTAAACCACCATCACACAAGCTCCCACACAGGAATGCTTGCACTGGGGTACACGCTCACCCACCCATTGCACACCATTACACACACACATGCAATAATCATGCTCTTATGCCCCTGCAGGAACCCGAAGAACCGTCACCACACCAGAGGGTCCAGACAACACCACTCCACCCCCAGAAGAGGCCCACAGTGACGATAGCAGCTCTGCCCTACTGGATCCTTATGACCAGCCCGGACCATCGTGGGCCTCGGGACAGTCGGTTCCCCTTGCACAGGCACAGCCCAACACCGACCTACCACCCTCTGGTAACACCAGCACAGCACCCACCCAGTGGGCCCAAACCTCCGTGCCCAGGACAGGTCAATCAGCGGTGTGTCCACCACTACAGGGTACCCAGGAGAACCCACCACCCCAACAACAACAGGGACCTGGGGGCAGTGGTAGTGGGCACACGTTCCAGGGGACGGAGGCCCAGGAACACTGGGGAACTGGGAGGGCTGCTGTGCGACAGGGGGCGGACAGGCCAAGGGAACCCACTCTCCACGAGGCCCTATCCTCCATCATCGGAGCATACCACCACTCCCAGGAGACGATGGCGACGGTCCTGGACAAGTTGCAGGAGACCCTGCGCCTGCAGGAGGAACAGTATTTGGGGTTCAGGGAGGAGCTCAGGACCATCAGCTCTGCCCTGGGCACCATCGTAGGGGTGCTGAAGGACATACAGCAGACCTTGAGGGACACCGTGGCACTCCAAGGGGCCCCTGACACTAGCCAGGATGATGAAATGCCCACCACCTCCGCCGGCGCTAGTGGACAGGACGCCCGCCACAGGACCACCACACCAGCACCCCACCCCCTGCAGACGGACAACCACCACGCAAACGGTCCCTGAGATCCAGGAACAGGACAGAGCAAGATGGCAAGACCCCCGCCAGGAAATGAGACCACCCTGTTTGTCCTCCCACTGTCCCACTTTGTTACCCTGTCCATACTTAAACTGCCCCAGCTCCACTTCCTATGCCCAGATGGGCAGTGCACCTGTGAGACTAATAGACTGGGCTCTGCCATGGACATTCCTCCGCCATCACCCATCCTCATTTTACAACCCCCTCCCATTTCTGAGCACTTCAATAAACACCCTTGAAACACAAAACAATCTTGAGTCAGTCTGTGATTTAGTAAATATGTATTATCAATGACAGTGTCATAATGCGTTTCCTATTGTAAAGCTAACATACCTATGTCACACATCACAAGTCCTTGAAGGATGCAAGCAGATGACACGTTGGTAACCACACCTGTGAAACCGTAATGGAAAGGTACAACTCAGTTACCAAATACTGGTTGAAATCGACAGACAGGATAGAGGTAGATGTGTGAAAGTTAATGTAATGGTAAAAATGAAAATGTTCTCACCTGTGTGTCACTGAAAATATTGCTGTATGTCTGACTCCCTGTTGTCGTTGTCTTCTTCCTCAGCTTCCTCCTCATCACTGTCCACAGGCTCCACAGGCTCCACAGCTGCTACAACACCGTCATCTGGATCATCCTCCTGCAGAAAAGGCACCTGGCGTCGCAAAGCCAAATTAAGAAGCATCGAGCAGGCGATGATGATCTGGCACACCTTCTTCGGTGAGTAGAATAGGGAACCACCTGTCATATGGAGGCACCTGAACCTGGCCTTCAGTAGGCCGAAGGTGTGTTCGATCACCCTCCTAGTCCGCCCATGGGCCTCATTGTAGCGTTCCTCTGCCCTGGTCCTGGGATTCCTCACTGGGGTCAATAGCCAGGACAGTTTGGGGTAACCAGAGTCCCCCAATAGCCATACACGGTGCCTCTGGAGTTGACCCATCATATCAGGGATGCTGCTATTCCGCAGGATGTAGGCGTCATGCACTGAGCCAGGGAACATAGCATTTACCTGCGAGATGTACTGGTCTGCCAAACAGACCATCTGAACATTCATAGAATGATAACTCTTCCTGTTCCTGTACACCTGTTCACTCCTGTGGGGGGGGGCCAGAGCTACATGGGTCCCATCAATGGCACCTATGACGTTGGGGATATGTCCAAGGGCATAGAAGTCACCTTTAACTGTAGGCAAATCTGCCACCTCCGGGAAAATGATGTATCTCCTTACGTGTTTCAGCAGGGCAGACAACACTCTGGACAGCACGTTGCAAAACATAGGCTGGGACATCCCTGATGCCATGGCCACTGTTGTCTGAAAAGACCCACTAGCAAGGAAATGGAGCACTGACAGCACTTGCACGTCAGGGGGGATTCCAGTCGGATGGCGGATTGGTGACATCAGGTCTAGCTCCAACTGGGTACATAGTTCCTGGATTGTGGCACGGTCAAACCGGTAGGTGACGATGACATGTCGCTTTTCCATTGTCAACAGGTCCACCAGCGGTCGGTACACCGGAGGATTCCGCCATCTTCTCACATGTCCCAGCTGACGGTGCCTATGAAGGACAACAGCGACGAATCAGTCATTATTCCTCCAGGTATGTACCCACAGTTACACACAAGACTACACCACTCACAAAACCCTTCCTGTATGTGTGTTGAGTGTAGGCCTAGCTATGTGTGACGCAGAGGTAAATTACGCCATGTGGGCCCCTGAAATGGCGGCTGCCTGACCTCTAAACTGGGACAATGGGATTGTGGGGTAACTGCGCTGGTGTTGCACACCGTCGCGGTAAGCGGTCGTAGACCGCGGCACAATGCTGCATTGGTTGACATAGGACCCTATGGGTCCCAGGAGCCAATGAACAGGTGCGCCGGCGGTGATGATGCGCACCGCCGCGGACGTCACCGCCGCGGACGTCACCGCCATTTTCTATCTGTTCAATCACTAGATACCTGACCTTCGACAGGAGAGGACCTACACTGCAAGTGCTGCTGTGACCTCGGTCTGGAAGCGACAATGGCTGCTGCGTCTGGGGAAAGGGACCCTGCCTTCACTGCACAGGAGTTGGAGAAACTGGTAGACGGGGTCCTCCCCCAGTACACGAAACTCTACGGTCCTCCAGACCAACAGGTTAGTTCACAGGGAGCACGTTGTATGGGCTAGGCCTGGGTGAAGAGGGCTGGTTGGAAGAGGGAAGGGGGCCGAGTTCATAGAACATTAATGCATGGGAATGAATGGGCCACATGGCCAGAGTAGGGAGGGGGCCACTCACATCGACGGTGCAGTTGGTAATGACTGTTCCTCTTTCCTTGTGCATGTCATGTAGGTCAGCGCCCACCAGAAGAGGGACATCTGGCGTGCCATCGCCAAGGAGGTCCGGACCCTGGTGGCCCACCAGAGATGGGACACCCACTGCCAGAAAAGATGGGAGGACATTCGCCGCTGCAGCACGAAGACGGCGGAGGCTCAGCTGGGGATGGCCTCCCAACGTGGGAGGGGTGCCTGTCGCACCATGACCCCCCTGATGTTCCGGATCCTGGCGGTGGCCTACCCGGAGTTGGATGGGCACTTGAGGGCATCACAGCAGACACCTGGGGGTGAGTACACTCTCATTCTGCTGACTTTGCGTGCAGTGGAGGTGTCTGGGTGGGGGAGGTGGGCTGTGGGTTTCCCTAGGCCAGGGCGAGTTCGGTAGGCAAGGCCCCTCCGTAATGCAGGCCATGTGGCACTCTACCCACCTCAGCAGAGTGCCAAGTACAGGTATAGTTGCCCCTGTGGCATCCATGTGTGCAGATGTCCACCATTGCCATGTAGGCCATATCCCAGAAATTGCATATGCAGAGGCCAGGAGCACGCCGTAATGCAGGGGGCTGCTGTGTCTGTCTTGTCCGCCAGCGGTAGCGGTATGCCATGCACTCAAACTCTCTTTCTTCTGTCTCCCCCCCCCTTTTTCTGCTCTCCCTGTCCTTTTGTACATCAGCATCATCAGGCAGAGGTACAGTGGCACCGAAGCACGAGGGAGCTGCATCCCACATGGCCATGGAGGGCCACACCACGGACTCTGAATGCACCAGTGGGACGGAGGGCGAGGGGAGCTTCACGTCGGCCACCGGATCACCAAGCAGCGACACGGACTCGTTCCCCGATGGGGGCTCCCTTGTGGTGGCGGCACCATCTGTGCGCCCCACTTCTACAGGTACAGCCGCCACCTCCCCTACCAGCACCGCCCTCCCAGCAGCCCCTCAGCGTTCGCCCCGTGCCCGCTCACCCAGGAGGGTGGGCATCACCTTCGCTCCAGGCACCTCAGGCCCTGCCCCAGTCACCCCTGCTGCCCTCAGTGAGGAGGCCATTGACCTCCTCAGGTCACTCACTGTTGGGCAGTCTACCATTGTGAATGCCATCCAGGGTGTAGAACGAGAGTTGCAACACGGTAATGCATTCCTGGAGGGCATTCATTCTGGTCAGGCTGTCCTTCAGCGAACCCTGCAATCTCTGGCCTCAGCACTGATGGCAGCCATTGTCCCTGTGTCCAGCCTCCCCCTCCAACCTCCTCCACCCAGACCCAATCTCCTGTACCCCAGCCCATCCCAAGCACACCTACAGACCAGCATGCACACAAGTCAGCACACACAAGTAGCTCAAGCAAACATAGGCACCACACAACCCACAGGCACTCATGCAAGCCTCACCCACGTACAGACACAGCAACATCCACTGCCTCCACTGTGTCCCCCTCCTCCTCTTCTCCCTCCTCCCTCCCAGTCTCGTCTACACACACACCTGCATGCACCACATCTACAGGCACCATGAATCGCACAAGGAGACCCAGCACCCCAAGCCGCTCACCTGCACTCACCACCTCCACTGCCATTTACAGTCCCCTGTGTCCTCTCCCAGTGTGTCTGTGACGCCCCCTCCCAAAGTATACAAACGCCGGCAACCACACACCCAACATCCATCCACCTCACGACAGCCTCCAGTACCTGCACCCAAAACACCTAAAGTGACACCTCCGACAACCACCTCCTCTTCCTCCACTCCCAGAGCCCCTCCAACTACCCATCCCAGTGTACGTCAGAAACTGTCCCTCTGTAAAGTTGACCTTTTTGCCCCCACCCCCCCCCCCCTCCAATTCATCAGTCCCGTTGTAGTGCCTCAGCCAAAAAGCCTCCAATACCAGTGGTGCCTGTTCAAGGTTTGTGGAGTGCACCTGCCACCAGGGCAGGCAGTGTGACCCGGAGCCAAGGCACTGGCAGCCCACCCCCTGTAAAGGCTCTAAAATTGGAGAGTGGACGACGGGACCGTGTGAAGACTCCTGGTGGGAAAACAACTGACATGGGTTCCAAGGGGATTGGAGAGTCAGCTGTGACTCCACCAAAGGTGGGGAAGGGCCAGAGGAAGTCTGCCCAGCCTGTTGTGAGTGTCAGGGCGGAGAAGGGCGGCATCATTACCGGCGGGCGAGACACAACCGCCAGCACCGTCGTCACTGGTCAGGAGACCCCCGCCACCACCAGAGTCAGTGCCCAGGAGGGCCCAAGTATCGTCACTGGTCAGGAGACCACCGCTACCGCCGGAGTCATTGCCCAGGAGGGCCCAAGTATCGTCACTGGTCAGGAGACCACCGCCATAGTCACAGCCCAGGAGGGCCCAAGTATCGTCACTGGTCAGGAGACCACCGCCATAGTCACAGCCCAGGAGGGCCCAAGTATCGTCACTGGTCAGGAGACCACCGCCACCGCCGGAGTCACAGCCCAGGAGGGGCCAAGTATCGTCACTGGTCAGGAGACCACCGCCAGAGTCACAGCCCAGGAGGGCCCAAGTATCGTCACTGGTCAGGAGACCACCGCCATAGTCACAGCCCAGGAAGGCCCAAGTATCGTCACTGGTCAGGAGACCACCGCCACCGCCGGAGTCACAGCCCAGGAGGGCCCAAGTATCGTCACTGGTCAGGAGACCACCGCCAGAGTCACAGCCCAGGAGGGCCCAAGTATCGTCACTGGTCAGGAGACCACCGCCAGAGTCACAGCCCAGGAGGGCCCAAGTAGCGTCACTGGTCAGAAGACCACCGCCATAGTCACAGCCCATGAGGGCCCAAGTATCGTCACTGGTCAGGAGACCACCGCCAACGCCGGAGTCAGTGCCCAGGAGGGCCCCGGCTGCCACAGCCCAGGTGGGCTATGATGGAACGTCATGCCACACACCAATTCCCAGTGTAGGGAACGTCATGCCACACACCAATGTCCGTACCAGAACCGCCATGGCAAAGCACCGCTGAACAGTCCATAGACCGCCATGGCAAAGCACCGCTGAACAGTCCAGAGACCGCCATGGCAAAGCACCGCTGAACAGTCCAGAACTGCCATGGCAAAGCACCGCTGAACAGAGCAAAGACCGCCATGGCAAAGCACCGCTGAACAGGGCAAAGACCGCCATGGTAAAACACCGCTGAACAGGGCAAAGACCGCCATGGTAAAGCACCGCTGAACAGTCCAGAGACCGCCATGGCAAAGCACCGCTGAACAGGGCAAAGACTGCCATGGCAAAGCACCGCTGAACAGGGCAAAGACCGCCATGGTGAAGACCGCTGGACAGGGCAAGCACCGGGTAGGAATGAATAGACCGTCACAACAGGCATCCTTATCCCATGTGCAGCTGGGACAGTGACAGGACAGGAACTTTCACGGGTAGACTCATCCAGTCTGGGCACCAGTCCCCCTCCAGAACCAGTGGAGACATGCATCCACTACCTCAGTCCTGCACAGGATGAAGCATTCTGGGCACCAGTCCCCCCCAGAACCAGTGGAGAATGTTATCGACTTGAGAGACTGTGGCTTTGCACTCCCCAGGATGGCACGGTGGGCACCCCACCCACTGTAGAGACTTGAGAGACTGTGGCTTTGCACTCCCCAGGATGGCACAGTGGGCACCCCACCCACTGTAGAGACTTGAGAGACTGTGGCTTTGCACTCCCCAGGATGGCACAGTGGGCAACTCACCCACTGTAGAGACTTGAGATACTGTGGCTTTGCACTCCCCAGGATGGTACAGTGGGCACCCCACCCACTGTAGAGACTTGAGAGACTGTGGCTTTGCACTCCCCAGGATGGCACAGTGGGCAACCCACCCACTGTAGAGACTTGAGAGACTGTGGCTTTGCACTCCCCAGGATATATCAATGGGCATGGAGCCCCGTCGTGGATCTGGCTTTGCAGTAATCCGGCTGAGGTGACCCCCTTCCCTTCCCCCTGAGGTGCCTGTAGTATTTCTATCTGATGCCCCGGCAGTGTTCTCTCCGATTGTGGTCAGGTATCTTTTGTGGGCCTCGCCCATGCATTTTTGGACTGTTGGTGCACGGACATTGTTATGTACATATCTGCACTACTTCTCGTAATGTATATATTTCTGACTGAATTTCGTATATATCTGTACATTTTTGAAAGACATGTATATTGCAACATTACAATGTTTGAACGGATTTCGCTTTGTCTTTTCATTCTTCCGGGGGGATTGTGGGTTGTTACTGTGATTTTTGTGGATGCATTGATGTGTATGTTGTAATATGCGAGGGTGGGGGTGGGGGTGTTTGGTGGGTGTCCCCCTAACTTTTGCCTCCCCCCTCCCCTATGTCGTAGGTGCAGTACTCACCGTTGTCTGCGGCGCCTACGTAGATGGTGGTCGTAGAGGAGCAGAAAGACAAGAGCAGGGAATATTTGGAGTTCCGGGTCCATGGAGTCCTCGTTCCTCGTGGGATGTGTTCAGGTGAGCGTTTTCCCATTGCAAAAGCTGTTTCCGCCGTGTTTTTATCCACGGTGAATCCGCCCCGGAAAAGGTGGCGGATTGGCGGGTTGTGATACTATGGGCGGTACATTGTCTTCCGCCTGTCTGTTGGTGGTGACCGCCGCGCTGCTTGTCTGTACCGCCGTGGCGGGCGGTGTGTTAAAGTGGCTGTCTTTGTTGGCGGTTTCCGCCTGGGTCATAATTCCCTTTTTTTGTCCGCTGCCCTGTTTGCGGTATTACCGCAGCTTTAACACCGTCCGCCAGAGTTGTAATGACCCCCTAGGTCATTAACTTCACAACATGAACCCTCTTTCGACTCCTCAAATTGACGCACACCATACATTAGCAACACCATGCCAGATGTCTGTGTGCTAAAAGGTGTCTTTGCACAAACATCCTGCTAATGCAGGTGTGACAGAAATGAGATGCTCGCAGACTGACATAAGGGTAAGTTATATCAACTGGCAAAGCATCTCATGCCTGCCTCACCAATATAATCTTCCATCATACCCCTGCAGAATCTGTACAATACACAATCCCTTTTCCTTGAGCATTTAGTCATTAAACAAGTATGCTATATGAACTAATCTTTCCCTGGCAGGTCTGTAAGAATCTGGATTTGCTTTCACCAGTTATCTGTATCAGTTCGTGTCTTCCAACTTTAAGGATTTTATAATCCTCCTCATCCAAGACATTATTGCAGTGTCTGAGAGGTGGTTGGTGGCTCAGGCTTCAATGATCGCCTTATTTGCCAACCTCTCTGATCCCCAAGCCACACAACCATCTAGGGGTGGATGTAACTCATGTAATTTACTGTAGCAAAATTATAGCAAAATTATGCGAGGTTACTCAGAATTAAGCAAAGAGGATAACAACATTTAGAGCTATTTTCTTAGTGCAAAATGCACCCTTGCATCTAAAATGGATCCAAGGGTGCATTTTGCTCTAAGAATATAGAGCTTGGTGGCACAATACATGAAGAGCAGCAGCCAGCAGTCACTCGCTAAGTTTGCTTTTCCTGTCCTCCTGCATAATTTTGTAATTTTGCATCAAAAGAGTAATACAAAATTACTCTGAATACTCTGGAAAAATTTAAATTTCACCCAGGCATAGTTTATTCACATGTTTAATATTTATACACCTTGTTTGGTTCTTTGTTCTAATGCCCTGGGCCATGTTTGTGCTGTACATAAATCTGCAAAAAATATACGAAAAACGCATATGCACCTTATTGGTCATGCAGCCTATTAAGTCTTAATTTCAAAAGCTGTCTCCCATGTGACCCGCAGCTCATCCCTCCCTCCCTGCATTTGAGACCACTGTAAACAGAATTCTCCTCATACCTGAGAGCCTAAGGGGCAATGCACCTCTTTTTTTAACCAACCCTTCTCCCTTCTTTTCAGAGCACCAACTCCCAAAACATATGTACTCCCACATAACACTGGTCACTGACTACGAAAAAATATAGGCATTGTGTGGAGCTCGTTATTTCGAATTCGAGTTGTTGGTCCCCATTCTCTGAATCTCCAGAATCCCTCCTGTTGCAGGGAAGACAGGGGCGACCTTGTCTCCAATTACCACAATCAGTGCAGCTCAATAGCAAGACATTGTTTAGATTTGCTGAGGAACAGGGTGCGTGGTTCCATGAGCAGCTCGGAGCTCCGCTCATCACACATGTTCTGTGTGGGATTTATTAGCCCCCAAAAATGTGGTCATCTGCCACGGGCACCCGAGATTTCACTTTCAGATTTATGAATGTTATGGGATGGAGTACCGTATACTCAGCACTCCATACCCACCCCACCCCACGAAATCCTTAGAGACAAGGTTGCACGGGGCCATCCCAATCAGGGGGGGCCCGCTTATGGCGGCGGCGCCGGACCAGAACTGTCAGGAATCCCCAAGGTGCCTCCTGCGTTATCTGTCAGCATCTCCAGGGATTAGGGTTAAATCATATCTCTGTTCTTGGTTAAATCTTCATGTTTCCAAGTAAACATAATGGGGGTCATTACAAGCCTGGCGGACGGTGTTAAAGCGGCGGTGAGACTGCCAACAGGCCGGCGGTAAAAAAATTGGAATTACGACCGTGGCAGAAACCGCCAACAAAGACAGCCACTTTAACACTCCGACCGCCACAGCGGTACAAACAAACAGCTTGGCGGTCACCGCCAACAGACAGGCGTGAGACAATGTACCGCCCACACTATTATGACAGGCCAATCCGCCACCTTTTCCGGGGCGGATTCACCGCGGATAAAAACACAGTGAAAACAGGAATTCCGAAGGGAAAACGCTCACTTCTACACACCCCACGAGGAACAAGGACACCATGGAACCGGAACTCCAAATTCTACCTGCAATAGTCTTCCTGCTCCTCTACCAGGAGCACGAACGCTGGCGGCGAAGACCACGGTGAATACTGCACCTATGACACAGGGGAGGGGGAGGCAAAAAACAGGGACACACACATGCAACACCCCCACCCTCACCCACTGCAACACACACACTAATGCATATCAATACATCACAGTTACACCCCCAAAGCCCCTGGAAGAATGCAAAGACAAAAGGAAATGAGTGTAACCATTGTAATCTATTAAAATCCAGTACTAAAAAATATATATACACTATAAACAAATATATACACCAATAATACAAGTCCAGGTATTGCACCATTTATAGTCAGTGGACCACTGGGCACAAAATGCATGGGCGAGGACCACACTCGATACCCGATCAAAAAAGAGAGAACACTGCAGGGTCATCAGCTAGAAATACAACAGGCACCTCAGGGGGAAGGGAAGGGGGGGCACCTCAGCCGGATGAGTGCACGACGCCAGATCCACAAGGGGGCTCAATGCCCACTGTTCAATCCTGGGGAGTGCAAAGCCACAGTCACTCAAGTCTCCACAGTGGGTGGTTTGCCCACTGTTCAATCCTGGGGAGTGCAAAGCCACAGTCTCTCAAGTCTCTACAGTGGGTGGTTTGCCCACTGTTCAATCCTGGGGAGTGCAAAGCCACAGTCTCTCAAGTCTCTACAGTGGGTGGGTTGCCCACTGTTCAATCCTGGGGAGTGCAAAGCCACAGTCACTCAAGTCTCTACAGTGGGTGGTTTGCCCACTGTTCAATCCTGGGGAGTGCAAAGCCACAGTCTCTCAAGTCTCTACAGTGGGTGGGTTGCCCACTGTTCAATCCTGGGGAGTGCAAAGCCACAGTCTCTCAAGTCTCCACAGTGGGTGGTTTGCCCACTGCTATATCCTGGGGAGTGCAAAGCCACAGTCTCTCAAGTGGATAACAGTCTCCACTGTTTCTGGAGGGGGACTGGTGCCCAGAGTGCTTCATCCTGTGAAGGACACAGGTAGTGGATGGATCTCTCCACTGGTTCTGGAGGGGGACTGGTGCCCAGAGTGCTTCATCCTGTGAAGGACAGAGGTAGTGGATGGATCTCTCCACTGGTTCTGGAGGGGAACTGGTGCCCAGAGTGCATCACTCACCCCGTGACGGACCCAGTTGCGTCAGTGCCCCTGCCGCTCATGGGCTAGCGGTGCTTGAGACGGCGGTGCCCGGCCCAGCGGTGCTTGAGACGGCGGTGCCCTGTTCAGCGGTGCTTGAGTTGGCGGTGCCCTATTCAGCGTTGCTTGATTTGGCGGTGCCCTGTTCAGCGGTGCATGAGTTGGCGTTGCCAGGCCCAGCGGTGCTTGAGATGGCGATACCCTGTTCAGCAGTGCTTGAGTTGGCGGTGCCCTGTTCAGCGGTGCTTGATTTGGCGGTGCCCTGTTCAGCGGTGCATGAGTTGGCGGTGCCCGGCCCAGTAGTGCTTGAGACGGCAGTGCCCTCTTCAGCGGTGCTTGATTTGGCGGTGCCCGGCCCAGCGGGGCTTGTGCTGGCGGTCCTTCATGGCCCAGCGGTGCTTGTGATGGCAGTCCTTCATGGCCCAGCGGGGCTTGTGCTGGCGGTCCTTCATGGCCCAACGGTGCTTGTGCTGGCGGTCCTTCATGGCCCAGCGGTTCCCAGCGGTGCTTGTGCTGGCGGTCCTTCATGGCCCAGCGGGGCTTGTGCTGGCGGTCCTACATGGCCCAGCGGGGCTTGTGCTGGCGGTCCTTCATGGCCCAGCGGGGCTTGTGCTGGCGGTCCTTCATGGCCCAGAGGGGCTTGTGCTGGCGGTCCTTCATGGCCCAGCGGTGCTTGTGCTGGCGGTCCTTCATGGCCCAGCGGTGCTTGTGCTGGCGGTCCTTCATGGCCCAGCGAGGCTTGTGCTGGCGGTCCTTCATGGCCCAGCGAGGCTTGTGCTGGCGGTCCCTCATGGCTCAGTGGGGCTTGTGCTGGCGGTCCTTCATGGCCCAGCGGTGCTTGTGCTGGCGGTCCTTCATGGCCCAGCGGGGCTTGTGCTGGCGGTGGCCTCCTGGGCAGCTGGGCTGGCGGTGGCGGGGCCCTACTGGGCAGCTGGGCTGGGGCTGGCGGGGCCCTCCTGGGCAGCTGGGATAGGGCTGGAGGGGCCCTCCTGGGCAGCTGGGCTGGGGCTGGCGGTGGCCTCCTGGGCAGCTGGGCTGGGGCTGGCGGTGGCCTCCTGGGCAGCTGGGCTGGGGCTGGCGGTGGCCTCCTGGGCAGCTGGGCTGGGGCTGGTGGTGGCCTCCTGGGCAGCTGGGCTGGGGCTGACGGGGCCCTCCTGGGGAGCTGGGCTGGGGCTGGCGGTGGCCTCCTGGGCAGCTGGGCTGGGGCTGGCGGGGCCCTCCTGGGCAGCTGGGCTGGGGCTGGCGGGGCCCTCCTGGGCAGCTGGGCTGGGGCTGGTGGGGGCCTCCTGGGCAGCTGGGCTGGGGCTGGCGGGGGCCTCCTGGGCAGCGGGGATGATGACGGGCTTCTCCGCCGTGCAGCTCTTCCCAGACTTGCCGGGTTTCTTGTGGCCCTTCCCCACCTTGGGAGGTGTAACAGCTGACTCCACACTCCCACCAGGACCCCTGGGAGCGGCTTTGGTGGCTGGAGTCTTCCCCCTCTCCTGCCGGGCACTGGCCAACTTCTGATGCTTCACATGGGGGGGAACTGGCTGTGCTGTGGCTCCGTGCCACACTGGCTGTCCTGGTGGCCAGTGCACTCCACATACCTGTGACAACAGGCACCACTGGTCCCGTAGATGTTGTGGCTGAGGTGCTACTTCGGGACCTATGAGATGGACGGGGTGGGGGAGGTGTGGGAAAAAGGTCAAGGCTGGACAGGAAAATTCTTTTGGACACACTGGGACGGGTAGCTGGAGGGGGTTTGGGAGTGGAGGAAGAGGTGGTGGTAGTAGGAGGTGTACGTTTGGTGACTTTGGGTGCAGGTGCATGCGCTGGAGGCTGTCGTGAGGTGGATGGCTGTTGGGTGGGTGTGTGCCTGCATTTGTGTATCTTGGGAGGGGGCGTCACAGACACACTGGGAGAGGACACAGGGGACATGTGAATGGTAGTGGGGGTGGTGACTGCACGTGAGCGGGGTGTGCTGGTGGGTGTGCTGGTGAGGGACGTAGTGGCTGTAGAGGTAGTGCATGCAGGTGTGAGTGTAGACAAGACTGGGAGGGAGGAGGGAGACGACGAGGAGGGGGGCACAGTGGAGGCAGTGGATGTTGGTGTGTCTGCATGTGTGTGATGCTTGCGTGAGTGCCTGTGGGATGTGTGGTGCTTGTGTTTGCCTGAGCTTCCCTTGTGTGGTGAGGTGTGTGGAGGCTGGTCTGATGGTGTGCTTGGGATAGGCAGAGGTACAGGGGATTGGGTCTGGGTGGAGGAAGTTGGAGGGGGGAGGCTAGAGACGGGGACAATGGCTGCCATCAGTGCTGAGGCCAGAGTTTGAAAAGCTCGGTGAAGGGCCGCCTGACCAGAATGAATGCCCTCCAGGAATACATTAGTTTGTTGCAACTGCCTTTCTACACCCTGGATGGCATTCAAAATGGTAGACTGCCCAACAGTGAGGGACCTGAGAAGGTCAATGGCCTCCTCACTGAGGGCAGCAGGGGTGACTGGGGCAGGGGCTGAGGTGCTTGGGGCGAAGGTGATGCCCACCCTCCTGGGTGAGCGGGCACAGGGCGAAGGCTGAGGGGCTGCTGGGAGGATGGTGCTGGTAGGAGGGGGTGGCGGCTGTACCTGTAGATGCGGGGGGCACAGCTGTTGCCGCCACCACAAAGGAGCTCCCATCAGAGGACGAGTCCGTGTCACTGGTGTCAGCTCCTGTCCCCGCCGTGGAGCTCCCCTCGCCCTCCGTCCCACTGGTGAATTTGAAGTCCGTAGTGTCACCCTCCAGGGCCATGTGAGATGCAGCTCCCTCGTGCTCCGGTGCCACTGCTCCTCCGCCTGATGATGCTAATGCACACAAGAACAGGAAGACCACAAAAAGGGGGGGGGGGAGACAGAAGAAAGACATGTTGAGTGCATGGATTACCGCTACCGTTGGCGGACAAGACAGACACAGAGGCCCCCTGCACTACGCCGTGCTCTTGGGCTCCACAGTGCAATTCCTGGGAAATGGTCTACAAGGCTATGGACGACATCTGCACACATAGATGACACAGGGGCATGAATAGCTGTACTTGGCACTCTACAGAGGTGGGGTGGGGGGTCACAGGGCCATGCCTTACAGAGGGGCCTAGCCTACGGAACTCGCCCTGGCCTAAGGAAACCCACAGCCCTCCTCCCCCACCCAGACACCTCCACTGCGCGCAAAGTCAGCTGAATGAGAGTGTACTCAGCCCCTTGTGTCTGCTGTGATGCCCTCAAGCGCCCAACCAACTCCGGGTAGGCCACCGCCAGGATCCTGAACATCAGGGGGGTCATGGTTCGACAGGCACCACTCCCACATTGGGAGGCCATCCCCAGCTGAGCCTCCACCGTCTTCTTGCTCCAGCGGCGAATGTTCTCCCATCTTTTCCGGCAGTGGGTGCTCCGTCTGTGGTAGACCCCCAGGGTCCCGACGTCCTTGGCGATGGCACGCCAAATATCTTTCTTCTGGTGGGCGCTGACCTACATGAAATGTACAGGGGAAGAAGAGAAGTCATTTCCAACTGCACCGTCAAAGTTAGTGGCCCCCATCCCTACCCTTGCCATGTGGCACATGCACTCACCGTCTTACATGCACGCAGCACTCTGCCCCCTTCCTTCTTACATCCAGCCCTCTCCACACAGGCATAGCCCATACAACATGCTCCCTGTGTACTTACCTGTTTGTCTGGAGGACCGTAGAGTAGCGTGTACTGGGGTAGGACCCCATCAATAGGTCCTCTCCTGTCGAAGATCAGGTATCGAGTGATTGAAGTGATAGAAAATGGCGGTCAAGTCCACGGCGGTCACGTCTGCGGTGGTGCGTACCATCACCGCGGGCGTACATTGTCATTGGATCCTGGGACCCATAGGGTCCAATGTTAACCAATGCAGCATTGCGCCGCGGTCTCCGACCGCCTACTGCGACGGGGTACAATGCCAGCGCAGTTAGCTCACATCCCATTGTCCCACTTTAGAGGTCAGGCAGCCGCCATTTCAGGGGCCCACATGGCCTCATTTTCAACTGCGTCACACATACCTAGGCCTAGTCTCAACACACATACAGGCCACCTTTTGTGTATGATTGATGTTCTGTGTAAACTGTGGGTACGTACCTCTGAGTTGTTTGACTATGTGGTTGCTGTTGTCCTTCATAGGCACCGTCCACTGGGACATGGGAGGAGATGGCGGCATCCTCCGGTGTACCGACCGTTGGTGGACCTGTCGACAATGGAGGAGCGACATTTGATAATCACCTGTAGGTTTGACCGTGCCACAATCCAGGAACTGTGTACCCAGTTGGAGCCAGACCTGATGTCAGCAATCCGCCATCCCACAGGAATCCCCCCTCAAGTGCAGGTGCTGTCAGTGCTCCATTTCCTTGCAAGTGGCTCTTTTCAAACAACTGTGGCCATGGCATCAGGGATGTCCCAGCCTATGTTTTCCAACTTATTGTCCAGAGTGTTGTCTGCCCTTCTGAAACACATGCGGAGCTACATCGTTTTCCCTCAGGTGGAGGATTTGCCTACAGTGAAAGGTGATTTCTATGCCCTGGGACATATCCCCAACATCATAGGTGCCATTGATGGGACCCATGTGGCTTTGGTTCCCCCCCCCACAGGAGTGAACAGGTGTACAGAAACCGGAAGAGTTATAATTCTATGAATGTACAGATGGTATGTTTGGCAGACCAGTACATCTCCCATGTGAATGCCATGTTCCCTGGCTCAGTGCATGACGCATACATCCTGCGGAATAGCAGCATCCCTTATGTGATGGGTCAACTCCAGAGGCACCGTGTGTGGCTATTAGGTGAGCCCCTGGAAGCAAGACAGTGTGAATGGTTGTCTGGGGTTATCCCTACAGGTTAGTGTGTGTCTAACAGTTGTCCCTCGCCATTTTCAGGTGACTCTGGGTACCCCAACCTGTCATGGCTACTGACCCCAGTGAGGAATCCCAGGACCAGGGCAGAGGAACTCTACAATGAGGCCCATGGGCAAACTAGGAGGGTGATCGAGCGGACCTTCGGCCTCCTGAAGGCCAGGTTCAGGTGCCTCCACATGACAGGTGGATCCCTATTCTACTCACCAAAGAAGGTGTGCCAGATCATTGTGGCCTGCTGTATGCTTCACAACTTGGCTTTGCGACGACAGGTGCCTTTTCTGCAGGAGGATGGTCCAGACGTCGGTGTTGTGGCAGCTGTGGAGCCTGTGGACAGTGATGAGGATGAAGCAGAGGAAGAAGACATGCAGAACAGGGACTCAGTGATCCTGCAATATTTCCAGTGAAACACAGGTGAGAATACAATCCTGCCTACTACATGTACTTTTACACTACAACCTCTATCCTGTCTGTCGTTTTCACCCAGAGTATGGTCACTGAGTTGTCACTTTCCCTTACGGTTTCACAGATGTGGGTCCCACTATGTGTCATCTGCTTAAATTCCTCATGGACTAGAGCTGTGTGACATAGGTATGTTGACATTACTATTTCAAAAACGTTTTGTAACTGTAATTGAAAATACACTATTTCGAAATCGCAGACAGACTCCAGATCATTTTGTGCTTTAGGTGTGTTTATTTAAATGCAAAACATTGGAGGGGGAAGTTAAATGGTGAGGGGTGATGGCGGAGGAGTGTCCAGTCTATTAGTCTCACAGGTGCATTGCTCATATGGGCATAGGAAATGGAGTTGGGGCAGTTTAATTATGAACAGGGTGACAAAGTGGGACAGTAGCGTGACAATCAGGGTGGTCTCATTTCTTGGCGGGGGTCTTGGCATCGTTCTCTGTCTTGTTCCTGGATCCCAGGGACCGTTTGCGGGGTGGTTCTCTGTCTGCAGGGGGTCGGGTGCTGGTGTGGTGGTCCTGTGGCGGGGCGTCCTGTCCGCTAGCGCCGGCGGAGGTGGTGGGCAGTTCATCGTCCATGCTAGTGTCAGGGGCCCCTTGTAGTGCCACAGTGTCCCTCCTGGTGTTGAGTACTTCTTTCAGCACCCCTACGATGGTGCCCAGGGTGGAGCTGATGGTTCTGAGTTACTCCCTGAAGCCCAAATACTGTTCCTCCTGCATGCGCTGGGTCTCCTGAAACTTGGCCAGTACCATTGCCATCGTCTCCTGGGAGTGGTAGTATGCTCCCATGATGGAGGAGAGGGCCTCGTGGAGAGTGGGTTCCCTTGGCCTGTCCGCCCACGGCAGCCCTCCCAGTTCCCCTGTGTTCCTGGGCCTCCGTCCCCTGGACCGTGTGCCCACTGCCACTGCCCCCAGGTCCCTGTTGTTGTTGGGGTGGTGGGTTATCCTGGATTCCCTATAGTGGTGGACACACAGCTGATTGACGTGTCCTGGGGACAGAGGTATGGGCCCGCTGGGTGGGTGCTGTGCTGGTGTTTCCAGAGGGGGGAAGCTCTGTGGTGGCCTGTGCCTATGTGAGGGGAACCGACTGTCCAGAGGTCCCCGATGGTCCGGGCTGGTCATCTAGATCCAGTTGGACAGAGCTGCTGTCATCACTGTGGGCCTCTTCTGTGGGTGGAGTGGACATGTCTGGACCCTCCTGTCTGGTGAAGTTGGGTAGGGGTCCTGCAGGGGTGGAAAGGCATGATTATTGCATCTGTGTGTGCCATGGTGTGCAATGGGTGGGTGACCGTGTACCTGCATTCCTGTGTGGGAGCTTGTGTGGTGATGGTTTAGGGGGGTGTATGGCTATGTGCAGTGTGCATGCTTTGGTGATGTGTGTCCATGCTTTGTTGTTGCATGCAGGGCTTGGTGTTGGGATGGGTGGTTTGTGATATTGGTACATTTGTGAGGAGTTGGTGTGATGGGGGTGAGGGCGAGGATGGGGGTATGTGATAGCATGCAGGTAGGGTGGGGGATGTAATAGTAATGCTTTGACTTACCATAGTCCATTCCTCCACCTACTCCTGCGAGGCCCTCAGGATGCAGAATCGCCAAGACCTGCTCCTCCCATGTTGTTAGTTGTGGGGGAGGAAGTGGGGGACCGCCGCCAGTCCGCTGAACCACCAGGTGGTGTCTTGAGACCACAGAACACACCTCCCCCCGTAGGTCGTTCCACCTTTTCCTGATGTCCTCCCGATTTCTTGGGTGTTGTCCCACTGCGTTGACCCTGTCCACTATTCTTCGCCATAGCTCCATCTTCCTAGCTATGGAGGTGTGCTGCACCTGTGCTCCGAATAGCTGTGGCTCTACCCGGACGATTTCCTCCACCATGACCCTGAGCTCCTCCTCCGAGAACCTGGGGTGTCTTTGCCGTGCCATGGGGTGGTGTAGGTGATGTGTGGGGTGGAGTGTGTGGTGATAAGTGTGGTGATATGTAGTGGTGTGTTGTGTGAGGTGCGTGGAAGTTGTGTGGGTGATGGTGTTATGTGCCTGTGGATGCTAGTGTTGTTGATGGTGGTGTCTCTCTCTGGCCTTCGTTCGTGATTTGTGGTCGTAAGGGTTTGTGGGTGATGTGGGTGTGTGTTTTACATTGTAATGGGTGTGTGGGAGTGGTGTGTGTATGTGTCTCAGGTGTGTGTATTTTGAATCGTCCAATGTGGGGATGTTTTGTAGAAGTGTGTGTATTTTGAGCGCAGTGGTGTGTACCGCCAATGGAATACCGTGGTTGAAAGACCGCCGCATGGATTCGTGTGTCGTGATAGTGTGGGCGTATTTCTGTTGGCGTGACGTGGAGGTTTTGTTTTCGCCAGTTTATCACTGACCTTTGGTGTGGCGGACTTGTGTGGGTGTCTGGGTTTTGGCAGATTCCGAGATGTGGGTCATAATAGCTGTGGCGGAATTCCACGGCCGGGGCGGTGTGTTGGTGGTCTTCTGCACGGCGGTAAGCGGGATTTACCGCCAATGTTGTAATGAGGGCCAATGTGCGGTGTTACACAATTGGTTTTATCAATGCTTGTTTTACCAATGCTTGTTTGCTAATGTGAGCAGGGGTAGCCATGTGCTTATAATTGGGTGTGGTGTAAACATGTGCTTCTAGTTGGGTGTGGTGACTCATCCACATGTGGAAACTCAACTGCTTTCCTGATTGGCTATAAATAACAGATTGAAGCATGCCTCTCTGTTTGGTTTTGTTTTGCTTCCTGATCTCAGCATCTGATTTGGAAGTCCAGCCCCTGCTGTCATCTTTGTATTCAGGACTTTTGAGGCAATTCTTTTCTTTGTTCATGTACCAGCTGACACCAGGTATTCCTCCAGCACTCCGGAAAAGACTGCAGCTAAGTGACTAGTATTCTCCAGGGAGTTTGTTCTTTGAGCGCCGCACTTTCCTAGAACAGCTGGTGTATTTCAGACCTCGTATTTTGGCAGAGTGCTTACCTTGAAGAGACAAATGCATTTCTGAACATTCTACATTATTATTGTAGTTACTTGCCTAAAAGTGCTTCAGGAAATCTGTTTGAGCTCAAGTACTGCAAAAAGTGACAGTTCAATTTTAAAAGAGCATTTACGTGACTTTTCTTTCTCTAAATAGCATAACTCTTGGATTTAAATTGTGCTATTCATGCCTGTGTTTCAGGTTTGAGGAATTTGCTTTTTGAAGGGTTTTTCATACATAGAGTGAAACCAAACCAAACTGTGCCACCCTAACTGTTTGAACCCAGAGTGGACATTTGTATTTCTTGGATTTTTTTTTCTCCTTTTAGTTTAACCCTATGCATGCAGGAAAGTTATATGTGATATAATTAATGCCTTTGTTTGTCTTTCTTGTGCATGATAAGTGCAACCACAGTTCTAATTGTAGTGTGCAACAGTGAATCTCTGGGAAGCCAGCCCTAGTGTTGCAGTACTTATTGTTATGGTACTCAGTTTGGGTTTTTGGTAATGCAGTGTTAGTAATTGTGCCAACAGTAGTTATTATCCAAGAAAAGTGCTGGAGCATTCCGGTGTTCTTCTACCACTCCCTTGCCCATATCAGAAAGAAAGATTCAGTTTCAAGGAAGTTGAGTGCACTAACTCTACTATCACTTTGTCAACAAAGACCTGCCCCCCCGGAGATACAGGGTGCCTGGCTGGACGGGCAAGAAGTGGCAGTGATTTATCTCTTTCTCTTCCACTCCTCCTTTCCTTTTGGAACACCTGCCGGGGTTTCTGTGTCCACCAGGAAGTGCCGATAGGTGTTCCAGGAGGTCGGGGCATACCAGCGCCCCTGCAGACATCCTGCTATCCAGGTGAGTGGCCCCGTCTTGACAGGAACGTGGAGGTGGGGGTTGGGGAGCGGTAGGCTTCCCGGCCCCGGCCCGCAATAAAAACAAAGCTGATTGGCTGTAGAGGCGCCCGCGGCCCCAGGATCACTGTTTGGCGGCCCCGGAAGCACTCTTCTTCCGGGGTCGCGCACAGGGATGACATCACGTGGCCGGCCTTATAAGGCGGACGCAGTTGGCAAGCGTGTCTTTCTCATGCTCGCCGATTAAAACAGAGGGCCCCAGTGGCCGCAACAACAACAAGAATTGGAGTGTAGGGGATATGCCCTTTGTCATACCTGTTGGGGTTTATGGTAAAGGGGCCCTTACACTGAGGGCCAGATGTAGGTAGGTGGCAAATGGCGAGTTGCAATTTGCGAGTCTGAGCGACTCGCAAATTGCAACTCGCAATTTGCTATGCAGAAAGGTGTCTCAGACACCTTCTGCGACTCGCAATGGGGTCGCAAAGACCCACCTCATTAATATTAATGAGGTGGGTCGCAGTTTGCGACCCCATTGCGAGCCTGGGCACTCACGGGGATGGTGGCCTGCTGGAGACAGCTGACCACCATGTCCGTGACTGCTTTTAAATAAAGCAGTTTTTTTTTTCCATCTGCAGCTCGTTTTCCTTAAAGAAAAACGAGCTGCACTTAAAAAAATACCGAAACCTTTTGTTTCGTTTTTTTTCAGAGCAGGCAGTGGTCCATAGGACCACTACCTGCTGTGAAAAAATATTTTTGTCATCATTCACAAAGGGGAAGGGGTCCCATGGGGACCCCTTCCCATTTGCGAATGAGTTACCATCCACTTCAAGTGGATGGTAACTGCGAGTTGATTTGCGACCGCTTTCGCGGTCGCAAATCAACTTACATTGCGTTGCGAGTCGCAAATAGGACGGGAACACCCCTTCCTATTTGCGAGTCGGAAACGCATTTTTCGAGTCGGTTCCGACTCGCAAAATGCGTTTCTGCATAGCGTGAGGGCTTTTGCGCCTCGCAAATGGCATTTTTCGCCATTTGCGAGGCGCAAAAGCCTTGCTACATCTGGCCCTTAGTGCTTTCTTGGCAAGGGGAGTCCCATTGGGATCGGGTAGCAATTTCTTGTTTGGAGGTGTTTCCTTGTAGGGACCCATTTATAGGTTTGTCTGTTCTAGTGTCTGCGCGTGGGTCATGGCTGAGAAATGGTCACAAACAGAAGAGCTCCTTCGAGGCCCTGATGCTTAGGATGGAAGCTATGGACCAGCCCATAGCATCCTTGAAGGCGCAGACTTCTTCTTCAGGGGTGGGTGCGTCCTATAATGAGGGTGTGCCCCGGCGGGTGGGAATACCATCTAGCGAGCCAATCCTCCCAGCTCAGAAGATGGTGCGGGGGCAGGTAAAGGGTAAGGGCGCTGTGGGGAGGCGGACGGAGGCCACCCCTGCGCAGGTAGGGTACGGTGTCAATCTAGTTAGTGTGTCACCGGTAGTGGATGTGGGGCCAGCTGGGGTGGGGGCCAGAGTCAGGCGGCAGCGCAAACTGCAGGTGTTTTGGTCCCTCCACAAAACACAGTTGCAGGTAAGGACACTGGGGAGGCCAGTCAGCGGGATGTTGTAGGCCACTTGATGTCCGTATTGCCATGGCTGTCTGAGATGGGGTTGCTGTCCACCAATTTAGTGGGGTGCCCGTTGTCAGGGGCTAATGAGGGAGACGTTAGGGAACAGGCACGACGATTGGTTTCCAGGTTGGGCACTGCAAAGAGTGCCCAGGGGTCTCAAGAGAAAGGGCCAGAGTCAAACACTAGTGGGGCGTGCAGGGGGCCAGCTGCTTCTCCTCAACCCCTGCAGGGGGGGACCAGTTGACTACTGATGCGGCGTCCGCTGCACAACCGGTTACTTCTGCGTCAGGCACGCCCACAACCCAGGAAGTTAATCCCCCAGCGGTGGTGACCTCTACAGCAACGACTTGGGTGGCCCGGGGAACCGCAAGTGCAGGTACTGGTAACCCTTCACCCCTTACAGACTTGGGGGATATTTGCTCAGAGCATGAACAGTTAGGGCTACATGTACCAGTTGAGGTGAGGGAGAAGATTTGGAAGGGGACATACATCGATATCTTCGATTTACTGGTTGACAAAGCTGAGAAGGAGGAGGTGCGGCGTTGCAAAGAGGGCGCGCATTTGAGAGAGTTTAGGCATGGGCCACTAAGAAGGAGAGTGGAGGAGTCTTTGTCCAGCTGGGTTAGAGTGTTCTCCATTTATCAGGACATTCTAGTGGAACGTTTCAGTGACTTAGGTGCGCAGTTAGCTTGCTATCAGAACAGGATCATGGGGGCGCACAATGAATATGGTGGCATGGCATGGAAGGAATATGGTAAGGAATTCAGGAGAATTAAGGCATATAAGCCTTCATTGGCATGGGATCAGATACACATAATCACTTGGTTGCGTTATACCAATCGCACTCAGGGGCCAGGTCAGCAGCCCTTTCGTGGGCCTACAGGGACAGGCTCAGGAGCCTCAGGGGGTACTGGGGCCAAGAGGGAGGCCTTCTGAGATTTCAACCGGCGCACTTGCTCGCGGTCCCCCGGGACATGCCGTTTTAAGCACTGCTATTACTTTTGTGGCCAGGCCTCCCATCCAGAATTCAAGTGTTTTAAAAAAACATGAGATAAAGGTGCCAAGAAACAAGATTGACAAGTTGGTGTGCGTGGGTCGCACAGAATCTTTCGTAAAGGCTTTGTCCCCCATTAATCTATTGGCTATGGTCCCTTGGCTTAACGTTTACCCCAACCAAGCAGCTGCGCAGGTGTTGTATTTGGGCTTTAAGGACGGTTTCCGAATACCAGCTCAGGACTATGTTAGCTCACCCCATTGTAAGAATCAGCTGTCTCTTCGTTCCAACCCCGGGGTGGCAAGTAAGAAAATCAAGAAGGAACCTGATTTGGAGCGGGTGGCGGGGCCCTTTTATGAAATTCCCATGCAGGGCTTTGTTTGTTCTCCTTTAGGGGTAGTCCCCAAGAAAGCGCCAGGGGAGTTCAGACTGATTCACAATCTGTCCGCTCCAAAGGGGCAGCCGGTGAATGAGGCCATTGATGGGGCATTGTGTTCGGTTAGGTACGCTTCTTTGGAGCAGGCAATTCAAATGCTGCAGGAGCTGGGGCCTGGGGCTTTGATGGCGAAATCCGACATTGAATCTGCATTTCGTTTGTTGCCAGTGCATCCCGAGGACTTCCGTTTGTTGGGTTTCCAGTGGGAAGGAAAGTATTACTTTGATAGGTGTATGCCTATGGGCTGCTCTGTGTCATGTTCCTATTTTGAGAAATGTAGTACCTTTTTGGAGTGGGTATTTAGGGACAGGGCACCCCACAGGTGGGTTTTACACCACTTGGATGATTTCCTTTTTCTGGGGCCCGCTGGATCTAATTAATGTGCTGGTGCGTTGGACGTATTTAAAAAACTCATGAGGGAATATGGGGTTCCACTTGCGGAAGGAAAGAGGGTGGGCTAATTCACCAATTGAATTCCTAGGGATAGAGTTGGATTCAGTGGCAGGTGTGTCCAGATTGCCTTGGGAGAACGTGGTATCTTTTTCACACGCATTGAGGTCTTGTCTAAGGGCGCAGAAGGTAACACTTCATCAGTTGCAGTGCTTTGTCGGGCAGCTCAACTTTGCGCTGCGAATCATACCCATGGGGCGCCCCTTTTCTCTGTCAATTGCCCAAGCCATGTCAGGGTTAAAAGTCAAGCATCATCACAATAGGCTTTTCAATGAAGTCAAACAATATATGAGGATTTGGGAAACCTTTCTGCGTGACTTTAATGGGACGGTGGTGTGGCCCAGTCCACCAAGGTCCGATGAGGAATTGGGATTTTTAACTGATGCAGCTGGTAGCGAAGGCTTTGGGGCTATATTTGGTACAGCATGGTGCGCTCAGTGATGGCCCTTATACTGGGTCCAGGAGGGCCTAATGGCTAATATTGGTTTCTTGGAGCTGTTCCCAATTTAAGTGGCTTTGTCTATTTGGCCGGAGGCATTTCGGAATCAGTCGGTGATTTTCTGGTCAGATAATATGTCAGTTGTAGATTGCATTAACCAGCAAGCAGCTAAGTGCAATATGATCCTAAGGCTGCTGAAAGAGATAGTATTATTGTGTTTAAGGTTGAATGTGACCTTCAGAGCTAAGCATGTACCTGGAGTGTTGAATAACGCTGCTGACGCACTCTCCCATTTTAAGATGCAGGTTTTCAGGTCTCACCTCCCCGGAGCGGAGGAGTTCCCAATGATCTTTCCAGAACATCTGTGGCAGATTGGTGCCAAGGTATACCGGACCTCGTGGCAGCCAGCTTTGGACCCAGAATGCTGAAGGCTTACCAGGGAGCATTTGTAGCATATGTTGATTTCAGGGGTGGGGCGGAATTGTCAACTTGTTTTGATCCGGCATCAATCTTGCCATTTTAAGAAGTTTTGAGGGCTAGGGAAGTCAATTGCGTGCACCAGGCATTACTCCACTGCTATTTCTTTCTTTGTGCAACTATGGGGGCTGCCCGACAGTACAAAATCATTTTTGGTAAGAAGGGCCCTTGGGGTATGGCAGCGCATTCAGGGCTCTAAGCCGGACGCTCGGCGGCCCATTGATGTGGCAAAGTTGGGGGCCTTGCTAGTTGTGTTGGATCGTGTTTGTACTTCTCCCTGGGAGGTCACCTTATTTAAGTAAGCCTTTACCCTTGCCTTTTATGGTGCTCTTAGATTAGGTGAACTGGTCACACGCAATAAAAGGGACACCTCGGGGGGTCTGCAGTTGGCGAGTATTTATTGGCCAGAGGGGACTGGGTGTCTGGTGATTACCGTTCCCCGCTCTAAGGCAGATCAGGATGGAGAGGGGGAACATATTCTATTGCATAGAACCCCGGGTAACACATGTTGTCCTATACGGAACTTAGAGGTCTTCCTAGCGCAGCGCGCTCCAGGAGAGACGGGTGCGGTTTTGGTGCATGCGGACGGTACGCCACTTACTAGGTATCAATTCTCACAGGTACTCAAGTGCTCCCACCTGGCAGCGGGTTTGGATACCTCAGATTTTGGCACTCACTCCTTTAGAATAGGGGTAACCACAGCGGCTGTGGCAATGGGATTCCCAGGAGCAGCGGTTAAGAGAATTGGAAGGTGATCATCGGACTGCTACAAGCGACACGCGAGACTGCATATGCTATGAGTTCATGTACTTGACACCTCGCATTCTTTGTACTTTTTGTAGACACCCACCGCAAGTATTTGACAGTTCCGAAGGCTCCGGTGCACGCAGGAGTTGCTGGTATCATCAAGGTGTGGGTAATCGGACAATCCCATGTCCGACATGCAGGTGAACTATTTGCAAGGAGTGCCTTTGCGTCACACGCATCGGAGGCTGGTTTCTGCATCTCTTTCTTTGGCCGAGGCCGCTGCGGCTAACTCAATTAAGGACATTCCTGGATTTTAGGCTACTCGTCACCGGGCATTATTGTGCTGTACCTTGGGGGGAATGATCTGGTTGCTCTAGGACGCCGATGGCTGTTTGAGTTGGTAATATCTGAAATTGGTTGGTTGGCCCAAAAATTCCCACAGGCTGTCCTTGCCTGGTCGAACATGTTTCCTCGTTCTCTCTGGAGGGGCGGGATCTCAGTGAAAGCCCTCAATGACTTAGTGAGAAGAATCAATAGCAAATTGGCCAAGTTGTTTCAGACGCCAAGGTTGGCTGTGATCTTGCATGGCTTCATTAAAGGAGACAAGTTTTTTCTGCAGGGCAGAGTTCATCTTTTGCGAGTCGGCTATGAAATGTTTTTAGAGAATATACTCGCCAGGCTCTCTCAGCATACATGACCTCTTCCTGAGGGGGGAGGCCACATCGTCGGGCAACGATGTGGGCCTGTGGCGGGGTGAGATCATGACTGGGACTATAAATGGGTACCTTTTATAACAAAATTGGGTAGCAAGCTAATTGGACCCTCCAAGGGGTGCTGGCTGGGACGTGTGGATGACACACAGAGGTGCGGGGGTAGCGAGCGGTTGCTGGCATCTGGCCCCTGGGGCCAACCACCCACGCATGGGTAGAAGGTCTGAAGTGAGCACTGGCTCTTTGGGGGGGTGGAGTCTCAGGGTGGCGGGGGCACCCGAGGTAGGTATCCCAGCGGGCAGCCGGGCCCCCTCCACAGCAATCCAGTTTGGGAGGTATGAGAACACCCTGATGGAGATCCTATCCCTGGGATTTGTAGCTTAAGGAGGGGCTGGGTTTGGGGTAATGGAAAAACAGTCATGATCTCATTAACAGCCACCCTCATTGGGTATGCAGGAACGAACAGTCAGAGAGAGGAATGTGGATGTTTTAGCATACTCTGTTAAGGCTAGGCATCCCTTGAACTCTGTAAATACTTTGTGAACATGATTGTGGTTACTGCATATAATTTAGATTATGATTAACAATATTTTGTCAATAAAAATACGGCCGGGGGTTTACGACCCTTAATCCCAAAGTGAAGTGCATCTAAGGTTTTAATACAAGCTTACGAAGGGGGTGGAGAGTGGTGTTTGGTGGTAGGAGGTCTCGGCGATACCCAGTCATATGCACGGGGCCACCCCAATCAGGGGGCCCCCACTTATGGCGGCGGCGCTGGGCCGGAACGTGGGGGTGGTGGTCAGGGAGCAGCGGGCTCCCCGGCCCCCACCCTGCAATAAAAACACTGCCGCTTGGCTGTAGAGGGGCCCATGGCCCCGGAAGCACTGTTTGACGGCCCCGGAAGCACTCTTTGTGCTTCTGGGGTCGCGCACAGGGATGACGTCACGCAGCCGGCCTTATAATGTGTCCGTGGTTGGCGAGCACGTCTTTCTCATGCTCACCGATCGGACCAGGGGGTCCAAGTGGCTGCAACAAGAATTACTCACCCGCCTCCCCTCGTTGTTGGGCATCAGCCTCTATTGAATTAGTTCCTTTTCTTACAGTTAGGTTTGAATGTTCTAAATGTCCAATTGTGGTATATATGCTAACGATTTGTTTTTCAGGTGACTCGATTTGTGGTGAATGGACAGTCATAGTTTGTTAGTTTGTCGTATTTTGGGTACGATGGTGGGCGTGGCATCCCGTGAACTCTGTAAATACTTTGTAAACATGATTGTGGTTACTGCGTATAATTTTGATTATGATTAACAATATTTTGTCAATAAAAATACAGCCAGGGGCTTACGACCCCTATTCCCAAAGTGAAGGGCATCTAAGGTTTTAATTCAAGCTTACACTGGGGGTGAGTGGTGTTTGGTGGTAGGAGGCCTCGGCGATACCCGTCCATGTGAGCAGAGACAGGAGTCAGCAGAGAGATATTCAGACTCTCTGGGAGACTCGAGTCAGGCTTGGCCATCTGAAAGCTGCACACGGCTGAAGCAGAATCAGCAGTGTTCGGCTTGTACCCTTGTTAGCCCTGGAGTGCCTAACTGTTGAGCTAGGGCCCAAATTTTGCGTCTAATGTCTGTAGTCAAAGCTGCGAATATTAGGAGTACCTAATACCAAGGATGTGCAGTCTTGTTTCCATTCTATGCCTCTTTCGTCCACCATCAGATACTCCCTGCTCCTTTATCACACTCTTGAGGTCTTTTCCATCCCCGGTTTCTTTTTTTGTCACTGTTTTTCTGTTTTTCTCCTCCTCTTTCTTTGACTCTTGTGTGTCTTACTCCCACTAGCTCTGCATGAAAGTTTGGTAAGAAAAATAAGTGCTGGTCCCCAATAATGAATGGTGGTGGGCCCCATCTGCCACTGCTGGCTCACATTTAGCACTGAAGCCATGTATGACTGTGTCACTCACATCACCAGAGATTGGAGGGCCAATAATATTTAACAGGCAGTTTCAATTCACTGAAGTCAGTTCACAGCATCACGACCATTGAACATTCTCAAATTGGACACTAGTTGTCACAAAACTCTACAGTTTTCCAGGTCCAAGACTGAATAGCGCTTCCATTCTAGTATTTTAGATTTCGTTCATAGCTGCCAGGTTCCCCGGTCCATGCTTGACTAGTTAAGCCAATCCTGTTCTTTTATTAGCATTCTGGGACTTATAGTCCTTCCAAAAAAAAAAAAGAATTGGACTAAGTAGCCATCATGGATCCTGAACACTTGACAGATTTGTTTTCTTTCTGGTACTCGTCGTCTTTTAGAGTTTTATCAAATCAAGAATTTCAAGACCTAGAATGCAAAGCAAAAAACCTGAAATAGATCAGCTAATCAATCATGGACCTGGAAAACTTGAGAGTTATGGCGCCACACCTCCAGGGGGTTCCGCCACTCTCAGGATTGACTATTTTGGCAACCCCCCATTCTTGAATGTCACTGTCAGCTATGTATCACCCATGACCACCTGGTTGAACTCACCTACTAGTGGTACCCCTTAACTGTTGCCCCATCCCAGCCTATAATTTCCTTCTGCCCCATCACCTGCAGTTTCTGGTCTTCACACCATGATTTATTTGGCGCTTAGTTTTAGCACCTTTTCCTCTTTCTTTCCAACTACAGCCCAAAAAAGATTATCCTCTTACCTCCTCTATATGCCATCTTATCCCCTCTAACATTCATGAAGGCTAAAACTCTCAGCTGTCATGTGACCCCAGTCCTATTTGACACATTCAGCCAGTCCTGGCTTTCCTGGCTTTCTTTGCAACAGTGCTTTCCATACTGGGATTTTTTGTCTATTTTTAAGGCAAATTAGAAGGTCCAGAATGCAACACGCAATAGTACTAAAAGAGAGGACTCCTTGAAGGTAATACACCTGACAAGTGACGATTTCATAGCGATATGCAGTTCCTGTTTCCCTTTCAGAAAGCTAAAAAGCAGAGGGAGTCAAGCCAGTGGTGTCCAGCTATAATAATGAGTCAGTATCCCGTTCTCCCTGCCCCCAGCACTCCCCATTGGGGTGAATCTCATTTTCTTCCTGTCAAGCCGCCTGTGATGGTCTTTAGGCCTCTGTGAGGGGCTTCCCACCCACCACGGAACTATACACATCAAGAGCTAAACGCTCCCCAGGCGGAAGAGACGATCGGACCCATTAAATGGATGGAACTTCCAATAGTAGTCCAGGAGGGGACGGGAGAGGGAAGGGTGTGTATGGAGGTCAAGTCCCAAAGGGAGGAGATCATGACAGTGAATTAAAACGGATGACTTCAACCTGTGATTCAAAAGGATGCATGTAATATGGTCTCCCAACTATTCCTGTCAGAAAGAGTAAAACTCAGACAAGATCTTGCCATCTTATCTGGTCTATCAATTTTACATGTTTTCCAGAGAACGTCAATTTAATGCCATAATAAACTGAAATTGAGAAATTTAGACTTATACCAGAAGAGTTTCCTGCAGAGGCCTGTGTAAACAGAAAACCACTTAGTTAAATAAAATGAAACATTGTACAGACTTGATTTCACTGGAAACAAAAAACACAGATGCATTTCCTCTCCTCCATCCTCACCCAGCACACGCAATGAGAATGCTGTTTTTCATTGAAATAGAATGCAGCTCTCTCTCTTAACTCTGATTGGCTGTTGCCAACTAATCAGTGTGAAGGTGTGTAACACAAAACTGAAAATGTGTTAGTATGACTGAGGGATGAGGAGTGAGAAGTAGAGATGATGGATGAGAAATATGGATGATGGATGAGATGTAGGGCTGATGGAAGAGAAGTAGGGATTATGGATGAATATTAGGGACGAGAAGCAGGGATGATGGATGAGAAGTAGGGATGATGGATGAGAAGTAAGGATGATGTATGCTGGACGAGAAGTAGGGATGATGGATGAGAAGTAGGGATGATGTAGGATGGATGAGAAGTAGGGATGATGGATGAGAAGCAAGGATGAGAAGTAGGGATGAGGAGTGAGGAATGAGGATGTCCTTAAATGGATGCTGTACTATTAAGTTCATTCAATCCTTACCCCACGGTCTTGCTGGAAGGCACTTTGTGTAACCTCAAAGCAGACAGGTCAGAAGTCACAAAACCACAAACCAGCTTCTTCAGCCTAAGGCTCACCTCACTCCTTTCTTCTTTATTAATTATGTTTCTCAGAGACCTGACACTCCTACTTTTGGAGAGCTACAGACTAGTAGCAGAGGCATAACATTAGGCGCCAGCAGTCCCTGCGGTGCAAGGGGGGGGGGGGCAAGCACCCCCTTACACTGGCTGTGGTGGCACTGTGTATTAGCAGCGGGCCCCTAGTCTAAGAGCTCCTGACTGAGAGGGGGGGGAGCTCAAGTTACGTTATGCCACTGACTAGTAGATAGTAGATCATGGTTAAGTATGTCGAGCATGCCTCCAGCATATTTAGGTGTAGAAAACTTTGAAGATTGAGACGACTCAGTGGATTTGCTCTCTGTAGCGCCAACACTGCCAGGGTCTTGCTCATCAGTCCACGCGGAAGCTTAGTCGTACATTTCGTCATCGTCTTTGAAAGGATGAGAAGGCTGGGGATTTCCCAGAGAAGGACGAGAAGGTGGGTGATTTCACCGAGAATCAGCCATGGTTTTGTTCCAAACCACAGGCTTGGCCTTTCTGTTTTTTGCACGTCCATTAAAATTCTACACTGCACAATAATAATGTCTAAATATGCACAGGGCATTCGTTTCAGGAAACAAAACTAAAATGAATGACTTTAGTGGGTGGGAAGAGAACAGGAAAAGTTACAAAGACTAATAAAAAACACATTCGTTTGCATAGCGCTGCTGTTCAGTGAAGCAGATGTCCTGTCGAGGTCGAAAGAGCCTCATTTCAGACCCTCAAAATTTCCACTAAATAAGTCTACTACGACATCCAGTGTATTTTCACGCGACTTCGTTTTTAAATGTTAACTTGCGCTGTACTAGTGTGCTGAAAAAATATAAAGAGTTCTCCGCAAGAATGATGACTGAAAAGTCGAGAGTACAGTTTCTTTCCATGTCAATGTGTTCAAATACTATCAGAGTTTTAGGCACATATATAACATGCCTGGTGATTAGAAAAAAAACTATACTCAGAAAAGTGTTTATGCCACCGGTATATGTATGCAGTGTCTGTACAAATAAGAAAACTATTTCAGTATACCCAGAGCTTTACATTTTCCTAGGCCCATGGCTTAAATGGCTCCTCCTGTCTGAGTTTTTGCTTTTCCTTCCGGACTTGAAAGCATTTTTCCAGGTATAAAATCAGGATTGCAATCAAGAGTTATGACTTTTGACTTAAGGACCCTGAGGGGAGCAGAAGAAAGCTATCTTACGATAGAGAAAAAAGGGTTAGCATGCTGGTGGGATGACCAACGTTTTAGGACTTCAGTGTGGAGTATTACATTTGAGTTGAGAAGCCACCATAAATGTTTGATTGATTTGTTCTCCACATATGGAAGTGATAGGGCCACTTCTCACATCACCCAATGGGTGTACAGAGTGCAAGAATACTCACTCATTGGATATTAAATATGTGTTTCATATTAAAAATGTGAATGCTGACAGCTTGTCATGTTTACCAGTAGACGTTGATGATTGTGCAGATAATGCTGAGGAGTTGGTGGCAGAAATTAATCTGGCATGCTCGAGATACAGCACCTGTCTAAAGGATGGTCCAAAGAGTTAAGTGGGACCCCAAGTTTGTGCGATACGAAGACCTCTAGGTTTCGTATAGTCTGAGTTATCCTATGTGAAAGAAATTGTGAGAACAGCTGATAGGTTGGCCGTCCCAACTGAAATACAATGCAAGGCAGTGGCCTTGTTACATGTAGGTCATGGTGGAATGTCTACCATGGAAAGGAAAGTACAGGTCGATTTTTGGTGGTCAGGCATGGATGAGGAAATTAAGAAACATGTGAAGTACTGCATAGCTTGTTAGTGTAGCAACAAATCACACATGATTAAAAGAAACCATTATTGTGCCAGGGGAACTGCCTGATCACGTGCAGCAAAAACTTGCCTTTGACATTTGTGGGTCATTTACATTTTTCAGAAAGCGAAGAGAAGTATGCTGTGGTACTTGACGATTACTATTCCATGTGTCCAGAAGCAATTTGAATTAGTAAAGCAAAGACTAATAATGTAAATGTTTGAGAGGAATTAATTAGAGAAAGGGTTAGCCTGCAGAAATTGTGTCAGTTCGTTTCTGGAGAAATTATTAGTTCTATAGCACATGTGAGAAAATGGTTTGCTTGAACAATTCCATAGAGTGATGAGGGAGTGTGTGCAGTTGGCTGAATGGATAGGAGAAATGAGATAAAGAGTATGCTGTGGAGGTGTAGGACCATACTACATTCTACAATACAGTGATCACCTTTTCTTTTGCTTAAGAGAAGAAAGCCATTCATGAAGGTGTCGCCCAGTTGGATGAGTAGGTCTGGAGTGCATGAAGTGAATGCTGCTGTGAGACAGTGCGAAGGAACCAAAGGAAGTATGGTGGAAGACAGACGGAGAGAATGATAAAATCTGAACAAAGTCTTCTGAGAGGGGACTTTGGTCATGTGATAGTGGGTACAAGTGTTAAAAAGGAACTTCAACATTGTTTTCTCATAAGCAAGTTGTTGATGTGAAAAACCAATTTGTAGTGTTGGAGGGTGGAAAGAAATGGAACAAGAGAAGAGTGCAAGAGTGCAATGATTTAAAGTTAGAAGGGTTAAAACGAAACACAGACCAGCATGGTGGCATGTTAAAAACAATAAGCAGCAATTTCTCAGAAAACATACCTTGACATTTTATCCCTGTCTTTGAATCAGCAAATATTACAAGATAAAGAAAGAATGTAAAGGCATCTTTATTATTGCTTCCACTTTTCTGACCCCAGGGCTGGTAGTCTTGGGTTTATAATGAATTAGTCAGGAGTACAAATCTCAGCATGCAGCCAAAAAACCTAGCCTGGGTGCACTGCTCACAAATGGAACTGGGAAATTTAAAGCTTTGTGGGGACACCCAACTCCAAAACACTTCCCACATGGGCCACTCTATAAATCCAAGCCGTGCTCCATCCACTTGGTCTAGTAAAGCAAGAAACCTTGGCAACCAAAATAGTATATGTTTTTCTATTATAATATGGCTCAGACTGAAATATTTTTAATCACAAAAACTTTATGTGTACATAGAAAAGATATAATGAAATATGTATGAAGCATCTTTTAACCATAATATTATATGTATCGAAATTTGAAACCCAATCAACTTACGCTCCACATTTACTACCACAGCCATACCCTCAAACATTCGATTTTTCATCGCAACTAGCATTCATCACCAAAATAGGTGAAGTCATCAATAATTTTAACTTGGCACTGGTATGTTTACAGCTTCTGTTACTCTTCACCTTATAAAGATTAATACACAGCATTGCTCTATATCAGGTTTATGTAGATTATCCAGTCCTTCATATTAAATTCATACTCCTTAATTTCAATCCTACTGGAATCATACTTTTGAATCACAGACCCTCTGGGAAACTGTGGTCATAGCATCAGTATATACACTTGTGATCTTTAATCTTCAATACTGTGACTTGAACAATTTTGCTATCCATCTTTAATCGTGTGGCTTATACAGTCCTCTACGTGCGTTTCGGCTTGATCAGCCGTACCTTAGATAAGCCACTTCACAATAATATGTTGAATCTGATTGCTCTACAATAGAAAGATATATTCTGCCGAGCCACAGTAAATAAATTTAAAAAAATAGGAATATAGAGTCAAGACCTCCACGAAAACCATTGTGCACTTCCCAAAGGAATCCTTTATTGTGTCAATAGAAGTGCCATACACAATACATTTGCAGTGATCTAATGCTTCTGGATGTCATCAATCCACCTCAAGTTGTCATAGAGAGTGCAATATATCTGGTTGACCATCTGTGAAGCCAAACCAATGAAACCTATTTGCTAAAGTGGAGACCAGTGTACCCCATATGTGTTTTCTTAAATAATCCTTTGTCATTAGCTTCCTCCTCACAGAGACTGAAATTAGAATAAGGGGACCAATGTATCCTTTGCAGAGTAGGACTTACTTATCAAGGAGAGCTTGGGACCAAAGTGAAAAAAGAGAATTTTAGGTTTAGAGAATGTCTATCCAATCAGACACCGCTATAATATCCTAAGAGGGGATATGTATGGAATTTACTAGTCCCTTCTTTTGAGATTTCACACTCAATACTGCAGCCTTTAGAGTTTACAATCCCATCCAATTGGTCTACTGTTAGCAGATAAGTGATGTGTTTCATATGTCTAAACTTATGAATATCATCTCATTGATTCACCATACCTATAGGTGCTGAAACAGGGGGCCCAACTCCTCGGTGGAGCACAGTGATTGAAAAGGCCCACCTTTTGCCTTTATGCAAGTTTTGTTATGAGATAGATATGACTTACTTTTATAGTACTCCTGGCTCACCCCACAATTCCAGGAGTAAACCAGGAATAATCCTGTCTTATTCATGGAATTTAGTTACAAGGGCCCGATTTAGATTTCAGCAGACTGGTTACTTCATCACAAACGTGACGGACATCCCATCTGCTGTATTACAATTGCACTATATCCAATGGTGCTTGTAATACAGTGGACGGGATATCTGTCATGTTTGTGACAGAGTAACCCATTCACCAAACTTTAAATCAGACCCTAAATTATGAGTACTACAAGAGTAAATCACAGAAAAAGGTTTGTGATTGGGCCCTATGTTTTGAGCATTGCAGTTTGCCAACACAATTGATTGGTGTTTGGACCAACCGAGTTGGCTGATACAATCGACTAGAACTGTACAGGGCTAGGTAGAAGCAGAATTTAAATGAGGAAATTCAATGCATTCCACAGTATGTCATTAGAAGAGTAAGGCCTGGATTACAGACATTCAGCATTACACCAAAGTATTTTTCCTACCCAGTGCTTCATTTGTAAAAGAATGAACAGAGCTTTGGGCACTGTCATTCATTCTTTTATAAATTAAGCACTGAGTGCAGGTCATCTTCAGTGATGTATCTGCTACAAGATTATCAGAGTTACCACTGTCCCATGGATGACCAGAGATCTCTACTAGGACATATGCTCTGTGTTCATGTGGGAGGCAAATCAAGTCCCAAGATTGTATTAATTTGTGATTACAATTATGTAGGATGGGGTTAACTACTTAACAGGACCCCGATTGTCTCTCTTCCTTTGAGATACATTTTGAAGAGGAATTTGTTGAACTTTTCCTGAAGTGAAGAATATCTGGTGTCTCCTCAACCTGCCTAGGTTAACAGGTGTTCCAGATGTTAAGACTGTATTGGACTTGGCCCTCTCTGCAGGATCACCCACAGACTTTTTGCCTTTGTCCCTATTTTTGCTAAAATATTTTTTGTTGGCCTTAGTACTCTGTGCACTGTACCACTGCCAACACTCTCTAAAACATAGGAACATTGGTTTACACCTGATTGACATTTAATTTATTTGTAAGTCCCTCGTAAAGTGGTATACCATATACCCAAGGCCTGTAAATTAAGTGCTACAAGTGAGCCTGCACCACTTTTTGTGCACCCACTTGAGTAGACCATTAAAACATGTCTCAGGCCTGCCACTGTAGTGTGAATGCAGTTTAAACCGACAATTAGACTTGGTAAAATACTCAAGACTTAAACTCCTCTTTTATTACATGTAGGTCACCTCTAGGGTAAGTCATAACAGCCTATACGGCAGGGTGCATTGCAATTAAAAGTTTGACAATATACTTTTAAGTTGTACATGTCCTGGTAGTGAAAAACTCCTAAATCCCTTTTCACTGACGTGAGGCCTACCTCTCTCACATGATAACATTGGGTTGCCTTATTACATTTAATAAGTGCTAACTGTTAATAGGGAGTAAGTAGGACTTTCATGTTCTTTTATGTTTGGTGTCTGAGAAATTGTAATTTAAAATCCTCTTTAATGGTAAAGACGGATTTTAGGTCACAATTTTGAAAATGCGACTTTTAGAAAGTTGGTGTTTTCCTGCCATAAATATTTGGTGCCTGCAGCCTGTTCCTGGGTCACACTACTAGGTGTAGTTGGCAGTTGGACTTTGTTTACACCTCCCAGATAGTCACACAATAGAGGGATTAGGTGTACCTGGATGGGCCATCACCAGCAGGATTTGGGGGCAGAGTTGGGCCAGCCCCACTTGTAAATTAATAGGCTTTGCTCTGCCTTCACGCAAGGGACTTCACACTACTGCATTGTTCAGAAAGTCATGCTGGAGCCAGGGTAGGGGAGGCAGGGAATCCAAGGTCTTCTAAGGAAGATCTCTAGAATCATCTCCTACTTCAAAGAAGTACTAGGTATAAAAATAGGATCCTCAGGGCCACCCTTCAGTTACATTTCTGGACTTGTGGAAGGACTCAGAGGACTGCCCACTGCTGTACCCTGTTGTGTACTTCAGAAGACTGCTTTGCTGCACCTTGAAAGACTGCTCTGCTACCTGAAGTCTGCGTTGAACACTCAGAGGCCTGGTCTGCTGCTTGAGCCCTGTTCCCCTCCTTAGACACAGGACTACAAGAGTGATTCCAAGAGTTAGTTGGTTGGCCTCTTGATCACAGTCTCAGGGACAAAAAAGTCTCCAAGTCTAGATTTGAAGGGGAGACAGTACTTAATGACCAGCACTTATTTTTGTGGACCAACACTTATTGCTCCACATCTGACCAAGAGCAAGAGAGAGAAAAACACACATGGGGGGAAAGAAGAGGCAGAGAGGTCAGGAAAACCATGCCAAAAGGAGAAAGCACAAATGCAAATAAGTCTGAAAGAGTGAGACAAAAGGGACAGGGAGTGTCTGCCGGAGGATTAAAGAGGCATAAGGTTGAATCAAGACTTAGAAGCTTGCCAACATTCAATAGTGCTAGCCATTGGCTTCTGAGCAAAACGTTGGTCTGTGTCCTATTTTGAGGATTAAATATTCTTCAGTGGGGAAGTCACAAAGACAGATGCCACAATATTATGTACACTGTTGGTTGTTGAAGAAGTGTAGGCAGCCTATCTGTAGTGACTTGCTTTACTCTACTATCAAGAGAACTGTTGCTGTGCAAATGCAGAGAGATCTAGTGACACTAGATCATTCTTTACTAACTGGAATACTATGCTTCCAATATCTGCTTTTCATGTAACAATCATGCATTCTGGAAGCTGGAGTCTTACTTCAGTTCAATTTAACCAACTGGACAAAAAGACAAGGTTGCAATTAAGGGGTTGCACACTTGTAAACTTGCACAGCTCATAACGTCACAATTTGTTTATTTGCAAATTGTGACTTTCGCAAAGTGCAAGGCACATGAACCTTAGAAAAGGCAGATGCAGCAGCGGGAAATAATTTCTGCTATGATGAAGTGCTATACAAGGCAGCATAAGAACTGAAACCAATCTGCAGCAGCTCCCCCCTACCCAGCTGCCTGTTCTACACCTCCTCTTTCTGTGCAAAGTCCAGCAAGGGAAACAAATACTCTACAGTATCCCTGCCTATACCCCTACATTCCCAATGCACAACCTCAACCTATCTATTTTACAATAGCATCTGTCCTGCCCTATCCCAAACTTCCACATTGTTAGCTTTCTACTCCCACACCACACCTCTTGCCTGCTCCTGGAGGGGTTGTTGCCTCAGGATTTCCTGCACATGGAAACCTGGCCTGCTGAAGGGGGTGGCAAAGTTCAATTTAACTTCATTTTGTGCAAGAAAGGAAAATCCAGCTGCTATCAGCACAAATAATGTTCCAGACTTTGCCCAACTATTCGGGTATACGTTTTGCACACCCCTAGTTGCAATGCTCTCTAAAAAGAAACTGCAAACACTGGAATCCTTTGGTAACCATACTGAAGACCCACCGACTTCCAGAACACATAAATTAAACCTAAGACTCACCTACTGCCAGATTGCTTTAACTCAGCTGAAGATGCACCTTTTTCATAATACCGCAATTCAACCCAAACACCACCTGCGACTGAAACACACCATGTTAAGACCCTTTTTCTACCTAACCGACTTAACTCCATGCCCACACGCTCGCAAACCTCTTCAACCCACACAAGGCCCCCAACTTCGAAAACAGATATTTGCTATTTTCTTGAAAACCATTTAACTTGCCAAATTGAAACAAAGTGGTATTGATACATATGTTGGGTACTTACTTGAAAATGTACTTACCTGCAACTTGAGTCTTGTGGTTCTGGAAATAAACTAACAAAATATATTTTTGCTATGTAAAAACAATTGTCCTGGAGTTAGTCTATGATGTGTGCGTCATTTATTGCCTGTGTGTACAACAAATGCTTGGCACTGCCCTCTGATAAGCCTAACTGCTCGACCACACCTGCAAAAAAGAGAGAATTAGTATTATCTATTTCAGCCTCTGTTAAGCCTCTGGGGAACCCCTGGACTCTGTGCACACTGTATCTCCTTTTGATATAATATATACAGAGCCAGCTTCCTACTATATCCACTGAAAACATAAAGGCAACATTTTTTTCCTCTTTGAAAAAGCTATTTTAAAGATCACTTGTTACTTAACCACCTATGTATGACATAGGCCTTGTAGACTCTCTCCTAAAAACTCTATGAGCCATGGGAGATATTAACATCTTGTACAAGCTAATGTTCAGTCTGTCCTACCAATCATACTCACTGTCTGCCCTACAATGTATCCTAGTCCCTATGTGAAGACCCACCCCTACATCATACCTTCCTTATCTCTCTGATCTGCCTTCACCAATATGTATTTTCACCCAGAGACTAGGGGGCTCATTACAACATTGGTGGTAAAAGGCGCTTACCGCCGTGCAGAAGACCGCCAATACACCGCCGCCGCGGTAGTCCGCCACAGCTACTATGACACACATCTCGGAATCCGCCGAAATTCAGACACCCACACAACTCCGCCACACCAAAGTCAGTGTTAAACTGGTGAAAACAAAACCTCCACCTCCACACCAACAGAAACATGCCCATGCTATTACGACCCACGAATCCACGCGGCGGTCTTTCAACTGCGGTATTCCATTGGCGGTACACACCGCCGCGCTCAAAATACACACACATCTCCAAAACACCGCCACATTGGACAATTCCAAATACACACACCTGATACACATACACACACCACTCCCACACACCCAACACAATATAAAGCACACACCCACATCACCCACAAACCCCTACGACCACAATTTCGAGACGAAGGCCAGAGAGACAGCACAGCCAAGACAACACCACCATACAGAGGCACACAACACCATCACCCACACCACATCCACGCACAAAACACCACACACCACTACACATCACCACACACATCAACACTCACACAGCCCCACACATCACACACACCACCCCATGTCACGCCAAAGACACCCCTGCTTCTCCGAGGAGGAGCTCAGGGTCATGGTGGAGGAAATCATCCGGGTAGAGCCACAGCTATTTGGCTCACAGGTACAGCACACCTCCATAGCCAGGAAGATGGAGCTATGGCGAAAAATCGTGGACAGGGTCAACGCCGTGGGACAGCACCCAAGAAATAGGGAGGACATCAGGAAGAGGTGGAACGACCTACGGGGGAAGGTGCGTTCAACGGTTTCCAGGCACAACATTGCGGTTCAGCGGACTGGCGGCAGACCCCCACCTCCTCCCCCACAACTAACAACATGGGAGGAGCAAGTCTTGACCATCATGCATCCTGAGGGCCTCGGAGGAGTCGGTGGAGGATGGGACCTGGTAAGTCAAATCTTAACTATCATATCCCCCACCCTACCTGCATGCTCTCACACACCCCCACCCTCACCCCCTCCCCTATCACTACAACTCCTCACTAATGTACTCATAACACAAACCACCCATCCCAACACGAAGCCCTGCATGACACAACTAAGCATGGACACCCAGCACTAAAGCATGCCCACTGCACATACCCATGCAACCCCCTAACCCACCATCACACAAGCTCCCACACAGGAATGCTTGCACTGGGGTACACGCTCACCCACCCATTGCACACCATTACACACACACATGCAATAATCATGCTCTTATGCCCCTGCAGGAACCCGAAGGACCGTCACCACACCAGAGGGTCCAGACAACACCCAGAAGAGGCCTACAGTGACGATAGCAGCTCTGCCCTACTGGATCCTGATGACCAGTCCGGACCATCGTGGGCCTCGGGACACTCGGTTCCCCTTGCACAGGCACAGCCCAACACCGACCTTCCACCCTCTGGTAACACCAGCACAGCACCCACCCAACGGGCCCAAACCTCCGTACCCAGGACAGGTCAATCAGCGGTGTGTCCACCACTACAGGGAACCCAGGAGAACCCACCACCCCAACAACAACAGGGACCTGGGGGCAATGGTAGTGGGCACACGGTCCAGGGGATGGAGGCCCAGGAACACAGGGGAACTGGGAGGGCTGCTGTGCGACAGGGGGCGGACAGGCCAAGGGAACCCACTCTCCACAAGGCCCTATCCTCCATCATGGGAGCATACCACCACTCCCAGGAGACGATGGCGACGGTCCTGGACAAGTTGCAGGAGACCCTGCGCCTGCAGGAGGAACAGTATTTGGGGTTCAGGGAGGAGCTCAGGACCATCAGCTCCGCCCTGGGCACCATCGTAGGGGTGCTGAAGGACATACAGCAGACCTTGAGGGACACCGTGGCACTCCAAGGGGCCCCTGACACTAGCCAGGACGATGAAATGCCCACCACCTCCGCCGGCGCTAGTGGACAGGACGCCCCGCCACAGGACCAATACACCAGCACCCCACCCCCTGCAGACGGACAACCACCACGCAAGCGGTCCCTGAGATCCAGGAACAGGACAGAGCAAGATGGCAAGACCCCCGCCAGGAAATGAGACCACCCTGTTTGTCCTCCCACTGTCCCACTTTGTTACCCTGTCCATACTTAAACTGCCCCAGCTCCACTTCCTATGCCCAGATGGGCAGTGCACCTGTGAGACCAATAGACTGGACTCTGCCATGGACATTCCTCTGCCATCACCCATCCTCATTTTACAACCCCCTCCCATTTCTGAGCACTTCAATAAACACCCTTGAAACACAAAACAATCTGGAGTCAGTCTGTGATTTAGTAAATATGTATTATCAATGACAGTGTCATAATGTGTTTCCTATTGTAAAGCTAACATACCTATGTCACACATCACAAGTCCTTGAAGGATGCAAGCAGATGACACGTTGGTAACCACAACTGTGAAACCGTAATGGAAAGGTACAACTCAGTTACCAAATACTGGTTGAAATCGACAGACAGGATAGAGGTAGATGTGTGAAAGTTAATGTAATGGTAAAAATTAAAATGTTCTCACCTGTGTGTCACTGGAAATATTGCTGTATGTCTGACTCCCTGTTGTCGGTGTCTTCTTCCTCAGCTTCCTCCTCATCACTGTCCACAGGCTCCACAGGCTCCACAGCTGCTACAACACCGTCATCTGGATCATCCTCCTGCAGAAAAGGCACCTGGCGTCGCAAAGCCAAATTATGAAGCATCGAGCAGGCGATGATGATCTGGCACACCTTTTTCGGTGAGTAGAATAGGGAACCACCTGTCATATGGAGGCACCTGAACCGACCTTCAGGATGCCGAAGGTGTATTCGATCACCCTCCTAGTCCGCCCATGGGCCTCATTGTAGCGTTCTTCTGCCCTGGTCCTGGGATTCCTCACTGGGGTCAATAGCCAGGACAGGTTGGGGTAACCAGAGTCCCCCAATAGCCATACACGGTGCCTCTGGAGTTGACCCATCATATCAGGGATGCTGCTATTCCGCAGGATGTAGGCGTCATGCACTGAGCCAGGGAACATAGCATTTACCTGCGAGATGTACTGGTCTGCCAAACAGACCATCTGAACATTCATAGAATGATAACTCTTCCTGTTCCTGTACACCTGTTCACTCCTGTGGGGGGGACCAGAGCTACATGGGTCCCATCAATGGCACCTATGACGTTGGGGATACTTCCAAGGGCATAGAAGTCACCTTTAACTGTAGGCAAATCTGCCACCTCAGGGAAAATGATGTATCTCCTTACGTGTTTCAGCAGGGCAGACAACACTCTGGACAGCACGTTGCAAAACATAGGCTGGGACATCCCTGATGCCATGGCCACTGTTGTCTGAAAAGACCCACTAGCAAGGAAATGGAGCACTGACAGCACCTGCACGTCAGGGGGGATTCCAGTCGGATGGCGGATTGGTGACATCAGGTCTGGCTCCAACTGGGTACATAGTTCCTGGATTGTGGCACGGTCAAACCTGTAGGTGACGATGACATGTCGCTCTTCCATTGTCAACAGGTCCACCAGCGGTTGGTACACCAGAGGATTCCGCCATCTTCTCACATGTCCCAGCTGACGGTGCCTATGAAGGACAACAGCGACAAATCAGTCATTATTCCTCCAGGTATGTACCCACAGTTACACACAAGACTACACCACTCACTAAACCCTCCCTGTATGTGTGTTGAGTGTAGGCCTAGCTATGTGTGACGCAGAGGTAAATTAAGCCATGTGGGCCCCTGAAATGGCGGCTGCCTGACCTCTAAACTGGGACAATGGGATTGTGGGGTAACTGCGCTGGTGTTGCACACCGTCGCGGTAGGCGGTCGTAGACCGCGGCGCAATGCTGCATTGGTTGACATAGGACCCTATGGGTCCTAGGAGCCAATGAACAGGTGCGCTGGCGGTGATGATGCGCACCGCCGCGGACGTCACCGCCATTTTCTATCTGTTCAATCACTAGATACCTGACCTTCGACAGGAGAGGACCTACACTGCAAGTGCTGCTGTGACCTCGGTCTGGAAGCGAAGATGGCTGCTGCCTCTGGGGAAAGGGCCCCTGCCTTCACTGCACAGGAGTTGGAGAAACTGGTAGACGGGGTCCTCCCCCAGTACACGCTACTCTACGGTCCTCCAGACCAACAGGTTAGTACAAAGGGAGCACGTTGTATGGGCTAGGCCTGGGTGAAGAGGGCTGGTTGGAAGAGGGAAGGGGGCCGAGTTCATAGAACATTAATGCATGGGAATGAATGGGCCACATGGCCAGAGTAGGGAGGGGGCCACTCACATCGACGGTGCAGTTGGTAATGACTGTTCCTCTTTCCTTGTGCATGTCATGTAGGTCAGCGCCCACCAGAAGAGGGACATCTGGCGTGCCATCGCCAAGGAGGTCCGGACCCTGGGGACCCACCAGAGACAGGGCACCCACTGCCGGAAAAGATGGGAGGACATTCGCCGCTGCAGCAACAAGACGGCGGAGGCTCAGCTGGGGATGGCCTCCCAACGTGGGAGGGGTGCCCGTCGCACCATGACCCCCCTGATGTTCCGGATCCTGGTGGTGGCCTACCCGGAGTTGGATGGGCGCTTGAGGGCATCACAGCAGACACCAGGGGGTGAGTACACTCTCATTCTGCTGACTTTGCGTGCAGTGGAGGTGTCTGGGTGGTGGAGGTGGGCTGTGGGTTTCCCTAGGCCAGGGCGAGTTCGGTAGGCAAGGCCCCTCCGTAATGCAGGCCATGTGGCACTCTACCCCACCTCAGCAGAGTGCCAAGTACAGGTATAGTTGCCCCTGTGGCATCCATGTGTGCAGATGTCCACCATTGCCATGTATGCCATATCCCAGAAATTGCATATCCAGAGGCCAGGAGCACGGCGTAATGCAGGGGGCTGCTGTGTCTGTCTTGTCCGCCAACGGTAGCGGTATGCCATGCACTCAAACTCTCTTTCTTCTGTCTCCCCCCCCCCCTTTTTCTGCTCTCCCTGTCCTTTTGTACATCAGCATCATCAGGCGGAGGTACAGTGGCACCGGAGCATGAGGGAGCTGCATCCCACATGGCCATGGAGGGCCACACCACGGACTCTGAATGCACCAGTGGGACGGAGGGCGAGGGGAGCTTCACGTCGGCCACCAGATCACCAAGCAGCGACACAGACTCGTTCGCCGATGGGGGCTCCCTTGTGGTGGAGGCACCATCTGTGCGCCCCACTTCTACAGGTACAGCCGCCACCTCCCCTACCAGCACCGCCCTCCCAGCAGCCCCTCAGCGTTCGCCCCATGCCCGCTCACCCAGGAGGGTGGGCATCACCTTCGCCCCAGGCACCTCAGGCCCTGCCCCAGTCACCCCTGCTGCCCTCAGTGAGGAGGCCATTGACCTCCTCAGGTCACTCACTGTTGGGCAGTCTACCATTGTGAATGCCATCCAGGGTGTAGAACGAGAGTTGCAACACGGTAATGCATTCCTGGAGGGCATTCATTCTGGCCAGGCTGTCCTTCAGCGAACCCTGCAATCTCTGGCCTCAGCACTGATAGCAGCCATTGTCCCTGTGTCCAGCCTCCCCCCTCCAACCTCCTCCACCCAGACCCAATCTCCTGTACCCCAGCCCATCCCAAGCACACCTACAGACCAGCATGCACACAAGTCAGCACACACAAGTAGCTCAAGCAAACATAGGCACGACACAACCCACAGGCACTCACACAAGCCTCACCCACGTACAGACACAGCAACATCCACTGCCTCCACTGTGTCCCCCTCCTCCTCTTCTCCCTCCTCCCTCCCAGTCTCGTCTACACACACACCTGCATGCACCACATCTACAGGCACCATGAATCGCACAAGGAGACCCAGCACCCCAAGCCGCTCACCTGCACTCACCACCTCCACTGCCATTTACACGTCCCCTGTGTCCTCTCCCAGTGTGTCTGTGACGCCCCCTCCCAAAGTACACAAACGCCGGCAACCACACACCCAACATCCATCCACCTCACGACAGCCTCCAGTACCTGCACCTGCACCCAAAACACCTAAAGTGACACCTCCGACAACCACCTCCTCTTCCTCCACTCCCAGACGCCCTCCAACTACCCATCCCAGTGTACGCCAGAAACTGTCCCTCTGTAAAGTTGACCTTTTTGCCCCCCCCCCTCCAATTCATCAGTCCCGTTGTAGCGCCTCAGCCAAAAAGCCTCCAATACCAGTGGTGCCTGTTCAAGGTTTGTGGAGTGCACCGGCCACCAGGGCAGGCAGTGTGACCCAGAGCCAAGGCACTGGCAGCCCACTCCCTGTAAAGGCTCTAAAATTGGAGAGTGGACGACAGGACCGTGTGAAGACTCCTGGTGGGAAAACAACTGACATGGGTTCCAAGGGGATTGGAGAGTCAGCTGTGACTCCACCAAAGGTGGGGAAGGGCCAGAGGAAGTCTGCCCAGTCTGTTGTGAGTGTCACGGCGGAGAAGGGCGGCATCATTCCCAGTGGTCGAGACACAACCGCCAGCACCGTCGTCACTGGTCAGGAGACCCCCGCCACCGCCAGAGTCAGTGCCCAGGAGGGCCCAAGTATTGTCACTGGTCAGGAGACCACCGCCACCGCCATAGTCACAGCCCAGGAGGGCCCAAGTATCGTCACTGGTCAGGAGACCACCGCCATAGTCACAGCCCAGGAGGGCCCAAGTATCGTCACTGGTCAGGAGACCACCGCCACCGCCGGAGTCACAGCCCAGGAGGGCCCAAGTATCATCACTGGTCAGGAGACCACCGCCAGAGTCACAGCCCAGGAGGGCCCAAGTATCGTCACTGGTCAGGAGACCACCGCCAGAGTCACAGCCCAGGAGGGCCCAAGTATCGTCACTGGTCAGGAGACCACCGCCATAGTCACAGCCCAGGAGGGCCCAAGTATCGTCACTGGGCAGGAGGCCACCGCCGGAGTCAGTGCCCAGGAGGGCCCCGGCTGCCACAGCCCAGGTGGGCTGTGATGGAACGTCATGCCACACACCAATGCCCAGTGTAGGGAACGTCATGCCACACACCAATGTCCGTACGAGAACCACCATGGCAAAGCACCGCTGAACAGTCCAGAGACCGCCATGGCAAAGCACCGCTGAACAGTCCAGAGACCGCCATGGTAAAGCACCGCTGAACAGTCCAGAACCGCCATGGCAAAGCACCGCTGAACAGTCCAGAGACCGCCATGGCAAAGCACCGCTGAACAGTCCAGAGACCGCCATGGCAAAGCACCACTGAACAGGGCAAAGACCACCATGGCAAAGCACCGCTGAACAGGGCAAAGACCGCCATGTTAAAGCACCGCTGAACAGGGCAAAGACCGCCATGGTAAAGCACCGCTGAACAGGGCAAAGACCGCCATGGTAAAGCACCGCTGAACAGTCCAGAACCGCCATGGCAAAGCACCACTGAACAGTCCAGAACCGCCATGGCAAAGCACCGCTGAACAGTCCAGAACCGCCATGGCAAAGCACCGCTGAACAGTCCAGAACCACCATGGCAAAGCCCCGCTGAACAGTCCAGAACCGCCATGGCAAAGCACCGCTGAACAGTCCAGAGACCGCCATGGCAAAGCACCGCTGAACAGTCCAGAGACCGCCATGGCAAAGCACCGCTGAACAGGGCAAAGACCGCCATGGCAAAGCACCGCTGAACAGGGCAAAGACCGCCATGGTAAAGCACCGCTGAAGAGGGCAAAGACCGCCATGGTAAAGCACCGCTGAACAGGGCAAAGACCGCCATGGTAAAGCACCGCTGAACAGTCCGGAGACCGCCATGGCAAAGCACCGCTGAACAGGGCAAAGACCGCCATGGAAAAGCACCGCTGAACAGGGCAAAGACCGCCATGGTGAAGACCGCTGAACAGGGCAAGCACCGGGTAGGAATAAATAGACCGCCACATCAGGCATCCTTATCCCATGTGCAGCTGGGACAGTGACAGGACAGGAACTTTCACAGGGAGACTCATCCAGTCTGGGCACCAGTCCCCCTCCAGAACCAGTGGAGACATGTATCCACTACCTCAGTCCTGCACAGGATGAAGCACTCTGGGCACCAGTCCCCCCCAGAACCAGTGGAGAATGTTATCGACTTGAGAGACTGTGGCTTTGCACTCCCCAGGATGGCACGGTGGGCACCCCACCCACTGTAGAGACTTGAGAGACTGTGGCTTTACACTCCCCAGGATGGCACAGTGGGCACCCCACCCACTGTAGAGACTTGAGAGACTGTGGCTTTGCACTCCCCAGGATGGCACAGTGGGCAACTCACCCACTGTAGAGACTTGAGAGACTGTGGCTTTGCACTCCCCAGGATGGCACAGTGGGGACCCCACCCACTGTAGAGACTTGAGAGACTGTGGCTTTGCACTCCCCATGATGGCACAGTGGGCAACCCACCCACTGTAGAGACTTGAGAGACTGTGGCTTTGCACTCCCCAGGATACATCAATGGGCATGGAGCCCCGTCGTGGATCTGGCTTTGCAGTAATCCGGCTGAGGTGCCCCCCCTTCCCTTCCCCCTGAGGTGCCTGTAGTATTTCTATCTGATGCCCCGGCAGTGTTCTCTCCGATTGTGGTCAGGTATCTTTTGTGGGCCTCGCCCATGCATTTTTGGACTGTTGGTGCACGGACATTGTTATGTACATATCTGCACTACTTCTCGTAATGTATATATTTCTGACTGAATTTCGTATATATCTGTACATTTTCGAAAGACATGTATATTGCAACATTACAATGTTTGAACGGATTTCGCTTTGTCTTTTCATTCTTCCGGGGGGATTGTGGGTTGTTACTGTGATTTTTGTGGATGCATTGGTGTGTATGTTGTAATATGCGAGGGTGGGGGTGGGGGTGTTTGGTGGGTGTCCCCCTAACCTTTGCCTCCCCCCTCCCCCATGTCGTAGGTGCAGTACTCACCGTTGTCTTCGGCGCCTACGTAGATGGTGGTCGTAGAGGAGCAGAAAGACAAGGGCAGGGAATATTTGGAGTTTCGGGTCCATGGAGTCCTCGTTCCTCGTGGGATGTGTTCAGGTGAGCGTTTTCGCATTGCAAAAGCTGTTTCCGCCGTGTTTTTATCCACGGTGAATCTGCCCCGGAAAAGGTGGCGGATTGGCGGGTTGTGATACTATGGGCGGTACATTGTCTTCCGCCTGTCTGTTGGCGGTGACCGCCGCGCTGCTTGTCTGTACCGCCGTGGTGGGCGGTGTGTTAAAGTGGCTGTCTTTGTTGGCGGTTTCCGCCTGGGTCATAATTCCCTTTTTTTGTCCGCCGCCCTGTTTGCGGTATTACCGCAGCTTTAACACCGTCCGCCAGGGTTGTAATGACCCCCTAGGTCATTAACTTCACAACATGAACCCTCTTTCAACTCCTCAAATTGACGCACACCACACATTAGCAACACCATGCCAGATGTCTATGTGCTAAAAGGGGTCTTTGCACAAACATCCTGCTAATGCAGGTGTGACAGAAATGAGATGCTCCGCAGACTGACATAATGGTAAGTTATATCAACTGGCAAAGCATCTCATGCCTGCCTCACCAATATAATCTTCCATCATACGCCTGCAGAATCCTGCATTCTTCCAACAGCAATCTGTACAATACACAATCCCTTTTCCTTGAGCATTTAGTCATTAAACAAGTATGCTATATGAACTAATCTTTCCCTGGCAGGTCTGTAAGAATCTGGATTTGCTTTCACCAGTTATCTGTATCAGTTCGTGTCTTCCAACTTTAAGGATTTTATAATCCTCCTCATCCAAGACATTATTGCAGTGTCTGAGAGGTGGTTGGTGGCTCAGGCTTCAATGATCGCCTTATTTGCCAACCTCTCTGATCCCCAAGCCACACAACCATCTAGGGGTGGATGTAACTCATGTAATTTACTGTAGTAAAATTATAGCAAAATTATGCGAGGTTACTCAGAATTAAGCAAAGAGGATAACAACATTTAGAGCTATTTTCTTAGTGCAAAATGCACCCTTGCATCTAAAATGGATCCAAGGGTGCATTTTGCTCTAAGAATATAGAGCTTGGTGGCACAATACATGAAGAGCAGCAGCCAGCAGTCACTCGCTAAGTTTGCTTTTCCTGTCCTCCTGCATAATTTTGTAATTTTGCTTCAAAAGAGTAACACAAAATTACTCTGAATACTCTGGAAAAATTAAAATTTCACCCAGGCATAGTTTATTCACATGTTTAATATTTATGCACCTTGTTTGGTTCTTTGTTCAAATGCCCTGGGCCATGTTTGTGCTGTACATAAATCTGCTAAAAATATACGAAAAACGCATATGCACCTTATTGATCATGCAGCCTATTAAGTCTTAATTTCAAAAGCTGTCTCCCATGTGACCCGCAGATCATCCCTCCCTCCCTGCATTTGAGAGCACTGTAAACAGAATTCTCCTCATACCTGAGAGCCTAAGGGGCAATGCACCTCTTTTTTTTACCAACCCTTCTCCCTTCTTTTCAGAGCACCAACTCCCAAAACATATGTACTCCCACATAACACTGGTCACTGACTACGAAAAAATATAGGCATTGTGTGGAGCTCGTTATTTCGAATTCGAGTTGCTGGTCCCCATTCTCTGAATCTCCAGAATCCCTCCTGTTGCCGGGAAGCCAGGGGCGACCTTGTCTCCAATTACCACAATCAGTGCAGCTCAATAGCAAGACATTGTTTAGATTTGCTGAGGAACAGGGTGCGTGGTTCCATGAGCAGCTCGGAGCTCCGCTCATCACACATGTTCTGTGTGGGATTTATTGGCCCCCAAAAATGTGGTCATCTGCCACGTGCACCCGAGATTTCACTTTCAGATTTATTAATGTTATGGGATGGAGTACTGTATACTCAGCACTCCATACCCACCCCACCCCACGAAATCCTTAGAGACGAGGTTGCACGGGGCCATCCCAATCAGGGGGGGCCGCTTATGGCGGCGGCGCCGGGCCAGAACTGTCAGGAATCCCCAAGGTGCCTCCTGCGTTATCTGTCAGCATCTCCAGGGATTAGGGTTAAATCATATATCTGTTCTTGGTTAAATCTTCATGTTTCCAAGTAAACATAATGGGGGTCATTACAACCCTGGCGGACGGTGTTAAAGCGGCGGTAAGACTGCCAACAGGACGGCGGTAAAAAAATTGGAATTACGACCGTGGCAGAAACCGCCAACAAAGACAGCCACTTTAAAACTCCGACCGCCACAGCGGTACAAACAAACAGCTTGGCGGTCACCGCCAACAGACAGGCGTGAGACAATGTACCGCCCACACTATTATGACAGGCCAATCCGCCACCTTTTCCGGGGCGGATTCACCGCGGATAAAAACACGGCGGAAACAGGAATTCCGAAGGGAAAACGCTCACCTCTACACACCCCACGAGGAACGAGGACACCATGGAACCGGAACTCCAAATTCTACCTGCAATAGTCTTCCTGCTCCTCTACCAGGAGCACGAACGCTGGCGGCGAAGACCATGGTGAGTACTGCACCTTTAACACAGGGGAGGGGGGAGGCAAAAAACAGGGACACACACACGCAACACCCCCACCCTCACCCACTACAACACACACACTAATGCATATCAATACATCATAGTTACACCCCCAAAGCCCCTGGAAGAATGCAAAGACAAAATGAAATGAGTGTAACCATTGTAATCTATTAAAATCCAGTACTCAAAAATATATATACACTATAAACAAATATATACACCAATAATACAAGTCCAGGTATTGCACCATTTATAGTCCGTGGACCACTGGGCACAAAATGCATGGGCGAGGCCCACACTCGATACCCGATCAAAAAAGAGAGAACACTGCAGGGGCATCAGATAGAAATACAACAGGCACCTCAGGGGTAAGGGAAGGGGGGGCACCTCAGCCAGATGAGTGCACGACGCCAGATCCACGAGGGGGCTCAATGCCCACTGTTCAATCCTGGGGAGTGCAAAGCCACAGTCACTCAAGTCTCCACAGTGGGTGGTTTGCCCACTGTTCAATCCCGGGGAGTGCAAAGCCACAGTCTCTCAAGTCTCTACAGTGGGTGGTTTGCCAACTGTTCAATCCTGGGGAGTGCAAAGCCACAGTCACTCAAGTCTCTACAGTTGGTGGTTTGACGACTGTTCAATCCTGGGGAGTGCAAAGCCACAGTCTCTCAAGTCTCTACAGTGGGTGGGTTGCCCACTGTTCAATACTGGGGAGTGCAAAGCCACAGTCTCTCAAGTCTCCACAGTGGGTGGTTTGCCCACTGCTATATCCTGGAGAGTGCAAAGCCACAGTCTCTCAAGTGGATAACAGTCTCCACTGTTTCTGGAGGGGGACTGGTGCCCAGAGTGCTTCATCCTGTGAAGGACAGAGGTAGTGGATGGATCTCTCCACTGGTTCTGGAGGGGGACTGGTGCCCAGAGTGCTTCATCCTGTGAAGGACAGAGGTAGTGGATGGATCTCTCCACTGGGTCTGGAGGGGAACTGGTGCCCAGAGTGCATCACTCACCCCGTGACGAACCCAGTTGCGTCAGTGCCCCTGCCGCTCATGGGCTAGCGGTGCTTGAGACGGCGGTGCCCGGCCCAGCGGTGCTTGAGACGGCGGTGCCCTGTTCAGCAGTGCTTGAGTTGGCGGTGCCCTGTTCAGCGGTGCTTGAGTTGGCGGTGCCCTGTTCCGCGTTGCTTGATTTGGCGGTGCCCTGATCAGCGGTGCATGAGTTGGCGTTGCCCGGCCCAGCGGTGCTTGAGACGGCGGTGCCCTGTTCAGCGGTGCTTGAGTTGGCGGTGCCCTGTTCAGCGGTGCTTGATTTGGCGGTGCCCTGTTCAGCGGTGCATGAGTTGGCGGTGCCCGGCCCAGCGGTGCTTGAGATGGCGATACCCTGTTCAGCAGTGCTTGAGTTAGCGGTGCCCTGTTCAGCAGTGCTTGATTTGGCGGTGCCCTGTTCAGCGGTGCATGAGTTGGCGGTGCCCGGCCCAGTGGTGCTTGAGACAGCAGTGCCCTCTTCAGCGGTGCTTGATTTGGCAGTGCCCGGCCCAGCGGGGCTTGTGCTGGAGGTCCTTCATGGCCCAGCGGTGCTTGTGATGGCGGTCCTTCATGGCCCAGCGGGGCTTGTGCTGGCGGTCCTTCATGGCCCAGCGGTGCTTGTGCTGGCGGTCCTTCATGGCCCAGCGGTGCCCAGCGGTGCCCAGTGGTGCTTGTGCTGGCGGTCCTTCATGGCCCAGCGGGGCTTGTGCTGGCGGTCCTACATGGCCCAGCAGGGCTTGTGCTGGCGGTCCTTCATGGCCCAGCGGGGCTTGTGCTGGCGGTCCTTCATGGCCCAGAGGGGCTTGTGCTGGCGGTCCTTCATGGCCCAGCGGTGCTTGTACTGGCGGTCCTTCATGGCCCAGCGAGGCTTGTGCTGGCGGTCCTTCATGGCCCAGCGGGGCTTGTGCTGGCGGTCCTTCATGGCTCAGCGGGGCTTGTGCTGGCGGTCCTTCATGGCCCAGCGGTGCTTGTGCTGGCGGTCCTTCATGGCCCAGCGGGGCTTGTGCTGGCGGTGGCCTCCTGGGCAGCTGGGCTGGCGGTGGCCTCCTGGGCAGCTGGGCTGGGGCTGGCGGGGCCCTCCTGGGGAGCTGGGATGGGGCTGGAGGGGCCCTCCTGGGCAGCTGGGCTGGGGCTGGCTGTGGCCTCCTGGGCATCTCGGCTGGGGCTGGCGGTGGCCTCCTGGCAGCTGGGCTGGGGCTGGCGGTGGCCTCCTGGGCAGCTGGGCTGGGGCTGGTGGTGGCCTCCTGGGCAGCTGGGCTGGGGCTGGCGGGGCCCTCCTGGGCTGCTGGGCTGGGGCTGGCGGGGGCCTCCTGGGCAGCTGGGCTGGCGGGGGCCTCCTGGGCAGCGGGGATGATGACGGTCTTCTCCGCCGTGCAGCTCTTCCCAGACTTGCCGGGTTTCTTGTGGCCCTTCCCCACCTTGGGAGGTGTAACAGCTGACTCCACACTCCCACCAGGACCCCTGGGAGCGGCTTTGGTGGCTGGAGTCTTCCCCCTCTCCCGCCGGGCACTGGCCAACTTCTGATGCTTCACATGGGGGGGAACTGGCTGTGCTGTGGCTCCGTGCCACACTGGCTGTCCTGGTGGCCAGTGCACTCCACACACCTGTGACAACAGGCACCACTGGTCCCGTAGATGTTGTGGCTGAGGTGCTATTTCGGGACCTATGAGATGGACGGGGTGGGGGAGGTGTGGGAAAAAGGTCAAGGCTGGACAGGAAAATTCTTTTGGACACACTGGGACGGGTAGCTGGAGGGGGTTTGGGAGTGGAGGAAGAGGTGGTGGTAGTAGGAGGTGTACGTTTGGTGACTTTGGGTGCAGGTGCATGCGCTGGAGGCTGTCGTGAGGTGGATGGCTGTTGGGTGGGTGTGTGCCTGCATTTGTGTATCTTGGGAGGGGGCGTCACAGACACACTGGGAGAGGACACAGGGGACATGTGAATGGTAGTGGGGGTGGTGACTGCACGTGAGCGGGGTGTGCTGGTGGGTGTGCTGGTGAGGGACGTAGTGGCTGTAGAGGTAGTGCATGCAGGTGTGAGTGTAGACAAGACTGGGAGGGAGGAGGGAGACGACCAGGAGGGGGACACAGTGGAGGCAGTGGATGTTGGTGTGTCTGCATGTGTGTGATGCTTGCGTGAGTGCCTGTGGGATGTGTGGTGCATGTGTTTGCCTGAGCTTCCCTTGTGTGGTGAGGTGTGTGGAGGCTGGTCTGATGGTGTGCTTGGGATAGGCAGAGGTACAGGGGATGGGGTCTGGGTGGAGGAAGTTGGAGGGGGGAGGCTAGAGACGGGGACAATGGCTGCCATCAGTGCTGAGGCCAGAGTTTGAAAAGCTCGGTGAAGGGCCGCCTGACCAGAATGAATGCCCTCCAGGAATACATTAGTTTGTTGCAACTGCCTTTTTACACCCTGGATGGCATTCAAAATGGTAGACTGCCCAACAGTGAGGGACCTGAGAAGGTCAATGGCCTCCTCACTGAGGGCAGCAGGGGTGCCTGGGGCAGGGGCTGAGGTGCCTGGGGTGAAGGTGATGCCCACCCTCCTGGGTGAGCGGGCACGGGGCGAAGGCTGAGGGGCTGCTGGAAGGACGGTGCTGGTAGGGGGGGTGGCGGCTGTACCTGTAGATGCGGGGGCACAGCTGTTGCCACCACCACAAAGGAGCTCCCATCAGAGGACGAGTCCGTGTCGCTGGTGTCAGCTCCTGTCCCCGCCGTGGAGCTCCCCTCGCCCTCCGTCCCACTGGTGAATTTGGAGTCCGTAGTGTCACCCTCCAGGGCCATGTGAGATGCAGCTCCCTCGTGCTCCGGTGCCACTGCTCCTCCGCCTGATGATGCTAATGCACACAAGAACAGGAAGACCACAAAAAGGGGGGGGAGACAGAAGAAAGACATGTTGAGTGCATGGATTACCGCTACCGTTGGGGGACAAGACAGACACAGAGGCCCCCAGCACTACGCCGTGCTCTTGGGCTCCACAGTGCAATTCCTGGGAAATGGTCTACAAGGCTATGGACGACATCTGCACACATAGATGACACAGGGGCATGAATAGCTGTACTTGGCACTCTACAGAGGTGGGGTGGGGGCCACAGGGCCATGCCTTACGGAGGGGCCTAGCCTACGGAACTCGCCCTGGCCTAGGGAAACCCACAGCCCTACTCCCCCACCCAGGCACCTCCACTGCACGCAAAGTCAGCTGAATGAGAGTGTACTCACCCCCTTGTGTCTGCTGTGATACCCTCAAGCGCCCAACCACCTCCGGGTAGGCCACCGCCAGGATCCTGAACATCAGGGGGGTCATGGTTCGACAGGCACCCCTCCCACATTGGGAGGCCATCCCCAGCTGAGCCTCCACCGTCTTCTTGCTCCAGCGGCGAATGTCCTCCCATCTTTTCCGGCAGTGGTTGCTCCGTCTGTGGTAGACCCCCAGGGTCCCGACGTCCTTGGCGATGGCACGCCAAATATCTTTCTTCTGGTGGGCGCTGACCTACATGAAATGTACAGGGGAAGAAGAGAAGTCATTACCAACTGCACCGTCAAAGTTAGTGGCCCCCATCCCTACCCTTGCCATGTGGCACATGCACTCACCATCTTACATGCACGCAGCACTCTGCCCCCTTCCTTCTTACATCCAGCCCTCTCCATACAGGCATAGCCCATACAACATGCTCCCTGTGTCCTTACCTGTTTGTCTGGAGGACCGTAGAGTAGCGTGTACTGGGGGAGGACCCCATCAACGAGCTTCTCCAACTCCTCCGATGTGAATGCAGGGGCCCTTTCCCCAGACGCATGAGCCATTGTCTCTTCCAGACTGAGGTCACAGCAGCACTTGCAGTGTAGGTCCTCTCCTGTCGAACATCAGGTATCGAGTGATTGAAGTGATAGAAAATGGCGGTCAAGTCTGCGGCGGTCACGTCTGCGGTGGTGCGTACCATCACCGCCGGCGTACATCGTCATTGGATCCTGGGACCCATAGGGTCCAATGTTAACCAATGCAGCATTGCGCCACGGTCTCCGTCCGCCTACCGCAACGGTGTACAACGCCAGCGCAGTTAGCTCATATCCCATTGTCCCACTTTAGAGGTCAGGCAGCCGCCATTTCAGGGGCCCACATGGCCTCATTTTCAACTGCGTCACACATACCTAGGCCTAGTCTCAACACACATACAGGCCACCTTTTGTGTATGATTGGTGTTCTGTGTAAACTGTGGGTACGTACCTCTGAGTTGTTTGACTCTGTGGTCGCTGTTGTCCTTCATAGGCATCGTCCGCTGGGACATGGGAGGAGATGGCGGCATCCTCCGGTGTACCGACCGTTGGTGGACCTGTCGACAATGGAGGAGCGACATTTGATAATCACCTGCAGGTTTGACCGTGCCACAATCCAGGAACTGTGTACCCAGTTGGAGCCAGACCTGATGTCAGCAATCCGCCATCCCACAGGAATCCCCCCTCAAGTGTAGGTGCTGTCAGTGCTCCATTTCCTTGCAAGTGGCTCTTTTCAAACAACTGTGGCCATGGCATCAGGGATGTCCCAGCCTATGTTTTCCAACGTATTGTCCAGAGTGTTGTCTGCCCTTCTGAAACACATGCAGAGCTATATCGTTTTCCCTCAGGTGGAGGATTTGCCTACAGTGAAAGGTGATTTCTATGCCCTGGGACATATCCCCAACATCATAGGTGCCATTGATGGGACCCATGTGGCTTTGGTCTCCCCCACAGGAGTGAACAGGTGTACAGAAACCGGAAGAGTTATCATTCTATGAATGTACAGATGGTATGTTTGGCAGACCAGTACATCTCCCATGTGAATGCCATGTTCCCTGGCTCAGTGCATGACGCCTACATTCTGCGGAATAGCAGCATCCCTTATGTGATGGGTCAACTCCAGAGGCACTGTGTGTGGCTATTAGGTGAGCCCCTGGAAGCAAGACAGTGGGAATGGTTGTCTGAGGTTATCCCTACAGGTTAGTGTGTGTCTAACAGTTGTTGCTCGCCATTTTCAGGTGACTCTGGGTACCCCCAACCTGTCATGACTACTGACCCCAGTGAGGAATCCCAGGACCAGGGCAGAGGAACTCTACAATGAGGCCCATGGGCAAACTAGGAGGGTGATCGAGCGGACCTTCGGCCTCCTGAAGGCCAGGTTCAGGTGCCTCCACATGACAGGTGGATCCCTATTCTACTCACCAAAGAAGGTGTGCCAGATCATCGTGGCCTGCTGTATGCTTCACAACTTGGCTTTGCGACGACAGGTGCCTTTTCTGCAGGAGGATGGTCCAGACGTCGGTGTTGTGGCAGCTGTGGAGCCTGTGGACAGTGATGAGGATGAAGCAGAGGAAGAAGACATGCAGAACAGGGACTCAGTGATCCTGCAATATTTCCAGTAAAACACAGGTGAGAATACAATCCTGCCTACTACATGTACTTTTACACTACAACCTCTATCCTGTCTGTCTTTTTCACCCAGTGTATGGTCACTGAGTTGTCACTTTCCCTTACGGTTTCACAGATGTGGGTCCCACTGTGTGTCATCTGCTTAAATTCCTCATGGACTAGAGCTGTGTGACATAGGTATGTTGACATTACTATTTCAAAAACGTTTTGTAACTGTAATTGCAAATACACTATTTTGAAATCACAGACAGACTCCAGATCATTTTGTGCTTTAGGTGTGTTTATTTAAATGCAAAATATTGGAGGGGGAAGTTAAATGGTGAGGGGTGATGGCGGAGGAGTGTCCAGTCTATTAGTCTCACAGGTGCATTGCTCATATGGGCATAGGAAGTGGAGTTGGGGCAGTTTAATTATGGACAGGGTGACAAAGTGGGACAGTAGGATGACAATCAGGGTGGTCTCATTTCTTGGCGGGGGTCTTGGCATCGTTCTCTGTCTTGTTCCTGGATCTCAAGGACCGTTTGCGGGGTGGTTCTCAGTCTGCAGGGGGTGGGGTGCTGGTGTGGTGGTCCTGTGGCGGGGCGTCCTGTCCACTAGCGCCGGCGGAGGTGGTGGGCAGTTCATCGTCCATGCTATTGTCAGGGGCCCCTTGTAGTGCCACAGTGTCCCTCCTGGTGTTGAGTACTTCCTTCAGCACCCCTACGATGGTGCCCAGGGTGGAGCTGATGGTTCTGAGTTACTCCCTGAAGCCCAAATACTGTTCCTCCTGCATGCGCTGGGTCTCCTGAAACTTGGCCAGTACCATTGCCATCGTCTCCTGGGAGTGGTGGTATGCTCCCATGATGGAGGAGAGGGCCTCGTGGAGAGTGGGCTCCCTTGGCCTGTCCACCCACGGCAGCCCTCCCAGTTCCCCTGTGTTCCTGGGCCTCCGTCCCCTGGACCGTGTGCCCACTGCCACTGCCCCCAGTTGTTGTTGGGGTGGTGGGTTATCCTGGGTTCCCTGTAGTGGTGGACACACAGCTGATTGACGTGTCCTGGGGACAGAGGTATGGGCCCGCTGGGTGGGTGCTGTGCTGGTGTTTCCAGAGGGGGGAAGCTCTGTGGTGGCCTGTGCCTGTGTGAGGGGAACCGACTGTCCAGAGGTCCCCGATGGTCCGGCTGGTCATCTAGATCCAGTTGGACAGAGCTGCTGTCATCACTGTGGGCCTCTTCTGTGGGTGGAGTGGACATGTCTGGACCCTCCTGTCTGGTGACGTTGGGTAGGGGTCCTGCAAGGGTGGAAAGGCATGATTATTGCATCTGTGTGTGCCATGGTGTGCAATGGGTGGGTGACCGTGTACCCGCATTCCTGTGTGGGAGCTTGTGTGGTGATGGTTTAGGGGGGTGTATGGCTATGTGCAGTGTGCATGCTTTGGTGATGTGTGTCCATGCTTTGTTGTTGCATGCAGGGCTTGGTGTTGGGATGGGTGGTTTGTGATATTGGTACATTTGTGAGGAGTTGGTGTGATGGGGGTGAGGGCGAGGATGGGGGTATGTGATAGAATGCAGGTAGGGTGGGGGATGTAATAGTAAAGCTTTGACTTACCAGAGTCCATTCCTCCACCTACTCCTGCGAGGCCCTCAGGATGCAGAATCGCCAAGACCTGCTCCTCCCATGTTGTTAGTTGTGGGGGAGGAGGTGGGGGTCTGCCGCCAGTCCGCTGAACCGCCAGGTGGTGTCTTGAGACCACGGAACACATCTTCCCCCGTAGGTCGTTCCACCTTTTCCTGATGTCCTCCCGATTTCTTGGGTGTTGTCCCACTGCGTTGACCCTGTCCACTATTCTTCGCCATAGCTCCATCTTCCTAGCTATGGAGGTGTGCTGCACCTGTGCTCCGAATAGCTGTGGCTCTACCCGGACGATTTCCTCCACCATGACCCTGAGCTCCTCCTCCGAGAACCTGGGGTGTCTTTGCCGTGCCATGGGGTGGTGTAGGTAATGTGTGGGGTGGAGTGTGTGGTGATAAGTGTGGTGATATGTAGTGGTGTGTTGTGTGAGGTGCGTGGAAGTTGTGTGGGTGATGGTGTTATGTGCCTGTGGATGCTAGTGTTGTTGATGGTGGTGTCTCTCTCTGGCCTTCGTTCGTGATTTGTGGTCGTAAGGGTTTGTGGGTGATGTGGGTGTGTGTTTTACATTGTAATGGGTGTGTGGGAGTGGTGTGTGTATGTGTCTCAGGTGTGTGTATTTTGAATCGTCCAATGTGGGGATGTTTTGTAGAAGTGTGTGTATTTTGAGCGCAGTGGTGTGTACCGCCAATGGAATACCGTGGTTGAAAGACCGCCGCATGGATTCGTGTGTCGTGATAGTGTGGGCGTATTTCTGTTGGCGTGACGGTGGAGGTTTTGTTTTCGCCAGTTTATCACTGACCTTTGGTGTGGCGGACTTGTGTGGGTGTCTGAGTTTTGGCAGATTCTGAGATGTGGGTCATAATAGCTGTGGCGGAATTCCACGGCTGCGGCGGTGTGTTGGTGGTCTTCTGCACGGCGGTAAGCGGGATTTACCGCCAATGTTGTAATGAGGGCCAATGTGCGGTGTTACACAATTGGTTTTATCAATGCTTGTTTTACCAATGCTTGTTTGCTAATGTGAGCAGGGGTAGACATGTGCTTCTAATTGGGTGTGGTGTAAACATGTGCTTCTAGTTGGGTGTGGTGACTCATCCCCATGTGGAAACTCAACTGCTTTCCTGATTGGCTATAAATAACAGATTGAAGCATGCCTCTCTGTTTGGTTTTGTTTTGCTTCCTGATCTCAGCATCTGATTTGGAAGTCCAGCCCCTGCTGTCATCTTCGTATTCAGGACTTTTGAGGCAATTCTTTTCTTTGTTTATGTACCAGCTGACACCAGGTATTCCTCCAGCACTCCGGAAAAGACTGCAGCTAAGTGACTAGTATTCTCCAGGGAGTTTGTTCTTTGAGCGCCACACTTTCCTAGAACAGCTGGTGTATTTCAGACCTCGTATTTTGGCAGAGTGCTGATCTTGAAGAGACAAATGCATTTCTGAACATTCTACATTATTATTGTAGTTACTTGCCTAAAAGTGCTTCAGGAAATCTGTTTGAGCTCAAGTACTGCAAAAAGTGACAGTGCAATTTTAAAAGAGCATTTACGTGACTTTTCTTTCTCTAAATAGCATAACTCTTGGATTTAAATTGTGTTATTCATGCCTGTGTTTCAGGTTTGAGGAATTTACTTTTTGAAGGGTTTTTCACACACAGAGTGAAGCCAAACCAAACTGTGCCACCCTAACTGTTTGAACCCAGAGTGGACATTTGTATTTCTTGGATTTTTTTTATCCTTTTAGTTTAACCCTGTGCATGCAGGAAAGTTATATGTGATATAATAAATGCCTTTGTTTGTCTTTCTTGTGCATGATAAGTGCAACCACAGTTCTAATTGTAGTGTGCAACAGTGAATCTCTGTGAAGCCAGCCCTAGTGTTGCAGTACTTATTGTTATGGTACTCAGTTTTGGTTTTTGGTAATGCAGTGTTAGTAATTGTGCCAACAGTAGTTATTATCCAAGAAAAGTGCTGGAGCATTCCGGTGTTCTTCTACCACTCCCTTGCCCATATCAGAAAGAAAGATTCAGTTTCAAGGAAGTTGAGTGTACTAACTCTACTATCACTTTGTCATCAAAGACCTGCCCCCCCCGGAGATACAGGGTGCCTGGCTGGACCGGCAAGAAGTGGCAGTGTTTTATCTCTTTCTCTTCCACTCCCCCTTTCCTTTTGGAACACCTGCCGGGGTTTCTGTGTCCACCAGGAAGTGCCGATAGGTGTTCCAGGAGGCCGGGGCATACTAGCGCCCCTGCAGACATCCTGCTATCCAGGTGAGTGGCCCCGTCTTGACAGGAACGTGGAGGTGGGGGTTGGGGAGCGGTAGGCTTCCCGGCCCCGGCCCGCAATAAAAACAAAGCTGATTGGCTGTAGAGGGGCCCGCGGCCCCAGGATCACTGTTTGACGGCCCCGGAAGCACTCTTCTTCCGGGGTCGCGCACAGGGATGACATCACGTGGCCGGCCTTATAAGGCGGACGCAGTTGGCAAGCGTGTCTTTCTCGTGCTCGCCGATTGAAACAGAGGTCCCCAGTGGCCGCAACAACAACAAGAATTGGAGTGTAGGGGATATGCCCTTTGTCATACCTGTTGGGGTTTATGGTAAAGGGGCCCTTACACTGAGGGCCAGATGTAGGTAGGTGGCAAATTGCAAGTTGCAATTTGCGAGTCCGAGCGACTCGCAAATTGCAACTCGAAAATTTGCTATGCAGAAAGGTGCCTCAGACACCTTCTGCGACTCGCAATGGGGTCGCAAAGACCCACCTCATTAAAATTAATGAGGTGGGTCGCAGTTTGCGACCCCATTGCGAGTCTGGGCACTCACGGGGATGGTGGCCTGCTGGAGACAGCAGACCACCATGTCCGTGACTGCTTTTAAATAAAGCAGTTTTTTTTTCCATCTGCAGCCCGTTTTCCTTAAATGAAAACGAGCTGCACTTAAAAAAATACCGAAACCTTTTGTTTCGGTTTTTTTCAGAGCAGGCAGTGGTCCATATGACCACTACCTGCTCTGAAAAAATATTTTTGTGATCATTCACAAAGGGGAAGGGGTCCCATGGGGACCCCTTCCCGTTTGCAAATGAGTTACCATCCACTTCAAGTGGATGGTAACTGCGAGTTGATTTGCGACACTTACATCGCGTTGCGAGTCGCAAATAGGAAGGGACGAGAAGCAATTTGAATTAGTAAAGCAAAGACTAATAATGTAAATGTTTGAGAGGAATTAATTAGATAAAGGGTTAGCCTGCAGAAATTGTGTCAGTTCGTTTCTGGAGAAATTATTAGTTCTATAGCACATGTGAGAAAATGGTTTGGTTGAACAATTCCATAGAGTGATGAGGGAGTGTGTGCAGTTGGCTGAATGGATAGGAGAAATGAGATAAAGAGTATGCTGTGGAGGTGTAGGACCATACTACATTCTACAATACAGTGATCACCTTTTCTTTTGCTTAAGAGAAGAAAGCCATTCATGAAGGTGTCGCCCAGTTGGATGAGTAGGTCTGGAGTGCATGAAGTGAATTCTGCTGTGAGACAGTGCGAAGGAACCAAATGAAGTATGGTGGAAGACAGACGGAGAGAATGATAAAATCTGAACAAAGTCTTCTGAGAGGGGACTTTGGTCATGTGATAGTGGGTACAAGTGTTAAAAAGGAACTTCAACAGTGTCTTCTCATAAGCAAGTTGTTGATGTGAAAAACCAATCTGTAGTGTTGGAGGGTGGAAAGAAATGGAACAAGAGAAGGGTGCCAGAGTGCACTGATTTAAACTTAGAAGGGTTAAAAAGAAACACAGACCAGCATGGTGGCATGTTAAAAACAATAAGCAGCAATTTCTCAGAAAACATACCTTGACATTTTATTTTATCCCTGTCTTTGAAGCAGCAAATATTACAAGATAAAGAAAGAATGTAAAGGCATCTTTATTATTGCTTCCACTTTTCTGAACCCAGGGCTGGTAGTATTGGGTTTATAATGAATTACACAGGAGTACAAATCTCAGCATGCAGCCAAAAAACCTAGCCTGGGCGCACTGCTCACAACTGGAGCTGGGAAATTTAAAGCTTTGTGGGGACACCCAACTCCAAAACACTTCCCACATGAGCCACTCTATAAATCCAAGCTGTGCTCCATCCACTTGGTCTAGTAAAGCAAGAAACCTTGGCAACCAAAATAGTATATGTTTTTCTATTATAATATGGCTCAGACTGAAATATTTTTAATCACAAAAACTTTATGTGTACATAGAAAAAAGATATAATAAATATGTATGAAGCATCTTTTAACCATAATATTATATGTATCAAAATTTGAAACCCAATCAATTTACACTCCACATTCACTACCGCAGCCATACCCTCAAACATTCGATTTTTCATCACAACTGACATTCATCACAAAAATAGGTGAAGTCATCAATAATTTTAACTTGCCACTGGTATGTTTACAGCTTGTGTTACTCTTCACCACATAAAGAATAGTATACAGCATTGATCTATATCAGGTTTATGTAGATTATTCAGTCCTTCATATTAAAATCATACTCCTTAATTTCAATCCTACTGGAATCATACTTTTGAATCAAAGACCCTCTGGGAAACTGTGGTCATAGCATCAGTATATACACTTGTGATCTTTAATCTTCAATACTGTGACTTGAACAATTTACCTATCCATCCTTAATCCTGTGGCTTATACATTCCCCTACGTGCGTTTCGGCTTGATCAGCCATACCTTAGATAAGACACTTCACAATAATATGTCGAATCTGATTGTTCTACAATAGAGAGATATATTCTGCTGAGCCACAGTAAATAAATCTAAAAAATAGGAATATAGAGTCAAGACCTCCACGAAAACCATTGTGCACTTCCCAAAGGAATCCTTTATTGTGTCCATAGGAGTGCCATGCACAATATATTTGCAGTAATCTCATGCTTCTGGATGTCATCAATCCACCTCAAGTTGTCATAGAGATTGCAATATATCTGGTTGACCATCTGTGAAGCCAAACCATGAAACCTATGTGCTAAAGTGGAGACGAGTGTACCCCATATGTGTTTTCTTAAATAATCCTTTGTCATTAGCTTCCTCCTCACAGAGACTGAAATTAGAATAAGGGGACCAATGTATCCTTTGCAGAGTAGGACTTACTTGTCAAGGAGAGCTTGGGACCAAAGTGAAAAAAGAGAATTTTAGGTTTAGAGAATGTCTATCCAACCAGACACCGCTAGAATATCCTAAGAGGGGATATGTATGGAATTTACTAGTCCCTTCCTTTGAGATTTCGCACTCAATACTGCAGCCTTTAAAGTTTACAATCCCATCCACTTGGTCTACTGTTAGCAGATTAGTGATGTGTTTCATATGTCTAAACTTATGAATATCATCTAATTGATCCACCATACCTATATGTGCTGAAACAGGGGGCCCAACTCCTCGGTGGAGCACAATGATTGTAAAGGCCCATCTTTTGCCTTTCTGCAAGTTTTGTTATCAGATAGATATGACTTACTTTTATAGTACTCCTGGCTCACTCCACAATTCCAGGAGTAAACCAGGAATAATCCTGTCTTATTCATGGAATTTAGGTACAAGGGCCCGATTTAGATTTCAGCGGACTGGTTACTTCATCACAAACGTGACGGACATCCCATCTACTGTATTACAATTGCACTATATCCAATGGTGCTTGTAACACAGTGGACGGGATATCTGTCATGTTTGTGACAGAGTAACCCATTCACCAAACTTTAAATCAGACCCTAAATTATGAGTACTACAAGAGTAAATCACAGAAAAAGGTTTGTGATTGGGCCCTATGTTTTGAGCATTGCAGTTTGCCAACACAATTAATTGGTGATTGGACCAACCGAGTTGGCTGATACAATCAACTAGACCTGTACAGGGCTAGGTAGAAGCAGAATTTAAATGAGGAAATTCAATGCATTCCACAGGTATGTCATTAGAAGAGTAAGGCCTGGATTACAGACATTCAGCATTACACCAAAGTATTTTTCCTACCCAGTGCTTCATTTGTAAAAGAATGAGCAGAGCTTTGGGCACTGTCATTCATTCTTTTATAAATTAAGCACTGAGTGCAGGTCATCTTCAGTGATGTATCTGCCACAAGATTATCAGAGTTACCACTGTCCCAGGGATGACCAGAGATCTCTACTAGGACATATTCTCTGTGTTCATGTGGGGGGCAAATCAAGTCCCAAGATTGTATTAACTTGTGATTACAATTATGTAGGATGGGGTTAACTACTTAACAGGACCCCGATTTTCTCTCTTCCTTTGAGATACATTTTGAAGAGGAATTTGTTGAACTTTTCCTGAAGTGAAGAATGTCTGGTGTCTCCTCAACCTGCCTAGGTTAACAGGCGTTCCAGATGTTAAGACTGTATTGGAGTTGGCCCTCTCTGCAGGATCACCCACAAACATTTTGCCTTTGTCCCTATTTTTGCTAAAATATTTTTTGTTGGCCTTAGTACTCTGTGCACTGTACCACTGCCAACACTCTCTAAAACATAGGAACATTGGTTTACACCTGATTGACATTTAATTTATTTTAAGTCCCTCGTAAAGTGGTATACCATATACCCAAGGCCTGTAAATTAAGTGCTACTAGTGGGCCTGCACCACTTTTTGTGTACCCACTTAAGTAGACCATTAAAACATGTCTCAGGCCTGCCACTGTAGTGTGAATGCAGTTTAAACCGACAATTAGACTTGGTAAAATACTCAAGACTTAAACTCCTCTTTTATTACATATAGGTCACCTCTAGGGTAAGTCATAACAGCCTATACGGCAGGGTGCATTGCAATTAAAAGTTTGACAATATACTTTTAAGTTGTACATGTCATGGTAGTGAAAAATTCCTAAATCCCTTTTCACTGCCGTGAGGCCTACCTCTCCCACATGATAACATTGGGTTGCCTTATTACATTTGATAAGTGCTAACTTTTAACAGGGAGTAAGTAGGACTTTCATATTCTTTTATGTTTGGTGTCTGAGAACTTGTAATTTAAAATCCTCTTTAATGGTAAAGATGGATTTTAGGCGACAATTTTGAAAATGCCACTTTTAGAAAGTTGGTGTTTTCCTGTCATAAATATTTGGTGCCTGCAGTCTGTTCCTGGGTCACACTACTAGGTGTAGTTGGCAGTTGGACTTTGTTTATACCTCCCAGATAGTCACACAATAGAGGGATTAGGTGGACCTGGATGGGCCATCACCAGCAGGATTTGGGGGCAGAGCTGGGCCAGCCCCACTTGTAAATCAATAGGCTTTGCTCTGCCTTCACGCAAGGGACTTCACACTACTGCATTGTTCAGAAAGTCATGCTGGAGCCAGGGTAAGGGAGGCAGGGAATCCAAGGTTTTCTAAGGAAGATCTCTAGAAACATATCCTACTTCAAAGAAGTACTAGGTATAAAAATAGGATCCTCAGGCCCACTGTTCAGTTACATTTCTGGACTTGTGGAAGGACTCAGAGGACTGTCCACTGCTGTACCCTGCTGTGTACTTCAGAAGACTGCTTTGCTGCACCTGGAAAGACTGCTCTGCTACCTGAAGTCTGCGTTGAACACTCAGAGGCCTGGTCTGCTGCTTGAGCCCTGTTCCCCTTCTTAAACACAGGACTACAAGAGTGATTCCAAGAGTTAGTTGGTTGGCCTCTTGATCACAGTCTCAGGGACAAAAAAGTCTCCAAGTCTAGATTTGAAGGGGAGACAGTACTTAATGACCAGCACTTATTTTTGTGGGCCAACACTTATTGCTCCACATCTCACCAAGAGCAAGAGAGAGAAAAACACACACGGGGGAAAGAAGAGGCAGAGAGGTCAGGAAAACCATGCCAAAAGGAGAAAGCACGAATGCAAATAAGTCTGAAAGAGTGAGACAAAAGGGACAGGGAGTGTCTGCCGGAGGATTAAAGAGGCATGAGGTTGAATCAAGACTTAGAAGCTTGGTAGTCGTAATGCCAATATTCAATAGTGCTAGCCATTGGCTTCTGAGCAAAACGTTGGTCCCTGTACTATTTTGAGGATTAAATGTACTTCAGTGGGAAAAGTCACAAAGACAGATGCCACAATATTATGTACACTGTTGGTTGTTGAAGAAGTGTAGGCAGCCTATCTGTAGTGACTTGCTTTACTCTACTATCAAGAGAACTGTTGTCTGTGCAAATGCAGAGAGATCTAGAGACACTAGATAATTCTTTACCAACTGGAATACTATGCTTCCAATATCTGCTTTTCAAGTAACAATCATGCATTCTGGAAGCTGGAGTCTTACTTCAGTTCAATTTAACCAACTGGACAAAAAGTCAAGGTTGCAATTAAGGGGTTGCACACTTGTGAACTTGCACAGCTCATAACGTCACAATTTTTTTATTTGCAAATTGTGACTTTCGCAAAGTGCAAGGCACATGAACCTTAGAAAAGGCAGATGCAGTAGCGGGAAATAATTTCTGCTATGATGAAGGGCGATACAAGGCAGCATAAGAACTGAAACCAATCTGCAGCAGCTCCCCCCTACCCAGCTGCTTGTTCTACATCTTCTCTTTCTGTGCAAAGTCCAGCAAAGGAAACAAATACTCTACAGTATCCCTGCCTATACCCCTACATTCCCAATGGACACCCTCAACCTATCTATTTTACAATAGCATCTGTCCTGCCCTATCCCAAACTTCCACATTGTTAGCTTTCTACTCCCACACCACACCTCTTGCCTGCTCCTGGAGGGGTTGTTGCCTCAGGATTTCCTGCACCTGGAAACCTGGCCTGCTGAAGGGGGTGGCAGAGTTCAACTTAACTTCATTTTGTGCAAGAAAGGAAAATTCAGCTGCTATCAGCACAAATAATGTTCCAGACTTTGCCCAACTATTCGGGTATAGGTTTTGAACACCCCTAGTTGCAATGCTCTCTAAAAGGAAACTGCAAGACATTGGAATCCTTTGGTAACCATATTGAATACCCACCGACTTCCGGAACACATAAATTATACCTAAGACTCACCTACTGCCAGATTGCTTTAACTCAGCTGAAGATGCACCTTTTTCATAATACCGCAATTCAACCCAAACACCACCTGCAACTGAAACACACCATGTTAAGACCCTTTTTCTACCTAACCGACTCAACTCCATGCCCACATGCTCGCAAACCTCTTCAACCCATACAAGGCTCCCATGTTCCTCAGGCACCTTAGAGAAACTTAAGACCCATCTGTTCTCTAACCTCCACACAAGGTCCACCTGCTCCTACAACACCACAACTCAGTTCAGAGCACACTGTTGGGGTGAAAATGTCCTCTGCATGGTAAGAGACGTATCCCTGCACTGAGTGCCCAACTGTACTCTTGCCTCCTGCAGAAATTGACTTATTGCATGATTGCGAGCTGGAAGCTGCTCTGACGACTGTGGAGAACCAGCAGCCCCGCTCAGGAGAGGGAACCTGCATCTGCCAGGCGCTGCAGCATGAACCATGAGCAGCCCAACTTCCCGAAGCAGGTTCAGAATTCGCAAGTGCCCGCAATCAGGGTCCCAATTGCAATGCTGAATGCTTCTGTGGTGAGGAGCAGGTAAGATTTGAGCTTGGCCTGTGTGTCCCTAGGAGATTCGCTGCTGAAGGTGCTGCTGCAACCTAGACACTTTTGACCAAGTCCTAAGAGTTAAATAGGATGTGTTGAGAACAGTTTACTAATGAGCATTCCCTGGATGCGGCCACCAGTAAATGGGAAATAACCACTTTACACGGAGTCCTGACCTCAGGGGGATTGTGTTATTGCTTTCAAATGTTGTTACACTTTTAAATGTTTAGAACTAGAAATAAAATACCTCTTTTTCACTATAAAACAAGTATTGGACTGGACATTGATTTATTGGCAGTATTGTGTGCACTTTAAATTATGAGTTATGTTCACTTACATGAATATACACCACACACACCCCCAAGGGGTGTTTGGCTGCTCATCTACAGCTACCAGTGAGAGTCAAGTGCAGAAGGGGTACTTGGTGCCCAGTTGCTCTGGATGCATAGTAGACCTTAACCACCACGGTTGTGCCCAGTAGCCCCTGTGTGCCTCGTGGCCCTCTGAAAGGGGTCTGACACACACCTACACCACAAACATCTGAACTCAACTGAACACCCACAAGGGCTCACAGAATTTCAACTCAAGGGGCACCTGCTTCCACAGCACCACATCACGACTCAAATTTCACCTGCTACCCAAATACCTAAATCTGAGGCCCATCTGCTACCTGAACACTTCAACTCAAGACCCCGTGCTACCTGAACACCTCAATTCAAGACCCACATATCAATCAATCAATCAAGCAGTGCTTGTATAGCGCAACTACTCACCCGTTAGGGTCTCAAGGTGCTAGGGCGGGAAAGTGTAGCGCTTACCGGTGAGGTGATTCTTAAAAAAGCCATGTCTTCAGTTCCTTCTTGAAGCTGAGGAGGGAGGTGGTTTGTCTGATGTGGAGAGGGAGGGCATTCCAGGTGATGGCTGCAAGGTAGGAAAAGGAGCGTCCTCCTTTTCTGGTTTTCCTGATGCGAGGTACTTCTGCGAGAGAGAGCTGGGCTGAGCGTAGGGTCCTGTGGGGTATGTGGAGGTTGAGTCGCTGGTTCAGGTAGGCTGGTCTGGTGTTGTGGAGGGCTTTGTGTGCGTGGGTGAGGATCTTGAAGGTGATTCTTTTCTCTATGGGAAGCCAGTGCAGTGTACGCAGGTGTTGCGAGATGTGGCAGTGTTGAGGTAGGTCGAAGACCAGTCTGGTGGCAGCGTTCTGGATGTTTTGTAGTTTGCGGTTGAGTTTCTTGTTGATTCCGGTGTAGAGTGCATTGCCATAGTCCAGTCTGCTGGTGATGAGGGTGTGTGTGACAGTCTATCTATGTTCGAGGGGGATCCACTTGAAGGACTTGCGTAGGAGGGTGCAGAAGCAGGTAGAGGTGACTGAGTTGATTTGATGGTTCATGCTGAGATTGGAGTCCAGGATGATTCCCGAAATTGCGGGCTTGACTGGTGGGGGTGGGGAGGTTTCCGAGGGTGGGTGTCCACCAGGAGTCGTTGAGGGCCCATGATGAGAACTTTTGTCTTGTTTGCGTTGTGTTGAAGGTAGCTGTTTCACATCCAGTTGGCGACTGCTTCCATGCCTTTGTGGAAGTTGTGTCTGGATTTGTTGGGTTCGTTGGAGAGGGAGAGGATGAGTTGGTTGTCGTCGGCGTAGGAGATGATGTTGATTCCGTAGCTTCTGACGAGGGTGGTTAGCAGGTTCATGTAGACATTAAACAACATGGGGCTGAGGGAGGACCCCTGGGGCACTCCGCAGGTGGTGGGTGTGGGGGTCTGCGAGGAAGGGGGCGAGTCTCACTCGTTGAGTTCTGCTGGAGAAGAAGGATTGGATCCAGTTGAGGGCCTTTTCTCTGATACTGGCTTCGTGGAGTCTTCTTATCAGAGTATGATGGGAGACTGTGTCGAAGGCCTCCGAGAGGTCTAGTAGGACGAGAGCCGTTGTCTCTCCCTTGTCCAGCAGGGAGCGGATATCGTCTGTTGCGGCCAGGAGGGCTGTTTGGGTGCTATGGTTTTTCCTGAATCCAGATTGGGAGATGCCAAGGATGTTGTGGTCTTCTATGAACTTGGCGACTTGGCTGTTGACTGCTTTTTCAATGAGTTTCGCAAGAAATGGGAGTACGGAGATGGGCCTGAAGTTTTTGAGTTCGGTGGGGTCTGCCGAGGGTTTCTTGAGGAGGGGGTTGATCTTGGCGTGTTTCTAGTAGTCGGGGAAGGTGGTGGCAGCTAGTGAGCGGTTGATAATGAGGCGGAACTTGGGGCGATGGTGTCAGCGGCTCTGTTGAAAATGTGGTGGGGGCATGGGTCTGTGGGGGCCCGGAGTGTGCTCCTAGAACTCTTAAAACTCATCTCAAGGTCCATCTGTTATCCAAACACCTGAGACCAACTTACGATCAACCTGTTCTTTACCATCTCCTCATTACCCAACTGCTCCACAAACACCTCACATAAAATCAAAACAAACCAGTACCCACAATACCTCTACTCAAGTTCCACCTACTTCCACAAAACTACAACTCACTTCAAGGCTGACCTGCTAACAAATAATTCAATTCAAGGTCCACTTGGTATATGAATACTTCACTGCAAGGCACATCTGCCCCCAACCCTCTCATCTCAACAAAAGACCCATCTGCGTCATGAACACCTCGCTCAGCTTAAAATAAATCTTCTATCTACCATCAAAATAAGGCACAACTTCTCCCATAACACTGCTTGCCAATCCAAGGCTCATTTACTCCTTAAACAACTTAACTGTTCTCAAACACCACCACTGCACCCATATCAAGTTCCAACTGCTTCCAAAACACCCCAAGTCCACCCAAGGCTCATCTGCTTCACAAAACATCTCCAGAAATCCCAGAATCCATCAGCTATTTGACTACCTCAACCTAAGACTGGCCTGCTACTTGAACATCTCAATGCCCACCTGCTCCCCAAAGTCCCCAGCTCAACTCCTATCCACCCTTAACACAAGACCCAACAGCTCCCACCGTACAGTAGCTCAGTTCAAGGCTCACTTAGTCCCTGAAGCCACATCACCTCAATTCAACTCATTCTGCCTGCACACTGAATACCTCAATAAAAGATGGCGGCTTTGCTTCCCTAATAACCCAGGCACTAAACAGAGCACAGAATCCCCCCAAAAATAAAATGTTCGCTTGCCCTCGCTTGGTCTTAATGAGGGGTTTTATTACACATTTGTAGTTCGCTGTCAAGTTTATTTCCTACATCACAAGATTCATGCATACCAACATTTGTTTTATCGAAAAGGAAACGGCGCTAAAAATACATCGCTGTATGGCTATGTGGACCTGCAAAGCTTCTGAATCTCAACTTCGCATGTTTTTAAAGTTTGCAAGCATCGCACGTCGTGAGGCCTGTGTACTTAAAAAAAAGCCGCAGCTTCAGTAACCTCAAACGTGTGTTTCTGCAGTGGGACACTAATGGCAAAAAAAAGGGCTCAGGCAGTAGCACATTCTTAAGTCGACACTTTTAAAATCTGAAGAAAAGAAGCTTTGTTCATGTCCTTTCTGGAATCTCGTGGCAGAGCATCTGATCGTGGCATGTGAGAAGAGTCCGGCTCTGCACTGAGAGTGGTTCTGTTCCTCCCGGGCCTCGTGGTTCCTTTTCCGGAGAGGGCTGCAGATCACATGGTCATCCTTGTGAGTTACTGAAGCGGAGGCGTAATTGTGATGGGCTTCTTCACGAGGACCTCTTAGATATACTTACATTTATTTAGCCATGTATTCCATTTCATAAGGTAAACATAGAGGCTCCCCAGATTCCGGTGGGTGGGGTGCAAGGTTGTAACAAAGTCGGCCTGTCATCAGAGATGAACAGGTGAATTTGTTTTCATTGAGAATTCGAAAGTTGATATTTTTGTGTTGATCTCAGGATCAAATCGTCAGGTGACAAACTCATCTCCACAATAATACAGGAGTTACATGGATTGTTGATACCGAGAATGGGGGGGAAGCGGAGTCCACTGTAGGGTCAGGAGGGTTAGAAGCATACCATGTTGTCAGTTTCCACAAGTATTAGATTATTTCGATGGTATGTGGTTATCTTGAAAACCTGTCATGAATTGTCCCTCCTGGCTCCTCTTTGGATGCCACTGAATCTGATTTGAAGGCCAGACTGTGTTTCTTGCACATTATAGACAGACCCTAGAGGGCACCTTTTTGAAAAATGTTGTGAAGATTTGTCAAACGGTGCCAAAGATAAAGGCAAGTGAAAAAATGCTTTTTCTACGGAAAGTAGGTCCTAACTATAAGCTACCTACTCGCGACTGGCAGTAGGTTTTTAGATAGATAGATAGATAGATAGATAGATAGATAGATAGATAGATAGATAGATAGATAGATAGATAGATAGATAGATAGATAGATACCCACTGGTGGTCGCCACTAGGTAGTTATAGTTATAGTTTTTTGACTTGCCTATATCTTTGGAACCGTTTGACAAATCTTCACGAACCTTTCCAAAAATAAGTGTGCTGGTGATTCTCGTTGCGCACTGGGAGTTTTGGTGAGATCCGTCAAGCAGGGGCCAATAAATAGGTGGGGGCTCAAAAAACATGTGATTCCCATGTTAATTCCCGTAGGAGTTTTGAACAAGACTACAGCCCAAGCCGCTGGATGGAACTATATGAAATTTGCCAGAAAGGAAGGTTTCGATATGCAGATTACACTTTTGTATATTGATGTGAATTCAGTCAGTAGTTTTTGAGAAATTATAGGGAAAATAAAATTGTATATCAAGGGTCGCGGACCTGTCAAGACGTTTTCACGATGATCACAGTGTATTCACTAATGCACACGCCACCAGCAATGTTGTGATTGGCTCGCAGCAACGTCACCAGAAAGCTGCAACCTCCATTTTAGATTGTAGGCAATGGGACATGGTCCCTGAGGCTGCAAAATAAAAGGAAAAGTGGCATAAGGATGTGCTATAGGGGTCTTTAAGACTCAAATTATGGCCTTACATTTTTTTTCATGCTGCGCGATATTCGCAGATACATCGTGGCGCTCAGGGCGGACCCACTGTGGAACGTCGCAACAAATTCGCAAATAACGGCGACAACAAAAAACATTCAGAGAGTCATTCATACTAATTCATTCACTCACTCAAACACTCATGCACCTACTCACAGACCCACTCAGACCCTAACACATCCAATCACAGACCCAATCAGACCCTCATGTACACACTCACAGACCCACTCAGGCACTCATGCACCCACTCACAGACCCACTGAGACACTGATGCACCCTTTCACATGCCACCACAGAGACACACACCCACTCGCAGGCCCTCTTAGATACTATCAAACCCACTTACAGACCCACTCAGACACTGACACACTCACTCACAGACCTACAGAGACACTCTCACACCTACTCACAGACCCACTCAGACACTGTTGAACCCACTCAGGGACCCACTCAGATCCTAACACACCCACTCACAGACCCACTCAGACATTCATCCACCCACTCACAGACCCACCGAGACACTCATACTCATACTCACAGACCTACTCAGATCCTAACGCACCACGTCACAGACCCAGTGAGACTCTCATGCACCAAAACACAGACCAAGTCAGACCCTCATGCACCCACTCACAGACCCACTCAGATCCTCATTTACCCACTCATAGACCCACTCAGATACTATTGAACCCACTCACAGACACACTGAGACACTGATGCACCCACTCACAGACTCACCTAGTCACTGATGCACCCACTCACAAACCTATAGAGACACTCACACACCCACTCACAGATCCACTCAGACACTATCAAACCCACTCACAGACCCACTCAGACCCTAACGCACCAAGTCACAGATCCACTGAAACACTCATACATCTACTCACAGACCTACTCAGATCCTAACGCACCAAGTCACAGACCCAGTGAGACTCTCATGCACCAAAACACAGACCAATTCAGACCCTCATGCACCCTCTCACAGACCCACTCAGATCCTCATTTACCCACACATAGACCCACTCAGATACTATTAAACCCACTCACAAACACACTGAGACACTGACACGCCCACTCACAGACTCACTAAGTCACTGATGCACCTACTCACAAACCTATAGACACTCACACACCCAATCACAGATCCACTGAGACACTATCAAACCCACTCACAGACCCACTCAGACCCTAACGCACCAAGTCATAGATCCACTGAGACACTCACACACCTACTCACAGACCCACTCAGATTCTAATGGACCTAGTCACAGACCCAATCAGACCCTCATGCACCCAGTCACAGACTCCTAAGATACTGACACATCCACTCAAAGACCCACTGAGACCCTCATGCACCCACTCACAGACCCACTCAGACACTATCAAACCCACTCACAGACCCAATCAGACACTGATGCACCCACTCACACACCCACAGAGACACTCATACACGCACTCACAGAATCACGCAGACACTATCAAACCCACTCACAGACCCACTCAGACACTGATGCACTCATTTACATATCCACAGAGACACTCAGACGTCCACTGATGAACCTACTCAGACACTATTGAACCCACTCACAGACCCAGTCAGACACTGATGCACCAACTCTCAGAATCACTCTAACTCTTATATACACAGTCACAGACACACTCAGAAAGTCATATATGTGTTTATAGAGTTATTTACAAAGTGTTGTCCATAGTGTGATGTAAAAAAAAGTTATATAGATAGTTATGAATTTTAAGTGGGCTGGTGTCATTACCCATTACTTATTACGTTTTGATGGACAGGAGACCAGGGTCAGTTCTGGCCTAATGGTAAAGCTCTTGGACTGGCAGTAGGTTGAAAGCTCAAACTCTAGTATCTTATGACAGTGTGTCTGTTTATTTTCTAGTGTTTTGACTGTTAAAATGTCCTAGTGATGGAACACTGAGGTATTTTTCCCTTCCAAATTTGTGGGTTGAATGTCATAGTCTTGACACTGCACAGTAAGGATTCACCTCTGGCTAGTGGTTAAGGTCTCAGACATGCACACTGAAGGTTAAGGGTTCCAGTCTAGGTGAGTTGTAGTCATTTCCTGCATTAGTTTCTTTTCAACCATAAATATTTATGTTATGTACTGAAAGATGGAGGAAAAACTATTTGCAGATAGAAAAGGTGACCTGTAAGCAACTTATGACTAAGTATAAAACACTTCTCATTAAAAATAAATCCACCTACTTCACACAAAAAATCTAGAGAGCCAAAAACTCGGTTAAGGACCTTTTTGCTATGATCTGTAAGCCAACTGCTCTTCCTTGTAAAAACTCAGAAGTTAGCAGCCAACAATTTTGCAATTTTCTCACAAGCTTTTTTTCAAAACAAAGTGGAAAAAACTTTCTCTGGATTCTCTTCTACCAACTCAAACATCCAGACAGAGGTGGCAGCCTCCCACATCAGCCCTGGGTCAGAGCTGCTTCTCAACTTTACTGCCATTTCTATCAATCATGTCATGCAACTTATAAATACTACAAAGTCTGGCTCCCACTGGACCCATGTCCCCCTATGGTAGCTAAATTAGCTCCAGAAATCACTGCAATGCATCTAATGACTATGTTTAATCAGATGCTTACTTAGGGTTACTTTCCCAAACAATGGAAATCCGCATCTATACTTCCTTTGATAAAAACAAAAAAACATTACCCCTATCAATTCTAACAGCTATCGCCCCATTTCCCGTCTACCTTTCCCAGCAAAAATTGTTGAAAAAACATGAATCAACAATTAACAACTTTCATAACTGATAATGAATTGCTGGATATCACTCAGTGTGGATTCTGCAGTAACCATAGTTCTGAAACTCCCCTTATCAAGGCCACTGAAGAGATCAGAGAATCACTTGATCGAGGGGAAGTGCCATTGTTATATTACTAAACCTCACAGTAGCCTTTGATACTGTTCACAATGATCTCTTGATTGGTTGTCTATAAAACACTGGGTTTGGCGGACATGCTCTAGACTTAGTAAGCTCCTTTCTACATGAACAGAAGCAATCAGTAGCACTCAACGAATTTACATTTGACTCCTTTTCTTTACCCTGTGGAGTTCCCCAGGGTTCATCGTTGAGTCCTACACTATACAACATTTACATCTCATGCTTGGCCGAGCTAATCAGATCATTTGGATTCTCACTCACATCCTACGCCGATGACGCACTGATTGTGGTCTTTCTAACTAAGAGTGAGCAAGACACCTGCATGAGAGTTCTCGACTGTATGTGTGCTGTAAATGAGTGGATGGCTAATAATTGCCAGAAACTCAACTTGTCAAAAACTGAAGTCATTCTGTTCAGAAACTCAGCATCACTATGATACCCATCTTTGTGGCCATCATAGTGGGGATCTCTTCTGACTCCTGTAAAAAAGGTTTTTAACCTGGGAGTGATACCGGATGACAAACTCACCTTTGGATCCCAGGTCAATGCAGTCATCTCATCCTCTTTTTATACTCTGAGGACACTGAAATAAGTCACCCCTTTCATTCCACCAGAGCTATAAAAATAGTAGTGACCTCTCAAAAATAGATTATTACAATGCTCTCTATTTAAAGATGCAGGAGCAACCTTTAAACAAAACAAAGTCTTCAGAATGCTGCTGCCCCAATGCTCCCGGGTATCCCTAAAGTCCACTCCATCTCCTTTGATCTCAGACAGCTGCATTGGCCCTCAATTAGAGGAAGAGTCTCCTTTAATCTCCTTTAAAGCTCTCTGCATCGCATTCAAGGCCCTATAGGACCACACTATTTGAAGGAAAAGTTCAATTGGCACTGCCAGCAGAGGGCTCTGAGATCCTCAATGGCAAAAATATTTGCCATCTCTAGATTTAAGTTAATTTCCTGTGGAGGAAAACAGTGCCTCTGAATTGTGGAATTTCCTACCCCTCCAGTTGGAAACTATAGATAATCTATTCCTTTTTAGGAAAAATCTTGGAACCTACATTTTTAACTTGTAAATTCCAGAGTTTTCATGTTTCAGGATGCAGTTCTCAGGATTCAGTCTGAATTTAGCGCCAAGACACCGTTGGGTATATGTGCGCTCAATAAATCATCTTAACATAACATAGCATAACATAACAAAGGTGATCTCACTCTTTTTAATTGACAAAAACATTTTTATTTTCAATTTGTCCAGAAATATCTAAGTATATAATTTATAAAAGTCTAAGAAAAACCCTATCTCTCTGTCTTTCTCTGAATTTCTCTCTGTGAAATATTTCTCTAAATCATTCTCTGTCTCTCAATCTCTCATGTTCTCTTTCTCTCTCTCTCTCTCTCTCTCTCTCTCCCAAGGTTGGGTGGTTATAGGGGGTTGGCCACAGGGTGGTTGGATTAACATATAGTAATGAAAATTACCTTACGTTAAAAAAAAACCATAGAAATTCACTGAAAAAAAACAAAGGTTATACGGACGTTATAGTTTGGCAATAGAATTTAAAAAACATAGAAATTCACTTAAAAAATCCAAAGGTTACAGGGCTGTTATAGTTAGGCTCACAGTTTGAATGTACAAAACCATAGAAATTTCCCTGTTATAGTTATAGTTATCGCAAGTAACTATAACTTGTGCCCTAAGGTTACTATAATTCGCGCCCTCGCCATAAACTGCCCCACAAATTACAGCACTCATGAGACCTTTGATAACATCATTAATAATATCAATGTAATATTTGCAGTAACATTTTTGACAAAAAAACTGTGCATGGCAGGGGCGCAAGTTATAGTTACCTCTGGGCACGAGTCATAGTTATTTGAGATAACTCTAACTATAACAGGTGAATTTCTATGGTTTCGTACATTTAAAATGTGGGCATAACTATAACGTCCCTGTAACCTTTAGTTTTGTTTTTTAAGTGAATATATAATATATACACATACATACATATATACATACATACTGATATACATATATATGTCAAGATACATGTACATGGAATTAAGAGTAGAAATACTTAACTGTACCTACGATATTAAGGTACAATGATATTCCGTACTGGATGGTCAGGATCCATCCCCATACCATCCATTTGGAATAACTCACATCCCTCTACCAACAATCGCATCTAATTCCTATTAATGTAATCTACTTCATAGCACAAGGCACCCCTCATCATGGGTAGTAATTGCTATGAAAATGCAATTACATTACAATACAATATATTACCAAATGTATGTGTGTGTGTTTATGGCATTCTACGACTTTTGACTGATCATGAGGGTGTCTAGTCTGGTTCTGAACCTTCAGGCAATTCTTGGTAACTTCTGAACACATCTTGAATTCAAGATTATAGTTGATTTTTAAAGAAGTTGATGCCAGCACTGATCTATTAACCACCATCTCTCTGCAATGCCAGTAAGAAGCACATCATCTGCTACTTGAAGAATTAGCCTTCTCCCCCACTAACTGTAAGTAAGGTAGAATTTCACTCCTATTGTAACCCTGCCTTCTTCTTGTACAATGCCCCTTCACTCTGCTAGGTTTGCACTTTATATAAAAACAAAGTGAAATGGCTGCCACTGGGGTAACCATAAACAATTAAATGGAATTAAGGCTGTTATTTTGCCCTTGTCTATCATTTATTTATTTTTTGTTTCCTTCTCTTTTTAACTTTTGTAAAAGTGCTAAAGTGTAAACCAAGTTTCAGAAAGCATCAGAGTGGTCTATTACTGGAAGATAAACCTCGAGAAGTGGCAAGTGCCCATGAAATATATAATTTAGCAGAATCTATACCCCAGCAACATTTAAATATACTTTTCATAATACAGAAAAGAGCTAATATTTGGATGAATCCACATTTGTTATTTTTATAAATGTATTTTTATATTTGATATCATTAACATTTTGATCACAGAATGGACCTAGCATCACAAAATCGTGTTCTACTTTAGCCATTAGTCCTGTGTATCACAATGTATAAAATTCCAGGTCAAAGTGTGCCTCAGACACTTGCTTTCTACTGACTTAAAGTCCTTTGTAGAGACAATAGGAAACAGCAGAATGGTGGAAGTAGAGGTATACGAGATCTCAACTATGGTTTGCAGCCCTGACAGGGATTAGCTGCTGAGTAATGAACAAATTCAAGTAGAATGAGCGGGAGAGTGGTAGGTGATACACAACCACTGTTGAGATGAGGGAATCAGGAGTCAAGGGACCAGACCAAAAGGGACCAATGGGAATCAACAGATGAACGGAGTAGGCTGAGGCGTGTCTGTTGCAGGGATACTGATGAAAAATGAAAGGTAGGGTTTTGTTCTTTTTCCTCCCTCTACTCGATGCCTTGAAAAACACACCCTGTCTGTTTCTGGATGCTCTCTGATGGTAGGTTATGCTCTCAGCAATTCAGATGTCTCACAGGCCAAGACACAATCACAATCTACTCGGGGTTTGGAGAATTGTGGCCACGGAGAGAAGTCCTGGCATGAGGTCAGGCACTTTCTCATGCATGCATGGATGTGTGGACTTTATTCTCGAAACTAGCAGCTTGATGCTACTAGTGTTTCTTTTTCAAGAATCCCGGTATGAAGCAGAAAGTGACTGGCGCCCTGTTATGCCCCAGTGCACCCTTGTTGAACCTAAAAGCTTGTACTTCATTAAGGCAACCACACGACCATCCAAAGGTCAGGACAGAAGGACTGGGATCCTAGGCCCTGCTGCCAGGGCCTGTGCCTTAATAACTCAACTAGACCCCCTCCCTCACTCCCTGATGCCCCCCTCATCACCACAGCCCAAGCTTTTTGAGAAACCATGAGGTCTGTAAACACCACTCCCATAGCTCGACCTTTGTGCATTTCTCCAACCAAGAGACTGCCTGTCTTCCTTTAAGGAGTTCAGAGAACACGGTAATACTGAGACTGGGAAATGTCTGATTCAGGGACAGAGACCAACGCAGCAGGTCAAAGCCAATTGCCGCTGTAATTTACGTAGTGCATTTTTGCCATTAATCTGGCCCCAAAGTGTAGTTACCTCATCTCATTCTCTGATAAATGCAGTTGCATATTTGTATGGACAAGATGGGTGTTTGTTGGTGTGGCATATGTGCAGAGTGAAGGATAGTGTTCTGTTATAAATAGCAGAGCTATCCCTCACTTACCTGAGTGATCCCATGCCCAATGCAGACAGAATAAAGATACCATCCTTGAGACACTCAGGAGAGCTATGCTTCGGTTGTCCCAGACAGCAGACTATCGATTACTTGGGGCAGAGGACACCTACCCCTTGCTAAGAATATTTATTCCACGCTTAGAGCAGACAGCAGAGCTATTCTGACTGGCCATGAACAACAAAGCTATATGTGTCTTGCTGCATAGAGCAAAGCTCCCCTTGCACATCTAATGTGTTTCTCCCACAGCGTTATTTGCCACTTTCCACAGACAGCAGAGCTAGCCTTTACTTGTTGATTTTTCCAATGCTCATAATAGCCTCAATTAACATAGACACCAAAACTATGTCTTGCTTTTTTTAATTGGTCCTCACTAGGTGCATGCCTGCCTTTCTATCTGTTGGCCTGCACTATGGTCTGTCTTTGATAGTGCTTTAAATGGGCATGTACTGTCCGGTACTAAGTACCTGCACTTCTTTCATTTGAACAGGAGAGTACCTGCACTGCTCAGCACTGCTGCAGTACCTTTAGTGAGAGAGTACTGGCACTTCTCAAGAGCAAACAGGTTCTCTAAAAGAAGAGCACCTCCACCTTTATATTTCCATTTAAAACACTGGCCTTCGTATCAAAATCCATCCATCCGTCCATTCTTCTTCCATCTATCCATTTCTCTGTCCCTCCACTGGATCTTAGAACACAGAGGCCCTCATTATGACTTCGGCGGTCTACAATGTAGACCGCCGAAGTCCCGCCAGTAACAATCCCGCCAGTGATGACGGTCATCAGACCGCCATCTTATGACTGCTGGCAGCTCTCCGCCATAAATTGGGCGGAGAGCTGCCAGCAGCCATACTGGCGGTTGGCGGTGCATTGGAGGTTGCTCCGCTGGCATCGCCACATCAACACAACACCGCCACGCCTATTACGGCTTAGTAATAGGCATGGCGGTGTTGTGTTGGCTAGGCGGTGGGGGCAGAGCAAGCACCATGGACCCCTTTCCCTCCTGGTCGACCACCGGGACCACCAGGTAAGGTGATTAACTGACAGGGGAGAGGGAAGGGGAGGGGGGTGTTGAGTGTTGTGTGCGTGAATGGGGGGTGTGCATGTGTGATTGGAGGGGGTGGGGGTGTTGTGTCTGTTTGTGTGCGTGTGTATGAAAGTGTATGTGAGCATGTGTGAATGCGTGTTTGCAGGGGTGGGGAGGTGTTGTGACCGTGTGTGCATGTGGGTGTGAATGAGTGTGCGTGTATATATGTATGTGTGGTGTGTGCCTGCGTGGATGTACGGAGGGGGTTTGGATTGGGGAATCAGGGGAGGGGGGGTTCAGAATGGGGGTCGGGCAGAGGGTGTCACTGCTTGGGTGGGTGGGGGGGTTCTGATGGGGGCAGGGGGTGGGTGGAGGGCCCTACATGGAGGGGGGATGGGGAGTGGTGACAGGAATGAGCATTCCTGTTACAAGTATGGTTACCGCCAGGGATGCAGTTAAATTTTATTACTCAATTGCAAATTATTTTATGCACCTGCTTGAAGACCACTAAATCATTAGTATCATTGCACATTTACACACATTTTAAAAGTAATTTGGTTTTGTACACTCCGCATTTCTGCGGGGCTATTCTGGCATAGAGGATCCTCGTTCTGAAACTTACACAATGAAGCAAGGATTTTAGAAAACTTTTAATGCAGCCTTGTTAATGTTAGATTTATCAGTTATCCAACATCTTCTTGGATACTTCTTACAAGAAGATCCTGGCACATACTTATTTGTGCTTGCCTAAAGTTTCATTTTATCCGATGGTCTCACTTTCATCCACTTCCATTGAGAAAAAGTGTATAAATTTAGCTCTGAAAGGTATGCATTTTAGCATTAGATGCTGAGGCTGATTAAGGGTGAAGCCCTGGTCTGATGAAACAGCAATTGCCTTGCCTAATTTTTGTTAATGCTTGCTGGCTATTTTTGCATTAAATGCACATTAGAATTATTTGCAATATCCCGAGTGTTATGTTTTCCTTTGCATTAGCATAAGTCTTTTGTTGAGATGAACTTTTTATACTTTTAAGAAGTCACTAATTATGTTTTAATGCTTGCTGGCTATTTTTGCTTTAGATGTATTTTAGACCTCTTTACAATATCCCGCGTGCTGTGTTTTCCTTTACATTAGCATAGATCCCTTATTTCAATGAACGCTTTATACTTTTAAGGATTCACAGATTACCTTGTGCTTTTTTTTATATGTAGTTTGAGCTGTCACTAGCTGTGTGAAATGAAATTTAGTGATTTAACATAACATTCGGAACAAGAATTTGTGAAAATGCTGCTGCTCTCTGAAAGAGGAGGTAGAATGGAGAGAAAAAGAAGTAGGAATTAGCTTGAAATGGATGAATTTCAACCAGTTGAAAGAAATTAAGTTCAGAATTTTGCTCCACAAACTCGGTTAGATGTCATGTTCCACAATTAGTTTAAGATACATTATGTATCATCTACATATTGGTCAGATGTACAACACCTTTTCAACACCTCGTCAGGGCTAATAAGCGCTATATAAATGCAATATAAAGGTTGAAAATATGGCCTTACCATAAGAATGCATCCATTATGTTGCAAGTATAGAAGTGCATTCTAACCTCTTCTTCCCACTTAAATATATTACATATCTATGGTTAACTTTTGATGAAGTGTTTAGGTCAATGGAATGGATGTGATATTACTGTAATACTACAATACAATACATGCAATAGAGTGTGTGAATACCCTCCTTGCATGTCGCCTCCACTGGACCTGTACATTTGTTTATGAATGTACATGCTTTAGTGGGTGCAGAGTGCCACCCGACTATGTAATTCACACGCTTTGATTTTTTATTTTTATTTTAAATTAACTTGCTCAGACTTCAAGTAGCTGGGTTAGCAGAATATTTTCTACAAAATGACCCCATCAGTGTTGAAAACAGAGGCTTTGAGGGTCTGACATCCACATGTGTAATTGAAAGTGTGTCCGTTTTTTAGAACCATATTTCTCTGGGCACAAAAGGAGAACTCAGAGTCGGGTCAACATTTGTTTAAGATCATTTAGCACCTTTGTGTCCATTGCTCAGAAGTCTCACCTCTAACTGGCACTGGCCCATACCCCAGCATCATGGTATGGCCACCCTTCGAGCAGAGCTCTCGCTCACACATTGCTCACTTAGCAAAGTGTTAGGGACACTTTTGCCTCTCAGCTTTGCTCTCACAGCACAGCTTAGTGCTAGGAAGTCACATCCATCTCTAACATTACTGACTACTGGCTGACAATGGCATTAAAGACTCACTTTTCCCTTAGACAGCACTAATTCAATGGCCACCACCATGTTAGGGGAATCATTTTCTCATTTCCATCATTGACCCAGTGTCTCCAACCCACACAAAAGTTATTTTGGTACTCTTTCCTCTACACCAGAGGTCTTCAAACTGGGGGGCGGCCCCCACTAGGGGGGCCTCAAGTGGTCCCAGGTGGGGCGCCAGACTCTGGCCAAAAGAAGCATTATACAGATTTCAGGCCTTTGTTTTAAGCAAAAGTGTGTTATTGCATTTTTAAAAAGGTAACAGCACTTAACTGCAATGTTTAAATAGGTCTAGACATATTTAAACATTGCCATCTTTATAAAATATTTGTGAAAATTTCTGAGGGGGGCCCATAGATTTTTTTTTTTCAACTGGGGGGCGCGGCATTAAGAAGTTTGGAGACCACTGCTCTACACCCACAGTGACCCTGTGACCCTCAATGCATTGGAGGCATTATTTTGCTTGGGCCAGCTCTGACCCAGTGTCTCCCCTGAAGTTATAGTGCTCTTGCTTCTCTGACAGTAGTATTGTAAATTATGTGACAGCAGTGAACAAATGCTCTTGAGTGAGCATGTGATTCTCTTTCCACTGGCTTTCACTTAGTCTTGACAGTAAGGGCACTCTTCACTCTATGACAGCAACCACCAATGTCACCCCAGGGGTGTGTTAGACCATTTTTACTTCAAGATTATGAAGCAAAAAAAGCGAAACAATTCAACTAAGTGTTGTAGACATCCTCAGAGTCTGTGGCACTCTTCGCTTTGACCAGCTCTGGTCTATGCCCCCCCCACCTATGGAGCTAAAGGCATTCCCTCCATTTTGTTCAAGCACTGACCCAATGCCCCCTGTGGAAACAGAGACGTTCTCCCTTTTTTTTGTTTCAACACTGACCCAAGCCAGTAATGGAGAAAGCGAGATGGCAGCACTGTTCTCTTTGTTTGTACCTCAGTGATACAATGCCTCCTCGGAATAAGGCAGCAGCACTCATTTATGCCGGCCTTCACCCAATTCCCCTATGGTGATAGAAACTCTGTTCCCATAAAGCATTGATTTCCCTATTCTTGATAATGACCAATGCTTTGATCTAATGGGATCCTCATGCTGCCCCCTTTAGCATAATAAGTATAGAAAACAGCGATGGATGGAATGCTTGAAAAACAGCTATATGCAAATCAGTCTTTACCCTGTTCCAAAAGGAACAGTCCCACCAAACTGCCAAGCCAGGTCCTCCCTGTACCAGAACACAAGCATCCCAGGACCGGTTTTGACTTAGTTATGGGCTCATCAGCAGGATATAGCTTTTCTCCAGTGACACAGAGAACCAGGGATCCACGTCTGGGCATACCCGGCTCACTTAGGGGGTCAAATGCAAAAATAACAAGCAGACCTGCCAATTCACACGGTGCCACCATGTGTCACATGATTTCAGCTCCTTTAACACGGTCACCCAGTGAGGAGCCAAAATCACACGGTGGTAGGCAATGCAAGCTGGAAACCACTGCAGAGTTGATTTTTAGCTCGTTCTTTGAGGCTGCAATCAGGTGATGTCCATTAAGGGGTGTAAAAACACCCCAGGACTAGCGGTGGCTCCTCTGTTATTTGCAGCTGCAAAACTTGAAAAGGAAAACGGTGATAAACTGTGTTTATTATCATTTTAGTTTTCAAGGGGGAAGGACCATGAAGGATGAGAGTCATGGGGGGGAGGGGGTAGTGGTGTGCACTCCCCTCAGTGCGCATGTGTGTTTGGCCGGCCGTCTCCGGATGGCCAAACACACATGCGCATTGATCTGTCTCCAACCTGAGCTGCGTTGCTGGGTTTGAGATAGGAGGCACAGGCTTCCAGTCTGCTTGGAAGCGCAAAGCCAGGGTGCTCAGCCCAATCTTAATGCTGCTCTCGTGCAGCCAGCATCATGAAAACAGCGTTAGGATTGGCTGCAGGGAGGCTGGGAGCCTGTTCCTGCAGTATACAGTGGTTGTGGAGCCTGAAGAACCCATGCTGCGATGCAGGTAAGTTTTTTGTTTTTTATTTTTTATGTATTATTGTTTTGTGCACCCCCTTCCTGCCTCCCCATACCCCCATTTTGTACCCATGCGAGCCGTGACTGCCCAGGACATCACCAGCAGCCTCAAAAACATTCTGTTCTGTTTTTAGGCCAAGCGTGCAAGTGCTCTGACATGCTGTTATCTATCTGTGGGCTTTAAGCCACGCCCACCGCACACCCATCATTATCACTCGTACATGGGCTTGCCTTTCAAAAATACTTTGTTATTATTGGTAAATGTTTTACTTTTGTCCCTCCTTGGGGCAGTTTTGTTACCACCTTGGCCATCACCCCTGTTACATAGATAATTGCACGTTTGCCCATACGTTTGACTGCAAGTAAACTTCTTTTACCTTTTGTGTCTCTCCGCCGCACTCATGCGCATGGCGGCTGTGGCACTTTGAATCGGCTTGCTTATGGCAACTATTTTATTTTTCATTTTCAATTTATGTGGCAAGAAAAGTCCAGTTAGGAATTTACGACGCTAATAGCTCTAACTCGACCAAACGTGAGACCCATTGCATTGTAAATGAAATGAGGGAAGTGACCTGGGCAGAAGGTCTTCTTGGTGCATTCTCTGCAAAAGCCCACCGCCTCCAAGGCCACACCCCCTCTACAGACAGCCGATTTTGTGCGGAATTTGCCAGGTCTGAACAAGGTGATGGATGGAAATTCTTGAATTAATCTTAGTCACTGGCCACTGGACAAGTGGGTGACCCTCTTCACCCACTAAAGCATATATGTTGGGTTCAAGGAGAACCTGGCTTGGCAGTTTGGGCTGGTTTGTTTCCAGTAGGTGCACAATCAAGACTAATTTGTATACAGCTGGGTCCAAACTGAGGTGGCATGGTGGGTGAAAAGCCATAGAGCAATTGTCAGTGGCTGAGATTATTAATTCAAGCATTTCATGGGTCTTGCTAAACTCGCTAGGGAGGGTTGGGCGGGTCTGTCCAGAAATTAGAGCCTCCTCTCTGTCTAGCATAGTTGCTCCCTTCGACTGGTGCGGGCCAGTGACGCAGGCCTCGCGCCAACGACGGCAGAGCACGTGATTTATGTGCACGTTGACCCCGCGAAGCAGCACTTTACTAATGTTTGCACTGCTGGGACGAGCCTTTGTGCAACCTTCTGATTTCCTGGGAGAGGGAGAGGCCGGGAATGTCTCTCCTAAAACACACATTCCTCAGATATTTAACCTGACCCCAGGGGCCTCTCACCGAGAAAGGGGCTCACTAAGGGAGCGCTGACAAGCCCTTCAGGGATTAGTGCACCGCCTGGGGATACCGCGCCACTCCCTGAAGGTCTGAACCACATGCTTAGTGTGTTACTTCTCTGCCGTCCTGCGAGAGCTCCGTGCGCCCCCGTGTACGCAAGTGCTCGCAGTCCCGTCTCCTGTGTACATAACTCCCTGCATTCCCTTCTCCTGTCCCTGCAACCCCCTGTGGCTCCTCTATCGACATATAACTCCTGGATCACTCTTGGGGTCCGAACTCCATGCAGTTCTGTCTTTCAAGGATGTAACGCCCTGCATATCTACCTCCTGTATACGCAGATCCCAAGTGCAGTCAAGTCTTCTCTATATTTATATATATTTGTTTATAATTTAAAAGGCTAAACTACACTTCCCAAAATGCTGCGTAAGGTATCGCACGCGACAGGACACGGTGCGGTTTTATGCAGCAGTACTGCTCAGTGCTCGTGTAACTAACTCCCTGCAGCCCCCTCTCCTCTGCTATCGGCTCCCGTTGTCTTGTCTCCCCGGTAAATATCAATCTGCAGTCGAGCAGAGCTGTAAACAAACTTCATACTGTGGTGTATCCACTGATCAGGTTTTTGATTCCATTTATGTGCCTCTTTGCATTTAACTTTCTGCAAAATGTAACCTTCTGCAATCCGTGCTTCCGGTCCGTGCAGTCCAGACAGTGATCAAAACAATAGATGTGGGAATAAATCAACCGTAAAAAATGAACATGACCGCAGCCTATGTTGGCACCAGAACACAACCCCACATGCTAGCATAGTGCAACTGCAATGAGGCAGTAAACTAAAATAACATCGGATCATATGGCCATCCGGAATGCATGGAAAAGTATTTTGATGTTCTCAGTAAGCTTCATGAACTCCAAGGCTACAAACAGAAAGACAATGTGGCAAATGATCAAGATACACTGCAACAATGTAGCAAGTTGCCTGTAATGAGTCTGCCCAAGTATCCCAGCATCCCTGGCTGCATGGTTACACAAGTCAGTAGGTTTCCGGTCCAATGAGTGACTGAAGCAAAATCAGTCAAGAAACACCAAAAACTCAACACATAGGCGTCCCAACCAATTCTAAGATGAAGCTGAGGGTGTCAATGGGATATCTTCGTGTTCAGTCAAGCAAATTCCTGTAGGTCTGTAATTTGCATCCTCAATAGGATGCCGTTCATTGGTACACCTTTTAATGTATCTCACATCAAAGAAATAGAACTACCAGTGCTGCAACAGGACTAGCACCCACAAACATGTCCCCCAGGCATACTAGTTTTGGAGAATCCTAAATATTGAATGTTGCCAGGCAGGACTGGGGACCAACAATGGATCTACACGTTCACTAGCTGGGACCAGGGAACTGAAATCGAGAATTAGGGCCCAACTATGCTTTCAAATAATATTACCTATGGACTTGTACAGGTAAAGACAATATTCCAACAGTTCTAGGATCAGGGTACAATACTACACGGGTCAGAGGAAAAGAGAAACTAGCAAGGGTCAGGGGTGAAAAGAAGATCATCTCTGGACTTGATGGACCGAGACTAAGCAGGTGTGGCCTTCACTAGGGTCAAGTATAGTAAAAATTGGGTTGGCCTGTTCTTCTCATCACCCTGAGCAGTACAGCTTCCACTTCTTTTATGGCAGATCACAGAAAAGCAGCTCCTCCAGAAGCTAGGTCTGGTTTTGACTTGGAGGGAAACAGCAGCCAACAGAATACTGTTCCTACCAAACATTTCTCTGGACTGGGCTCTGTGGCATGCAGCCTCCATGAAGTTCAGGCAAACTATAACTACTGGTTCGGTGCGCTCCGTGGTGGTAGTGTTAGGGGTGGTGTCAGTCTGTATTCTGCTTTGGAGCACTGGCAGCAACAAGGACCATCCAAAGGACAAACATTCTGGATGAAACCCATTTTTCGTGGGGATTTCCAGATAGCAGAGTGTGAGGCTGGTCAAGGTATGTGGATTAGCCTCTGACCAAACCAGTCTCTTTCGGCTAAAATCACAGGTTGATTGGAAACTCTCAGAACAAGGAAAAAAGCTGAGAGGTTACTCCATTTCCTGCATCAGGCTAAAATTATTTGGCTTGAAGAAGATGTTTATTCTCCCAGCCCATCAAAAACGTACAGAATTGGTACATGGCAAATGCATGTTATCATTTTCTCTGGCACTGACAATTACACCCTGAAGAAGAACCACTCATTGTGCTCTCTCTAAGATTCAATCACCCGGACAGTCTCACATGTACACCGCCCATATGAAACATTCCAGTTACATCACACCATGGGGGCTAGTATGGATAACAGGGATACCAGAAAATACAGAGATTTAAGGGCAGTGGACAGTGCCCCCTCTCCCATTCAGGCGCACAGGTAAAGAGGCAGATGCCTGGAAACTAAGGTAATTAGACACCAACTTCTAGTCACCCATCAGCCTGATATGAGTTGACAATATCTTGGCTAATGGTGGGAATACATGTTTACCCCGCTTCTTGGATCAGCAAAGTTTTGTGGTCTGCTGGTTAAAGTCACAGAATCAGGTGCACCTCTATTAAACTCACAAATTATAGAGTCTACTGGTGGAAAACACAGAGAATACCCGAAAATTGTGGCACAGTTTCCGCAACCATGAGAGGACTTTTGTTCCTACACATTGCACATCACTTCCTGCCTTCCAGACTCTCATGTGCGTGTACCCTTGCGAAGCCTGGTCATCTCTCCTGAAGTAGCCTTATGTGAGCTAGAAAAGAGTGAATCTCAGTTCCTGTTAATATAAATATGGCACCAAAAAGTTGTATTGTTTGATGATCTTTGTGTGAGTTGCGTAGCAGAATTTGAACCTGGGCTGCAGCTGGACTTTCGTTATTTTTGGTTTAAACTGGCTATGTTTTTCACATCAGATGATTAATTAATATTTTCTGATGTTACATTTTGAATAAAGTCTGTCTGTGTGACTACTGTGTGTGCTTTCACCACGGACCATTCCAGTGCCAGCCAGACATTCAGAGGGTATGGGATGTTGTCACAGATTTTTGAGGCTAAAGCCAACTGAAAGTTGTGTGCAAGACAACTGCACAAAGAGAATGTTTCACTACCATCTCCTTAATGAGAGGTTGTCCCAGCATAGAGTTTCCAATTTAAAAACTTATTCAGAAAATCTATTATGTTAGACCATGACGGAGGTCCTTCCTGGGGTCACCACTATTGACCCAAATGACATCAAACTACCCTCTTAGTTTATGGCACTGGTAGGAGGTGAGAGATGACTACGGTGACAGCAGGGTCACTGGTGAAGCAACGGGATCTGAGCTAAGTAACATCAAAAGAAGATTTTACCCTGACACTGACAGTTTCAGCCTGTAGGCAGACATGAATGAATGAGGAGTGTGAGGTGGTGACTCTGTGTTCCTATTTAGAGCTGCTCATATTTAGTACAACAATGGATGGCTAATTACAGCCTTAAATGCAGTGTCAGCTAAATAATGGCCAAGGAGTAACATAAGCTTCATGTAAACGAGGACATGTCAATAGTTTATTGTACGTTTGATGTTGCGGAGGAAAGGATGGTGGTTAAATATTAGCAAGTAGGAAATAAGACGTGCAAGAAACCATAGTCGTGGGTACTATAGCGGTTACTCCTTTTAAGTATGGATACAGTTTTTCAGGCAAACCTTCCTGAATAATGTGAATATAGGTAGAAGTCCTTATGTGAGTGACAAGGGATAGATGCAATGTACTGACAACACACATAGGAACACAAATATATAGGCACCTTTACATCTCTTGCTGTTTGGTGTTCACACATTGGTTGCATTCGAGTTTCAGATGCACGTTTATGCTCTGCAGTACTTACATACATCAAATATGTTCTCAGCAGTGGCGTCTGCCACAGATATCAAGGGGAGGGGTTGGGAGATGACGGGGTGGATACGTTTAAAAAAAAACATACTGTTTGTTGCACCCGCTGTTCACTCCTGCCATCTCGTTCGTCCTCCTGGGACACTAGAAGAGTCTCCCCAGCAATGCTGGCGCTGCTTACATGCTAAATGCTGTGTAGACAGCCAGGCTGGAGAAACCTAACTGCACATGTGTGTTTGGACAGCCATCTTAGGCCGTCCAAACACACATGCACACTTACGCCTATATTTATACTTTTTTAGCGCTACATTTGCGTATTTTTTTGACGCAAAATCAGTGCAAACTTACAAAATACAATTGTATTTTGTAAGTTTGCGCCGATTTTGCGGCAAAAAACGACGAAAATAGGTGCTAAAAAGTATAAATATGGGCCTTAGTGCACATCCCCACTCCCACCTTCTGAAGCCCAGCCCCGCCCCTCCCTGCACCTGCTGGCTGAGCCAGCAGCAGAAAAATAAAACGATATTCAAATATCGTTTTATTTTTCTGCTGCTGGCTCAGCCAGTGGGGTACGCTCCGTTGCAGAGGAGCCGCCCCTGGTTCTGGCCGCTGGCGATATGATATCCAATTATGCAGAAGTTTCAATGAAATAGAATTATTCAGCAGAACCTCCCACTAAGAATGAGTTTATTTGTAAATTAAACATTGGAGTCTGCAAACCCTGTATTAAAGCATGTCTAATTTGTTATTACAGTCCAATTGTTGGATCTCTAGCCACCTGTAAATAAAGAAATCAGAAATGCCGTAGCTGCTAACCTGAAAAAAGTTATTACAGTTGACCTCAGAGCATAATTATAGCTACAACTTAAACAAGAGAAATTGGGACTTTCTTTTTCTTTTTCTGATATATTTTCCACGCTATAGTTCATTACTCAAAAGATGAGTCACAGCATTTTTTAACCTGACTTATATCAGAGTGATTCTAATATTTTTTGTAAAAATAAGGAACTACTTTTTTATGTGTTTTATTTCACACTACAAATTCAGCTTTTATTCTTGTGATCTCCAATGAACATGAATGAGCAATAGAGCAAAAGCACCAATGATTTTAAGTGTGTCACTATGTCTTATAAGGAAAATAATAAACTCTGTGGTACATTAAAATAATTTTACAAGTCACTTCAAAGTTCCATGGCCATATAAAGTAACTCAGCCTTTGGCTTCGTTCCCCTATATGGTCACAGAACTCCTCGATGGCTTACAACATCCCTGTGGCAGAGGATACTTTAGCCTGTATATTTCACAGAAAGGCATTTAATAGATTGTTTTATACCCAAACATTATGATAAGAGTTGTGGTTTTCAGCAACTGTCATAAGGTGATGCCAATTTACACATAAATAGCATTATTATGCCTCCATCCAACCAACACAGTATTGTACAGTGCTTTGGAGGCAGAAGGAAGGCCCAACATTTCCTCAACGAGATAACTTCCTGAGAATGAACTCACAATCCTGGTAATCAGTTTAAAAGCGTTCAGGTCAAGTTAGCTTCTTCAGTCAAGAAAGGGTGACCTGTTCCCTTGTACGAATTTGCAGGGCTCTGGGTAAATTTACACCTCATCCCCCATATAACAAATGTTATCAGCATCTAGACAAAGGAGAGGTATGTAGTGTGGCACCTTAGAGTACTGGGTGTATTGCACATATGTATGCTTATGTAAATTACATCAAATGCATAGTGAGATGTCACACAATGATTCAGTCAAGGATACACACTGGTGTAACAGATAGGTCAAAACTGTGGAGCAAACCCTGTTCCTCATGCAGAAACTGTGGCGAATGTGCTTGAGTAAAAGGATTATGTGAAGTGAATCCAGTAATTTTAAAGTTAGGTACACTGGACGAAATCAATCAGAGTGGTTTGCGTGCGTCAAAAGAAGGACATGTAGCAACATGGCATAGAAATCCTTATGAATATTTGGTTTTGACTTGCACTACAGATTGAAATATTACACCATTGTGATTACTGGAGGCAAAATCATTCGAGTGATTTTGAATGATGTATCCCAATGAATCAACTGATTTGACAAAGCAGCACCAGTCTGATGAGAGTTCTGCGGGAGACCTTTGGGACGAACGGATTAGTGACAATTTCAAAGGGAGCTGATGATTCAACCTAGACGGTTTCTCTTTAGTGCCTACAGTCATTTTACAAGCAAAGTCAAATGTGTCTTCATGTAACGAATGATGTGTAAGGAGGTATGGCATCATGTCCTCGCCAGTGCAATGTACCATGTTATGTAACACTGGCACATTCTAATTTTTTACACCGAGGTTTTCATTATACTATCATGCTGTGTTTTGTGTGTGCCATAACTCAAATTATGCCAATATTGCTGATCCATAAGTGTAAAGATTCATTTATGCTCATGCTAATAAATATGATGGCAGGTGTGTGAAAAAGACCCTGAGAATAATAAATAAGTTATAGCTGTACACTGCTCTAAAAATAAGATTCAAGATTTTAAAAAATGAATCGTGGGTTCCTATTTTTTAGGTTTGGCCTCGAGTCTCACCACTTAGATGCAATCGTAAAATTCAGAAATAAAAACGTACGTACATGTATAAATATATACAGGGATTTGAATCAGCTCCCATATTCTATTGATCTGTTCAGTTGTTATTCACATTTTACTTCCACACACCACACCAGACAGCATGAGGCAAGGGTTCAGTCATGTTTAGCCATTGACTCTCTTACACTCCGAGTGACGCCATGTTTCCTGATCAAATATACACATCTCCCTTAAAGAAGTGCACTTCAGTGCCAGGGCTGGTGGTGCAATAAAACACTTTGGCAATGTCTTTTTCTTTCCTTTCTTTCTCCCTTTGTTTAAGTCATCCTTAGGTGGACTATCAATTATGTCTTCAGGTTACAGTAATTCCAAGCAAATAGTACCTTTTCTTTATGCCAGTAAGAATCAAATCTTCCTGTGATATGCATTAACTGTCTGTTCTATGTACGCGTGACAGCTAAAAAGCACCTGTATTGTTCTATTAGCAGTATGTATGATGGTTCATTTTCTTTTCAAACTTAGAAACTTTATTGCAAGTCTATTGTCACTGACAGCATGTTTTCTTTTTTCTTCTTTTTATTTTTGTGCCTCTTGGTTGCAATAAAAATTAACCAATAACCAGTGCACCGGCTTGCCAATGCCAAACCTACTGCCTTTGCCAATGCTTTTTTGCCTGTATTTGATAAATAAGAATTCATGGTCCTTTGGTGCACATGACTGATCGGTGTGAGTACAACCAAGTAGTGATGATTGTTGATTGTTGAACCAGGAGGGAGAGGGATTGAAGAGCAGTGGTGATGAACTAACTTGGTATCTCAAGAAGGGCGTCCTCATGGTCTCTACTGGATTTTATTGGTCAAATGTGGGTGGAGCAAGCAAGTGGTATACAGTTTATTGATTTAGTCTTACCCAGACACGACATATTACACCTTATCAGTACTACAGTGGCTGTCGTTAATGACTTCTTGTTCCAGCACTAGAACGGGTGCCCATGCCAGTGACTTGAAATGGAGACATTATAATAATTTAGAAGTACATGTGAGTGCTGAGATACTGACGCTTGACCAGTAAAACCTGGAGTGAGAGTTGTTCCCATCTCATACACCATAGACATTAAACCTAGTGAAACAGCACATTGCAGCTGGTGACACTGTTACTTCGACTGTAGCTAGTTTCAGTGATGTGGAGTAGATAGAATAGGAATGGAAGAGTGTTTTCATCCTCTGAATGGTTTAACCTCTCCCTTTTTGATATCTACGAACAAACACTGTAGGACCATGGCTGGAGTTACTGCACCCGCATGGGGGTCCCTGGGGCCCACTTTTCCTACCTGCAAGGTTCGTCCTCACAGGGCACAGTGACTGTGCAAAACCTCGTGGTGCAGAGTCAAAGCGCCTCCCGACAGCTTTGTTGCCTCTGCGGCTCAGGAGCAGACGCAGAGCGTTTCCTCATCTGATTTGGGTTCCAGTTAATTTTGAGCTCAAGATAATTTTGCACCAACGGTTATTGAATGTTGCTGCTATTCCTGCTGAAAGAGAGACACACTAAAGTCCCGGAGAATAACAGAAGAGCAGATTGGCCCCTCGGAATGCTCGCAGTGAGGCCTAGAAATGAATGTCATAGGAAGACATACTTAGAGAGAAAGATTTTGACAAATATGGATGGGAGGGGACAGGGTGATAAAGAACCGCACGTGAGAGAAACCAGGTTCCACTAACGTGCACGACGCCTCGGCGCGGAGGAATACACGTTACGCTGCTCCACACACCGCCTCTTTCCACACAATCGGAGTATTTGTTCCAGGCTGCTCGTGGTGCACCGGCTGACACCACAGCCGAGTGTTTCTGGGAAAGCGTGCGTAATGAGCGAGGAATTTCCAGGACCTGCAATCCTTATCGAAACCTGACCTCTGGGGGTCACCTCTGCTGGCAGCAGACAGTTCCGCCTCCGCCACCTGGCACAGGGTATACCCAGTGCTTTAAATGGAAAAATAGAAGTGCAGGTACTCTGTACCCGAGTACCTGCTTGTTTCCGAGAAGTGCCGGTACTCTCCAATTAAAAGTATTACGTTTTTCTTGAGATATGCCGGTACTCTCCCTCTCAAAATAAAAAAGTGCCGGTACTCAGTACCGGACAGTACCGGCCCATTTAAAGCACTGAAGCGGAGTGCAGGAATCGTAGGGAGAGAGAGAGTGGGTCTCTCTCAAGTCTCAGCTGGGACACGCCAGCCCTAGCACCTTTCCCACAGCAAGAGGAAGGCGGACACTGGCATACCGCGTGCAGCAGAAATAGATGTCCGCCAACTTTTTGCGAGGTGGTTGGGGTGAGAGTGTTCAGCTACAATAGTGTTGAACCTTCAAAAACACCACCACCCTGCTGGTGCCTTGTTAATAGCCTGGAAAAATGCCCAACGCCTCATAACTTATAAAGACCAATCAGTAAGGTTTGGCTAACTAACCAGAAGGGAGGCGTGGGGAGTATGGAGGTATTTGTTTTATCTGCGTATTTGATGAGTAATTGATATAGTGTGAATGTAGCACCGGTTATTTGATACAGCGTTAATCTAGTGCCAATTATTTCATGCAGTGTGAATTTACCTTTAAATCTTTGATAAAGTGTCAATGTCTCTCATAGGTGCGACGAGGTCCATTGCACAGCACATTTTTATTGCAGCAGGAGAATCTGAAGAAAATTAGGTTATGTGTGGATCATGTAATTGATTTTGCTTTCATGCATGGATTTCTTTAGGTCATACTTTCACTATTTGAGGCACTGGGAAATAAAGTCATTTTGCCCTCATCCACTTAAAAATAAGACCCACCTTTAACAAGCATTGGCAAAGCCAACAGGTCTTGCCTATTCAGGAGCTATTGGATTTGCCATGTGTTTTAGCCATGTTGTACACCAGCGTGCTTAGCATGCTTAAAGTTAGTGGTGTAGAGGAGGGTCATGTGAAGTGTCTTAGAGTGGAATGGTGAAGAGTGGAGTAGAGTGGTGTGTATTGAAGTCGCACACTGCGGAGTCGCGTAGAGTGGCATACACTGTAGTGGCATAGATTAGAGTGGACTGGTGTGGAGTGCATTGGCGTAGAGCGTTGCAGAGTATAGTGACAGAGTGCAGTGGTATTGACTGGAGTGGCATTGAATTGAGTGGCATACAATGAAGTGTCATGGAATTCAGTGGTGTAGATTAGAGTGGTGCATAGTAGAGTGTAGTGGAGCAGAGTGAAGTGGCGCAGAGTGGTATGGCACAGAGTGCAGTGGCGCAGAGTAGAGTGGAATAGAGTGCAATGGCATAGAGTGCAGTGCCGTAGAGTGGTGTAGAGCTAAGTGGCGTAGAGTTGAGTGATGCAGATGGCAGTGGCGCAGAGTAGAGTCGAGTGGCATAGAGTGAAGTAGCCTAGAGTGCAGATTAGATTTGTGTTGCATAGAGTGCAGTGACAATGAGTGGTGTAGAGCAGAGTAGCATAGAGTAGTGCAAAGTACAGTATAGTGCCATAGAGTGCAGTGGGGAAGAGTGGAGTGGTGTAAAGTAGAGTGGTGCAGAGTAGAGTGGATTGGCATGGTGCAGAGTAGAGTGCAGTGGCATAGAGTGGAGTATCCAGGGTATGGTAAAGCACTGCCATTACAGACAACACATTTCAATTGAAACAGCCATTACATTTGAAGACATACAGTTTTACTAATAAAACTATCCCATGCACAAACAAAAATGGGTGAAAATTGAATCACCTAGTGTAATGATTTGTTTTGATCATATTAAAGTGTTTGTTTTTAACACACTTCAGAAATAACAACAAAGTGTTTCATTTGTGTTCCTAATTCTGATAAGGCTGGAATACTTACACAGTTCATTTAAATGTTGTTGTGTGCTTGAAAAAAAACATCTTTCCTCCCCCTAGTATCCAGCACAATTTTCACATAAATCCTCTCAGTTTGAAGTCAGAGAAAGAAAAGTAAACAGGCACCCTCGAAAGACAGCGTCTGACATTGAACCTCGGTCCTTGCACAGCAAATGTGACAAAATAAGGACAAGATTTAAAGGTCTGGTGGAAAAATACAAAACACAACGCTTAAGCAATGGTAGAGCCGAATTGAACCTAGAGAGCCTAAAGCAAATAAAGTCAACAAATAGAACGCCAGAAAATGTGAACTATAAACTACAAAGCCAATGGTAATCAACGGGTGGAATTCCTTCCTATTTCAACCTTCTGAAACTACTCAAGATGGCTTTAGCAAACTAGACAGCTGCACTGTCTGGAAGGCTGTGACCTAAAAAAAGAAACATAACTATATTCAGGATGAACAGGTCCGTTTGATACCTTCCTCCAAAAATTCTAGAACTGTAAAGGATGCCCAGATTCAAAATCACTTCAGGACCATACAAATGGTGGGACCACACTATACAACTACAAATAACATGACATGATTTTGGTCACTTACTAAAGTCAGAATTAGAAAACACAGGTCCTTGTGATGGAAGATAAACAACAAATCCTCCAGACCAAATCTCCACCCACAACTGATCACTGCTGGTTTCAGCGCAGAACTTTAGCACTACACATGCTGACTTTCAACGGGTTGCTTTCTTAATGCCTGGCAAACTCCACCCCTCAAACATGTTCTCCATGTGTCCATAACTAGAAGCGCACAAGTGACACTGGTGCACGCTTTTCTCATACACAGGTCAGGTACAGTAGTGGCTCCATGTGTCCAGAACTAACAGACATGTGGCGCCAATGCATGCGTCCTTCACATACAGAACAGGTACAATAATAGCTCCCTGCGTCCAGTGCTTAATTTGTGCTTGTTGTTTCCGGTGCTGAGCACCGACACTTATTTTTGAGGGCCGGGGCTTATTCTTCAAACTCAAGCATTTGCTGCGAGCAAAAGACACATATGGGAAAGACGGAGGAAGGGAAAAACGAAAAAGCATCATAAAGGGAGAAAGTACAAAGCTGCCAGAGTAAGCTGAGGGGGCAGGGAGTGGCTTTATATGGATTGAAGAGGCCCAAGATGGCTTCAGGATTACGCCCCTCAGTATTCTGTGTTGGCATATTTAAATACAGCAGCCACTTGTTTAAGAGGAGGGCTTTGGGCACCGGCACCTTCTTATTTACAAATTAAGTACTGCCTGCGTCCAGAACAAGAAGCGCACAAGCAACACCAGTGCATGCTTCCGTCATGTGCCGATCAAGTACAGTAGTGGCTGGTTTACTGAACTTGTGAATGACACATGCAGAACATACACAGCACAGGCAGCAGCAGTGCACACTTCCATCATAAACAGATTAGGTTTTGCTAATACTTGTTCAATGAACTTGTCAATGGCACATAAAGAGCAAGTAAAGGATAAGCAGAAGCACACACTTCCCTCATATGCGGATCAGGTACTGTGTGGGGAATGCCCTGAGCGTGTGAATGACACACAAACAGCAAGCAGAACACAAGCAACAGCAGCGCAGACTTACCTCCCATCCAGATCAGTAGTGGTCGGGGCAGTGAACTTGTGAATGATACATACAGACTAAGAAGAGCAGAAGCAGAAGCCCTGCTCCCTTCTCTCATATACCACTCAGGTAGGCATACCAGGTGCCATATTGCAAACAAGTACATTGGGCCAAACATCTCCGGGGTTCACTAGTGAAAACAGTAGTACCTTTGGTACAGTGGGTCCTTCACACTCTGTGGCCTTGGTGCCACTGCACCTGTTGCATCATTGGTAACTACGCCACTAACTGCATATGGTGTGGCTATGTGTAAAAGCACGTGCAGCACACACAGCTGCCGTGCACCCTTGTCTCATCTACAGGTTGAGTACAGCATAGGCATTGAGTGCAGGCTTCCATAACACACAGAACTCTTACAGAACACACACATTCATCACACGCTATCCTCATATAAAACTAACACAGTACAGCAACCTTACATCTCTCCCTCAAACTCAGAAAATGCCAGAAACAAGCTCAGCAAAAGTGGGTGTCATCCATGCTTTCTGCACACCACCTGCGTTACAAGCCACACACGCAGTGCCGTAACGTAAAGCCCCCCTAACCCCTGCAGAATGTGGAGAGGGGCTCCAAAGCATTCCATATCTCACAGACATTCATTGGCCTTGGACTGGAACTGGGAATCCCTGCCGGGACTGGGCCCGGTTACGTCCCTGAAGCCACGCATACGCACACGCGACAGCTTCAGGACAAACAGTGGCAACGAAAGCCTCTCTTCATCTGGGAGCTGAAGGCGGGCATTCATCGGGCACACACGTGCCCAGACCAAGCACACATGAAGTAGCAGCAGTAGGAAGTTCTAATCACATAAGGAACGTGGACATCCCCTGTGAACTCGGTAGTTGTAAATTTGCACGCAAGCTCTGCGTTTAGAACCCCGGGGATTGTTCACATACATACTAGAGTTGAGTCGCACTTCATGGGATCTGATGTTTGAGGTTGCAGAGCCGCGGGTCGGAGGGGGTCTACAGGGAAACCGGGCCTGCACATTCTTCTCGGACCTTGTCCCCTGACCTGGGTTGCGGAGTTTTTGGATTGAGATCAAGGCATCAGGGGGGCGGTTTATGACTGTTCACCTGGAAGACAGCCTAGCTTTGAAAGGCTTCGTGTGCGTTGTGAGCAAATGTTTGCCTACCCTTGGCAATTAGTAACCACTGTAAAGGTTTGGGAGGAGGTCTTGAGAAACGTCCCCTTTTCCTCCAGACGTCATTACAAACAACAGAGGAGCTCTTCCTGTCCCCATCACCTGGTAGGCAACCGCCGTGTGCTTTCTTTCCCACAGACCCCAGGTCCTGAGCCCTTGATCTCCCACCCGGGCCCCTAGCCTTTGAACTCTCACCCGTGCGCATGGTATTGCACTTGGGCTCGCCGCTGGGAGTAAAGCTGGAGACCGCAGTAAATGCTGGACCGAAGTCCAAGCACGGTTCGACTAGAGCCATTTTAAAGCACGGCAGCGGAGTAGCTAGTGCGTCATAGGACCTAGTGCAAGGAAGAAAATGGCCCCTCGACCGTTGCTTGAACTTCAGCGCGCTCTAAAATCTGCATAGCATAACATAGCTGACAAATTCAGCAATAATCCACCCCTCAGGCTTCTTGGCCCCAGGGCCACTTAACCTGCTGCACCAACGGAAGGTATGCCCCTGAGGCTTGGCTTGGTCAAAATGGGCATTGCTCAGAGCACCTACCTTCCAGGGGGGCCTTGGTAAAGTGATCTGGACAGTCAGAAGTCCTGCCATAATAACTGCGGGCATGTAGAACAGATTCTTTTTTAATTTGACTGTTGGGAAGGCACTTCTTAGAAGCTTTGTGTCCATGCCAGGGCTGCCCAGCCTTGACACTTGTGTTCTCAGGCAGTAAGTGACAATTACATTAAAAATATATTTTGCATTTCTTCTTTCTCCTTATTGCACCTTACCTTTCCTCTTCTACCTCATTAATTTACTTCTGTATCTAACTACCCCGTCCATGTCTATGTGCTCTGTATACCCTATCTCTGTCTCAACACTATCTACTTCACTGTGGCAACTCCCTTCTATATCGATGTACCTCTCTCAAACCCACCTTTCTGTGCATTTCTCTAATGACCCTTTCTTCTCTTTACCACTGTTTGTGCATATGTCTACGTCTTCTCTTTCAACCTCATTTCTTATTCTAAGTCTATTTGAATATCATATTTCTATTAACTTTTGCCTCTGTTTCTCCATCGGTTTATACTGCATCTCACTCTACCTGTCTCAACCTTCTCTGTACCTCACCACTCTACCTCGCCTCTCTCTGTACCTCTTTTCTATCTGAAGTCTCAGTCAATCAATCAATCAAATATTTTTAGAACGCACTACTCACCCATTGGGTCTCAAGGCGCTGAGGGGTATGTCCTCAGAGTTCAGTTGAGGAGCCAGGTCTGTAGGCCCTTCCTGAACTGAGGCAACAATGGTGACTGTCTGAGGTGAAGAGGTAAGGTGTTCCAAACTTTTGCTGCCACGTAGGTGAAAGATCTTCCTCCAGCCGTGGACTTCTTTATTCAGGGTATGTTGGCGAGAGGCTGCTGGGACGAGTGGAGATTGATCCTATTCTCGACAGTGAGCCAATGGAGGTATTTCAGGTGTTCTGTGATGTGTTCTCCACGGTGGTTGTTCACGATGAGTCTGGCGGCGGTGGTCTGAATTTGTTGCAGCTTGCTCCGGTTCTTCTTGGAGGTTCTGGCATAGAGGGCGTTGCCGTAGTCAATTCTGCTCGTGATTAGGGCGTGTGTCACATTTTTTCGGCAGTCGGTTGGTATCCATCTGAAAATCTTCCATAGGAGTCAGAGTGTGTGGAAGCAGGCGAAGGCGACAGAGTTGACCTGTCTGGTCATGGTGAGCATTGAGTTGAGGATGATGCTGAGGGTTTGTGCATCGTCTGTGAGGGTGGGGGACCTGCTAAGTGTTGAGGGCCACCAGGAGTCATCCCAGGCTGAGAAGGAAGGTCCCAGGAAGAGGATCTCGATCTTGTTGGAGTTCAGCTTAAGGCAGTTCTCCATCATCCCTTCTTGGCTGTTGAGGGGTTCTCGGTCAGGGAGATGATCAGCTGGGTGTCACCAGCATAGGAGACGATGTTCATACCGTAGTTCCTGGCAATAGGGCCGAGTGGAGTCATGTAGATGTTGAACAGCATAGGGCTCAACAATGATCCTTGGGGTACTCCACAGCTGATGTCTGTAGGTTCTGACAGGTGTGGCGGGAGCCTGACTTTCTGTGTTCTGCCTGTCAGGAAGGAGTGTATCCATTCAAGGGCCTTGCCGTGTATGCCTGCTGCGTGGAGTCTGGTGCATAGGGTGTGGTTAGATTCTTTATCGAAGGTGGCTAAAAGATCAGGTAGGTTGAGGGCTGCTGTTTGGCCGCGGTCGAGGAGTGAGCGGATGTTGTCTGTGGCAGTGAGCAGGGCGGTTTTGGTGCCATGGTTAGTTCTGAATCCTGATTGGGAGGTGTCCAGGATGTTGTTGTCCTCAATGTGTTGGCATAGATGAGAGTTGATTGCTTTCTCAGGGACCTTAGCTGGAAAAAGCAGCAGCAAGATGGGGAGGTAGTTCTTCAGATCCATTGGGTCGACTTATGGTTTCTTCAGAAGTGGGTGGATCTCGGCGTGCTTCCAGTTTTCGGGAAAGGTTGCTGACTTTAGGGAGCAGTTGATGGCCTTGCATAGTTCGTGCATGATCAAAGTGCTGGCCTTGCTGAAGATGTAGTGGGGACAGGGGTCGGTAAGGGCTCTGGAGTGGATGCTGCTCATAATGGAGTGAGCCTTGTCCATCATGAAGGGGGTCCAGGCTTGCAGGAGTCGTGAGGGTTCAGTAGATCCTGGCAGGGGTGTTGTTGGTGAGTTCAGAGAGTCTTTGGGTCGGAAGCTGTCATAGATGTCTTTGATCTTCCGGTGGAAGAAGGTGGCCAGTCTGTCGCAGAGATCCTGAGATGGAGGGATGTTAGTTGTCTCGGCTTGTGGTTTGGCAAATTCCTTGATGACGTTGAAGAGTTCTTTAGTGTTGTGTGTGGTGGTGTTGATGTAGTCCTGCATGGCAGTTTTCCTGGTGGATCTAATGAGGACATGGTGGGATCTTGTGGCAGATATGAAGGTTCCAAGGTCTTCCTGGGATTTGCTGTTCCTCCACTTCTTCTCAGCCTCCTGCATGAGAGCTGTGATTCCTGGACTACGGGGGTGAACCAGCTGACTTTCTTGGAGGAGTGTGTCCCTGGGGTCGTTCGGAGAGGAGCTAGGGTGCCGGCACCACCGGTGATCCAATTTTGGAGGTTGCATGCTGAGGTGTTGTCATCTATTGTGTTGGGGTGTGGCGAGTTGCTGAGGATGCTGATGAGGGCCTCCTTCCATTTCCTGCAGGAGGGGCGCGTTGTGCAAGAGAGCGCTGTAGGTGCGGAGATGGAGAAGTGGCTGCAGTGGTGGTCAGTCTAGTTTAACGGAGTTGAGTCGTCGATGATGACGTTGCTGCTGTCGGAGAAGATGGGGCTGAGAGTGTGTCCGGTGGTGTGCGATGGTGAGGTGACCAGTTGCTTGAGCCCAATTGTGTCCAGGTTCTCGAGTAGCAATGAGGTGTTGTGGTCGCTGAGATCGTTGAAGTGTAAGTTGAGGTCTCTGAGGAGTGTGTAGTTGCTGGAGGCCAGTGCGGGGGCCTATGATGTCTATGATGGAGTCACTGAAAGCTGGACGTGGTCTGGGGGGTCTGTAGATGAGGGTGCCCCTGGTGGTGGTCTTCAGGGTGGTGAGCACTTGGAAGTGGAGGTGCTCCATGAGGGGGGAGAATTCTTGTGTGCTGATTGTTAGTCGGAGGGTAGTCTTGTGGGCGATAGCTATGCTGCCTCCTGGTCTGGATGGACAGTAGTTGTGGAGCAGCTACCCTTAAGAAAGGGAGGGAGGGGGGATTGATCATCTGGGCAGTGAGGGGAAAGGAAGTGCTACAAGGGCGGGGGGCCATGAGGGCAGCAGCAGCAGGGAGCAGTGAAGCACAGGAAATTGCACTACCAGCAAAAGCAGGAAAGGACTGAAAAGAGAGAAAAAGGCAAAAAATACAGAAAAGGATGGAAAGAGACAATAGCAGACAGACCTGGTACAGATGACCACTAGGCCACCAGGATGAGGCACAGGCAGGTGCCTGCGGGTTGAGGTGGGCCTCGAACCCAGAGCCGGCAGGCTCTGTCAGTGGCAGCAGTAGTGGCCACGCAGGAGGGAGTGACGGCCTCTGGCCAAAAAGGTCAGTGAGGTCTTCCCTCACTGCGCAGCGGCAACCCTTAAGAAGGGGAGTTGGAGATTGGTCAGCTGTGAAGCAGGAGGGCAGGAAGTGCTACGAGGGCGGGGGGGCGGGACCATGGGGGCGGCTGCGGCACGGAGCTGGGAAGCACAGGAAATTGCGCTAGCAGAAAAAGCAGGAAAGGTTTGAAATGAGAGAAAAAGAGAGAAAAAGGCAAAAATACAGAAAAGGATGGAAAGAGAAGGCGGCGGACAGACCTGACACAGATGGCCACCAGCCCACCAGGGATGAGGCGCAGGCGGGTGCCTGCGGGTGGAGGCAGGTCTCGAACCCAGAGCCAGCAGGCTCTGTCAGCAGCAGCAGCAGTGGCCACGCAGGAGGGAGCAACGGACGATGGCCAAAAAAGTCATTGCCAAATCTCAGTCTGCCGAAACACTCAACAAATCTCACTATGTGTTTTCTATCTTTTCTCCATCATTCTACTTCTGCTAACCCCAGCTCACCTCTTTCACCACTTTACTCTTTCTTATTCCGTCTTGGTGTCTAAAACGTTTCTCTACCATTACCTTCCCTTCCTCTCTGTCTCATTTCTCTCTGCATCATCCCCTTCTCTATTTCCACTCACCCTCCATGTTGCATATACTTTCCCCCTGCTCTTTATACATATCTCTACCTGTCTGCTTCACATGTCTCTCTACTTCCACCTTTCTCTCTACTTGTATCAACCTCATCTGCTCCTCTGCTGCATCTCTATCTATCCCTTCACCCCTTTTCTCTCTACATCTCATGTCATGTTCTCCATTCACACCCTCTGTTTCTAGCTTTCGCTCTGTTTCAATATTTTCTTTAATTAATTTGTCTCTTTATACCTCTTTTCACGTTTTCCCTCCCTCTATCTCAGTGCTCTATTGCTGTCTTGCATCCCTCTATACACCTCTCACTCTCACTTCACCGCCTGTATACTGTACATCTCTCTGCCTCCACCTCTCTTAAACACACACCTCGCTTTCTGCCATACCAATCTCTCGACCTCATCCAGGTGCATCGCCCTCTCTCTCTTTCTGCATTTACTTCTTCCTCTTTCTACCTCGGTAACCCTCTGGCTACCTCTTCCTCTTTCTACCTCTATGCATCTTTTTCTGACTCCCTCACCTTTCTCGCTATATCTGATGTCTCTCTCTACCTCACTTACCTCATCTCTACCACACTTCTTCTACTTTAGCTCCCTCCTTATACCATTCTTTTTGGCTCTCTGTTTTCACCCTGTCTCCCGTCATCCTAGATGTCACTTACTCAGCAGAGTGGAAGTCAATCTCTTGACAGAGAAGTGTGCACATAGCAAGAGGAGATGATGAGTAAGGCCAGGGAAGGGAAGATAATTAAGAAGAAAAGACCAGATTTCACAGATTTAACTATCGAAAACATCAGAGCAGTGTTCAGTTGCTGCAGTGCGATATCTGTTGTGAAAAGAGGCTTATTTGTGATAGTGAATATCCAAAAAGTAAAGGTACCCATTTGAGCGATGGATACATATGTTTTAATATAACGCACTAGTCCACTAAATATACACCAAATGACCCTTACCCTGTCTTTCTAACCATGGGAGATACCGGGTGGCTAAACACTAGACTAATGTTGTTGCAAGGCAAGAAAAAAATTAAACCAAACTAGAAGTTGATTTATCAATGCTTATTCAAGCTTTGTTTTGGTACTATTTCGTATCGGGTGCTGGGCAGTTTGAGCTTCCAGCTGTTTTTGCATGCCACTTATTTCCTAAAGTTTGAAAGTTTGATAAATAATTCAGTATTGTTTGCCATCACTTGGGGTTAAACTATCTGAAAATATGTTATAAATTTAAAGTTGTTCCTAAGAGTGAAGCCCCAAAATACACCTTGCCCAGGGCCCAAAAACTCCTTGAGGTGGAATAAGGTGAAACGTCTGATTGCTCTTTGGTTGTTGTCACGCATAATGGCTACTTGCTGGGAAAAGCTTTAGCCCCCAGATTTTCATATGTAACACCAACCACTGTATAAGTATGCCACTAGACAAATTCCAAATTGTGTTGGAGCATCATATGAGGTATATGGGGGCCTGGAGTGCAATTGCTATTTTGCAATGGGAATATCAGGTGTGACATTGTTTTGTCATGCATTCCTATCATATGCCATTCACACTTGTGTTACATACAAAGAAACATACATACATGGTCTTAGATAGTTACCAGGTTCACAAGCCCTTCTAACTTCTGGCTGCCATACAGTCCGTCAAGGCTATTCAGATTTATAATCAACCAGATCATCTCCTTCCAGATCTCCAGCACATTCAAGTGCATTCAATCAATCAATCAAAGAATTTATAGAGCGTGCTACTCACCCTTAAGGGTCTCAAGGCGCTGGGGGGGGGGGGAGGGGGTAAGGAGGAGGTGTGCATGGGCAACGTCTGAGGAAAGGATCTCTCAGCAGCGTTTTCTAATGAGGTCTCGACTCCCCTTCGGGTCATTGAACCATTGTTTACAGTCCTCAACTTTTTAGGTGTTGAGGATACTGCATACATGTGATCAGTGACTGTTTGTTACAGTACGGCACATGCCTAACCTCTGCTCTTCTGCCTCAAGAGTCCCATCATGTGTGGTTTCTCTTTGACTAGTACCTGAAGTATCTGTCCAGAAAGTTTGAGCTTTCTCTGTCTGTCGGACACCGTTATTTTAATTTCAGATGGAGCGGTTGGCCGGGTGGCTGATGTGGAAAGAGGACGGCACTGGATTATGATCCTTCTTGAATTGTGAACCCAGACCTCACAAAATGACTTCCAAAATTGTTATGTGGTGCTCTGAAACAGGAAAGGTAGGTCTTCTGGCGGCAGCAGATGGCTCTCCAAGAAATATTCATCTTTCAGGCCACATTTGATTACATTTTCTGTTTTTTTCATGTTTTTATACACATGAATATTAGGCTTGGTAACTGCAATACTGCAACCCTGGAAAATTCTTGTAGTTCGCAGTATCATGTATGGGTTTATAGGCCAGAACCTGTACATTCTGGTGTACAAATATCGCTAAATGTGTAATAAGGGTCATTATGGTAGCACAGAAGGCTTGATTTAACCTAGGGCAAAATCACACAACCAAATTTGTTGAAAACTAATAGGCCAAAAGAAGACACCAACCTTCTTTGTGAAGTAGGAGACGCCAAAGGTTTAAGATAGCATTACAGCTGGAGCTGTGTGTAGCTGTGGTGTTGACTAACACGTTTGTGTACTTTGCTTCCAAAGTTCTCAAGCTTTTGAGAGCTTCCAGATGTGAAGCTCATAAAATGCTAAATAAGATGTGAGATTGTTGTTAAAGATACTTTCAGATTCAAGCACACCTACATTAAGGAAACATTTATTTGCAACTTGTACCATGGAAGGTGTAGCTCAAGTGACACGTGGAAAGGATAAAATATAGATGCACAAGTTGAGGCACCAGTGCAATTCAGGCACTGTCCACACCCATCACTGTTTATTAGAGGCAGCACATCTCAGGAGAGGTGGGGCAAAGGCGTAGAAATCAATAGTGCAGGAGGTGTACTTACACCAGGATCAAGCGGTGTGAAGGGCCCACGGCACCAGAACTATAGCTGTTTTTTGCCCCAAACTAGAGGATGGATGATCATCCTTCGTGCTTGCATGATAGCCAATGGTCCTTGACATGCCATTCGGCAGGCTCACACCTACAAAGGGCAGCAGTACCCCACAGGGATTATCCGATCCCTCTGTAGTGGACTCAGGCATGAATGCACAGCTGTTTCTCCAATGACTATGAGACAGGATTGGGATCCAGAGTTGGGGTAGGGCTTGTCAGCAGCAGGTAGGAGTGGGAAAAGGGCAACAAAAGATGGTTCAGGCAGCAGGTTGCTTGGGTAATCCTGCTTCATACATTGATGTACTTGTCTCTAGTTTACCTGCATCGCCCTGCTGCCCCTTCCCCAGTGCATCCAAGATGACCTTGGTAATGTTGACATGGGGGTTGGGGCTTTTGTGTTACATATAGGTCAAGCTCCTTTCCTTCACCAAAGTTGTCTTTAAAGTTGTTGTTGTTTGTAATGATGCTTCTATTCTAGAGTAACCTGCACATCTCAGTCTAGGTACAGGTGTCACTGGTCAGCTGGGCAGTTGCAGGAATGGTATCATGTAGCATGTTTTAATCCTATGACCACGCATGAGGCCAGCCAACTGACCCTGATAGTACATTTCTTTGTCCTAGGTACAAGAGGGAGCTGATCCAGTCCTTCAGGGCTCCTCCCAGGTCACAGACAGCAGGTCCAGTCCTCTTCTGATATGCTACAGGTCCAGAAGATGTTCTAAAGTGGATGCCTGGAGATACCACACTGGCAGTAGCTAGTGGAAAAGAGTGACTCCTGGCCCCTCCTGAACCAATTAGGTAAACATTCCCAGGCCCTGATCTGCCTACGTTTGCAGTAGTTCCATTTCATGTTTACCTTATTGCAAACAGGCCCAAAATGCAATGTGTCAGGGCAAATTCAAGATGGTGAAAGTCTTCAGCCACCCTCAAATTGGGCTCTGAGGGCTTAGGGTGTTTGTGGCGAGTTACTACGGTAATCCTAGTGTCCTATTTTATCTAACTCTAAAATCTGGTTTGAGGCAGGCATTGTATCCACATGAAACCAAGAGACAGAAGCCTGGTAGGACAAAAGCATGGTCCTCAATCAACCAGACAATGCGTACACAAGAATTATCTTGGCATCCTGTTCTCTCTCTTACTTTTGAATTGTGCACCAAGTGTTACAGGTGGCTCAACAGACTTGTCAAGAACAATTGGGCAGTGTAAAGTCAAAGGGATGCTCACAGCCCCATACCCTGCATATTCTGTGAAGTTCAACGGAATCATCTCAGCCTACTCAGATCAGCCTGTTGTGTGCTTGAGGGATGCATTTCACACCTTTTTCACACCTATTTGAGGCTCAGTATTGGCTTAGAGCTAGCAGAGACATATGCTAATTAACCAGCTGACATTTCAAGCAGGTAAAAGGCAGCATTCTAAAGGATACGTTTCCTCAACATTTACTAGAAATCCAGCTTCAGTATTGAATTGGATTTTTAATAACTATTAAAAACGGTGGCTTAATTGTCTTGCTAGCCCCATTCCCAAAATACAGTATTAGTACTTTAATCTGTAATCTGGTTTTTACAAAGGCCAGCTAGGCCTGCCACAGTGAAAATATATTTTGTGGTCTTGTCACTGTAGGTAAAAGGTAATATTCATTTTCTGCATGTTTTACTTTTAAATACCATGCAACCACCTTTTGGCCTATGGTAATCACAAATGGATGGATAAGCCCTGTCAAAGGGCTTTATTTGATTGGTCACAGTGCGTGATTTGCACTGTTGCAGTCATGCTACAGTGGGAGCCCTGAAGCCATGTTTGCACTGCTGCTATAGTGGATGGCACAGTAGGTGTTACAGTCCACTAGAGGCATTTAACTGTCAAGCCCTGGGCACATTTTGTATCATATACTACAGATTTATAGGCAGGTTAAACCTACCAATAAAGAGTATGCCATTTCAAACATGTTAAAAGAGGGGAACACAGCACTTTATTACTGGTTTGCAGAGATGTATTGCAGAGTTCTAAAGCCAGCAAACAAATAGGGTCTAGTAAAAGATGAAAAGTCTGAGCTGACCACACAAAAGGAAGTGCTCTTCTCTGCCAGGGACTGCTACCGAGCCCTGACTGTCACTTGCATTGAGCTGCATCCACACTCCCTGCGCCATTCATTTAAGATTGAGATTCCAATCCATTCTAAAATGGCTGCTTCTGTGTGTACACATGCACAGGTGGCCATCTTTGAATGTTTTTGTAAAACATTATTGCAAAAAACATTCAAAGATATCCATGTGAGCCAGTGCACAGAGCTGCACATAAGGGCACACCTTTTTTGTTCAAATGTGTTCATTTGGCAAAAATCTGTCAATTAGCAATTCAAAACAACACAACACCTTTTAAGACACATAAAAATGAGAGGCAGATATCACAGTAAATGGGTAATCCCATAATCTACAGTAGGAAAATCTAGAGGGCTCCTTAAAATCATTGCCATATAATTCAAATATGCAATTCCTCCATTATCAACATGCTTATTAATGCTGAGGCTCAACAGAGCCAGTGGAGATACAAGTACAGATTGGTGGTATCAAAAGATAAACCCCACTAATTAAAAGTGTTTTTTTTGTCTCACTACCCCTCCCCAATAAGGCAATTTACAGGTCCTCACTTGTTGTGGGATGAATAGCTGCCTCACTGCCTGGAATGCCCTAGTTGGATCAACCAATATATCAACTTCAGGCACCCTGGATCTCGTGCAGGCTCTCCAGGAAAACTCTTGTGAAGTCAACAGGCTAAACTGAGAAAACACACTCTGAGGTTCCCCTCTGTAGATATAAAAAGATTATATATTAAATGCAAGTCTTATGAATAACAATTTTCATGAATCAGTCCATATCACACCAAATAGGTTGTAAAATCATCCGATGAGTCCAAAATTTATTCGAGATGTATCTTCACATCAAATAGTCAGTGATCCAAAGACAAATGCAATTCCAGCCAACACGTGTTTCGTCTTGGGAAATATTATGTCCCCTACGACTTCTTCAGGGCTTGATTGTCCATAACAATTCCGTATCAAGCGGTAATACAAATTACCTAAATGAATATGTGCTCCAAACGTATCCAGATATTTTGGATCAAATCATCACCAAATAGGTCTTCAGAAAAACCAGCATCACCGTGTACGGACGCTAAGCATATCACACCTATTTGGTGTGATATGGACTGATTCATGAAAATTGTTATTCATAAGACTTGCATTTAATATATAATCTTTTTATATCTACAAGAGGGGAACCTCAGTGTGTGTTTTCTTAGTTTTTGAGGTTGTTCTATACCTCTAAGGGAGGGGTGTTTCTCTTGTGGGGTTACCCCGTTATAATACATAGGTTGGATTGGCTTCCTGAGCGCCATATTTCCTCATTTCACACCCCATTCTATTAAACAGGCTAAACTGATGTTTGGCAACCTCTTGTCAGGACTTTAGATTTGATGGATAAGAGCTCTTTTTTACTGAGCTTAGTAGAGAGATTCAAATTCGGAAAGAATAGTAGGCAATTCTCGCCTAGCATCACCTTTTTTCTTTGCATGGCTGCAAGCAGAATTTTGTCCCTCCAATCGACAGAGTTTACTACTACCATCACTGTTTGTACCTGATGTTACTCCATGGATTGTTGATCTAGAGGACAGTCTGCAGGCTCGCACAACCCCGACAGGTTCATAGTAATGCTGTCTGACCAGTTGTCCAGTACAGTGACCTACTGAACTGCATCAGGAGGTCACATCTGGGTCACATCACATGTGTACTGGACATCTGTGGGGATCCTAGCACTCTAATTTAAGAACTCCTCCTCAAGTTGCCCAACATTTCATACCCGACCTCCAATGTTTTTAGTGCATCAACTGCACTTTTTTAAATGCCGCCAACTCCAGTACGCTGTTCACCATTTGGGTCAGTTGGCCCTCCAAACTCCATACCGAGGACCCTACCTCCGCCTGAGCTGTTTCCATTTGTCACACTCTGATGGTTAGCTTTTTTACCTTCAGCTCCATCCTGCACTGTTTTAAGTCTAGCATCAATCAGATTTTACTATAATAATATGTATAATATAGTTAGTTATATGGTCTGATATGTCACCAACATTTTTCTTCTGCCCGCAACAGCATACACCATGGGTCACTGGAGTCTGGGGCCCACCAGGGAGCCCCAGACTCCATTCAGAGCTCATACAGGATGAAGCCATCTTGGAGCCTGGTTAGCCCTGTCCCATTTTGTATGGTTTTAAAATTACGTTCTTTGAAAACATTTAACATTTTTTGTCAAAGTCTATAGATGGGCAGCCAGCATTAGACCTATTGCCTTTGTCAATGCCTGTTGCCTAAAGCCAGCCAGCTGTGGGAAAACAAAGCTTGTTTGACCAACCTAAATAGCTGCTGCATAACGCTAAAACAATTCCCCCTTGCCTCAGCCCACAAGACGGAGATGCCACCTGTTGATGGTTTCTGCATCACACCTCATAGGACTATCTCTGATCCTACATAAGCCAGCGAAAGCACATTTAATTCCACCTACGGCCTCAGATCATTAGTGGAATTTCAAAAGGATCAAAATAAACAATTGAGTTTATGGTAGCCAGGAGAGTGAACCAGATAAAAGTTAATCGTTTCTAGATATACACAGTTGGAGAAGTATGGACCAGAAAAGAAAGGCTGAGTCCTCCATTCTGCCAGAACGTGGACATGTGCTGTGTAGCTGTAAGCATTCTGAACTCTCACACATGCCCCATCCAGGTTCAAACATTGCCAGATGCTATACATTTTCCATTCTGTTTGTACATGCCCAATCCTAGATACGCCCATCTGAGTGTGGAAAGTGCTTGCTCTCAAGCTATACGAGCCCAAGAAAAAGCAGTATTAACTCCTTTAAATGTCATTCCCAGATGTTGCTCCTGTCAATTTTAAGGAATGCCATATCAAAACATGGTCACTGTGTGCCTATAGACAAGTCCATCTTGGGGTGAACACTCAAACATTCCACATGCAGGTAGGGGCACGTCCAGTTCTAAGACATGTGTCATTCATGTGTGGACATTTCCATCTCTCAGACATGCCCCAACCAAGCATGTGCATACCCAACTCTCAGACATCTGCTATCCTTCCAAATTGGGATACGGTCAGTTGTAGACACACCCAACACAAGTAATAGCATTTCCAGCTCTCAAGACATGCCTGGTTCCAACGTGATGTATAGTACACAGAAATACATTCATATATCCTTATAACACTTTGATTCTTGACAATCCTTGCACATCCATAATAAGGCACTTAAAACCACCTTAACAAAAAACCAATCAGCTGCGAGAAATTTCACATCATACAAAGTGCTCACGGAAAGGTACGTAACACAAGCAGGCTTGCCACATACCTCATTAAGAGACTGCTGCCTTCAAAACTGGTCTGTTTACGGTAAGGAGTGGAGCTGTTCTGATTCTACTTGTATTTAAACACGAGCAAACCAGGAAGCCGGGAGATGTTAATTTCTGTTTTCTTGAACTAATACATACTTATGTTAGGCTTTATGTCTTTTAGCCCTGCCTGTGTCTGTTTATATTTGTGGTCGAGTTGAGACTGTTATACCAGGGTATACAGGGTATTGCTGGTGAGTTTTTGATGAATTTTCCATAATTGATAATGAGGTGCTACCATTTTTGGCTTCACTACTTTGGGCTATGTGGTGGCACTCATATGGTTAGCCTTATACGGTTTTTCTAAGCCTTATGCATGCTTTGGTTTTTAGGCTGGGTCCTGATTACAACCTTTTGTTCTCTGTTCTTCAGATACTGACTGTTCTGGTCAAGTCACACATATTATCAATGTAATGTTTGTGGCACTTAGGGCCTGATTATGACCTTGGCGGATGGAATACTCCGTCATAAACGTGGCAGATATCCTGCCTGCCCTTTTACAAATTCCGTAACATATAATGGAACTTGTAATATGGCGGACTGGATATCCGTCACGTTTGTGACAGAGTATCCCTTCCGCCAAGGTCATAATCAGGCCATTAATCCTAGTTTGCAGAGTGATACGGTTTTCAACAAAGGTCCTAATGAATGCCATACAGCTCTTTTTAGGATTATTAGGAATGGCAGAAACATGTTGACCCCATTATCACGGCAAGGGTGAAGTCGATCCCTTGGATTTCGTTTTTTCCTTTTCTAATCACACCTATCAGGGACAGCGATTAAGATTTGAATATTGTCCACTGAAAGGCATTTTTTACTCACTTTTGTTCACTTTTCTCACTACACTCTGCTAACCAACACCTACACCGCAGTGGCGTAACAAAACTTGAAGGGGCCCCCTGCAAAGTATATGGAGCCCCCCTACAGACTCAGTCAGCAGGTCTCTGGCCAGGGTACTGTGCTGGGTAGGCCCCTGGAGCTCAGGGGCTCCCTCCTGCACCACAGGGGCTGCAGGGCCTTATGTTACACCACTGCTATACTGACCTGTTTGCCGGTGGTGTGAGGAGGACTCCGATGATGAAGCATGCCACCTGTGGGTGAGGATTTTCATACAATAAAACAGAGATTTTCTTTTTTGTTTGTTTTCTGTATATTGTTTCAGAAGCCTGTAGAGGAGTAGGGTGCCCCTACTAATATTCCTTCTCATAGACCACATGTATTTTTCCTAGGTCAAGCATAAGCGTACAGCCTCTTGTATACTTTTAGGATACTTACTTCTGTTGGCTTAAAGGCATTTAATTTGTTCATTTCAGTGTAATTTAAAAATCCTTGCTTGTTAGTGGGCAGTCATGGATCTTTGTCCCTCCTTTTTGTCTTTGGGAGCAGTGACTGACTACCGTATGTCGTGTTTATCTGTTATTTGAGGGACTTTTTTCTTGGTTTCCTGCTCCTATGGGTCAATGTTCTTACAATGCTGAGCTTGGAGCCACTGTACACACCCTCTACTGCTTCGTCCATATCGCTTAAATTGCACACACCCATACCATATTCTTGCTTGTCCTGCCACCCAATCACCCTCCTCCCGCTGTAGCTTGTTAACTTCTGGGCCACCGTGACCGCTTGCCCCATAACCCCCATTGTTTTCCTTTGTCTCACCATTGTGCTCTCATGGCGGTATGTTGTTTCTACTTTGTTTTCGGGCATCTTGCTGTTTCTTTGCCATGTCTGCGGGGCCTTTTTTTTTGCAGCTTTATTGTGCACAAACTCTACACAAAGGTATTAGAGCTCATTTTTAGGTTGAATGTAGGCAGTGTGCAGTGCTGTCTGCAAGACATGTATCATTCAATCTATGGCCTTTTAACCACTCCCACTCTTGCCATTCATTCTTTGCTGTGCTTGTCTTAAATGCTTCTTTTTTGTTGGTGCATTTTTCTAAATGTCCGTTCCTTTGTGTGCTTAGTTCCCTCCCTGGCAATTTCACTAAAATAACTATTTTGTTGGCCATCACACTACGTCACCCTTCCTCCTGTTTCAGTGTGTGATGACCCTGCTCTCCTCCTCCTGTCTTGTTATTATTGTAAGCTGGCATTGTGGTGGCACAGACCTCTGTGAAACTCTGTGAAATGCTTGAACTTTTAAATCAGTTTTCTGGCGGCAGGTTTACTTACACTTGTATAGGAATCCTTCTCGTTCATTGATCATGGATTGGTGCATTGATCAGCTGCTTAAACTGCTGCATTTCTGCCTGGGTCATATCTTGTTCGCATTCCCACCCCCTCCAAATATACTGATTGAGAGGCTGTTAGATGCTAGCCTAGGCCTCCTCAATACAGTGTGCAGGTGCTGTCACAACTTCAGACCAAGCTGCCAAAACCACAACCTGCTGCCTTTTCTCGGAGCAGAAAATACATTGTCTGGCCACATCTGAGCTTTGTCAGTGTTTGTCCTTGAAATAACCCGTCTGAATGTGTTGTACAAGGCCATGTACATCTGAGACCCATACACATTGAGGCTTGGGGTGAAGGAAGTCGTTAAATGCTCGAGAAATCTGAGCCCCCTACTTCAACTGTTTCCTAAGTAGTACAAGGTGACTCATTCACAGGTTGCCTAGTTGTGGCAACAAGAATTCCAAAGCAGTGGCATACTGTTAAATCATTGTGCTTAGTGGCCAGTTTCACACTTGTGCAGCTGATAAATGGAAGTGTGTGGTTTTTGGTAAGTCTTTTACTGTGGTGTGCACATTGTCATCTTCAACACCAAGAGCTCTAACTTTCACAAATGCGAGCCAAATTGTATTGCAAATGCTTGTTTTCTTTGGCAGTTTTATATAGAGCAAACTCAATACAAAGGTATTACAGCACTTTACGTGAGCACCGGTTACATTACACAACAACACATTCATTTTTGGTAGCAGGTAGAGATTAAGGCCGTCATTTTGACCCTGGCGGTCCTTTGACCGCAAGGGTAAATGTGGTGGTCCCACCACCAACAGGCTGGTGGTGCAGACCGCCACATTATGAGTGTGGTGGGTTGGCCTCTCTACTCATATCGTTAGGGCAGTGTGAGCCACCGTGCCGGAGATGATCATCTCCTACCCGGCAGTCCACAGAAGACTGCCAGCGTTATTAGGAGCCCGCTTTCTGACATGGTTTCCGCAGCAAACCATGGTGGAAAGGCTACCGGTGACATATCTTCACTGTCACCAGTTGATGGCTACCCCACCCCTCCCCAGCAAGCACTAGAACCCCCCTCCCCACCTTCAGCCAGAGTGCCCACCACCCCCCTTCAGTCATAGCGCCCCCACCCCGCATACATGCACCCACACCCACACACACCACGCCTACACCCATTCACCTACACTTACATATACGCATTCACAACATTCATGCACGCATGCAAGCACACATACTCACACCCATCCAAACATGTATACTCACATGCACACATACTTACATGTAGACACGCATTCACTTCAACATTCAGACACTCATACAACCACGCATTCACACGTTTATGCACACATGCAGACACAACACCCCCCACCCTCCCACTCCCCTCCCCTGCCGGATGATCACCTTACCTGTTCCTGGGGAAAGAAGGTCATCCTACACCACATCCTCTCCCCTTGTGTCTGGTGGGTTTTGGGGCGGTCTGGGAATAATTCATTTATTTTATACAGCACTTGGTAATACAGGTTCTGCCATTTCATAGCACTGCAGAGCAGGTGCCATTCTTAACAAAATCGCTATAATTCATTTGCATCGGCCTTGCAGAGATGAAGAGATGAAAAAGCTATGTCAGGATTGTAATCTGTGACATTCTCGTTCTGTCAAGACCTGTGCAGTGGGTGCATTAACCAACTGACTTGAGTAGATCTTAACACTAGGCAATAGCACGTGCTCTTGATAATCTCTGGAGGGTCACCAACCAAGCACATAGCTTAGTTCTAGGCAAGAAGATGGTGAAAGGTGTTGTCTCCAAAATAGTGGAAAAGGAGTCATGACTCCAGACCCAAGTACTTTACGGCCTCAAGCTTGATAGCAAAAAACATCTAGCCTTTGAATGTAAATTGGGCCTCATCAAATAGAGGTCAGTTAGTAAAGGCAGCCATTTTCCTAACCCTATAGCGCAAAGAAGATAACACAAGGGTGCCACAGTAAGAGGATCAACGTATCATAGGGCACAAAAGTGGATCAAACTCCATCACTTCCTCCGCTCAGAATTCATTGGTGTCATGGCTTTGATGACAGTCCCCTTCTAGCTACTGCGACCTTGCAGATGCCACTTCCAGAAGCGCTGTTAAAACACTGCTTAAATTGCACTGCTTCCTGTTTGAAGAGGCACCACCTTGCATACCCCCACAGTCGCTGTCACAGGCGCAGAGCACTTCCCCATCACCCTCTGGACTCCTGTGTATAATGATCCACGCATCGTCTGTCACAGTCCAGTAATGTTTAACCTGCTCTCCTCTCTTCCAATCCCAGGCTTCATGTAACCACCCCACTAAGTTACCAGGCACCATAAACACTATGCATTATTTCTGATTGCCGTGGTTACCAAGTACATGGAAAATCAGTGTTAAGAAAATATCTTTCTGAACCTATCAAGTGGACATTTTCTCACTCCTGCCTCTACTGGTGTTCACTTCAGTGTTTCACCACGACTCCCTGTATCTATAGGAATGTATGTGTGTTTGTTTATATGGGTTCACACCTCATGGACTACAAAGTCAATCCTGGACAGTAAAAGTAAAGACTTCATGGGCAGGAGATGTTTTGAACAGGAGAAATGTTGTTTCACAAACTGTAGCTATCAGGACCAGCCACTGCTGTGCTTATGTAAGCCAAATGTGTTGCTGCGACTGAAGTCTTTTTTGTATAAGACAGCAAACAGGCAAGATCCATACCAGACTTACAGGGTAACCATTGTGTAAATAATGTTCATATAAATTATTTGTACATAATTTATCTTATGTGGGTATCAAAAATATCTAGCATGGTTCTGGACCTACCTTGGCTTCCCAAAAAAGCATACATTTGAATCCTTTTCATAGCCCCAAAAATGCCAATGAACCAGCCCTGTAGGAGCCTCACTGGGCACCACTGGTCTAAGCGAAAAAACACTCTATCGTCCAAACCCAGGCTTCCCGCTTTACCCTGAGTGTTCCAGGTGGCAAGGCCAAGACTTCAAATTTTGAGTAGTCACCCCAACTGAGTTAATTCTGACTTCAAAATCATCAGCCAGTGCACAAATGTATGCACCAAAAAGGCACAGTCAAGGCCCAGGAGATTCAACTACACATATCTGTTCTACAGAGTGCAGTCCTGAGCTGAGGGCTGTCATAAGACTATTAATCCAAGGTGATGCTTTAAATGAATACAAAGTAGCAGCCCTTCTGTATTTCCATGTAAAACATTGTCCTAAGGTCACAGATGTCGCACCTCTGGAACATATCCTGTCGGATCATCTACCACTGAAGCTCTGTTTCACCAATCTGCACACATTTGAAAACTACTGTCCAGTTAAGCTGCCTCTTCTGTTATTCTCTTTGTATACAGTCAATGTTTTTAAAAGTTAGGCTGGTATTGCCATTGTAGAGGAATCATTCCTTGAAAGGTTTATCACACAGAAATATATGACTGCCCCCTTTTCTTTGCTCCTAACTCTTTTGACCCACTGATTCTCTGGATTAAATGCCACAAGTGTGCCACTTTGTGGCTTGTTTGCGGCAATAAATGTTTAGGTAAACACACTAGAAAGGGTTACATCTCTAGGGTATCACAGCTAGTATCTAGTAATGAGGCTAAAACACTTCCAAGAGGGCGGCCTTGTGTCCTCTCTCCTGCTTCAACATGCCTAGGAGGCGCTGCTGTGGCACCTGGCGTTCATCCCTAACACCCCAAACCAAAACACATAGGTAAAAGACATTGTCATTTACAACACCAATAGCTCTAACTTTCTCAAATGCGAGACCTATTGCATTGGAAATGCTTGTTGTATATTGTGTTATTCTTGGGAGTTACACAGTTAGTGTCTCTAAATACTCCCATTTGAGTCCTCTTTGTGTGAGGTTACTGCCAACTCCTAGGTAACCAACTGAGGTGATTGGACTGCAGGCTCTTTCGCGTGTCGTTTCAGGTGTGGGTCCCTCCCTCTCATTAGTTGACCATAAATAACGCGAGCCTCTCTCTGCATGTCCCAGAATCCTCGAGCAATTTGCGGTGGTGGTTCCAAAATAAACAGGCCGCACTCTGCTGCCTTTAACACGAGGAGGGGAACATTAAGTAAAGGGATGGCAAGGGGTTGATTTACTTGCCCCCTCCTCTTCCCTTTCCATATTCGATGGCCTCCCTGGTCTCTGGGGGTAGGTGGCTGGCAGCTGAGCTTCTGTGCACCAACAGACGCGCTGAAACCCGAATAAAGGGTTGAGAAAGGGGGTGCCAACCGAGATTTAAGACCCAATCTGCAGAGGGTGTGCGCGAGAGACGCCTGTCCTCCCAGGAGTCAGCAGAACAGACCTCACCAACATGCAGGACATCAAAATGAGACCAGACCCCTGTGAGAAAGGACCCTGTCGACTTGCGCCAGAGCTTTATTGACGTCGTGTTTTTAATACCACTGACCACTGCAAGTGTGTTGAGCAAACGTGGGCCGTCGCGGGAAGTGACGACTCTATCACACAGACTAGCACGAGGCCTTGTCGACTGCGCTGGGCCAATGTGAGGACCGATTGCATTTGTCCGATCTCCCCCGCAACGGGTGTGTGAGAGCGCTGAGGGCACGGTTGCACAGCTGTAATTGCGATCACTTCTACATTACTGTTGGCCATTTATTATTTTACAGATTAGCTGCGTCACTGCGTGGTTGTTGGTGGCAGATGCTATCAAGGAGTCCGGGAACAGTGCTGAGTAGTAAATCTCCGCATTCGACACCCTGCTGTCTCCTCGTGTCTGTTCCTGGCAGACACCACGTCTGGCTGAGTGAAAAAAGACGCCTTTAGTTGAGAGCAAAATAGACTCACATAACACACTTCGGATATAGTCTAAAATGCACTTAACAGCATATTAACATATAATGCTTAATCCTTCCCCAACCCTCTAAGCAAGTTCTCACCCCTACAGCTTCCCACTCATCTCCTTAATCCTATATCTTTAAAATAACATTTAAACAATCTTATATCTCCTTATTCCACTGAACTCTTGCATTTTCCCTGTCTCAATTTCAATTCGTGGTTCTTTCTGCCCGCCCCAAGGCCAGCATTCATCCTCCAGAATTTATTTTTATAATTCTCCTCTGCTAGTCCCTTCTTTCATTTTCCAGTCCCCCCCCCCCCCCCCACCCCAATTTTTTGTTCTCTGAGCCATCTTTCTGCCACCAGAAAAAACCCACACTCCCCTGAGGTGCTCTTTCTGCCCCTCTCCTTTTTTAACTCCGTTCACATCCCAATTCTTACTATAACACTGGGCACTCTAACACGAAGTTCTCATGGTTTATCACCCCTAACTCCGATTTTTTTACATTACCCCCTTAATTACTCCGTTTATCTTTTTTTCTTAACCTGTTGCTACCCGCGGGGTTCCTCATCCCCTCCACACTCTCCTGGGCAGCAGCTATGCCCCAAACACTTTTGTTCGTGCCCACCTCTCCTTTACTTCTGACCTCTTCATAATTTATATTAATTCGAATTCGGTAGCCTGTACCAAGTCATTACCAACTGCCCGGTCTCACATAACTCTGTATTCTGTTGCTCTTCCGTCTCCCCAAACTCTTCATTCTCTCCTTTCTAAACCACAAGCTGTAACCCCTGTCAGTCACCTGACCCTGAAGGAATGTGTCCCATATTTGCACTCCTTCAAACCTTGTCGATACAAACTTCTCCTCAGGACACCAAGCACCTGCCTGTCCGATATCACCCTTTCGTTCTTATGCACAACCAACGTCCTAAATTTAACCTCCTCAGATGTACGAAACTCATCACCAGTTTTACTGGGCAAATCTCTCAATTGTCTGAGTCGCCCAGCAATATGCCCCTCTCCACTGCTCTCTGATCTGCCTTGCTCCTCCTCACCTTCACACACAGTCGGCCCACTCCCACTCTCACATCCTCACATGATAAACCATCACAGCTCTTTGTCCCCCCTACTTCAGAAACCTTAAACACCCCCAATAACGTGACTGAAAATGTATCGGTTAACAACTTGGATTCACAAAAGGACAGGCATGCAGATTTTGCTCAGGAAACAGCCCACCTCTGTATGTTAGCCATTATTGGCTCCCATCCATGACTCCCTTTTCCTCTTTTACTGGCCCATCCTTCCAAAATCTCCCTTCCCAGCTCACACGCACAAGGCTAATACCCACAGAAACACTTCCCATAGGTGATCCCAGCCAGCTTCCCGGCAGTGATCACTGGTGCCAGCCTGTTGTTCACTTGACACATCAAAACATTCATTACACCCTCTTTTTGCTTCTCTAAAAACCCCCTTTCACGCCATGCTCTAGACTCTGCAAATTCCTCCCAGGTCTAGCAGCATCCTACAGGGTCCCTACTCGAATCCAAGTGTAACAGCCTCAGGGGTGAATTACAATATTCCCTACTTCGAAACAAAGCTCTTATGTCACCAAGAAAACAAAGCAAGTCATCACGAATCTCCCCAGAAGAGCTATCTTGTCTCTTCCATCCACAAATCTATCTATTCATCCTTCCATCCACCTGCTGATATCCACCATTTCATCTTTACATTCTGTCATCCATTCATTCTTTCATCCATTATTCAGTCATTCACCATTCTGTCCTTTTGCCCATCCACACCCAAATCTATCTATCTATCTATCTATCTATCTATCTATCTATCTATCTATCTATCTATCTATCTATCTGCTCACCAATCGCTCCCTCCGCCCTTTAACTTATCCATCTCTCTATGAACCCTGTCACTCAGCCCTCCTTCCATTCATTCAGGCATTCATACATTTTTCCTTTCACTCATTCATCCACCATTTCACTCCATCCTTTCACTCCAGCCATCCTCCCTTTCACTCATCCATCCATCCATCCACCCTTTCATGAAGCCATCCATCCTTTAACTCATCCATCAATTTACCCTTTCATTCATCCTTTCACTCACTCACTCATCCAGCCACACTCTCACCCTTTCATATATCCATCCATCCTCTATTTCACTCATCCATCCATTCTTTCACTCATACATCCTGTCACCCATCCATCCATCCACCCTCTCGCTCTATCAATCCATCCTTTCGCTCGATCCATCCATCCTTTCACTCCATCATTTCTGTCCATCCACCCTTTCACTCAGCCATCCGAACTTTCACTCAGTCTTCAATCCACCCTTTCATCCATCCAACTACCCATTTCATTCATACATCCATTCTTTCACTTATCCATTGATCCACCTTTTCATCGGTCCACCCTCACTTTTACTCATCCATCTAATCTTTCACTCACCAATCATTGCATCCATCCTTTAACTCATTCATCCATCCGTCAATCCACCCTTCCACACACCTATCCATCCACCATTTCATTCACTCACCCATCTATCCATCCTTTCTGTCACTCACCCACCTTTTCACATTATTTTTGAACCTTTGTCAAGTTGCACACAGAAGAGGCCCATCAAGAACAATATCCCCTCTGAAGCTGCTAAAGTGAGATGTTCATGATGCTCCGGGTGAGATGTTGGGCACATGAAGGCAGCAGAAAAACTTCACTTCAGAGAAAGAAAAGTTGCACTTTGTGACTTTACAGTGGCATCAGACCACTCCTTCTAAGGAAGGCATACAAATGGCACAACACAGAAAAACATGAAACAAAGTTGAAAGTAAAAATAATCTTCATGTTGTATGTTGGAAATATATGCCCTTTACACAGGGTCACCCTGGCTTTGTTTTCCTTTTTGCTGAACCCTACATTTGCTAACTAAGGCACACTGTGCACCTTATTCCTGCCAACCAGTTGTAAAGTGTGTGTGCCCCTCCTTTTAACATATAAGATCAGTATACTCCTACTTGGCACTTTTAATTTACTTATAAGCCCGTAGTATATGGTACCAAGTGGACTCAGGAGATGTAAATTGAATGCTACCAATGGGCTCCAGCACTTCTTGTGCGACCCATTGTAGTAGCATTGTAAAACCTGCCTCAAGACCTAACATTGTAGCCAGGCTGCGCAGTTTTGAAACTGCAAATTCATTCTGTGAAAATAACAGTTTTTTACAGAACAAAAGCATCCTTACAAATATTAAGTCACCCCTACGTAAGTCATATTGCCCTTAAGGCGGAATTCAAAAAGAAGGACATGTGATAATATAATGTTAAATATGTTTTTTACAGTGAAAAGGCCCTAAAATTATATTTTCAGTGTAGCAAGGTTGGATGTTCCGTAGGAAAGAATAGGGATACAATGTTAAGTTTACTAAATGTTATCTCCAATTTGGAAACTGCTACAATGTTTTTTTTGACTTTTTTAAATATGTATTACAATCCCAGTGCACTTGTGAAGTCAGATTTGTAATAACTATTTTGGAAAGAGGACATTTAGAAAGTACCTGGAAGCTAAATCTGCATTTTGCTCTTTGACTTCTTCCATCCAGTAATTAGCATTTGTATAGGTGTGAATGAGTTGTGAACTTCTCACAGGAGTAAACAATAGCCAGACCTGAATGGGCAGAGATGACACATCTGAACCTGACAGAATACACAGATGGTGGGATTGAGGGGCCAGAAGGGTGGTCTTTTTTGGCATTAAAGTGATAAATCCTGCTTGAATTTCACATGCTGTTTGACAGATTTTCTGTGTTTTTTCATATGACTCTTGGGGTACACTTCAAAGAGGCCTTTCCTGTCACAGATGTTAGCTGACACTTGGGTAGGGCCCTTCTTTTGTCCCCACAGACAGACAGGTCCCAATCGCACTAGGCCTCTCTTTGACATTACAGAGTCAAAGCCTGTTTGACAGGTCTGCAGGATTTACATATACATTTTAGGGTGCACTTCAAAGGAGGGAAACAGGATGCCAAAAATATTTGTGTGTATTCACTGTCTGGTGGCTGGAAAGTCAGCTTTTGCTCTACCTAAGTTCTGTCTCTGAGGATGTTGTAGGCACAGGGCCTGCTTCAAACTGGATTTTAGCATTAGATGTTGTCACATTCTGCACGCTTTTTACTGCTGTTATCTGCTGGTCTCGGGGCACCACCTGGTTTCTTGCTTGTTCTGGATTGGCCAAGGTAAGGGCGACCCTTTCCAGTAACCATGGTGCTGCTGACAGTATAACGCCTAGCAGGCTGTAACCTCCAGAAGGAGTCCCGGAGAAAAAAAAACAATATTGGGAAAATCCTCTGATCACAGGAACCCCTGAAAAGAGGCAAAAGGGAAAAAGAAAAAAACACAAGGAAAATCAGGAACAAGAAAACTGTGAGCAAAACAGGAGGGGTCCAAATCACAGGACACGGGAGCGAGGGGCACCACCAGGACGGAAGTGTTTGCAACGCAAGGAACAGAAGACCTTCTGTGCTTATATACTGACAAACAGGAAGTGACATGCAGGAAGAGCTAAGACACCATCTTGGATTGGGAAAAGCCACATACAGGTGAATGGAAAAATAGCCATAATAGAAAAGGTGGTGAGCAATGCATGCAGGGAAGGAAACACAGACTCTTGGGAAGAAGAAGAAATGGCCAAGGAAGGAGAAAAAAGAAAAGGAAAAAGAAAATAAGAAAAAAGAAGTCCAAAAAACAGGTGAGTAAACTATGGGAGTCGTGGAAGAGCGCAGCATGACCCAGAGACCAAAAAAAGACCTCCAGACCACCCCGCTGCCCAAAAAGCTGGTTACGCCGCAAAAGGCAGCCCACAGCAGAATCGGCCACCTGAGACGCGGACCACTGATCTGACCGCGGCCCACGAGGTGGACGCAGCTGGTCTCCGCAGCATCACAGATGTGGGAAGACACTAGAACTACCATAGTATACTCCCCATACACCCCTAGCCCTCAGAGCCCAAGGTTAGTATGGCTGAAGACTTCAGCCATCTTGAAAATGCCCAAAGTGGGTAGGGTTAGCCCTGGGAACCTTTAGCCCATTGGTTAAGAGTCCCCAGGGGTCACTCCTACCCACTGGCTCATGCCAGACACCTACTTCAGAACACTTTCTGGACCTGAAGAAGACCAAAAGATGACTGAACCTGCAGTCTGAAACCTGAAAAGGAATAGCCCTTCTCTAGTACCCAGGGCAAAGAAGTGGGCTCCAAGCATCGTAAGGCTGACCTCTGTTCAAACTGTAGGGATACACAAGCTCTAAGAGGCCTTTCCTGCAACTGCCTAACTGATCAGTGGCAGCCGGACCAGGCCCAGACACGACCTGGCACCCTGTGTGTCTCTAAGTGCTCTCCTGAGGTCCTGGGTGGGTTTAGAAGTTTACTCCTGTGGTAGATTGGGGCTTAAAGGAATAATGTGAAAAGGTAAAATACTTTTGCAGAGGATTAAGATGGTTGGTATATCTGGCCTCAGCTCCATCGCAGTGTACATCAAATTGCCCCTAGATCTTGTTCCAATGCTATAATTGTCTATCAATTGTCTATATCTTGGTACTATTTCCACTTAAAACGTTAAAACTTCATATCACTGGTTCCCCTTTTTGGATTTTTGTGATTAGGTGTCATTTTGTTTATTAAATTCTACTCTATTTTTCGAATTCATTTTGGATTTTTTAATGCTTTGCATTTAGATTTATCACTACTTGAGTACTGCTTAAATACTTTATACATTGCCTCTAAGTCAAGCCTTTCTGCTCTGTGCCATAGCTACCAGGTGGGGTGAGCTCAGGATTATTATTACATATTGTGATTGTTACATATTGTGATTGTTACATGAGGCAGGTGCTTACAGCCCTCAACCAATACCTCAACTTGTTTAGTGCACAATTATACACCCTTCAGTCCTAGGTATTAGGGAAGAGTGTACATACACTGACCTGGTAAGTGGCTGTGACAGGCCTTAACATGTCCCAGTGAAATAGTATTGGATAGTAACAAATTCTAAAGGGCATTTCCTCCCTCTTGACATCGAGTCAAGCAAAAAAAAAAAAAAAAATGAAAACACAAAAGCTAATCACCTGAATACTGCCGCACATTCTGCAGTCATAACTTCAAAGCCCTCTCTTGAATTAAAACAGGACATCCTCAGTAAAGTGTCTGGTCTCAACTGTAGACACTTGAAGCAGGAAAGCATGTCAGCAAAGCTGGAAGGATGGGGGGTATGGCAGTTCAGAAGTCGCGGCTCGCTGCGTGTCAAAGGGAAGGGGCAGCACGCGCAGGGGTAGGTGGGAACAAAAACATTAAATAAATAAAAAATAAATAAAAAAAAAACGTACCTGCACGCCGCGCTGCCTCTCCACCTCCTCAGCAGGCACAGACTCCCAGCCTGTCCTGCGGCCAATCCTGACGCTGCTCAGAGCAGCATTAGGATTGGCTGGAGAGCCCAGCCAGGGCAATTCCAGGCAGAATGGGAGCCTGTGTCTGCTCTATCCACTACAGTCACAGTGGAAACATGGCTACAGGCCTACCCTGGGTAGCCTGACTGCTGCAGTATAAAGCATGCACTGTGACCTGTCAAAATAGCCCTCTTTCACACCAAAGGACCTCCCTTTTAAATATCATTAAGTCACTGTCATGTAGGCCTTGTGTTCCACAAGGCACGACAACGTATTTAAAGGTGGAACAGGTAGAAAATTAACATCACCATGTCCCTAAAGTGTCAAGGTCCTAACTTTGTGTTTTTACTGTGGCAGGACTAGCGGCCCTATGTAGAAAATCTGAGTGCAGATTAAAATACTAATACTGATAACTCTGGAAGGGACCAGCTAACCACTATTTTAATAGTTAATAAAACTCCAATTCAATTGTGAATTTGGATGTTTAATAAATATTAAGAAAATATAACTTTAGGAAGTTGTCCTTTACGTGCCTGAGCTTTCAGAAGACTAATAAGCATTAGCTTCTGCCAGCTCCGAGCCTGTGCTTAATCTTGAATGAGATGTCAATGAGATGTGAATTTCCTCCAAGGAGCTACACAATGAGGTGAGCGGAATGGGCAGGAATGACTCCTCTGACCCCGCAGAACTTTCAGGCTGGGGGTGTGGGCATCTTTTTTGACACCACAGTGTGAAATCTTTCCTGACAGGTCTGTTTGAGGTCATTCTAAGCCTTTGACACAATTGAAAGGAAGAGAACAGTGTACCAATACCGTTCTTGTGTATCCCCCACCTGCTGCAGGACTCTGCCTTTGTCCTACTAGATTTCTGTCACCTATTTTATTGTGGGTACAGGCCTTGCTTCAACCTGGATTTTAGTATTAGATATGGGCAGACGATAGTGAGTACCATAGTACACTCCCCTACACACCCACAAATCTCAGAGCCCAAGTTTAGTGTGGCAGAAGACTTTAACAATCGTGAAAATCTACTGACATATGGCATGTTGGGTCTTTTTGGAGCAAGGCAAACAGTAACTACTGAAAACCTAGATAGGGATCCCCTAGGAACTTTTACCCCACCCATTACCTAGTGGCAGGCATAAATGATGCACCCTATCAGACCACTTTCTAGACCCAAAAAAGAGCAAAAGAAAACTGGACCTGCTGTCTACGACTTGTGACTTGAGAGGAGCCCTGGAGGACAGGACCTGTTCCCTCTTGTACCCAGGACGAAGGCATGGACTCCAAGGATAAGTTGGCTGACCTCCTGGTTGGCTCCAGGGACACAACATGCTTCAAGATGCCTTTTTCCTAGATTGGCCAGTCCACGTCCAGTGGCAACAGAACTTAGATTACACTTTCCTGTTCTCCTATGCCTGATACTCCTAAGTTTCTGAAGGTGCTCTACCATGTGCCCTGGAGGCCTTAGTAATGCTGATTGGACACCAAGAAAAAGTAGAAACTTGAAAACATTTGCTCTAGAGTTCCAGAGCCAAGGGAATCTATGGCAAAAAGTACCTGACTGCCACCTTCAAGGCATAGGATTGAAGTTCAGATTTATCTCCCTGAAAGGCTATGGCACCTCTGAAAAAACAACAAAGTCACTTTCTGTGTTGGAATTAAAAAATGTATTCAACCTAAAATTGCAAACTCTCTAGAGCAGTGTTTCTCAAACTTTGGGTTATATCAGCTCATTTTTGATGGATCAAATTCCAACCAGTAAATAAGGGCCTTATTACGAGTCTGGTGTCTGAGAACCTCCATGTTGACGGTGGCAGTCATACTGCCAACAGGCTGCTGGAGAAGATCGCCAAATTATGACCACTGCGGTATTCACAACAGAATACAGCCAAACCACCACCGGCACAGCCACGGACGATGGTATCCACCTGCAGGCCTGCAGAGACCATGATTCCGCTGGACAGATTACGAGGTTGCACACCTCCAAGGTTTCTGCCGCGGTCCCACCACCACAGAAACACAGGCGGAAACCAACTGTATAAAAGGAGACACCCACCTTCAGGAAGCCATACTCATCTGGAGCTGCCATGGAACCTGAACAACATGTCTTACCGCTGCTCCTGCTCACCAAACAACTAAGGAATCAGAGACTACGACAGCTACTGTGAGTACACACACTTACCTTTCACTGTTGTAATATGTCAAAGTACCAACTCACACACCACAAACCAATTGTGAACGGGGGGCGAGGGCGATACACATACGTAACTACACACTGACACGAACACTCACAGATAGCCTCATACACACATGCACAAACACACGCAGCTATCACACACACACACACAGTCAATAACACACACCTACCCCCCAGAAACACAGCACCAGCACAGTCATACACAACAACACACAACACCACCAAACAATACCACAACACTACAACCACAACACCATCTAAGCATTGCCAAGAACCCACAACAGATACTACCTATTGACAAATCACACATACAACACATCTTACCACCAACAAGAAACAAACACACACTATCACACAACCATACAACATAGCATTCTACATACCCCAACAAACACACATCACAATGTATCTGACATACCATTCACCACACCCGTTCATGCACACAGTCCAAGCACACAAAGGCACACAACACTGCAACAAACACGTCAACACAAACACCACTCAATGCCATCACAACAACATGTCTCCAACATACACATGCCCATCACACAACACACACCCATCACTGGGGGACAAATGCACTGCACACAACCTCACATGCTGCCCAGACAAAACAGATAGCACAACATTCACTTACACACAAATACTCACACACAAACAATGTCAGTTAGGAACAGGTATGTCCTGACAAAAGAAATGCAGGATAAAAATGTAACTTCGAAGACCAACAACTGGCTGGCCCAGTTATATTATTAAGGAATAAATAATAAAAAAATGCCCATGGCCAGAAGTCAGAACAAAACTACAATGTGCAACATGCACACAATGCACATGTGTGTGCCCCCAACTTGACTCCTGGCCATGCAACCTCCACAGGTAGGGGCAAAAAGGGGGCAGGCAGGCACCTCAGGTATCAGAGGGGTACAAGGAGGGTTGGGCTTTGGTTTGGGAGGGGGACCTTTGTTTTTTTTTGGGGGGGGGGTTAGGCCTAGGCTTAGGGGAGTGTTGGGTACTCTATGGAAGGGTAGACTTCTTGGCGGGGGAGGGGAATGGGTACTTGCAGGGGGTGCAGGGGAGGACTTGGAGATGGAAGGGACGTGCCTAGGGCGGGAAACAGAGCATTTAGGGGCCTCACGGGGGAAGAGGAGTAGGGGAAAAGTCAAAGCATGAAAGGAACACTTTTTTAGATATAAATGGACGGTCATCAGAAGGGGGTTTCGGAGTGGAGGGTGAGGGAGTGGTTGTCTGACGTGTCGGTGTCAGTGCCGTGGGAGCGTGTGTGTGGGAGGTATGCTTGTGGGTGGTGGGTGACTGTTGGGTGGGTGAGTAACAGCGTTTATCTGTACGGGACTCAGGGGGGTGGAGGTGCTTGGGGATGCCATTGACTGTTGGGGTGATGACTGCAGGTATGGTGGATGTGCTGCATGTAGGCATGTCAGTGTTTGTGGTGTCTCCAGATGTGGTGACTGGGGTGGCTGCCTGAGAGTCTGTTGTTGTGCTGTCTGTGGGTAAGATAGGTGTAGTGGCTGGATCTGTAAATTATGCTGTGGTATCTGCAGGTGTGTCTGGTGTACTGTCTGTGATGCTGGCGGTGGTGGGGGTGTCAGGGCATGTTGTGACTATTGCTGTGTCTGCAGGTGTATGTTGTTTGTGTTCATGCCAGTGGTGTGTCTTGTGGTGCTTGTGTTTGCCTTGGATGTTGAGGCGGATGCATGCTTGTCTGTCTGTGTGCCTTTACTGGGTCAGGGAAGAGGGGTCTAGGATTAGGAAGAGGAAGGTGGAGGGGGGATGGAAGTCAAAGGGTGACTAGCTGCCGTCAGTGTGGAGGCCAGAGCCTGAAAGGACCTCTGTAGGCCAGCCAGTGCACCATGAATGCCCTCCAGGAATGCACTACTCTTTTGGACTTGAGTTGCAAGTCCCTCAATGGCATTCACGATGGTCGACTGACCCGCATAGATCGACCTCAGGAGGTCAATAGCCTCCTCATTGAGGGCAGCAGGGGTGACAGGGGCAGGGGCAGAGATGCCTGCAGCAAAGGAGACGCCCACCCTCTTGGGTGAGCGGGCACGGCCAATTGGGTGGAGAGATACAGGGAGGGCGGTGGCAGAAAGGGAAGTGGCAGACAAAGATGGTGCTGGGGTAGTCCCAGATGGGTCCGCCACCGCCAGGGAGTGTCCACTGGAGGAGGATTCCGAGGATGATGACGTTAATCCTGTCATCATCCCCTCGCCCTCTGGGCCACTGGGTCCCTCACTGTTGCTGGTCTCAGTACTCCAGGTCCTGTGGCCAGCAGTTTCCCCACTCACCTGTACCCGGTCTCCTTCACCTGCCGATGCTGATGCACACAAACAGAGAGACAGAGGGAGTGAGAGGGTCATCACATTCCTCAAACATACAAACATTACAACATGCACAACATTAGCTATACATCTCCTGCTAGGAAAGGCCCACTCAAATACCCTTCACAGCCTACATCATGTCACAAGAAGGTACTTCCAACTTTCCCATTTGACAACAGTCTCATCGACAACATAAGCCAACCATCCGACCACTACTTGACCATCCCATCATATCACCCGTTACTCAAAAGCATCATGCACTAGATGGATCAGCTAAACCAAAACATGTATCCACATAAAGCTCATCAATGTCCATCATAACATAAGTCTAAGGAAATGCAGGGGACTGATAACACAATATCATGCCTACTATGACTCCACACCTGCCCAGTTCATCCCTAGAAGTCATGTACCATGAAAGGTAAGTCGTCACACTTCACATACGACAATGCATCTTGACTTCCAATCACATGCCTAAATGATCATTCTGTACATTACTTACACAATGGCATAATTGTCAGAGGAATACACTACATTTGTCATTTTCATACAGTGGGCATCACTAAATCACAGTCCATGTCTGGGAAACATCTATCTAAATACTAGCTATAGATTCATCAGGAGTTTCTGCACCCACTAATCAGATGCATAGTCGCATATACACATAGTCACATATAACTCTATGTACTGCAATTGTGGGTTACCTAGCACACAGGATACAACCACAGACAACCATAGGGAGCATAGTTACAGCAACAAAGGTATGGACATTATACATTGTGCTTGAAGGGTGTATATCATTCCACCAGACATGCAGAACAGTAGCCTCTACATGATAACATAACAATATCTACATCACTAACAACTGTCCTGACATGTGATCCTCACTACTTAAGTACAGAGTTTACACTTACACAACTGATAACCAGTGTATCTATGAATGACACATCCACTTGGAGGAAAGCTATTTCCTTTACAACATATCCCACAACACCTACAGGTGTATGTGATGTGGAACATCTGCTACACCATTAAGTCAGGCAGAAATTAGCATAACCATAACTGTACAAACAGCCTCAGAATAGCTAAGGTAAGCCTGGGAAAAATACTGTAACAAAATATAATCAGAAACGAAGTATCAATTGACACATGATTTAGGCAGCAAATAGCATATGTTGCACTCATATAGGTGTGGCATTGGCCTACCTAGAATGGACAAAACACATGGGCTAAGTGTTAAGCAGCCTAGCCACTTGCCTTCTCTACAGGAAACACATTTGGATACAAGTTCATTTGTAGACATGTCAATATTATATCATCAAATGTGAAAGTCTAATGGACTACATGAGTTCCAAAGTGTAGGATGTCCACCCTTATCAAACTTCACAATTACCATTGTATGATTATAACATGAAGATGGGGACACCTTCTCAGACCTCATAGGAACAGTACTAAGCTGCCCATAACAATAGCCAGATATGGATGACAGCCTCACATGCAGTGTACAAATAATTTAGGACACAGGATTACTTGGCCCTATAACTCATCTGTCAGACCCAATGTTGCACATAGAGCAGATCCTGTGAAATAGGAGTGGTCAGACACCTTAAAGCAATATGACTCACCAATTGGCTTGGGGACACTAGGTGGGAAGGATGACACAGCAGGGAAGAATTATGGGGGTCATTCTGACCTCGGCGGTCAAGGACCGCCGGGGCCAGGGTCGGCGGGAGCACCGCCAACAGGCTGGCGGTGCCCCGCAGGGCATTCTGACCGCGGCGGTTTGGCCGCGGTCAGATGCGGAAAACCGGCGGTCTCCCGCTGGTTTTCCGCTGCCCAAATGAATCCTCCATGGCAGCGCAGCTCGCTGCGCCGCCATGGAGGATTCTGACACCCCATACCGCCATCTTGTTCCTGGCGGTTCGCCCGCCAGGAACAGGATGGCGGTATGGGGTGTCGTGGGGCCCCTGGGGGCCCCTGCAGTGCCCATGCCAGTGGCATGGGCACTGCAGGGGCCCCCGTAAGAGGGCCCCACTTTGTATTTCAGTGTCTGCTTTGCAGACACTGAAATACGCGACGGGTGCCACTGCACCCGTCGCACCTTCCCACTCCGCCGGCTCAATTCTGAGCCGGCGTCCTAGTGGGAAGGGTGTTTTGCACTGGGCTGGCGGGCGGCCTTTTGGCAGTCGCCCGCCAGCCCAGTGCAAAACCCAAAATACCCTCAGCGGTCTTTCGACTGCGGAGCGGTATTTTGGAGGGGGGAACTCTGGCGGGCGGCCTCCGCCGCCCGCCAGGGTGAGAATCACCCCCTATATATGGCTGAGTACAGTCACACATATGAGTCAGTTACACATGCATCTCCACATGCAGTCATACAATTTGCTACATACAGGTGATCTACATGTTTCCATGGACATTACAATGGCCACATCTGTGTCTGCATATTGGCTACTCGAGTACTATGTATTCCCAGCACCTACAGCATCTTCACAGTGAAATACTTAGACAGCATATAGTAGACTATCAGAGGAAAGTACATGGGTTCTGTCAATACTTACCCTCTTGTGGCAGCTGTGCTGCCCTCAAACGCCCATCCAACTCAGGGTAGGCCACTGCCAAAATGTGGGCCAATAGGGGGTCAAGGTCCGACAGGGACCTCTCCCTCATTGGGAGGACATCCCTAGCTAGGCCTCTGCGGTGTTCTGTGCCCAGCGTCTCAGGTCTTCCCACCACTTCCTAGAGTGGGTTCTCCAAGGCTGTAGACTCCCAGGGTCTGCACTTGTTTGGCGATGGCATGCCAGATTCCATTTTTCTGATGGGTTTTGACCTGCATGGATGACACAGACAAAAGAAGAAAGTCATGTCCACATGCACTATGCCAATAGTAGTGAACAGAACACATCAGTAATAGCAAGTAGGCACACAATCCCATCCTCTCAGCTCGCACTACTCCATAAACTACCATCTGCCTGCGTCAACACCTTCACTAGTCTACATAAATGGTACACCTTCATTCATCACACCTATCACACATTGGTATGACATTGGACTTACCTGCTTCTCTGGTGCACCATATAGCTGTTCGTACAGAGGTAGGACCTTCTCCACTAGCTTCTCCAGCTCTTCAGGGGTGAAGGCGGGGGCCCTATCACCTGCAGGGCATGGCAGGATAGCTCTCAGAGGCAGTACACAGCAGCTCAGGTTGTGGAGCTCTTGGTGGCAGCAGTGGCAGGAGTCAAGTGAGCAATGCTGCAGAAAATGGGGGTCATGCCCGCCATGCAGATGACCATCACTGCCGGCACATCGTCACTGGCCCAGGTCCGCAAATGGCAGCAATGTGTTCCAATGGCAAATTACACGGTGGTTGTGACCGCCTACCACCATGACGACTTCCGCCGGCAGACTTAGGTCACTTCCACATGTCCAATACAGTAGGTAAGACGGCTGCCATTTTGAACACATTTCATGTATGGAAGTGTAAAATTATCTGTGTCATTAACGGTGCCCCATATTGTGCAGTACATTTGTTGGTCCTGCCCTCATGTCTAGGTGACTTTTAGTGCATTTGTGCTGTCAAAGTAGTGTTGTTGGAGGACATGTGGTGACAGTAATGTTCAATTGCTCAGCGGTTCCTACGTGCTTCAAAATTGCCGATAATGTCCCAAAATATGTGTGACACATGTCTAGATGATTCGTCTTACAAACATGCACAGTAAGAGATGAATTATTAAGTGGAATACCATATTTATTTGAGGCATAGTGGACCAAGGAGGGTGTCACCGGATGCGTAGCTATGTGCTGCACTGTATATGTCAGTGATAGTAGCCATCCTCGACAGCTGTTATGTGTATGTTTTTGAAACTGTACTTGATGGGAGCATGCTGCATGTCACATAGTATGTTTACATGTTTTCACGTAGTTACTTTGCCATGAGGAGAGGAAGACGACCACCAGTGTACCGTCCACTAGTAGACCTGCACACTATGGAGGAAAAACATTGTGTTCAGACATATCATCTGAACTGTGCTACTATCATGGATCTTTGTGAATAGTTGGAGCCAGATCTGTTACCTGCCATTCGTAATCCCTATAGCATACCTCCCATTGCTCAAGTCTTGTCAGTGCTACACTTCCTGTCCACTGGCTCCTTTCAGAATACAGTGGCTCTCACTGCAGGGATGTCTCAGCCCATGTGCAGTCTGACTTTGAAGGATGTTCTGTGTGCATTCTTGGAACACCCGGACAGCTACATCAGGATTCCCCAAAGAGCAGATTTGGCCTATGTGAAGGCTGACGTTTATGCAATAGGTCACATTCCACATGTGAATGGAACCATTGGTGGCACCCATATAGCCGTGGTTCCCCCCAGTGCATATGAACAGGTGTACAGGAACAGGAAAAACTACCACTCCATCAAGGTTCAGGTGCTGTATCTTGCAGACCAGTACATTTCACAAGACACAGCAAAGTATCCAGGATCGGTCCACGATTCCTTCATCGTGCGGAACAGCAATGTCCCACTGCTAATGACACAACTCCACACAGAGAGGGCCTGGCTGTTTGGTAAGTTACAACTGAAATATGTGTTTGCAATGTATGTTTCCTGCCATCACAATGTTGCATGTCCCACATACATGTTTGTGTTGTTCTACATTTTGTTCACAGGTGACTCTGGCTATCCAAACCATCCTTGGCTATTGACACCAGAAGGGTACCCAACCATGCCAGGGGAAGTCTGCTATAATGAGGCCCACGGGAGGACAAGGCATGTAGTTGAGCTGACGATTGAGTTCATGAAGACACGATTTAGGTGCTTGGACTTATCAGGAGGAGCACTCCTCTACTCACCCACCAATGTATGTCAAACTATAGTTGCCTGCTCCACAATCTTGCCCTGAGATGTCAGATCCCATTAATACCAGTTGAGGGGGAAGCAGCAGTACCTGTGGGTGGAAATGCAGAAATGCCAGGTGGTGAAGAGCTAGAGGAAGATGAAGCAGGAGACTCTAGGGCAGATCTCATCAATCAGTACTTCAACTGACTAATAGGTATGTGAAGTTGTAATTTTGTTCTGATGTAATTGTGCAAGCAGATATTGATGGGTAGCATGACACCTCCTTTCTTGCATCATCAGTGAGGGTGTAATGAGCTCCAATGCCTATGAGTTAGTTGTGAATGCAGACTGAAAGTTTTCATTGTGTACAGGACAGAGTGGTCTACAGTATCATGTATTGTAACAACAGAAACAAACTTACACTTCTGGACATGCCGTCTCTAATGTGAGGATTGTGTTGTGCTATCCCTTTTCCCTTTCACTCACAGATTGCCCTAGATCCTGTTTGGCTCTGAAACCTTGGCTAATGTAAGACAGTGTCAGAAGCAAATGGGAATTGCTGACAGACGTGGACATGTCTGAAACCAGGTGATATTTATGTTGTGTAATTTGGGTGTAACTGAGATTGTTAGACCGTCCGGACATTGGGGTGGAAAAGTGTTCTCCTGTTTCTTTCACCTGTTGGGTACAGGAGGTTGTCAAATGGTGTATTTTGTGTCTGGAGAAATGTCTGCCTCATGTGTAAATGTTGGAACATAGGCTCTGGCTTCGCAATGGGTTTAGTAGTTTGTGAGCTACATTGGACCTAGCTGTCATTGTGTTCATACTTTGCAGACCAATGTGCATGTCACTGTATTTTGTCATAGGTGAGTGACAATCCTACAAGTATGGGACCAATGTAAGTGAAAGGTTTCAGGACTGGGTACTTCAGTAAACATCTATGTATGTTCCATGGGATATGTGAATTTGAAGCTCTGGTATGGGTATGTGATGAGGCTATACCAGGTGATACAGAGGACCTATCAGTGTGGCTCCTGCCTTGTATTAACTGTACCATGAACCTGACTTCTGTATCCTGTGTTTTTGCAATGTCTGACACCTTAGCCTACATCCTGATGCTACTCTCCATCATGCTCAATGCGCTGTTTGCAATTCTACCTATAAATGTGTGTGGAACTAAATATCAACCTATTGGAAATCTGTCCTGTTACACTTCTGTTGAAATGAGTCTCCTGCTGATGGAGTACCCGTCTAATGTCTGTACCAAGGGGTTTACAATTCAGAGGCACACAATCAGACCAGAGTTGGCATGCATGACTATTATACATGTCTGGTAAAAGACACATTCATAGGACCTTTGTTTGATGTATTGTGCATATCAAAAGAATATATGTGACTATAAAAATATGTGATAGGTAAAGTCATGGTGGATGACATCATCGGGGGTAGCTGCTACACCAGTTGGATACATAAGTCCAGTGCGCTTGTACCATGGGAAAATGAAGTTAGGTTTCAGAACAGTCAACAGGGTGTATCTGTGGCACACAAGGGGAACCGTTCAGTAGAGGTTCACTTCCTGGAAGTGGGTTTGGTCTTGGCATCTGCTCCTGCTGGATGTCTGGTTGGACGTCCACGTTTGCGGGGGGTTCTTCAGCTACAGAGGGAGGGGTGTCAGAAGCATGCCCGTCCCCGGGCAGAGCCTCCATTCCACTAACAGCCGCAGATGTGGAAGGGGCTGATGTTTCATTGCTAGTGGAAGGGGCCAGATGTGGGGTACAAAACCTAATCAGGGTGGTATTCAGCTCCCTCAGCACCCTTGCAATGGAAGCCAATTGGACATTTTGTTCCTGCTACTGCACCATGACTTTCTGGTGGTGGTCCCTCTGCAACGTTTGATTGTCCCCCAACTTGGTGATGACTTGGTCCATCATGCCTTGGGAACTTTGGTAGGCTTCCGGGACTTGGGAGATGGTTTCCTTGTCAATTGTGTCCCTTGTCCCCATTCTCTGGCCCATAGCATCCCTCCCACACACCCTGCCCCCACGTGCCCCTGGTACAGTGTGCTCACTCTCGGTGGTTACAGGGCCATCATTGTCAGGAGTGGCAAGGTTAGACTCAGGTACCTGTAATGTCGGGCAAAAAATAGATGTTGCAGTCCTTGGGACACAGGTTTGGGGGTGACCACCAAACTCGTAATGAGGCCCATAGTGCGCCTTTAAAGTCTTTATTTGCCTTGTCACATTTGCTGCACTTCAAACACAGAGGTCAAATATCAGACTATAACTTGTGACAAATTGCTGCTTGACTTCTTAACATGAGTATGGGTGTTTACAAATCCCTCTGACTGCAGATAGAGAAAGAAAACTAAAGTAAATTCTATGATAATCTTACTGGAGAATAACGCTTATGAAAGGAAAGGAAGTAGGATTTTATTTTTTCTAACAAACAACAAAATGTAAATGAATTATACACATTCAGCAAATAGGAAAGCAAATATGAATCACATTTTTTTCATTCTGAAGTTTGATGGAAACAAAAACTGTAATAGGATCAAAACAAACAAAGACACTTCATGTGGCGACACACAAGTAGTATATTTTTAATGAAACCTGATTTCAACACATTATCATTTGTGTGCAGTATAGTTTTAGCGATAAAACTGTATGTCTGTGCAAATGTAGTGCCCATTTAATGAACAATGTGCTACCTGTAAATGACAGAACATTACCACACAATGCTTTAGTTACATTAAACAATTGCCTCCCTCCCCTCATGTTCATTAAAGCAAGGTGGGTCACAAAAGTTTGTTGTTCTAAAAAAGTGGGCCATTTTTCTAAAACGTTTGGAAAGAACCACTCTAGAAAGTCAGTGGGACCAACCTTCTTTGAGTATCTGACCTTTAGTTCCACAGCAACGGGTACAATATCAGCCTTGCCCCACTCAGAGAAGGCTTTCCTCTTTCAAAAAATGACAAAGTCTCTTTTTAGGTTTGAACTTAAACATTTTTGAAAGTTTGTGACTTGCGGAGTTCACCACAACCAGGAATCCATTGCAGTCATCCTCAAATCGTGCCTAGGTCCCAGTCTGCCACATCCATTGGCTACCATTGGCACTGTGTGCTTTTTGGCACTATTTTCACTGACATCTAAAAAGTCACATCCCTAGTTCCCCTTCCTGGATTTTTGTTATTTTGGTGTCATTTTCTTCACTATTTTTTTCTTCAGTTCTCTAATGCACGTTGGGATTTGTATAGGTTGTTGTTGTGCCTATATAACTATTTTGATACATCATAAATAGTTTACACATTGCCCTAAGTTAAGCCTGTCTGTTGTGTGCCATAGCTACACAGGAGTTGACAGCAGGTTAATTTAGTGACTTTAAGGGTACACCCTGACAAGAGTTGTTATTATTCATTGAGGTGGGCCGTCGCCCACTCCAAATAATACTAGAAATTTCTTACAGGCAAAAAGTCACAAACACTCTTAGAAGTTGGGTCTCAGACAAAAGACCACCTTGCCAGGATGGAAAGATTTGTATATGCAAAGGTTTTTGTCATTGTTTGGGTACAACACTTGTTTGAGGTATGTTTGAGAATTATGTGATGTTAAGTGTGTTTGTGTAGCACACTACCACCAATAGTATTGTCTTGAAACACTTTTGAAATCTCAGTGTCCATTTGGGTTCTTGAATTCATACTGACTGGAGTCAGCAGTCTGTTGGTCTTTGGTTAGATTGTATTTTGTCTTGTTTAGGCTGAGTTACTTAAATTTAGATATTGGCTGGCAGAGTTTGTAGATAAATGCATTGTTTAGTGATGGATCTAATTGTACGTGACTAGTCGGATCCTGTTATGGTTCTGAGTGTACTGGTTTGTGAATGGATGTGTGTGCAAAAGGACACTTCCATTGTTTGTTCTGCTGCTGGGGTGTACAGTTGTCCATTGCTTGGCCTCAGTTGTTTGTTGTGTAGTATGCGTCTTTGACATCTGTGAATTTGATGATATACTAATGTGTATGTGGTTGTTGGGGGTTTCTACAGCCTGTTTAATATAACTAATGCTTGGAGGATGTAGGTGTGTCAGTAGCGATTGCACAGGTGTTCCTGTTCTTAGCTAGTTATATAGCTTGAAATCATGTTGTGCAAGCAATGCTGTCAAGGCTGTGCCTTATGTTTCCTTATAATGTACTGTAAGGTGTGAGTACAACTTAATCTATATGTACTGGTGAAGTAGCAAACATGTATCTTATTAATTTGGCTTTTATCTGAGGTTTGCACATGACAATTGCGTGGGTTTTGTCTAGTGTGCATCGTTGTTGTGTAGTGATGTGCATGGAAGTCTTTTTGTGGATGTGCTATTGGTATGGACGGTGCATAGCAATTAAATGGCGTGGAGCTGTGTTGTGTGCATACTCTTGCCATGCTTGTGTCTGACAAGTGCTGCTGTTTTAACACAGATATTTTGCTCTCTCAGCGCCTTTAGACCCTAGCGGGTGAGTAGTGTGCTTTACAAATGTTTTGATTGATTGATTGATTGATTGCTGATTAGGCCCTATGAGATGAAGGTTTGTCCTGTAGAAGAGAAACATAAATGGGTGTAAGAAAAGCCTTGGAGACATACATATCAGAGAGCAGTCCTTTAACTGATTTTAAACACACTAGGAAAGGAATTAGTAAGTGTTGAATATTTTAATATTATCGGATGTCTTCCTTTTGGCTGGGAAAACCCAACATGCAGAATCAACCCACAGGGCTAATGTGCTCAAGATTTTTGCACCCTGGACGTTCTTCCTTTCTTGGGCAGGGTGACTGGGTTCCCAGGAAGACTGGTTGTAATTTCCCACCTTGTAGACCATTAACATCTAGTAAAGGGTCACTGACAGACAAAATGAGCACTACAGACCCATCTGCTCAAAAAAAGTAGATAACTGGGTCAGAGGAACTGTGGGGATATCAGAGACCTGTTTCAAATATGGGTGTGGTACTCAAAATAATATCATTTTGACAGCAAATATACAATACAATACAAATCGCAATATTTTATCTCTGCCATCTCCTTACGGTAGGTATAAAATTATATTTGTGGGAGCAGAGGTGTGCTTGCATTCCTATGGGGTAGAGAGCCACATCCCTCACCCACTTTCCACAATGAAACAATGTAGCTGGTGCAAATGTGGAATATTCTATCCCACGAACACATTTAATAAGCACTTAAATCATGGGAAATTTGGTAGAATATGGAGACCAGACATGGGGTACATGGCCAAGGATAATTACCACCTAGCTTGTCAGATCGCAATAGGAGAATGCAGAAACCATCTGGATGAATTCTTATTAGGATTGCTCATATTTTTATCTCACCAGCTAGGTGACTAGGGGTGATGAGGACAGGTATTTACTCTGCTGCACAAATGCCTGCTGTGCAGCCACTATTCTAAAGCATACAAGGCGACAGACTGTGAGAAAAAAATGCATTTTAACTAAAATTGACAGGAGGTGCCAGACAACCTTGGCAAATGGCCCAGGATTGGAAGCATAATTTCAGGAAAACCCTGCTAGAAAAGGGCATACATTCTCATTTTCAATATTGGCGTCGTGTTCCACAAGCTCTGGGGAGAGGTTAGCCATTTCAGAGATTTTGATTTAACTTTTCTGATAGAGATTTGATATGATAATAGTTATTTCAGGGAGGCTTATGGCCTAAATTAAAAACAGAGATATTGGTACAGAGATGGGGAGAGGTCCCATATGTGAGGGGGCTTTGGGTATTTTTTATGACCAGCAAAAGGTGACTAACTTGTGAAAGACTTTACCACACTTTCTGCTCTTCGGAGGAATCAGTCCAGGGTCTATGCCACATATCCCCAAAAGCCTTCCCGGTTTCTAAGTAAGCCTGCCTCAAATCTCTGTAGCCCCTTTTGGATCTTAGAATTTGGTTTCTTCTGTCTCCTTGATATGGACACTTTGTTTGCACTTAAGAAACTATTAAATTATATACTTTATATTATCTGTTGGAACTCTGCCATGGCCGGTCCCAAGCTCAGCTGCGAAAGGATCAGGGTTATGTGTGGGGCTAGCTACCCCACCATGTACAAAAAACCCTAGATACAGAAACATCAACCAAAAGCCCAAAAGAGATTCCGGCATTGGGGAGAGAGGAATCTCCTTCACAGGGAGCTATGCCTCCTTGTGGTGAAAGCCAGAGATCCCTGTAAGCCACATAGCTGATCCACCTTCTTTCGACCAAGACCATTACCATAGGGACATAGAATGTCCCTATGGAAGACCATGAACAACACAGGTAAGACAGACCAAGTGGCAGCGGAGATTAAAAAAATACAACCTTGTCCTGATTGGCAACAGCGTGACCAGATGGACACAGTCCGGACAGAAAAGACTGGCTGCCGGAGTAGTGCTGCTATATTCTAGGCATGAGGAAGAGAACGCCCACATAATCAGGGAGTAGCACTGATGCTGATGCCAGCAACCAAGGGAGCTCTGATTAGATGGGAAGCCCATGGTCCCAGAATCATCCCAGCGACCTTCCTCACAAAGAAAAAGAGGATCAACATGAATGTTATCCAGTGCTCTGCACCTAACAATGACAGCACAGAAAAGAAAAAAGAAGAATTTTACAACAGACTCTAGTCCATCCTAGAGAAATGCCTTGAGAGAGACATCACCATACTAATGGGGAACCTCAAAGCCAAGATGGGAAGTCACAACACTGCGTACAAAAAAATAATGGGCAACTATGCCCTTGGCAACATGAATGAGAATGGTGAAAGGCTTGCAGATCTCTGTGCCCTGAACTGTCTGGTGAGAGGCGATAGGGTACTCCCCCACAATATATACACATGGCAATGTGGGTCTCAGCAGACCATTCAAAGGAGAATCAGATTGGCCATATCTGTATTGCCAAGATATTCTGGAAGTCCCTGCAGGATATGAGAGTGATAAGAGGAGCGGACATGGTATCGGACCATCACCTTGTTGTGGCCACCCGCCTCAAAGATGCACAGAAAATGAATGGTCAGTCACCTTCAGTAACAAGTTTCAAGTCCTTCAAGAAGTTGAGGATGACAGGGACCCAGTAGAACATTAGTGGTAGAAGTTCAAAGAAACAGTGACATCAACATGCCAGGAGGTATGGAGTCCCAAGAAACAGTAGCAAAAAGAATGGATCCCCACCAAGACTCTCCACAAAATCCAAGAGAGAAAGAAAAAGAAAGCTGCAGTCAACACCAGCCAAACCAGAGCAGAAAAAGTGAAAGTTCAAGTTGAATACACCAAAACCAATAAGGAAGCAAAGAGAAGCTTAAGAGCAAACAAGCAAAGATTCATCAGTGGTCTTGCCACAGAAGCCCAGGAAGCAGCACCCCATGGAAACTTGAATGAACTCAGCAACAAAACAAGGAAACTCTCCAGTAGGTGCAGCAAGCCAGAAATACCTGTTACAGACAAAGCTGGAAAAACAATCATAGGTAATGACAGCCAACAACGAAGATGGGTGGGGCACTTTGAAGAACTGCTGAACCAGCCCATGCTGCAGTCACCACCAGAAATATAGCCAGCTGACAAGGACTTGCCAATCAACTGCAGCAGACTAACCAAGTAAGAAAATATGGTAAGCCATCAAACATCTGAGAAATGGGAGGGCAGCAGGACCAGACAACATTCTTGAAAAGGCACTGAAGGCAGAGATTGCAACATCAGTAGCCTTGCTCCACCCCGTGATTGGAAGGATCTGGGAAGAAGAAAGGGCGTCATCAGACAGGATGGAGGGATATCTTGTCAAGAAAGGTGACTTAAGTAACTGCGGACTACAGAGGGATAACTCTCCTATCAACCCCAGGCAAAGTGTTCACCAGAATCAACCTGAACTGAAGTAAGGAACAAGTCAACACACAGTTGTGAGGTCAGCAAACTGACTTCCTCAAAGATAAAGCCAGTGCAGACCAGACTGCACCACTATGCATCATCATTGGCCAGTCGATGGAATGGAACACCCCCCCCTCTATGTCAACTTCATTGACTATGAGAAGACATTTAACAGAGTGGACAGAGAAACCCTTTAGAAACGCCTCTACCACTACAGTGCACCAGACAAACTAATAAAAATTATCACAAACGTTTACAGGGTAATGACCTGCAAGACCGTCCATGGAGGACTACTCACAGTGGCCTTTCAAGTGAGAACCAGAGTCTACCCGGGTTGTTTCCTCTTGCCTTTTCTCTTCTTGCTTGCCATAGTCTGGATCATGGAGACATCCACAGCAAGGAGAAGAAATGGGATCCAGTGGACACCTTGGATGCAGTTCAACAACCTGGACTTTGCAGACGACCTGGCCCTACTCTCTGATATCCATCTGCAGATGCAAGAAAAGACTGTCAGGGTGGCAGCCACATCAGCACAACTTGACCTCAGCATTCACCGGGGAAAAACCAAGCTCCTAAAGGCTAACACAGCCAGAACAAATGCAGTCACTCTTGCAGGTGATGCACTGGAAGAGGTTGAGGTCTTCACTTACCTGGGCATTGTCAGAGACAGGCAGGACGGCACTGACAACAACGTTAAGGTAAGAATAGGCAAAACAAGGGCTGCCTTCATTAAGCCAAAGAAGATGTGGAGCTCCAAGGAATTAGAGCTGCAAACCAAGATCAGGCTTTTCAACGCCAATGTAAAACAGCTCTTTAGTATGGAGTAGAATCTTGGCAGTCAATAGTGATCATCACCAACAAAGTTCGACCTTCATCTACACCTGCCAGAGGAAAATCCTCCAAATCCGCTGGCCAAACTCCATCAGCAACAACGACCTATGCCAGCACACCTTCCAAATCCCTGCTCATGAAGAAATCATGAAAAGACGTGGGCTGGATAGGTCACACCCTCTGTAAGCGTGCATCAAACATCACCAGGCAAGCACTGACCTGGAACCCTAAAGGGAAAAGGAAAACAGGAAGGCCAAGAAACACCTGGCGCTGAGGCCTCAAGGTTGACTGCAAGAAATGGGTTACACCTGGAGTCAGATTGAAAGAAAAGCCTAGGACAGAGGTAGCTGGAGAGTACTTTTTAATGGCCTATAACCCAGGAGTAGTAGCAAGCATAAGTAGGTTAGTATTATCTGTTGGAGTATTGCTTCTCCATACTTTGAGCGCTTTGACTTTGTCAATGCTTGATTTGCTTTGTCATGATTTTTGTAAAATTGTATTGTTGAAGGGATCTGCTTAGACCCTTGCTAAGATTTTAAAAAATTTAAGCTAAAGACAAAAATATTTTTGGTCTCAAAAAGCACACATTGGCATAGTAGTCCCTGGCAGTGATTGGAACTACTTTGTGTGTGGATGTGCTACTTGTGAAAGAGCAGAATATGTTGACTCACAGTGACATGAGCCATTGGTTCAAGTGCATTGACCCACTTCCTCTTTCTGTTTGCTGTAGAGGGCAGAAGAAAATGTGAACGAGAACAACAGATTAGCTATACTTTCAGTAAAATCAAAATGTTTTGGCTAACATCAGACCTAAAAAAAAAAGGAAGACGTATGCTGAAACGTCATGTGTTGGGTAGCTAGGAGGAAAGACTGAAACAAATGAGCTAGAAGAAAAAAGCACTGGTATCTGAAGGTTAGGTAAGGTGCCTGCGGTGACAGGCAGTAATGAAGAGGGATACCCTAAAGCAAGCGCCCTGCTGGATTATAATATCCAAGCCACCTCAGAATGTCTTTCATTCCAGAAAAATCTCTGAGACACATCTCTCACAACTCTACATTATCCCACCTCAGTTTGTCATTCCATGCAATGATAATTCAATTACATCTCATGCCACACCCTCTACCCTTCATGTCACCTCAACACAACCCTACTTCCCAAACCAATACTTGCCTGATTTTAACCCATCACCAGGATCTGTGAGCCAAGACTAGAACAGCTGGTGGAGCTACTACAGAATATTTACTAGCTTCAGTGACACACAGCCTTTTGAAGAATAATTGGTACTCGCAAAAGGTCAATCACAACCGCATTTGCATCAGACGACTGACACCTAACAAGGAGTGGGCAGAGGGTTCCATCCCACCCTCGGCGCCATGCAGAGACAACCAACTACCACTCCACAGCCACATGCATTAGGTTAGAAGGCCAAGAAAGATGAGAGAAAGACAGAGGTGATGCATAAAGAGAGAGGAAAAAGTGAGGGTAATTGAGAGAAAAGTTCAGGAAGAGAGATAGACAGTGAAAGGGACAATGGAAAGCAAACGGTTACAAAGAGAGAAAGAGAGAGCGATGGGTGGCAAAAGATTGAAACCAGATGAAATGGAGATAGACAAGCATGAATGATCAGTGTGGGAAAGGGAAAAGAAGCGAAGGAAATGAGGAAAGAAACAGAGAAAAAATAGAATTGAAATAAAGTGGGAGATAAGTGAGAATAGAGGGGGTGAATTAGAAGTGGAAGGAAAATAATGAATAATGCTAGGATACAGGTACATAGAGTGCAAAAGGCATAGGGTAAATAGGTACTGAACTAAATCTTAGATAATCTGCTTGGGGAAGAACCCCATTAGACAGACAAGCTGCATGGAAGAGCAGGTGTGCATGAGACTGAAGTCTGCATTGGACAACAGATCTAGACAAAATCTTAAGGCCAACATGGCATTCATCCACCTTTAACCAAGAGAACGCATTACTTCAGTCCAGAAATTATTCCATTGGCTCATTATAGCTATAAGAATAATATTCGAGGGCAATCTGCATTTTTCACAGAGCCTCACAAGAAAAAAGACTACTACTAGCCTTCGGTGGAACTCGTGGAGTTTCACTCTGTGGAATTCTGCAGAGTTACATAGAACTCCGCGAAATTTGGCAGAGTTCCATGAGCAAGTAGAATTCAGGCGTGTCACGCTGCTTGCGCTGATTTTTAGCACCAGTGTGAAGGGCACCACATGGCACGCCAGAGGTCACTGCTTCTTTCTTCCACTGGAGTAGATTTGTACTCGAGCGGCAACATGAATGATCATGACCTGCCGTGACGGACCGCGTTGGTTAATCTTACCAGAAGGCGTTCTAGCACCCGAAAATCGTGCTTAAAACGCAAATACTCACTTGCACTCAGCAACTTAGCGTTGGCAAGCCGCGTGTGAGAAAAAACTCCACCAAGCCATGGCTGGCAGAGTTTTGCAAGAACTCTGCACTCCAGGTGGAATGCAGAGTGGGCAAAACTCCTCAAACTTCACCGGCGGAACAAAATATTTCACACACACTTAATACCTACAAGTTAAATTCAAACAATAAAAAAATAGGAGACTGCATTCCAGGCTTGCACCAAGGATCACATCACCACCTTTCTATCAGAAATCCATAGAAGTCTGCTTTCTCAGAACAAGCACCAAGCTCTGGTACTCGCTAACTGCTACCAGACAAGATTCAAAGCATTCAGGAGCATGTACAATACCAAAGACAGGGCAGTTTCCTAGATAGTACGTTATGCAATAACCCTGGGCTAGAACATGGAATGGTATTCCCTTTTTCATGTACAATCTATAGACTCCAACCCACAGACATGGGACAGCCTAACCTTCACACCACTTTCTAAATCCAGGTACATTTTGAAGGATGAACTATGGCTAGCTGTAGGAGGCTGGACTGGCTTGTAGTGAGTACCAAGGGGTACTTACACCTTGCACCAGGCCCAGGTATCCCTTATTAGTGTATAGGGTGTCTAGCAGCTTAGGCTGATAGATAATGGTAGCTTAGCAGAGCAGCTTAGGCTGAACTAGGAGACGAGTGAAGCTCCTACAGTACCACTAGTGTCATATGCACAATATCATAAGAAAACACAATACACAGATATACTAAAAATAAAGGTACTTTATTTTTATGACAATATGCCAAAGTATCTCAGTGAGTACCCTCAGTATGAGGATAGCAAATATACACAAGATATATGTACACAATACCAAAAATATGCAGTATAGTATTAGAAAACATTGCAAACAATGTATAGTTACAATAGGATGCAATGGGGACACATAGGGATAGGGGCAACACAAACCATATACTCCAAAAGTGGAATGCGAACCACGAATGGACCCCAAACCTATGTGACCTTGTAGAGGGTCGCTGGGACTGTAAGAAAACAGTGAGGGTTAGAAAAATAGCCCACCCCAAGACCCTGAAAAGTGAGTGTAAAGTGCACTAAAGTTCCCCAAAGAGCACAGAAGTCGTGATAGGGGAATTCTGCAGAAAAAGGCCAAAACCAGCAATGCAACAACAATGGATTTCCAGATGAGGGTACCTGTGGAACAAGGGGATCAAGTCCAAAAGTCACGATCAAGTCAAGAGTGGGCAGATGCCCAGGAAATGCCAGCTGTGGGTGCAAAGAAGCTGCTACTGGACAGTAGAAGCTGAGGATTCTGCAAGAACGACAAGGGCTAGAAACTTCCCCTTTGGAGGATAGGTGTCCCACGCCGTGGAGAGTCGTGCAGAAGTGTTTTCCTGCGCAAGAGCATAAACAAGCCTTGCTATCTGCAAAGCTCGCGGTTGGGGTTTTTGGATGCTGCTGTGGCCCAGGAGGGACCAGGATGTCGCCAATTGCGTCAGGGAACAGAGGGGGCATCCAGCAAGACAAGGAGCCCTCTCAGAAGCAGGCAGCACCCGCAGAAGTGCCAGAACAGGCACTACGAAGTGGAGTGAAACGGTGCTCACCTGAAGTTGCACAAAGGAGTCCCACGCCGCCGGACGACAACTCAGGAGGTCGTGCAATGCAGGTTAGAGTGCCGTGGACCCAGGCTTGCTGTGCACAAAGGATTCCCTCGGAAAGTGCACAGGAGCCGGAGTAGCTGCAAAACACGCAGTTCCCAGCAATGCAGTCTGGCGTGGGGAGGCAAGGACTTACCTCCACCAAACTTGGACTGAAGAGTCACTGGACTGTGGGAGTCACTTGGACAGAGTTGCTGAGTTCAAGGGACCTCGCTCGTCGTGCTGAGAGGAGACCCAGAGGACCGGTGATGCAGTTCTTTGGTGCCTGCGGTTGTAGGGGGAAGATTCTGTCGACCCACGGGAGATTTCTTTGGAGCTTCTAGTGCAGAGAGGAGGCAGACTACCCCCACAGCATGCACCACCAGGAAAACAGTCGAGAAGGCGGCTGGATCAGCGTTACAGTGTTGCAGTAGTCGTTGTTGCTACTTTGTTGCAGTTTTGCAGGCTTCCAGCGCGGTCAGCAGTCGATTCCTTGGCAGAAGGTGAAGAAAGAGATGCAGAGGAACTCTGATGAGCTCTTGCATTCGTTATCTAAGGAATTCCCCAAAGCAGAGACCCTAAATAGCCAGAAAAGAGGGTTTGGCTACTTAGGAGAGAAGATAGGCTAGCAACACCTGAAGGAGCCTATCAGAAGGAGTCTCTGACGTCACCTGCTGGCCCTGGCCACTCAGAGCAGTCCAGTGTGCCAGCAGCACCTCTGTTTCCAAGATGGCAGAGGTCTGGAGCACACTGGAGGAGCTCTGGGCACCTCCCAGGGGAGGTGCAGGTCAGGGGAGTGGTCACTCCCCTTTCCTTTGTCCATTTTCGCGCCAGAGCAGGGCTGAGTGGTCCCTGAACCGGTGTAGACTGGCTTATGCAGAAATGGGCACCATCTGTGCCCATGAAAGCATTTCCAGACGCTGGGGGAGGCTACTCCTCCCCTGCCTTAACACCTTATTCCAAAGGGAGAGGGTGTAACACCCTCTCTCTGAGGAAGTCCTTTGTTCTGCCTTCCTGGGCCAAGCCTGGCTGGACCCCAGGAGGGCAGAAACCTGTCTGAGGGGTTGGCAGCAGCAGCAGCTGCAGTGAAACCCCTGAAAAGGCAGTTTGGCAGTACCCGGGTCTGTGCTAGAGACCCGTGGGATCATGGGATTGTGCCAACAATGCCAGGATGGCATAGAGGGGGCAATTCCATGATCTTAGACATGTTACATGGCCATATTCGGAGTTATCATTGTGAAGCTACACATAGGTAGTGACCTATATGTAGTGCACGCGTGTAATGGTGTCCCCGCACTCACAAAGTCCGGGGAATTTGCCCTGAACAATGTGGGGGCACCTTGGCTAGTGCCAGGGTGCACACACACTAAGTAACTTAGCACCCAACCTTTACCAGGTAAAGGTTAGACATATAGGTGACTTATAAGTTACTTAAGTGCAGTGGTAAATGGCTGTGAAATAACGTGGACGTTATTTCACTCAGGCTGCAGTGGCAGGCCTGTGTAAGAATTGTCAGAGCTCCCTATGGGTGGCAAAAGAAATGCTGCAGCCCATAGGGATCTCCTGGAACCCCAATACCCTGGGTACCTCAGTACCATATACTAGGGAATTATAAGGGTGTTCCAGTATGCCAATGTGAATTGGTGAAATTGGTCACTAGCCGGTTAGTGACAATTTGGAAAGAAATGAGAGAGCATAACCACTGAGGTTCTGGATAGCAGAGCCTCAGTGAGACAGTTAGGCACCACACAGGGAACACATACATATAGGTCACAAACTTATGAGCACTGGGGTCCTGGCTAGCAGGGTCCCAGTGACACATAACAAACATACTGAAAACATAGGGTTTTCACTATGAGCACTGGGCCCTGGCTAGCAGGATCCCAGTGAGACAGTGAAAACACCCTGACATACACTCACGAACAGGCCAAAAGTAGGGGTAACAAGGCTAGAAAGAGGCTACTTTCTCACACAACCCCCCCCCCCAAACGAAGGACAATAAGGCTAACCTTGGCCAGTTGAGACTTTATTGTCTAAGTGGTGATAAGTAGAGAGTAGGTCTGCAATAGACTGGTTACTCCCTTTATCACCCACTATATGGTTACTTCCCTGTGGGGATGTAAACCACCCTGTTTGAAGTTTTTTAGCTAAGCAACAATGTGAAGATGTATTTTCAGAGTTTCTATCAGTAAGTTTTAGTTTAGAGCAGTGGGAATTGTCCACTGAACCTATTTGTAGTGATGGAAATGCCAGACAGGGATGCTGTCTCAATAAAGCCATAGCTGGGCAAAAACTTTGTCCATATGGCTGGAAGAGAGAACAGGGATGCTGTTTCTCTTGAGTTGGAGCAGGGCAGGGATGCTGTCTCATGAGCTCCACACTAGGGCAGGGGTGCTGTCCTAAGTGTTGTGAGGCAGTGCAGGGTTTCTGCACTAAAGTTTCTCTGGGAGGGTTGGAGGGATGCTCCATATTAACCAAAATGGTGCTCTTTTTCTCACCAATGTTAGTTATCCCACAGAGAGGTACTTCTACCTCAGGGAGTACAGCTTTGCCAGCTGATGGTTCCCTTGGAACAGGTGCCACCCCAGGAGAGGTTTCTCCCACCACAGGAATGATATCCTGATTGGCAGGGTGGTTAGGGGATACTGTGATACCCTTTTTACCTGTTGTTGGAGAGGGATCCTGAGTTTTCAGGCTTTCTCTCCTTTGCTTTTTCATTTCAGTAGAAATGAGAGGGAACAATTCCTCTGGGATGCCCAGCATGGCTGCATGGGCATAAAACTCTACATCAGCCCAACCTGAGGCCTCTAGGTCATTACCTAAGAGACAGTCTACAGGTAAGCTAGGTGATACTACCACCTGCTTAGGACCAGTAACTCCACCCCAACTAAACTGAATTATAGCTAAGGGAAGAAACTTAGTGGAGTTATGGACATAAATAATCTTATACTGTTGTCCAATGATGTGTTGTTCAGTAAGCACTAGGTTTTCAGTCACCAAAGTGATACTGGCACCTGTGTCCCTGTAGGCCAAGGCCTCAACACCATTTATTGAAACTGTCTGCCTGTACTTATCCATTGTAAGGGGACAAGCAGCCAGTGTGGCAAGGCCAATGCCACTAGGTGTGACAGAAACTGTCTTGGGACTAACTACCCGAGTTTCTATTATGGACCCATAAGTGAACCCAACTACACCCTTAACTTGACTGTTGCCAGCAGTCCCACCACTAGTACCACTACTGCTAGGGGCACTAGAGCTTGCTGTATTAGTGGTGGTAGGCTCAGGGGGTTTACCTGGACAGGACTTATCCCCTGGCCTATGGCCTCTGTTTTTACACACAAAGCACCAAGGCTTTTTAAATTGTGTAGGTTGAGAAGAAGAGGAAGAATTTGTTTTATCCCCACCCCCTGAAGAGTGTTTAAGATTTGAAGTGGGATCTTTGGTTTTACCCTTATACCCATGCTTATCTTGAGATTTTTCACCATCTTTCTTCTTGCCATCTTTGTCACCACCTGTATGAACTTTTCTGTTCACTCTTGTTCTGACCCATTTGTCTGCCTTCTTTCCCAATTCTTGGGGAGAGGTCAGATCTGAGTCCACTAGATACTGGTGCAACAAATCAGACACACAATTATTAAGAATATGCTCTCTCAGGATTAAGTTATACAGGCTTTCATAATCAGCAACTTTACTGCCATGTAACCACCCCTCCAAGGCCTTCACTGAATGGTCAACAAAGTCTACCCAGTCTTGTGAAGACTCCTTTTTGGTCTCTCTGAACTTCATCCTGTACTGTTCAGTGGTTAAGCCATAACCATCCAGGAGTGCATTCTTAAGAACTGTAAAATGATTGGCATCACTTTCTTTCACAGTAAGGAGCCTATCCCTACCCTTTCCACTAAATGATAGCCATAGGATAGCAGCCCACTGCCTTTGAGGGACATCCTGTACAACACAGGCCCTCTCAAGTGCAGCAAACCACTTGTTAATGTCATCCCCCTCCTTATAAGGGGGAATTATCTTGTGCAGATTCCTTGAATCATGCTCTCTTGCAGGATGACTATGGGGAATACTGCTGCTGCCACCATGGGTTTCCAACACAATTTTCTGTCTTTCTCTTTCAATTTCTAAGGACTGTCTATCTAAATCCAGCTGTTGCTTCTTGAGCTTCAGCCTGGATTGTTCCACTCTCAATCTATTGAGCTCCCTTTCTAACATTCTGTCATCAGGGTGGGTGGGACATGCCTTGAAACAGAAGTATGGTGAGAATGAACAGAAGGAGACCTGTCCCTAACAGATGGCACCCTAACAGCTTGGCTAACAGAAACAGCACTTCTACTATGATGAGAAGGAATACTCTTACTGTGATGTGAGACCACACTATCTGTATGATGTGACTCTACATCAGTACCAGCTATGCTAGGTTGTCTGCTAATGGGCAGGCTAGGAAGTTTCCCTTCTAAATCTTTTGCTAGGGGTGCCTCAGGATCAGATTGGGAACCATCAGCTAATTTCTCAACAGAAGTGCCACCTCTGGCCTTATCCTGTTCAACAAGCATATTAACCAACAGTTCTCTAGGGGGATTCTTCCCTACACTTAAACCTCTTTCTATGCAGACTCCTTGCTCCTTTCCAGCTAAGGTGATCATAAGCAAGTTTGGACAGATCAACAGTTTGGCCTGTGCCAGACATTTTAGAAAGTGTTTAAGTGATAGAAAAAGTGAGAAAAAGTTTTTCAGAACTTTTTGAAAGACAGAAACAAACTTTTTTAACTTTTTAAGAACTTTTTAGAAAGTTTAGAAGTACTTTTCAGCACTTTAGTAAAGAAGTGAAAGGAGAAAAGCAAAACTTTTTGGTTAGGTGTACATACACTGAACTTGTTTTGTATATTTTTCTCTTATGAAAAGTACAATGACAAAAGTGGTAAGTAGTTGCAAAGTACTGATCCCACCGCTGCACAACCAATGTAGGAGGCTGGACTGGCTTGTAGTGAGTACCAAGGGGTACTTACACCTTGCACCAGGCCCAGGTATCCCTTATTAGTGTATAGGGTGTCTAGCAGCTTAGGCTGATAGATAAAGGTAGCTTAGCAGAGCAGCTTAGGCTGAACTAGGAGACGAGTGAAGCTCCTACAGTACCACTAGTGTCATATGCACAATATCATAAGAAAACACAATACACAGATATACTAAAAATAAAGGTACTTTATTTTTATGACAATATGCCAAAGTATCTCAGTGAGTACCCTCAGTATGAGGATAGCAAATATACACAAGATATATGTACACAATACCAAAAATATGCAGTTTAGTATTAGAAAACAGTGCAAACCATGTATAGTTACAATAGGATGCAATGGGGACACATAGGGATAGGGGCAACACAAACCATATACTCCAAAAGTGGAATGCGAACCACGAATGGACCCCAAACCTATGTGACCTTGTAGAGGGCCGCCGGGACTGTAAGAAAACAGTGAGGGTTAGAAAAATAGCCCACCCCAAGACCCTGAAAAGTGAGTGCAAAGTGCACTAAAGTTCCACAAAGAGCACAGAAGTCGTGATAGGGGAATTCTGCAGGAAAGGCCAAAACCAGCAATGCAGCAACGATGGCTTTCCAGACGAGGGTACCTGTGGAACAAGTGGACCAAGTCCAAAAGTCACGATCAAGTCGAGAGTGGGCAGATGCCCAGGAAATGCCAGCTGTGGGTGCAAAGAAGCTGCTATTGGACAGTAGAAGCTGAGGATTCTGCAAGAACGACAAGGGCTAGAAACTTCCCCTTTGGAGGACAGGTGTCCCACGCCGTGGAGAGTCGTGCAGAAGTGTTTTCCTGCGGAAAGACCGTAAACAAGCCTTGCTAGCTGCAAAGCTCGCGGTTGGGGTTTTTGGATGCTGCTGTGGCCCAGGAGGGACCAGGATGACACCAATTGTGTCAGGGGACAGAGGGGGCGTCCAGCAAGACAAGGAGCCCTCTCAGAAGCAGGCAGCACCCGCAGAAGTGCCGGAACAGGCACTACGAAGTGGAGTGAAACGTGCTCACCCGAAGTTGCACAAAGGAGTCCCACGCCGCCAGAGGACAACTCAGGAGGTCGTGCAATGCAGGTTAGAGTGCCATGGTCCCAGGCTTGGCTGTACACAAAGGATTGCCTCTGAAAGTGCACAGGAGCCGGAGTAGCTGCAAAACACGCGGTTCCCAGCAATGCAGTCTGGCGTGGGGAGGCAAGGACTTACCTCCACCAAACTTGGACTGAAGAGTCACTGGACTGTGGGAGTCACTTGGACAGAGTTGCTGAGTTCAAGGGACCTTGCTCGTCGTGCTGAGAGGAGACCCAGAGGACCGGTGATGCAGTTCTTTGGTGCCTGTGGTTGCAGGGGGAAGATTCCGTCGACCCACAGGAGATTTCTTTGGAACTTCTAGTGCAGAGAGGAGGCAGACTACCCCCACAGCATGCACCACCAGGAAAACAGTTGAGAAGGTGGCTGGATCAGCGTTACAGTGTCGCAGTAGTCGTTGTTGCTACTTTGTTGCAGTTTTGCAGGCTTCCAGCGCGGTCAGCAGTCGATTCCTTGGCAGAAGGTGAAAAGAGAGATGCAGAGGAACTCTGATGAGCTCTTGCATTCGTTATCTAAGGAATTCCCCAAAGCAGAGACCCTAAATAGCCAGAAAAGAGGGTTTGGCTACTTAGGAGAGAAGATAGGCTAGCAACACCTGAAGGAGCCTATCAGAAGGAGTCTCTGACGTCACCTGCTGGCCCTGGCCACTCAGAGCAGTCCAGTGTGCCAGCAGCACCTCTGTTTCCAAGATGGCAGAGGTCTGGAGCACACTGGAGGAGCTCTGGGCACCTCCCAGGGGAGGTGCAGGTCAGGGGAGTGGTCACTCCCCTTTCCTTTGTCCAGTTTCGCGCCAGAGCAGGGCTGAGGGGTCCCTGAACCGGTGTAGACTGGCTTATGCAGAAATGGGCACCATCTGTGCCCATGAAAGCATTTCCAGACGCTGGGGGAGGTTACTCCTCCCCTGCCTTAACACCTTATTCCAAAGGGAGAGGGTGTAACACCCTCTCTCTGAGGAAGTCCTTTGTTCTGCCTTCCTGGGCCAAGCCTGGCTGGACCCCAGGAGGACAGAAACCTGTCTGAGGGGTTGGCAGCAGCAGCAGCTGCAGTGAAACCCCTGAAAAGGCAGTTTGGCAGTACCCGGGTCTGTGCTAGAGACCCGTGGGATCAAGGGATTGTGCCAACAATGCCAGGATGGCATAGAGGGGGCAATTCCATGATCTTAGACATGTTACATGGCCATATTCGGAGTTACCATTATGAAGCTACACATAGGTAGTGACCTATAAGTAGTGCACGCGTGTAATGGTGTCCCCGCACTCACAAAGCCCGGGGAATTTGCCCTGAACAATGTGGGGGCACCTTGGCTAGTGGCAGGGTGCCCACACACTAAGTAACTTAGCACCCAACCTTTACCAGGTAAAGGTTAGACATATAGGTGACTTATAAGTTACTTAAGTGCAGTGGTAAATGGCTGTGAAATAACGTGGACGTTATTTCACTCAGGCTGCAGTGGCAGGCCTGTGTAAGAATTGTCAGAGCTCCCTATGGGTGGCAAAAGAAATGCTGCAGCCCATAGGGATCTCCTGGAACCCCAATACCCTGGGTACCTCAGTACCATATACTAGGGAATTATAAAGGTGTTCCAGTATGCCAATGTGAATTGGTGAAATTGGTCACTAGCCTCTTAGTGACAATTTGGAAAGAAATGAGAGAGCATAACCACTGAGGTTCTGGATAGCAGAGCCTCAGTGAGACAGTTAGGCATCACACAGGGAACACATACATATAGGTCACAAACTTATGAGCACTGGGGTCCTGGCTAGCAGGGTCCCAGTGACACATAACAAACATACTGAAAACATTGGGTTTTCACTATGAGCACTGGGACCTGGCTAGCAGGATCCCAGTGAGACAGTGAAAACACCCTGACATACACTCACAAACAGGCCAAAAGTGAGGGTAACAAGGCTAGAAAGAGGCTACTTTCTCACACTAGCTTGTGTATTATATACTAATTTCAAGTCATATATTACCTTTCTGATCCACATTAATACTTATACCATAACACTCAGCAATTGGCAGCCCATTGTAGTCCATGCAGGCTGCATAATAACTCCCTTGTACTGCTTAATCCACTTACAAAATACATATCTGCTCTAGGCCTTATCCCTCACCACCCATCCATCAGCCATCACCTACTGAGCAGATGCGAACTAACTGAAGAGATCTGCCACATACCGTGGCCAGTCAGAGGACCCCAGTCTAGTCCAAACTGACAGTCCCAACTACACTCTATGATGGCCTCTTGTTCATCTCAGTAACAGAGGCTACTCCAGCAGATCATCCCATCATTTCTCTCTCCAAGCATTTGTGCTCAGGAGGACTATAACTTTTAAATAAAATATTTCAGAGTGGGTAACCCAGTGTAGTAAAGAGCTAAGTGGACTATGATCATAAGAAATACCATAAATGGACCTGCGTGGCTGCTCGAAGCTGCCAGATTATTGAAAACCATGAAATGTCTATCGCTCACACCTCTTTATCCATCACACTTCTATGCGCTATGACCCACAACATGATTATGGCACCTTGGGCGTCATGAAGCACAACATGGAAACACTTCCAACGCCGCACAGAGGCAGCAAGTGCTATATACATGTTGCAATGCAATATAATGGGGCAATCCACTTGCGTGGCATAGAAGATCTGCGCTGGACAGCCAGTCTCTACCAGATAGACGACCTTCAAGGAAAGGCAGGTTTGCCAGACTCAGAAGACCAGCATGGGCGAGCAGGTATGCAAGAGACTGTCCGTCTGACTGGGACAGCAAGAGTGCACGAGACAGAAGTCTACATGGGACAGCACAGCAGGTCTGCGAGACTCAGAGGGCCTGCTAGGACCTGGGAGCAGCCTTGCTACTCGGCACTGGCCTGCAATGACGACTGAAAAGGAGAGGAGTTAGGAAGGACATGTCACATGTAACAGACGCCTGTGATTAACTGCCCTCTTCCTGTCTAATATACACCCACCTGCGCCCCCTCTCCCGGCGCAGCAGTGCCTCACCCTCCACCCACCCGTCTGGCAACTTTATAATGCGCATTTTCAGCAATACACGTTTTACGCCCATTCACTTGCAAATCCACGTTCTTTCATGGCTGCATTCTCCCGAGGATTTCCGGTTCTCGCTCAGACTCGCGCGAGAAGACATTGTGTGTTGTGTTATGTTTTATGTAGCGCTTCTCAGGCACCGTGCAAGCCTTAAAGCACTGAATTTCATTAAGGCCTGTCTCCCAATGCAAGACTAATTTATCTCGTGATTTCGTTGCCAAATACCGGGCACATAACTAAGATTAGGAGTGCGCAGGAAAAGCAGTGGATAATTAGAGTATGGAGTAAGCAACAGAGGCGTTGACCCCCTGAGAGCACTAAACCTTAAATAATGGACCTTTCTTTTTTAGATACAGCTTTAACTATAACTATAGCCTCCACACCGGGCCTGTCCCTCTCACGATTCAGCTGATTTACACAAGGTAACATAGTTACGTGGGCTAGTCCCCAGCATGGGACTCGATAACCTCCACGGGACAGCACGTCTTGGGATGTACCAAGCCTGTGAACGGAGTCTAAGCCTGTACCAAGGGCTGGTGAAGGGTGGAATCAGAAGAGAAACTTGCCGGGTCTGGCAAGGCCCAGAACAAGCTATTCTCATGTTGATCTTCATGGCTCCGCTTGTAGGGCGGGCCTGGTTAGCTTCTTTTTTTCCAGGGGCCCATGCTTGCTCTCCACGCTGCTGTTTGTACACGGCAGCAGTCCTCCACCATGATATGTACAGCTAAGGACTCAAAACTTTCTTCACCTCCAAGTGACAAGCACAGCAGCTGAAGTCACTGGCCAAGCCCCGCCCCTTTCCGTCAAACAGGCCATGCCCTTTCAATGAGTGTACACAAAAGCACTTTCCTACATCGGTGACAGGCAGTGCCGATAAACCGCGAAAAAAGGCCCTCTCTGCCTTGTTAGAAAGGTGCAGTAGAAAGATCACTAGATCTTCATCTCTTTACATCTTTTCCTCGAATCAGGGTGGGACTGGGGCAGAAAATAGTCCGGTCCAGAAGCATAGCTGGGGGGAGGGGTGGGGAGGAGGGGCAGTGTTTGGGGTGTTACACCCCGGTAGTAAATACATTTTCTGACGAATAGTTGGGTTCAGGTGCTTTCAGTCCGATATGGTGAGCTGCCTGTCGGATGTGACCTGGGATTTTTGCACGCACACCCTAACAACAACAGACTCACACTCAGCTCGGTTTTGAAAATCCTAAATATGTTGATTATATTGTGCTTGTCTCACTTAGTACTTAGACCAGTCGGCATTCCTTTCCCTTTCCACTGCCCCTTAAGCACCTCTCATGTGCCCTGTTTGTCCTACAATGTATTTAAACATTATGGGGGTCATTCTGACCCCGGCGGACGGCGGTCGCCGCCCGCCTGGCGGGAACCGCCATTGGACCGCTCCGCGGTCAAAAGACCGCTGGCGGCATTCCGACCTTCCCCCTGGGCCAGCGGGCGCTAACAATGTTAGCACCCGCTGGCCCAGTGGGAAGGGGGCCTGCAACATTGAAGCCGGCTCCGAATGGAGCCGGCGATGTTGCAGGTGTGCGACGGGTGCAGTTGTACCCGTCGCGCTTTTCACTGTCTGCTAGGCAGACAGTGAAAAGCAGGCTGGGGCCCTGTTAGGGGACCCCTGCACTGCCCATGCCAGTGGCATGGGCAGTGCAGGGGCCCCAAGGGGCCCCAGGACACCCGTTCCCGCCAGCCTCTTCCTGGCGGTGAAAACCGCCAGAAACAGGCTGGCGGGAAGGGGGTCGGAATCCCCAAGGCAGCACTGCTTGCAGCGCTGCCCTGGAGGATTCTCCCAGCCGGGGGAAATCCGGCGGGAAACCGCCGGACCCGGCTGGGCGACCGCGACTGTACCGCCGCGGTCGGAATGACGAATGAAGCACCGCCAGCCTGTTGGCGGTGCTTTAGTCATTCGCGACCCTGGCTTCGGAATGAGGGCCTATATGCCAGCCTGATTGTAGGGAAATCTGCAGCTCACGCCCCCCCCCCCAAACCTTCTGACCACGCTACACCCCTGGTCCAGGCACTAAAATAAAGGTAGCTACCAATAGCGAATCAAATAGTTAAAAAAGTGACCCACGTTTGCAAACCGGGCTAGTTTTGAACTAGAAAAGACACTTTGTACAGGTGTTTTGAAAGGTAGGGGAGACTGCATGCATTTCTGCTTGCTGCAGGCAATGTTTGTGGTCATATCAGGGAAATCAACAAAAACTGGCCCTCCAGTCTATAAGATAGGCCTACCAACAGCCAAAAAACCTGATGCTCTGAGCTGTAAGAGCAGCCCTTGTGATAATTAAGAGTTCACATGCAAGTGCGCCAATCCACTCAGCCCGACCCACTCAGCAGTGCATGACCAGCTGTAGCGTACACAGTGGTAAGGAAGGGGCATCGTCAGCCTATCACACAGACAGGGTTTCATTGCATGGCCTACCCCTGCCTCCTGGCCCTTTTCTATTCATAAAGTCTAGTAAGAAAGGCACAGGGGGAGCAAGCACACCTTAAAAATCTAAATAATCAGGGACTGAGAGTCCCCCACACATTTTTGACTTTAAGCCAGTTTACTTTTCAACAATGCTCTGCTGCCAGCCAGGGAAATAATATTGTATGCCCATGGTCACTTTGCCACAAAATGTAACTTAGAATATAAACAAGGGCTCATGTCATGAAATAGATCCAATAAATGTGTGGCTAGGTTACACATGAGGCCACAGATTCAATTTCCACTGTGTTGCATTCTCTAAAGGCTTTGCACACCTCACAGGGACTGCCCAAAAAGGGAGTCTCTGGGTCTGTTCTGCCCTGAAAAATACCCCTAGGCTGTGAAACCAAGCCAGCAGGAGCTTTGTTAGAAATGGGGTTTCTGGTTGGCTAGGGTATGCACCTAAGCCAGGCAGAACCCACCACCCTAGTCGAGGCGAGGGAGTTACATACTCAAGATAACCCCTGCTTCCCCCCTTGGCAGCTTGGCACCAGCAGTCAGGCTTATCCTAGAGGCAATGTATAAAGTATTTACACAACACACACAACCCACGTGACACAATAAATACACTATAAGGGAAACACAAGTTATATAAAAATAAACTGTATTGCATAAAACATCATTAGACCCAAACACAACATGTATCAATAACACCCTGCTACGTAAGCAGTTGTCAGAACATCACACAGGTTAATAGTAATCCGCAAGAACAAGCAGTAGTCAAATAAACACATAGGTTACTGGTACTCTGCAACACAAGCAGTAGTCAGGTTGTCATTATCACCAATGATGCACATATCAGGTGAAAACATTAGGTCCTGAATGCCAAGACAGCATCAACATGCAGCATGTGATAGCGAAAAACAAAATAGAGGGTCATCTGCCACCAGAAACGTATTAGGCTCAGCGCCCCTGGGCTCCTGTTACAGAAAATATGGTAATTCCTTACTCCAAGCGGGAACGGGACCTCCTTTGAGGTTTCTGTCCATCACGCACCAGGCTAGTGGCCCCAAAAATGCCCCTGGCAGTGGGGACAGTCAGAGAAGTCCTCTGTGGACCTCCCAAAGTGTCAACCTACAAGGGAGGGATGAGGCCGAACACAACCTGTCAGGGCAGGAGCTCCTACGCTTCTAATATCCTAAAGGTGGTCACCTGAATAATACTGGCAGGATCAGGGACCTCTGTCGAGAATTTCCGCCCCTTCCCTCCCAGCCTGCTTTATGCGTTATCCAAGAAGAGGAGAAGAGTAAGAGGGCCTCACCCTCAATGACCAAATCCCCCTCCCTGTCACCGGTACTTCTGTTGCAGATGGGGAGGAGGTGGTGGGAGAAGGCCAGAAAGGCAGCTCACCTCTCTGGGGAACGGGGGAGACCTCTTGTGGCCTCTTCCCCATTGTAGACAGTGGGCGGTGCTGCCTCTTGTGGCTACGCGGTGCAGCTGCACTTGCGGTACGGTGAACTCTACAAGCCCTCTGGAAGATCGTCAAGAGCCCTCCAGCGCTTGCCGGGCGGAAACCTTGTTCCTCAGGGCTTCTTCACTGTGACGGCTATTCCGATCTCCTCACCCGGTTCGCGACGGTGAAGGCCCTAAAAGTGAATCCCGGCAGTTGCCTCGAGAGGCACCACAAAAAGCATACTTAGCCTGGAGACCGACAGCAGCTCCTACATGACTCTTCATCCTCCTCTGGACCCTCTTCGGACAGGAGGGGGAAAGGAGCAGCCCTCACCTGGCCCTAGCCTTCAGGGTAGTGTTCAACACACACTATTGAAAACAAAGCAGGGAGCGCTTTACTCACACTCTGAAAGGACAAGGAACTATGCGCTAGCTTGTGTAAAGGGCTCAGGAGCAGGACACAGCGACCACACCCACTGGGCTACTGGGGGCACTAGAGGGGACCCAATGGGGCAGGCAGGCCAACACACAAGAAAAGGTTTAGGTGGTGGTTCATCCTGTTAATCCCACCAATCCTTGGCTGTCCAGAGTCAGAGGAAAGGCTGGCAGCAGGGCAACATGCAGAAAAGCAATCCAGCTGAGTCCCTTAGGCCACCCAGCAAACACCAGCCACCAGGCCAACAAAAGAAGAGTAGTCCAGATGTGTGGTCAGGCAGTCCCTCTGGCAGAGGTTTGGTCCCCAGTCCAAAAAGTTCTCTACCAATGTGGGGGACTGACCCTTGTACATATACTCACTTTGCGCAGTTTCCACAAAAGGGGGGTGTGGGTTCCAATCAGCACTAACCAGTTCCAGGAATGTCCCCTTTCTCCTCCAGCACAGGCTCAAAACATCAGCATGGGGTAAACAAGCCCTTTGTGTGAGGCCAGGGCACAGCCTTTACAAATGCAGGTGTGCTCGGCCTCTACCTCTCCCAGCCCAGGAGGACCATTCATTATGTAGATGCACTCTTGTGACACCTCCACCCTCCCTGTGTACAGGCTGTCTGAAAAGTATGCACACAGCCCAGCTGTCGCTCTGCCCCAGTTAGGAATTGGAGTCAAGCTGCAAAACGCCAGTCAAAAGCACAAGGAAATGCTCACCTTCTAAAAGTGGCATTTCTATAATGGTAAAAAATCCACCTACACCATTTAGCAGCATTTCTCACTACCATTCCAACCATACCAAACATGCCTACACCATCCCTCATAGATCAGGCAATACCACTTAGACATTTGTTAGGTCATTTCCAATGCAATCCTATGAGAGGAGCAGCGCTCACGACGGTAGTGAGAAACTACATAGGCTGTTTGTCACTACTAGGAGATGTAGTACATAAAGACATATGTCCTACCTTTTACACACATAGCACCCTGCCCACAGGGCTAGATAGGGCCTACCTTAGGGGTGACTTAGGTGCAGTAAAAAGGGAGTTTAGGCTTTGGCAAGCAGTTGGACTTGCCAAGTCAATGTGGCAGTAAACTGTGCATGCAGGCTCTGCAGTGGCAGGCCTGAGACAGGTTTGAAAAGGTACTTCTGTGGGTGGAGCAAGCTGCAGGCCCACTAGTAGCATTTAATTAACAGGCCCCGGATATTGGGTTACCACTGTACAAGGGACATACAGGTAAATTAAATGTACCAAATAGGTGCAAGCCAATCACACCAAGTTTAGAAGGGAGAGCACATGCACTTTAGCACTGATCAGCAGGGGTAAAGTGCCCAGAGTCCTAACGTCAACAAATAGGGTCAGAAGAAGTAGGAGAAGAAAGGCAAAAAGTTTGGGGATGACCCTGTAAAAAGGGCAAGGTCCAACAAGCTTGTACGGAAGAGGGTGGCAGTACCCTGCCTGGGCCATTCCAACCCTCTTCTCACAGACCGCATAGGTCCGATTATGTCATTGCACCACCCTGCCAGCATTCTTATGGATGGCCTAAAGGGGACATAGACAATCTGCCAAGTTTTCCAGGTCCATTCTGGGACTTGTAGTCCTGGCTCAAAAACAAGCCTACATTTCCCAGAATTCAAAGTAGAAACCTGGACTGGAGTAGCACAACACGCATGGACCTGGGAAACTTGGCAGGGCTGCCTACAGGTGTAGACACACAGGACAGCATGGCCTGTTTGATCCACCAACACATGGCCAGATAAGCTTGGGCTTTCAAGTCAAATGGTCACAAACAAGATGAGGAGCAAGTTAACCGTTCTTGGCTGTCACCTGGTTGCACCAACTAAAGCCCTCTATGCGTGTGGGAGGCTGACCACACAGGACCATTGAAAAATTAAGGTTCAAGAATCCCCTTTTAGCTGTAGGGTGATGACATTATCTACAGTTAGCTGGTCACAAGGGAGCTTGGGGAGGGGGTGTGGGGAGGGTGAACACTTCGCTCACACTTCGCTCTGTCATCACAGACTTTATTTCCCATTCCTGAGCTTTTACAGGCAAAGAAATGGTATCAGGTGTGTTAGTGTATTTTGGACAAAGGACACTAACCAAGACTTCAATACCCAGAATGCAATAGGTTCTCAGATGAAAGACCAGGATTCAAATTTGTGTCTGGAATAACATGGCGTGAGCTGGTCAATCTAGGAGCAGAAGAGTGAATCCCAATCAGGTTAAAGGGGCAGGGTGGAACTACTAGGGGCAAACCTCAGCAGGAAAAATCTTTGGCTGGCACTAGGCTTCGGATCTGGTGTAATCACGTGCCCTATGAGAACGTTAAATGTTCAAGTCATTGATTGTGGCCAGTTTTAACAAGGGTTGTAGCTTTTAGCAAAGCTTGTTATGTCTTTATTGATTCCTACTTACAGCTATTTCTCTCTTCCAGGTTATTGTGTGTGCCTAATCCACAATGATAGGGTCAGGCAGCTGCCTACGCTCAATTGAGCACAAGGACCTCTGCTGTAGCTTCCTCCACTGCTTCACAAGTGTTTCCAAAAAACAACAAGCCAGGGCAAAGCCAATAGGCTTTGCCTATGAAAGATTTATTGGTTTTGCTAATGTTTTTTAGCTATGTTGCAAATGGCTGGAAGTAATGTAAAAAAGCTGTATTACACAGCCAGTATTGTCTGCATTATACCACCTTTTTTATTTCCATTTATGCTGCACTGAAGCTAGCGCTGCTGTATAATATGGCTAAAAAAACATGGACAAAGCCAATCGATCTGGCATAGGCAAGACCTAATGGCTTTGCCAATGCTTGGTATAGAATGCCATATGGTAAGTTAGAAGTATGTATATAGTGTTTACAGCGGCTCACGTGCTAATGTTATAGAATGGAGAATGCCCTTGCCAATGTGTTACTGTGTCCAAATTCTGGATCATTTTAGGACCATACAACAATTGTGAAAACGTGCCATATAAATGCGCTAAATGTAACATAAGTTGTAGGTAGGCAGAAAAGTCCAACAGGGTACGGCTTTTATCACAGTGATGCTTTAGGCGATGTGTTACTTTGGGTGCAATGGTTACAAAAGAATCAAAAAAGCACTCCTGTCTGCTTGTTCGGTAGTAACATATAGCAATAGTGGGTTTCCTAAAGCTTTTAGATCCTGTGCCACTGCACCTGTTGCACCAGTCATACCGTGGCCCCCCCAGTGCTGGCAGGGTAACTACGCTTTTGTTTGCTTGTTAAATGGTAACATATAGTAATAATCAGTGCTCGGTGGGTTCCCTAGAGCTTTTGGCCCCCGAGCCACTGAACCCGCTGCACCATTCAGATCATGGCCCTAGTGCCTGCACGGTAACTGCGCTTCGGACTGCTTGTTCAGTGGCAAGATATAGCAATAATCTATACTTGGTGGATTTCCTAGAGCTTTTGGCCCCTGTGCCACTGAACCTCCTGCACCATTCGGATCATGGCCCTTGTGCCTGCACAGTAACTGCGCTTCGGCCTGCTTGTTCAGTGGCAAGATATAGCAATAATTGGTGCTCTGTGGGTTTCTTAGAGGTTTTAGCCCCTATGTCACAGACCTGTTACACCATCCAGATCATGGCCCTAGTGCCTGCACGGTAACTGCGCTTGGGACTGCTTGTTTAATGGCAAGATATAGCAATAATCTGTGCTGAGTGGGTTTCCTTGAGCTTTTGGCCCCTGTTTCACTGCCCCTGTTGCACCATCCAAACCATTGCCCGAGTGCCTGCACGGTAACTGACCTTGTGACTGCTTGCCAACTGTAACAGATAGCAATAGTCGGTGCCTGGTGGGTTTCCTTGAGCGTTTGGCCCCTGTTTCACTGCCCCTGTTGCACCATCCAAACCATTGCCCATGTGCCTGCACAGTAACTGAGCTTGTGACTGCTTGCCAAGTGTAACAGATAGCAATAGTCGGTGCCTGGTGGGTTTCCTAGAGCTTTTGGTCCCTGTGACACTGCACCTGCTGCACCATCCAAATCATAGCCCTAGTGCCTCCACGGTAACATGAGGAAGTCATTTATAACCAGTAATAATGTATGTGCTCTGAGAAAGGCACAGTTGCAGACGGAACATTTATTTTTTTGTAGGTAAACAAACACAAATGTTTTCATAAAACGTGCCTTTAAATTTACCCAACTCTCCAAAACGAATTGCCACATATGTCATAAATATAGGATATGCTTTACAAATCAAAGCAAAAACCAGGCATTGTTAAATTGTGTTACAATGTGGCTGGCTCTTTTCTGTGAAAAATTTTTAACCTGTGCTTTTTAGATGGCTATGTGTAAAATAAAACTAGCATTTTCAATGCAACAGGGCTCGCATTTGCTTGAGTTGGAGCTATTTGTGTAGTAAACTCCTAACCTAACTTTTCTTGCCACACGAATTAAAAGAAAAAAACACAGCGCGATCGCGCTGAAATTGAAAATTAAAAAACGAAGCGTGAACACGCTATGTAAACCCCAGCGCGATTGCGCTGCGGGGAAAATGAACAGATAAAGTAGTCCAGAAACCAGGCTCAAAACATCGAGCCTCATATGTTTCTAGTAGTTTACCGGTGCTGTGTAGGTGGGCTAAACACCGGAAAAGGCATGACGTATGCATGCCTTTCACAAATGAAAGCAAGCAGATTTTAAAGAGCAAGCCCAGGAACCAATGAAAGAGAATGACGTGACCTGGGCGTGGTTTGAAGCCCAAAGAGAGATTACTTTATGGACGGAGCGCTTTGCGCTCGCCCACAAAAAGGCTCCATAGAGAAAGGCTGCATTTCTCTTTCCTACAAAGGCTGTCTCTTTGAAGTCAGCAGAAAGCAAAATAACCAGGCTCCCACAAAAACACAGCTTGACATTTGATCTGACAGATAAGAACAAAATTTAAAGGCCTGTTGACAGAAAAGGAGTTTGTGGAAGTATTCAGTGAACACAGCTTTCTCTTCGGTGGGAAGAACTGAAGCTGGACAGCCTAAAGCAAATAAAGCCAGCAAATGGGAAGCAAGAAAACATGAGTTACAAACCACAACGCCAATGGCAAGCGACAATCAGAATTCATCCCCAGGTCAACTTTCTGAAACTCCCCAAGATGTCTTTAGCATATCATAGAGCTGCACTGTACCCTTGACCCCAGGGTAGGTCGCTCCCCTGTCCTCACAGCGCCACCAGATCCAGATCCCCTGTTCTGCCTTCTCTTTTGCCTGCATCGCTGCCTGTGCCCCGAGTGTCTGTGTTGCCGTGTGTCTGCGTTCGCGCTCCCCTTTTTTTCCTTCTGTATCCCCGAGTGCCTGTGCTGTGTGATCGCGCTCCCCTTTTTTCCTTCTGTATCCCCGAGTGCCTGTGTTGTGTGATCGCGCTCCCCTGGTTTTCTTCTGTATCCCCGAGTGCCTGCATCTTCTGAGTGCCGTCCCCCTTGCCCTCCCGCCGTCTCCCCCTTGTTTTTCCTGTTTTTCTGCGCCTTTCGGCACTTCGCCATTTTTCTAGGCCTCCTCGCCTTTGGAGCCTTTTTCCCGCCGCTTTTTTGCCGCTTTTTTCGCCCTACCCGCCCTCCTCCCGCCTCCCAGCTGACCCCGCCTCCCCGGCTACCCCTTAAATGGCGGCCGCTGCGAGGCAGTAGTAGCGACCCTTGACCCCAGGGTAGGTCGCGCCCCTGTCCTCACAGCGCCACCAGATCCAGATCCCCTGTTCTGCCTTCTCTTTTGCCTGCATCGCTGCCTGTGCCCCGAGTGTCTGTGGTGCTGTGTGTCTGCGTTCGCGCTCCCCTTTTTTTCCTTCTGTATCCCCGAGTGCCTGTGCTGTGTGATCGCGCTCCCCTTTTTTCCTTCTGTATCCCCGAGTGCCTGTGTTGTGTGATCGCGCTCCCCTGGTTTTCTTCTGTATCCCCGAGTGCCTGCATCTTCTGAGTGCCGTCCCCCTTGCCCTCCCGCCGTCTCCCCCTTGTTTTTCCTGTTTTTCTGCGCCTTTCGGCACTTCGCCATTTTTCTAGGCCTCCTCGCCTTCGGAGCCTTTTTCCCGCCGCTTTTTTGCCGCTTTTTTCGCCCTACCCGCCCTCCTCCCGCCTCCCAGCTGACCCCGCCTCCCCGGCTACCCCTTAAATGGCGGCCGCTGCGAGGCAGTAGTAGCGACCCTTGACCCCAGGGTAGGTCGCTCCCCTGTCCTCACAGCGCCACCAGATCCAGATCCCCTGTTCTGCCTTCTCTTTTGCCTGCATCGCTGCCTGTGCCCCGAGTGTCTGTGTTGCTGTGTGTCTGCGTTCGCGCTCCCCTTTTTTTCCTTCTGTATCCCCGAGTGCCTGTGCTGTGTGATCGCGCTCCCCTTTTTTCCTTCTGTATCCCCGAGTGCCTGTGTTGTGTGATCGCGCTCCCCTGGTTTTCTTCTGTATCCCCGAGTGCCTGCATCTTCTGAGTGCCGTCCCCCTTGCCCTCCCGCCGTCTCCCCCTTGTTTTTCCTGTTTTTCTGCGCCTTTCGGCACTTCGCCATTTTTCTAGGCCTCCTCGCCTTCGGAGCCTTTTTCCCGCCGCTTTTTTGCCACTTTTTTCGCCCTACCCGCCCTCCTCCCGCCTCCCAGCTGACCCCGCCTCCCCGGCTACCCCTTAAATGGCGGCCGCGCGCAGCGGGCGCGCCAAAGGCGCGCCTAAGGCAAGCCCGTCTGCGCCCGTCCGCGCCTGGACTGCGCACAGCGCCCGAACCCCTGGCCCCCGCGCCCCCGCCTGACCTACGACTCCGCCACCCTCATCAACCTCAACCCCGGCCGCACTCCAGGCTGCTACCGCGCCCCCCCAAACGGACCCACGGACCCTTCACCTGCAGCAACTGTCACTTCACCTGCCTACGGACCAACACCGCTCCCGTCAAGAACGACTCCCCCGGAAGCAATCTCCACTGCATCCTGGTCAACACCCGATCCGTCCACAGGCACGCCATCGAACTGTGGAACCTCATCAACTCTACGAACCCGGACATCGCCTTCCTCACCGAGACCTGGATGAATCCCTCCTCGGCACCCGACATCGCCATAGCCATCCCCGACGGCTACAAAATCATCCGGAAAGACCGCACCAACCGCATTGGAGGAGGCATCGCCATCGCACACAAAAACTCCATCCGCATCTCAACCGACACCGACAACTCACTCCCCGACGCCGAACATCTCCACTTCACGATCCACAGCGACCCCAAGACCACCCTCAGAGGCACCCTCATGTACAGACCACCAGGACCCCGCACCAAGTTCAGCGAAGACATCGCCGACTTCGTCAACCCTCACGCACTCTCGTCCACCGACTACATCCTCCTAGGAGACCTCAACTTTCACCTGGAGAACCTCACCGACAACAACACCACCGCCTTACTGGACAATCTCACCAACCTGGGACTGAATCAGCTAGTCAACACCCCCACCCACTACGCCGGACACACGCTCGACCCCATCTTCTCCTCCAGCAAACACATCACCTTCAGCCACACCACCGAACTCACCTGGTCGGACCACAGCTGCGTCCACTTCATCTTCAAGAAGACCACTGTGCACCACCACACCCAGCAACCACCAAGAAGACACTGGAATCGTATCACCACGGATCAGCTCGCATCAACCCTCTCCCAGAACCGACCCACCAGCACCACCGACCCAAACGAAGCCGCCAACAACCTCACCAACTGGATCTCCGACTGCGCCAACCTCCTGGCCCCCCTGAAAACTCAAGCCAGCACCAACAACCACAAGAAAAACTCCTGGTTCACCCCCGACCTCAAGGACTCCAAGAAAGAATGCTGCGCCCGCGAGAAGACGTGGCGCCTCAACCAGACCGAAGAGAACATGTCAGCTCTCAAGGACGCCACCCGCCAACACCACCAACGCCTCCGCGCCGCACGAAAAACAGCCTACCGGATCAGACTTGACAACAACGCCCACAACAGCAAGGAACTATTTGGCATCGTCAAAGAGCTCTCCAACCCGGACGCAGAAAACAACTCCATCCCTCCATCACAGGACCTCTGCGACTCCCTCTCGACCTTCTTCCACCACAAGATCACCGACATATACAACAGCTTCCCGACCACCGACGCGAACCCCCCCCCCGGAACCCGCTACCGACATCGCCACCATCCTCACCTGGAGCCCAACCACCACCGAGGAGACCACCCGCGTCATGAACTCGATCCAATCCGGATCCCCATCGGACCCCTGCCCGCACCACATCTACAACAAAGCCGACGACATCATCGCACCGCACCTCCGAGATGTCATCAACGCCTCCCTCACCACCGCCACCTTCCCGGAGAGCTGGAAACACGCAGAGCTCAACGCCCTCTTAAAGAAACCCACAGCAGACCCCACCGAACTCAAAAACTTCCGGCCCATCTCTCTCCTGCCGTTCCCCGCCAAAGTGATTGAGAAAATTGTCAACACTCAACTCACCAACGCCCTGAAAACCAACGACTCCCTCGACCCCACACAGTTCGGTTTCAGGACCAACCACAGCACCGAAACCGCCCTCATCGCAGCCACGGACAACATCAGAGCCCTGACCGACAAGGGTGAGACCGTGGCCCTCGTACTCCTGGACCTCTCCGCAGCCTTCGACACGGTCTGCCACCGCACCCTGATACGACGCCTCAGCAACGCCGGCATCAAAGGCAAGGCCCTCGAATGGATCATCTCCTTCCTCTCCGGAAGGACTCAGAGAGTCCGCCTGCCCCCCTTCAGATCCACAGCCACGGAGATCATCTGCGGCGTACCTCAAGGATCCTCCCTCAGCCCCACTCTCTTCAACATCTACATGACCCCCCTGGCGAACATCGCACGCAAACACGGACTCGACCTAATATCATACGCCGACGACACCCAGCTCATCTTATCCCTCACAAACAACCCCACCTCAGCTAGGACCAGATTTCATGAAGGAATGAAGGAAGTGGCGAACTGGATGACAGACAGCCGCCTGAAACTGAACGCCGACAAGACGGAGGTCCTCATCCTCGGCCCCACCCCCACCGCATGGGACGACTCCTGGTGGCCCCCCGCCCTAGGCAGCACTCCCCAACCCACCGACCACGCACCCAACCTCGGCTTCATCCTGGACTCATCCCTCACCATGACCAGACAGGTGAACTCGGTGACCTCAGCATGCTTCAACACCCTACGCATGCTCCGCAAGATCTTCCGCTGGATCCCCACCGACACCAGGAAGACTGTCACCCACGCCCTCGTCACCAGTCGCTTGGACTACGGGAACACCCTGTACGCGGGCATCACCACCAAGCTGCTGAGGAAACTCCAACGGATCCAGAACGCTGCCGCAAGACTCATCCTGGACATCCCTCGCCACCACCACATCTCAGGACACTTGAAAAAACTCCATTGGCTCCCCGTCAACAAGAGGATCACCTTCCGACTCCTCACCCACGCACACAAAGCCCTTCACAACCTCGGACCCAAACTCATCAACAACCGCGTCTCCTTCTACACTCCTCCGCGCACTCTACGATCCGCCGGACAGGCCCTGGCAGCCGTACCCCGCATCCGCAAAGCCACCGCCGGAGGAAGATCCTTCTCTTTCCTGGCAGTGAAGACCTGGAACTCTCTGCCCAGCCACCTTCGCGCCATACCTGAACACCTCTCCTTCGGAAGGCAGCTCAAGACCTGGCTCTTCAAGCACTGACCCCCCCCCCCCCCCCCCCCCCCCAGCGCCTTGAGACCCTTTATGGGTGAGTAGCGCGCTTTATAAATGCGAATGATTGATTGATTGATTGTATGGTAGGCTGTGACCTAAAAACAACAGCATTTTTGCCCAGGCACTAACTCCAAGTTCCTTAGATATTTTGTCTCCCAACATATTTCATCATGTAGTGAATTTGTTGCAAGAGGAAATAAAAAAACAGAATCTAGTTTTGATGAGGCTTTTAATTCAGACTGCTCCTTCCAATCTCACTTCAAAAGTGTTGGATATACTTAAGCAATGTCTTAGTTGCTGTGTTTTTTGTATGTGGTGCCCTCAATCACTGTTTTAAATGGGCAGGTACTGTCTATTACTGAGTACCTGTACTTGAATGGTTTGAAAGCAGAGTACCTGCAGTCCAAAGCAGAGGTTCAGTACCTTTAATGGTAGAGTACTGGCACTTATCCATAGCAAACAGGTGTTCTGGCATATTGAATGCCGCCCTTCTAGATCTCCACTTCAAATCACTGCCCTCAAGCACCACTACTAATCATTTTATGTGAGGAGTGATCTCTTCATGACAATAGTCTAACAATCACTGCATACATGTATGTGGATGCACACAATTACATACATGGTTGTGGAGGCACACATATGTGGGCATTTATATACACATTTACAAAGATGGGTGTGGCTGCACACACTTGCATACGTGGGTGTGGATGCACACATTTGCATACATGGGTGTGGACGCAAACATCTGCATACTTGTATGTGGATGCACCTATTTGCATACATGGGTGCAGATGCACACATTTGCATACATGGGTGAGGAGGCACACATTTGCATACATAAGTGCAGACACGCCCATTTGCATACATGGGTGTGGATGCACACATTTACATACTTGGCCGAAGATGCATACCTCTCGACAATCACCTGTACTAGAGGGCAGTACGATCCTCAAAAGCTTAGGGAAAGCCATGATGCTGAGGCTACATGGCTTCCGCTAGGCCACTAGGGCATGCCTTTTTAGCATAGAACTACAGAGCCAATACATATTTAAGGGCGAAGCAATGATTTACAGCCGACGCTGTTCCTTGCACTACACACAGGGCCATATGTACGAAAGCTTTTTCCCATAGACACAGAATGGGTAAAATCCTTTGGTACATCTGGCCCACAGTTCGTTAGACCTTTTAGGAGATTGGCACAGTCCAGAGTGTTGTGGGCTACTGATAGAGCGTTCCGTAGTAATAATTTATCTATATTTGGACGCTCTTTAGGCCGATTAATCTTTTGGCTAAGTGGGACTCTCCGTACTCTATATCGAACAATTTCATTAAATCAATAATCAATAACGAACATAAGCAATACCTTGATCAACATAACACTTAACAATTAATCCAGAATACATTTCGGCGAACCCTGACCTTTCAGTCAGGAATAACCACACCAGTTTATTCAAAGTTAGTGAATTTATTTCCCTATATTAACAAAGCTAGCACAATATAAATGTGTCTCAACACCAAGTGATAAACGTAAATGAACATTAATAGCTGTCCATAGCGGCGAAACAAGTGCAATCTATGCAGCATTTGAATAACAAGGCATTCGATAATAGCAATGCAAATCACTAATATGATAATCTGTAATGAACTAATTGCATACATTTAGTCAGCATAACAAGGTCTCAAATTGCATCGTGCAACAAAAGGAATCCTCATCTAACCACAAATTAGCATCGGCATGTGGGACTTCATGCAAAAAAAACAATTTAGCAACATTAATTTAGAAAAACTCCTAACTAGGGATCTTATCAAAATCAGCAGTTGGTTACCTAAAAGAAACACAATGCAATTGTACAATTTCCTTTCATATTTACCAATTACGATCAGCATACAAGGAAGTCTTCGTCTCACAGGTACCGTTTCTCGATCAGCATGGGTACCGTTTCGATCAGCATGGGACGGGGCAAAGGGGCAGGGTTGGACGGGGCAATTGCCTCACGGCGGCAAGGTAAAACTACTACTTCATGCAAGGAATTAAATCAAAGTTAAAGTCTCTAGGGCAAGAATCATTTAAAGTCTCTTTCTCTCGATTAGAGAAAGCATCAAAGTCTCTTTCAAAATGGCGTCGCAGCAAAGTGGGCCATAATAGCTGCAAAGTCTACAAAATGGGCGGGATGTCCAATAATGGCTGTAATGGCTGGTAACCGCAATAATGGCGGATAATAGCTACTTTCTTCTCGTGCACCTGGTTTAAATAGACAACAGTTCAAGTCCAGTAGGGTCTTCCATTGGAGGGTTCATAGGTTGACTTCAAATTGTCCAATCAAAAACGACAGTTCTCAAGCTTTTACTTAAGCATACATTATCCTTGGAGATGGGTACGCAAGTTGCAACATTTTATACCAATTAACTCACTTTCAGAGCTTCCATTGTCCGCACCTGCAGATCGACCTTGGAGTAAAGAGAAAAATGCCAAGCTGGCACGAAACTTTAAGATAAGCATGTGAACGATCTCAGTGGAAAAGTACAGCTTCAAGCAAAAATACACGTTTAATAGCACATTGGAAAAATACGAGCATCTAAACCGTGAGACCAGGCAACTAGGCCAAAGCCTCCGCTAAAGTTATGCTAAGCTAAAACATTTCAAACAAGCAAATCGTAGCACACGTTTATGATTATGTCGGATTAGTGCAATTCTAGTACATCACGTTATATAAAGCACGCTTATAAATGTTGGCAAACTACTCTGAGGGCACATTTTGTCCCCGTACAATCTTTATTAGTTCGGTTAGAGTCACACATGATTATTGCAGCACTGCGTTTAAGCGTGAATAAATCGAAACCTTCATTTTCTGCTTCATCAATCCCTCCTCTGATGACTACTTGTCATCACACCAAATTATGCCCACAAATTTTATTCCATTAAAATTCTGTCAGTTCTCTTTTCCTTTTAATTCCCCTAGTTTTCGCTTTGTATTCTTCTGCCATTCTTTTCATTATTTTCTCTTCCTTCCTTCTTTTAATTCTTTCCATAATCATTATTATTCCCCTTTTTATTCCCCAAATTCCAAATACGCAAATTATAACTATCATAATTCCCTCTATTATTTTGAGCAGTATCCCATTCCAAATTCCACCAATCCAATTTCCCACTGAAGCAAGTCCTTTTCCAATCTTCTCCCACACTCCTGGTTCTTTCAATTCCTTCAAGTCCGCACTCTCTTTTGTTACATTAGCAAGCATAGTTTTAATCTTCACACTATTGTCTGGAATATACGTACAACAGTGTCGTGCACCAAGCATTTTGCAAACGCCGCCATCCTTTGCTAAAAGAATGTCTAAGGCAAGCCTGTTTTGAAGAGTCATAGCTCTTTCCGCTGCTAGTTCAGCATCTATCAGGATTATAGCACCTGAAAACTTTGTCAACATGTTATCCACTATAGTAGACAACTTTCTTATTTTGATGGAATTCAGCACAACTCCCAATGAAGGAATCATGGCTCCAAATATATCTCCTACCACAGCAGCTGCGGTCTCTCTTTTCTGGATACGATGGGATCCAGATGTCTTTTGAATCATCGATAGGTCATCCAGTTGATAAACCTTTGGGAACACTATACCCAAATAACATCTCCCCCACCATCCCTTTGGAAGACGATAATAGGCATTATACCCACAAATGTAATATACACCTGGAATGACAGGGTCAAGTCCGTTCATCATGAATGTCCATTTGGCCTTAAAGATAAACGTATGTTTACACTCACTCGCTCCTACAAAAATGTTGTCATAATAAGATTCACCTCGATATATACAAAATTTCCCTACATGCCAAGCATCTAAAGCTATTCTCCCTTGTGTTTTTATTGCAGCAAAATCATAATTATCTACTGAAGTCCTCTTATGTAGCTCTTTTTCTAATTTCGCATTCATTTGTGCCCTTCTATCATCTGTGCGATCTAAAAAGCTTATTTCTACTGCAGAGAGCGAGCAGGTAAGATTTTCCCTATGAGCGTGAGCCGTTTCAAAAGGTTGCATTGGCTCGAAAAATTCCCTCATTATTTTAGCATCCCAATCTTTAGCAATATGGCTTAGCTGCGCTATTATAGGAACATATGCAAAGGTAACATCATAATTTGAGTAAAAATACTGTATGTTAGTTTGACCATAAAATCTAGACATTACTATACTACATGTAATCCCGTATGTAAGAGGCATGTGGTGATAAGTCACCCCTTCCTTTACTGATGTCGGTATCTGTGTACACACATAACAATCTTTCGCATCCATAGTCTCAACATATTCTGTTAGCAAGCGATAGAAAACATTATACGAAAGCTCTTTCTTATCATGCAAGAGTCTCTCATCCAATTCTAATCTTTTCAATGCGGTTAGTTCAGTGACAGTAACAGGAGCAAAAGTAGAAGCATCAATTCTCTCATTCTCACCCTTACCATGCATTCCAAGTACAATTGCCATTATTATTAGTACACATGCAATTATCAAGCCTATACACACATATTTACAATATTTCTTTCTACTGTTTTGCGTCATGATCTGTATAGAATCAGAGAGCTAGAAGCACCTATAAATTATTTAGCAATTCAGTTACAAAGCTGAACGAGCGCAACATTCACACCGTCTTCTTCAAGAGGCCAAGTCACTTATCGGTTAGCAGCATTTGTCTCAATTCGGCAATAACTCAGTCTTTATCGGTTTAGCAAATGTCTCATCCGGTTTAGCAATATCTCAGCTGGTTTTATCACTTTAGATTGTATCAGGCAATGTAATTTATCACCCTTTCAATCAACACTGTCCATAAAACTTTTCTTTTCTATTGGTATCTCTTCTTCTTCGTTCTCGATGCTTAGAGATACAAACTCGTCAGTCCAATCGTCATTGACTGCATATGCCCATTCAGGACCGGAATATCTTCTGTTCGGTATCCTTTTCCTTTTCAATTTTGCTTCTCTTTTCGATTCTGCTTCGCTGGTACTTTCCACTTTTGTCAAGTCTTTTTCTTCACTCGGGGATGGTACCACGACAGACACTTCCTTTCTTTTCTCTTTCACTTTTGGCCTTCCTCCGTCGTTCAAACTTTCTTCAGTCCTTTGTTTTACTGGTGATATACTTAGTCTCCTCTTTGCACCATGTCCATTTGATGGACCTGCGATCTTTTCTGAGGAAGCTTGAACCTTTTCGTTCTGTTCTGCCTTGTCCCCTCCTTCTGGGGAATCAATCACGTTCTCTTTTTCTTTTTCTGTATCGTCTGCTTCTGGGAAAGCCCTCCTCTGATCAGGCTCTCCTGCTTTTTCACCTTTTTCGAGCCCTTCGTCACCGTTACTTTCTTCAGGCTCTTTATCACTTTCGGCTGCTTCAGGTTCCTTGTCACCTTCAGCTGCTTCAGGCTCTTTGCTACCCTCAGCTGCTTCAGGCTCTTTGTCACCTTCAGCTGCTTCGTCGCTGTCTGAACTTTCTCCTTGGTCTCCCCCAAGTGAGTTGGTCTCTTCGTCCTCAGAGAATATCTCTCTCTCTTCCGTTCCTGCCTGTTCGCTTTCAGTTCGGTTTTGCTCTGTCTCAGCACTCAGCACTGTTTTATCAGGCACTGGCAGTTTCAGCGCTTCAAATTCCTCATCTGTGGGACACAATACTTTCTTTGTGTGACTGGCATGAATCCAGTTGGGAACCCCCGCACACTTCACAGCGGTAGTTGTCGTCAGGATCACTTGGAAAGGGCCTTTCCAACGGGGTTCCAGACACGACTTCCTCACGTGCTTCTTTACCACGACCCAGTCACCTGCTTTCAGTGCGTGTCCTGGACCTTGGATCGGTGGCAAGGTGGTTGCTTCCACCTGGTGAGAGAAAGAGCGAACCACGTCAGCCAGACCCTTGCAGTAGTCTAACACCATATCATCTGTAATATTCAAAAGCGCGTTTGCAGGAACTGCAGGAAGTCTCATAGCCCTGCCCATGAGAATTTCGTGCGGAGACAATCCAGTCTTTCTATCAGGGGTGTTTCTCATTGACATTAGCACTAAGGGCAATGCGTCAGGCCATTTCAAATTTGTCGATGCACATATTTTCGCCATTCTTGATTTCAGTGTACCATTCATCTGCTCCACCAGTCCTGATGCTTCATGGCGATAGCTACAATGCAGCTTTTGCTCAATGTTCAGCGCTTCGCAAAGTATCTTTATCACCTCGTTATTGAAGTGACTTCCCCTATCTGATTCTAAAGAGATCGGGAATCCGAAACGTGGTATTAACTCCCTCAACAATAGCTTTGCAACTGTAAGGCTGTCATTTCTACGTGTGGGGTATGCCTCAATTCAGTGACTAAAAATGCACATAATCACCAACACATACTTCAGACCTCCATGCACAGGCATCTCAATGAAATCTATCTGCATTCGGCTAAACGGGCCGCTGGCCCTGCCAATGTGGCTCGCGTTCACAACTGTTCCCTTTCCTGGGTTCATCTGCTGGCAAGTGACACATCGATGGCAAACTGCTTCTGCAGCTTGACGAAATCTGGGGTTAAACCAATCAGTTTTGAACAATCTTATCATGGCATCTCTCCCTAGGTGAGCTTGCCCATGATAGAACCGCGCAAGCTGTGATAAGAGACTGTTTGGCAAAACAAATTTTCCCTCATTTGAAACCCATAACTCATCTGGTCTTTTTATACATTGTGATTTAATCCAGGAATCCCTTTCATCCTCCCTGACGTTATTCTGTAATGCTTTTAATTCATCTATTGTATCTACGACCTTCAAGGCAAATGCTTCAGCTGGTTCGAGTTCTTGTTCACTTATCGAATTCCATTCATCTCTTAGTAATATACAGTTCAAGGCACAAAATCTTGTGACTTGATCCGCATATGCATTTCCCAGAGAGACATAGTCCTGTCCTTTTGTATGAGCACTACACTTTACCACTACAACTTCAGCTGGCATTTGAATGGCGTGTAACAATTCCCTTATTCTCTCCCCGTTTTTCACTGGGGATCCTGAAGAAGTCAGGAAACCTCTCTGTGACCATAGTTGTCCAAAGTCGTGCACAATTCCAAACCCGTACTATCAGTGTAAATGGTGACTTTCATCAATGCAGACAGTTGACATGCTCTTGTAAGGGCTATAAGTTCTGCTACTTGTGCAGAATAGACTCCTTGGAGCCAGCCTGCTTCCAGGACACCTGTTACAGTACATACAGCATATCCTGCCTTCAAAATCCCCATCCCATCTCTTAGACATGAACCATCAACGAAAACAATTTGGTCATTTTCATCAAGTTTAGTATCCTTAATGTCAGGTCGAGGTTTTGTGCAAAATTCAGTCACCTGAAGGCAGTCATGCTCGACGTCTTCGGCGTTCTCAATTTCAGCATTTTCACCAGGAAGCAAGGTTGCTGGATTCAACGTAGTGCACCTTTTCAGCTGCACATTCGGTGAGCCCAGAATTATCGTTTCATACCTTGTGAGTCTTGCTCCAGTCATGTGTTGCGTTCGGGAGCGGGTCAAAAGTATCTTAACTGAGTGAGGGACCATGACTGTTACTGGGTGTCCCATCACTATTCCTTCACTCTGAGTGAGGCTGATACCAACTGCTGCTACGGCGCGCAAACACCCTGGGAGTGCTGCTGCAACCGGATCCAAAGTAGCTGAAAAATACGCTACTGGTCTGTTTAAGCCACCATGGGCTTGAGTCAAGACAGACAAAGAACATGCATCACGTTCATGACAAAACAATGTGAAAGGCTTTGTGTAATCAGGCATACCTAAAGCTGGAGCCCTACACATGCATTCTTTCAACTCAATGAAAGCATCCATCTCATCTCCTTTCAACTCAATTTGATCCAAAGCATCCTTCTAGGTCAGCTTCAGTAAAGGCTTTGCTAGAGTCGAGAAGTTGGGAATCCACTGGCGACAATAGCCCACCATTCCCAAAAACTTCCTCACCTCCCTCCTTGTCTTTGGTGGACTCATTTGAAGTACACTTGTTATTCTTTCCTTCATTATTCTCCGTGACCCTTTCTCTATATGGTGACCCAAGTATTTCACTTTCTTCTGACAGAACTGCAATTTGGAAGGAGACACCTTGTGTCCATTCCTTCCCAAATGGTTCAACAGAGCAATGGTATCGGCTGTGCAGCCACTTTCTGTCTTTGATGCAACCAGTAAGTCATCAATGTACTGTACTAGGGTTGACTCGAATGGCAATTCTAATGCTTCCAAATCTTTCTTTAGAATCTGATTGAAGATTGACGGTGACTCAGAAAACCCTTGAGGAATTCGACACCAACTGTAAACTCTGTCTAGGAATTTGAAACAAAAGAGAAATTGGCTGTCCTCATGAAGAGGCACCGAAAAGAATGCTTGTGACAGGTCGATGACTGAGAACCACTCGGCATCGCAAGGAACTTGAAACATTATCCCAGCTGGATTTGGTACGACAGGGCAACACTTGACTATGATGTCATTTATTTTCCTCAAGTCCTGCACAAGTCGGACCTTTCCACTTGGCTTTATTAGTCCCATTATTGGTGAATTACATGGACTGCTTAACACTTCTTTCAGTACCCCCTGTTTTACAAATTCGTCAATAAGTTGAGCAACTTTCATGAGGGTGTCTTGTGCCATGTGGTATTGTGGGGTCTGGGGAAAGATTGCATTGGGCTTTACAGTCACTTTCACTGGTTCCACTCCTTTCATCAATCCCACCTCTTTCCCTGTCATATCCCACACTTCCTTTCCGACTGTTTCCCGTAATTCGGCTGGAATATCTTCTTCAGTTATCATCGGGAAAAGACAAATCAGAGGATACTCTTCATCGACAGTTTCCATCTCATCCCCCTCTACACTGTCCTCTTCTTCCCCATCACTGCTCGTCTGGATTGGTATTCCTTCGTTCGAACACATGATCGAACAACCCAATTTGCACAATAGGTCTCTCCCTAACAGTGCTATCGGGCTTGAGTCACATACCACAAACTGATGCACCCCTTGATAGTTACCGATGCTGACTGGTACCGGATCTGTTATTGGGTTCGTCAGGTGCCTGTTTGCTACTCCCACCACTTGAACTGTCCTCCCTGAGAGTGGCAAATTTGGTACTTCACTGCTCTTAACAGTTGAACGTGTGGCTCCTGTGTCAACCAAGAATGAAACACGATGACCCATTACTCTTCCCTCTACGTACGGACCCTTTTGATCAACTTCCAAGGATGCTGCAAGCACACAATCTCCTTCTTCTTCTGAGCTTTCACTCTCCCATACATTGTTTATTCCACTCTCACTGTGTAGTGGGAACTGTTGTACGGTGTCATTTGTACTCATTACCTGACCCGAGACCTGTGGAGGAACCATCACTTGCTGCTGACTCATTGGTGCCAAAGGTATTTGCATTTGCTGATTAGGTACCATGGGAAACTGCTGTTGCATTGGCTGCATTTGCGTCATCTGCATACGAGGCATCTGCATCTGCTGCGGCTGCATAGGTTGTAATCCCTGCAACTGATTTACAGTCTGAAAATTTGGGTTTGGACCTCTCATTTTCGGTCCCCTCATTGTCTGAAATGCATTGACATCATTGTTTTGCTGACCAACACCTGCACCTGCACCTGCACCTTCCTGCACCACCATCGGGCACTCGCGTTTCCAATGACCGACAATTCCGCACACGTGACACGGCATCACCTTCTTCATTGCCTGCACACCAGTCACAACAGTATTCAAATCCGGACCATTATTCGCAAAACCTCCTCTGCCTCTGCCTCTGGCCTGTGGCTGAAACATCATATTTCCCTGCAACTGCGGCTGCGATTGCGGTGCCTGCTGTTGGAACCCTTGCATCCCTTGCAAACCTTGCAGACCTGTCTGAGCTGCTTTAAGTTGCATCATCATCACCTTCTCTTTCAACCTTTTCTGTTTCACTTCAATTTCGTCGCTACAGTATTTCGCATAATTCAACACCTCATCAATCGGTTTCGACTGCCAACAAATCAAATGCGACTTTATCATCTGGCTTATCTCTGGTCTCAGCCCTTCCACAAATCTGAACACAAAATGAAGCATGTCCTTCGCCTCTATTGTTTCCGTGCCGCTGTAGTTCTTGAACGCCTTCAACAACCTCTCATAGTAACTATGAATCGACTCTTTAGCCTCTTGGGCAGTTCGATCAATCTTCTGCCAATCCACATTTTTCGCGGCCACTTTCGTCTTCAAATGCTCAATCACCTTATAGTACAGGCTCATAACCATAGGCGATGGTGCGCCCGTCTCCCTGTCTCTCTCTGGTTCACTCGTCGGCCAACCTACAGCTCTTTTGCAATCCTCCCACAAATCTGCCGGAACCACAATCTCAAAGAGAGTGTTCAGATCTTCCCAAAGACATTTTGCAAGCTTCACAAACCTATCAGTCTGTTGATACCATTCAATCGGTTTCTCTCTCAGTTTGGGAAAATCATCCGTAAAAGACTGAATGTCACTCCTGTGCCATGGTACATGTATTAATTTTCCCCCTGCTGTTTCCCTCATTGGTAACATGGTTACTGCTTCGCTACTCTGTGGTCTTTTCGCATTGTGCTCTGTAGCACTGTCCCTCCTCTTTTCCTTTCTCTTTACCCACCTACTTTCCCACTTGTCCAAACACCTCCACACTTGTGCACTCTGCAACAATTCTCTAAGGTGCGCCTTCATGCCTGCTGACCTCATGTGTTCAAAATCTGTGGTCCCAAAATCCAATCTGTAGCTCCTGCTCAAGTGTTTTGTCTTGTCTATATCCACCCCGTTTTTGTCAGCTATTTCTTGCAAGCTTTTATGTACCTTATTCACTTCTTTAGTAATCCTTGGGCATAGGTATCTCAGCTCTTCTTCTGAGGAGGACTCTAACCTATTCACACCCATCGTCCCTTCCACCAATTCTTGTGCTTCCATGTTCAACCTCATCCTATTCATATAATCTTCTCCCTTCCCACTGTCTGAGCTTTGTGTGGAATTCAAACTGTTGAACCACTGTGTCAGCTGTTGCGCATTCAACCCCATCAGTGTAGCGTTCACATCGACTGCCATTGATGGTTGCGGCAACTTTTCAGTGTTCGATGACAGAGGTATTATCAGTGGGGGACTCGACCTCACCAGTGTCGACTGAGCACATATGGGACTAAACTCCATCAAGGATCCAGATCCATTTGGCTGAGCCGCTATAGGAGTTATCCCTGGAATGTTTTCTATGCACCTTCTTTCGGTCCCATTCTGCAGCATTGATCCCTGACCGCTCATACCCAAATTAGACTGACTGTACAGAGGTACCGGCGGACCTACAGTAATGGGTAGCGATATCGCATCTGGGTTTTGTCCATTCCCCATGTTCTGAGGCATGTTCATTCCCACACCATGGGTCATCATTGCCGGCATGCCCATCTGACTCCCCGTCATCTGAGCGTGTGCTGTTCCCCCCTGCATCTGCTTTTGAGGCATCAAAAACTGGGTTGATTCAGCTTGTGCCAATGTTGGGTTGTGACCATTCTGTATTCCCATTACAGTCGGGTCTAGAACAATTCCCGTACTGTTGTCACTGCTGTAATATCTTGGGACCTGCGGCTGATAATTTTCTGCTGGTTTCAACATAGGCACATCTGGATATATTCTCCTAACCTGCGGTATCTGCGGGGTGAACAGTAAACTCGGGTCCTTAGACCCCGATGATGCTCCTGAACTCTGAGTTTCGCTGTTCTGTACCGGTGCCGGAGGGGCAGAACTGGTACTTGGACCTTGTCCACTCTCCGCATAAGGTGGTGGACGGTCGTTCAGCAATTGCATTATTAGCTCCTCATCCTCTAACTCCTCTTCTCTTCTCAATTTTTCCTCGTCCTCTCTATCCTTGGAACACCTCCTGTTTGTCTTACAGGTAGCTTTCTTACCTGTCTCCTCTTCTTCCTTAGTAATTGCGGGAAACAATTTTATCCCCTGCAATACACCTGACCTCCACACCTTCTGTGCATTATCCCACCTAGCATCCGCTAGTGTCTTCTCTACCTTCCTTATCCTTGTTTCGAACTTATTTTTCTGTTGCTGTCTAGCCATTAATTCCCAAATCGCTAGAGCCTCAAACTGGGCTGGCCTTGGAGGCACCTTCATGTCGTACATCGTGAACCTCAAATTCTCCAGAATCCTTATATTGAATGTCCCGTGGATCGGGAATGCTACGCTCCCATGTTTCTCTGTCAACTTGTGCCATTGCTTTAACCAAAGGCACGGAGCTACCCCTTTTTCCTCCATTACAATGTAATCTGGTGTACCTTCGGGCGGCGTCTCCTCTCCTACGCTCGCTTTAATGTAAGACTCCCCCTTCATCGCACTCCTTAATGCTTTAAAAAATTTCATTTTCTCATCTTTTATTTCACAAAGTTTGTAATCAATAGGTGACTTTAATTCCCGGAATACTCTTCGCTTGCCTTTCCCCTTCCAATCGAGCCCCACGGACTGCGTCCAATCCGTGCGCGACCCTTCTCCGCAACCAACCTATCCCAGCGCGGCTCCTAGTGACGTCACACTCACACACACTGCGGCTGACAAAGCCTCGCGGCTAGTCCTCCTTCACTCAGCTCCTTTCGTAACAACTTCTTGCATATATCGCGAGCTACAAAAACTAAAACAGATCTGTCGGTTTACTACAGGAAGGGTAACACAGTTGCTTCAGGACCTTAGGGATTTTTCACTAGCCTCAGCAGTTATTCCATCTTTCTCGGTCCCCACTTTCGCAAGCAAATCTGACCCGCAGACCTACTCTCAACTTGTCAATGATCTATTCTAGTGCACTTAGAATCTTGTCAAAGCCGAAGTTTCTTTCACTCCCTTACACACGTACCGACTCGTTGACCACGCCCGATTAACCTATTAAACCGCCCAGACCACAACATAAAACAACATACTCCGGAGTCTCTTGACCTCGCAGGGCCCGTCTCAACAACAACAACCACGTGGACCTTTTTATGCACAAAGCGCCACACGCACATGAAGTTCGACGACTTCCCTACTCTCACACTCGGAGTCGCACCTCCGCTATTTTCTATGAAGTTCGACGACTTCTCTACTTCTACACTCGGAGTCGCACCTCCGCTATCCTCTAGAAAGAAAAAAAAAATCCTCGCAACCTTTTCACACACCCTGCGGCAATAAGCTGTGCAAGCGCAAAACCCTAACTTCACTCATACCGTCACTAGTACTACCAACGCTGATCTCACACCTCCATTCTCTTCATTCGCAAGCTCCGAGATCCCGGGAAAGTCGCGGTGGACCTAGCCCATCATCATTCTGTCAATCTAATTTACCCAAGAAAATCTAATTCAACTTCTCGAATGGGGTCTCAAAGGGCGTAACCGTTAATTCAACACCATGTACTTTAAGAGTACAGGGTCCCAAAAGACGAAACCGTCCTCTGCTACCATCTACTGATAGAGCGTTCCGTAGTAATAATTTATCTATATTTGGACGCTCTTTAGGCCGATGAATCTTTTGGCTAAGTGGGACTCTCCGTACTCTATATCGAACAATTTCATTAAATCAATAATCAATAACGAACATAAGCAATACCTTGACCAACATAACACTTAACAATTAATCCAGAATACATTTCGGCGAACCCTGACCTTTCAGTCAGGAATAACCACACCAGTTTATTCAAAGTTAGTGAATTTATTTCCCTATATTAACAAAGCTAGCACAATATAAATGTGTCTCAACACCAAGTGATAAACGTAAATGAACATTAATAGCTGTCCATAGCGGCGAAACAAGTGCAATCTATGCAGCATTTGAATAACAAGGCATTCGATAATAGCAATGCAAATCACTAATATGATAATCTGTAATGAACTAATTGCATACATTTAGTCAGCATAACAAGGTCTCAAATTGCATCGTGCAACAAAAGGAATCCTCATCTAACCACAAAGTAGCATCGGCATGTGGGACTTCATGCAAAAAAAACAATTTAGCAACATTAATTTAGAAAAACTCCTAACTAGGGATCTTATCAAAATCAGCAGTTGGTTACCTAAAAGAAACACAATGCAATTGTACAATTTCCTTTCATATTTACCAATTACGATCAGCATACAAGGAAGTCTTTGTCTCACAGGTACCGTTTCTCGATCAGCATGGGTACCGTTTCGATCAGCATGGGACGGGGCAAAGGGGCAGGGTTGGACGGGGCAATTGCCTCACGGCGGCAAGGTAAAACTACTACTTCATGCAAGGAATTAAATCAAAGTTAAAGTCTCTAGGGCAAGAATCATTTAAAGTCTCTTTCTCTCGATTAGAGAAAGCATCAAAGTCTCTTTCAAAATGGCGTCGCAGCAAAGTGGGCCATAATAGCTGCAAAGTCTACAAAATGGGCGGGATGTCCAATAATGGCTGTAATGGCTGGTAACCGCAATAATGGCGGATAATAGCTACTTTCTTCTCGTGCACCTGGTTTAAATAGACAACAGTTCAAGTCCAGTAGGGTCTTCCATTGGAGGGTTCATAGGTTGACTTCAAATTGTCCAATCAAAAACGACAGTTCTCAAGCTTTTACTTAAGCATACATTATCCTTGGAGATGGGTACGCAAGTTGCAACATTTTATACCAATTAACTCACTTTCAGAGCTTCCATTGTCCGCACCTGCAGATCGACCTTGGAGTAAAGAGAAAAATGCCAAGCTGGCACGAAACTTTAAGATAAGCATGTGAACGATCTCAGTGGAAAAGTACAGCTTCAAGCAAAAATACACGTTTAATAGCACATTGGAAAAATACGAGCATCTAAACCGTGAGACCAGGCAACTAGGCCAAAGCCTCCGCTAAAGTTATGCTAAGCTAAAACATTTCAAACAAGCAAATCGTAGCACACGTTTATGATTATGTCGGATTAGTGCAATTCTAGTACATCACGTTATATAAAGCACGCTTATAAATGTTGGCAAACTACTCTGAGGGCACATTTTGTCCCCGTACAATCTTTATTAGTTCGGTTAGAGTCACACATGATTATTGCAGCACTGCGTTTAAGCGTGAATAAATCGAAACCTTCATTTTCTGCTTCATCACTACTCAGGGGTCGAGGGCTAGCTTGGCAGCCTCTTTTGGTGGTTCCCTTTTACCTACCCCAGTAGTGTCTTTGCTGGTTAGTTCGGTGATACTCGTTTTTTTTTATCAAGTCCTTTGTTGTTGTTCATTTCATTGCTTGTTGTGTCTTGGCCTGCTTTCTTATTATTTTATTGAAGTCTGTCTACTATGTTGTGTCATAATGGTTTGTATAAAATCACCAGAGAGTGTATCCAGGCGCCACGCATAGTCTCACTGTCAATCAGGATAAGGACTGCGCACAGTAGATTCTGTTTACCTCTTTCAGTGAGCCCATTGCCTCCGTAATGAGAAAGGTTAGAATCCCAGGTGTTAGGTGGAATGTGTCACATGTAGCAACAAGCGGCCCCAATAAATATCACCCCTCATTTCCTATACCCGACAGATACTCATCACCTCTCTGTGATTTCCAAGTCCAGTCTCCTTGCTGTGGCAGACAGCGCCGAGGCCTCATTTGCAACCCCTTCGCTTGCAAATCAGCTTCCATTTCCTCTGCAGTTCCCTCGAACACCTCTGATTGCTGACTTACATCTGAGACCGGGATCTGTGCGGCTCACAGACCTGATAGAATATGCAATCTCGGCACATTTTATATGATTTTATTATAGGTCTTCAAAAGCAGAAAATAGACCCGATGCTGCAAGGGTGTATTTCTTTATCCTTTAGAGCAAGTTGCAACAAAGAAAAATAATTCTGATAGAAATAAACTGAAGTTTTCCATTTTATATCTGCTCATGCACCACAGTCTCACTATAAGAATCAACAACCATGGGTGAAGACTTTAGGTCGAGCTTTACCATGCCAACACATGTAAACTTCGTTTTCACGACGTTTTATACATGTGTTACATTCTCAAATGCTTTTTATAACTTTTAAAGCCTTGGTGCTGGGGATAAAATCGTAAAAAGGGGTACTTTCCGAATAGAATGCATATAAAAACACAAAAAGTGAAATGTTATAAAACAGAATGATAATTGAACGTGGCTCCCAAATACAAAATAGTCCTTCCATGCATTTCATTGGAAGCACTTTCTGGAAGCCAGAATGACATATTACATAGCCAATGGCGTGAGGTGAAATAGTAAGCACGCAAATCTATCAACTCAGACCTAAAAACTATGACGGATGTCCAGATTCTGAAATCTGGGACCACAACGCCTATCCGACTGAACTCACCATAACATCACATGTCCCACTTAACAGTTAATCAAATGGGCAGGATTTGACTGCATGTTAAAGAAAGATATTGCCACTCTCGATTGGGTGAAATATATCGAGACAAGGCTTCAAAATAAACAGACATAGCGGCCAAGAAAATAGAAGACTTGTTCAGAAAGAGGAGGAGGCTAGTGGTCGGGAGTAATGTGAGAAATGTATTTTGTATACACAAAAACATATTTATTTAATCATTTAGGGCCAGATGTAGGAAGCAGTTTTCAAGTCGCAAATTGCAAATCGGCCCGTTTGCGACTTGAAAAATGCTATTTGGGATGTACAAAGCCCAAACTGCGATTCAGTAACTTGTCACCGAATCGCAGTTTGGGTTTTGCGATTCGGTATTAGGAAGGGGCGTGACAAGTGCGTCCCTTCCTAATACCGAATCCAGATAGTATGTATGATTGTTTTGTGACCGCAAATGCGGTCGCAAAACAAACGCAGTAAGCACCAGTTTCAAACTGGTGCTAACCCATTTCCAAAGGGGAAGGGGTCCCCACGGGACCCCTTCCCCTTTGTGAATGGTAGCGAAAATATTTTTGCAGAGCAGGCAGTGGTCCCACGGACCACTGCCTGCTCTGAAAAAATGAAATGAAAACTTTTCATTCTTGATTTTGAAATGCATCTCGTTTTCCTTTAAGGGCTGCATTAAAAAAAAAAATGCTTTATTTAAAAGCAGTCACAGACATGGTGGTCTGCTGTCTTCAGAAGGCCACCATCCCTGTGAGGACGGCCATTCCCAATGGGGTCTCAAATTGCACCCTACCCCATGAATATTCATGAGGTAGGTCATTTGCGACCCCATTGGGAATCGCAAACAGTGTCAATGACACTGTTGTACAACAGGTTTTACGACTCGCAATATGCGAGTCGCTCTGACTCGCAATTTGCGAGTTGCAAAACCTGTTTTTGGCCATGTGGACGTGTCCTATATCTGTGTCTGCTCATTCAATGTGCTGGGTGGTTCAGTTAAATATAAGGACACAAAACGTACAAAATTTTAAATCTAATCCTATGCAAGGTATGAGTCTATGTCAATGATTCAATCACTTACCTGTTAGGTCGAGCTTACTCAATCAAAGACTGGTCTGAAATGCTTGTTTATAAGGGGTTTCCTGAAAAGCATGTGGTTAGGTTGTGTCAGCATTTCAGATTATTCCAGAACCTAGGGACCCAATGATTCCGGGGTTTTTCATCCATGTCTTTCATTAGAAAGCTGATTGACTGATCAGATGTGAGGCAGCTAACAGCAAGTCCTGGATAAGAGGCGATGCCAAAAATTGGCATGCCCCAAAGAAAGGCACAGGCCAGATCAGACCACCCGAAGGCAGAGTCCAGCTGTGGTCACCACATTTGAATTTTCACGGGCTCCCTGCAGCACCAGCCATTGGCTTCTAAGATGGTGGCAGGGTTGCCTGGGTGAGCGGATGGGACAACTAGGCGGGATATAAGGGGGCACAGCTTTACCTGTCACCACCTGGTTTTGGCCTGGCTGTCCCAGACAACAACTGATGCGCCTGCCCCGGGGGACTTTCCTTTCCGCAGCCTCATCGAGGAGCTCCCTGTTTTTCTGATCATTTGTCATTGTAGCAGGTTCCCTTCAGGAGGCTTTTTTTCTGGTTGGGAAGGAGTCATATTTCGACACAAAACAGGTGGACAACTTTGGCATCAGGAACAGAAGTGCAGGTAAATGCAAGATGAAATTAATTTGGGAAGCCTTTGGCTCAAACCAGGGCAGAGGTCTCTAGATAGGGGCTGGGGATGCCCACTTCAGGGATTGACCATAGCCTCCCAAAAGTACTCCATCACATTGACCTGGGTATACTGAGGGATGGTGACTGTGCCAGGGGCACTAAAGAATATCCAGTGGTCCAGGCCCATTCCTCACTGGGTGTCAGGGGGGATCCCTTCTTCGGATTAGCTCTGGCATAGTTGTTTGCGGGTCCAGATTTCATGCATGCTCATGCTCGCTCAATCTTGAAGAAGGAGAAGTGCAATTTATGGTGGGAAGCGTGGATGTTACACAGGCCCCCAAAGTCAATTGGAAAAGTTGAGGCCATAGGTGCCTGAGGTTGATCAACAATGACTCCATTTGAGAACTATTGTTTGGAGATCCCATATATCAGTTATCCCTCATGAAGTGAAGTGCATATTGTAAATAATATGCAAATGTGTTTTTTATGTTTTAATGTCCTGTTTATAAATTGTAATAAATGCGTCCTGAGAATTGTTATATTCTCTAACACAATAATAATAGCTTGTCTCTTGTCATATCGGGGGGGATCACTACCCCTAATGCGGGATGGGAGGATACATTGTTGTGATGTGATTGAACAGGTCTTGAATTGATGTGGTCCCCCACATGTAGCTGATAGTTACAGGATTGTATGGAAGCCATCGTGCCAGAAAGCCTTATGAAAGTGTGCTTTGAATCTAAACCTCAAAATTATCTGAATTTAATAGAGAACTTTCATGGCTTATAAATCACATTTCTATAAATTAATATATATATTCTGGTGGCTTGGGTCTATAGCCTTTGCAAACTAATGGTGAACATATAGTTCAACCTGCTGGAGCCTGTGTGTGAATACTCCAAATGTGCCCTCACCAGACCTCTCAGCTGGCTAACCTGATGGTCAATTTGAAGGACCCAAGAGGTCTTTTGGAGCAGAGTGATCCGTAAGTCGACTTGATCACAGCGTTCATTGTGATGTAAACCTATGGTCAGCATCGGATATAATTTCCAGGTTTATTTCCTTCTGTAACGTGGCTTGCGGCTCTGAAAGAAAATCTGCCCAAACATCAATTGGAAATTCAAAAATGCTGATTAACAAAAGAGAAATCCCTCTGTGAACCATAGAAATGGGCAACAAGAGAATCCCACAGCATCCCAAATGAGCATAAGCTGCACAATCAGAGGCAAGACATAAATGTATAGGATTTCTAATACAGAGCTCCAATGAAGATCATGTGGTGGTACTAAAAAAAGGAGTTACACAGGCCTGGGATCTGAAGTCATGAACAGTTTGCAGACAGACTTCAAACAGATTCAGAAATGTAAACTTTCAGTACTAAGCAAGCTAATCTGAAATTTCTCTCTTCCAGTGTCAGGCATGAGCATGAGGGCTTTATGCATCACAGACACACAGAACTTGAATGCATGGTTATTATTAAGCAGAAAGATGGCTGCAGTAGTTACAATTACTCTATGGCATTTTATAAGTCACTCAGGGCATCCCGGGAATTGTGGACTGTCACAAAGCATGTTGGGGTCTTTACCCCCTACACACCCAGATATTGCAAGTCAGGGTTCATTCAGTGGCAAACATGATCTCAATATTGACCAGGGTCTTGAGTCCATCTCCTGTCAGATGTTGATTTGAATCTTAATAGAGTACATTCGGAAGTGCACCAGGTCCTGTTCTAATCTGTGCCAGAGGTCAGAGATATTGAGAGCATAGATTAGAGAGAGATCACCTGAGTCACCCCTCACAGCAGTCTATGGGAAGGTTTGACTTATCCAAGAATTATTTGTTAGTTCAGGTTGAAGAAGTGGATGTACATTAGACTGTTTCAGAACTTTAGTCCAATTGTTTAGCCTTTTTAACAGTCAAATATTATGTATATTGTCATGGGCAATGGAAAGGTTGATGACTTTTGGGGTTGCTTTCTGATCTCTATTCAAGGTGATGAGCAATTCTCTTCCATTGTTCACCAGTGTAGTGCCTGTCCCTCTCATATGACAGACGCTTATCTAATGAACGATGTGGAGTAGGTAATTTTACACAATATGGTCTTGCATCTGTCTTATCTCCATCTTTCCAAATATGCAGTGGTACACACAAAGCTGAAAATCATCTGATAGTTGGCCAGTATCCTTGGACCTACCAACAGTTTTTTTAGGAAACATTTGTAGATGATATGTTACAGGTAGGTAGGAAACAATCCCTTTAGAAGGGACATTTACCATGCTTGCTAGACCCGATTTGAGATCTGCAAGAAACTGCTTCATGTTCTACGTTAACCATGGCTTCCCAGGAAGGTAGGAAGGCTTGGTTTTAAAAGCCAGCCTCATCATCCTCTCATATTCCAAATACTTGAATGAAGTAAATGGTGAGTACAGATGGGGCAAATGCTGATGGGTTAGGTTAAGGTTCAGGCTTGTCTCTCACAGACACACAATATATTACAAGTTTAGACCCCAAAAAGTCAGGAGGGCCTCACCGTATTACCTGATCATACAGTGTTTTTTAGAGTCTCTTGGTTAACGTTCCTGGAATATCCCAAATGCCTCTCCTGTCTGGAATGTCCTGTATGATTTGATGTTCTGTTAAAGTGCTCACTGAAGTATATTTGTTGGGGTCCCTAGGCCTTTTTTGTGGTAGTACCACCTCTGTCAGGCATTATAGGCTTCACTTAGTGTTCAGCATCTTTAATGTTGTAGGTTATGGCTCATTTTGTTTAGCTTGACTTAAAAAAGAACCTTCACTTCCTATTTTAAGCATGCTAACCTTGAGAATTTAGGGTTTAAATTTGATATTGGTGAAAGAGTTTGGATTAAAAGCAGTGTGGTCTAAAGTCAATGCAAACTTCTCTAACACTTACCACTGTAAACTTACACTGTTCATCAACAGAAACACATCTCCCTGCCCACCAGTGTGAACTAATGACGAAATATGTAAACATTGTATTAGGGTAACTGTAACTTACTTTAACCACATTCTTATGCATTGTGCACAGAAAGTGCCAATCCCTAATGGTAAGCTGTTCCCACCTCTTGGCTCCCAAAGTGAGAAAATGGAGACTTGCTTGCTCAGAGGAAATGTATGCATATGTTTGCTACTATCTAAAGGTTATTTCACTTGTTCTGAGGAGCTTAGACATGACACTTCCTTGATTTTTTAAATAATGAAATGATCTTACTCAAACATTACCAGCATTAGTGTATACGTTTGTGCATTGCCTCCATTCAGTAGCTTGATGCATACCCCTGTGCTTGGGAAAACTCAGGGCAATTGACTCTGTGACAGACTATTCGTTAGGTCTGGCATGACTCTCGGTGTGGCCTTGTGCCACAAGATAGTGGACACAAGTTGGTGAAGCTCTGTGGCAATGGCCCGATGTCCAGCAGCTTCCAATCGGCCTGGGGCCGACGACACGGGGATAGGTGACAAGAGGCTTGCTGGGCTGCCAGGACATGCAGAGGCCTGAGGCAGCTGAGTGGCAGCTGGTTGGCTGGCACCCAGCCCTCCTCCTGTCACTACATGCAGCAGGAGCAGAGCATTTGCCCTGCGGAGGCTGGGGCCAAGGCCCAGAATCAAACCAGTGCCTCCTGCATTCCTCTCCATTAGAACCCCTTCGCTGAGGATTATTCATAGACTTTTCTAAGGGGAGCAACTACGCTCCCACCAGCACTGTCCTGCCTTGCCTGAGGGGCAGATGCCTGGTCCATCGAGGGGCCACACTGGGTAGCCATTTGTCGCCACTGCTGAAGCCATGTGCTGATTGCCTTTGGAGGACAATACGAGGCTACTTGTGCCTCACCAGCATACTCTGACCTAAAGGGCAGCGAAGGGGGACGGCAGGCCTGGTGAGGACAGAGGAGTATTTCTTTCCCATCTGTTTCTCCCTCACCCTCATGAAGGAGGGTTACACAAGAGAGGGCTATCAAGGATGGTGTGGCCAGAGACTGGAAGGCTTACCATGGAGGCACTAACTCTGTCAAGCTGCACACGGGACAGAGACACACCCCACCGAGACGGCAGTCCCTTCCCCGACTGGTGTGGACGACATGGAGGCAAAGCTGGACACAATCCTTAAAGCCATCCCCGAAACCAGACTGGATCTTTGGTGACATTAGACCTAGGGCTTCTATGTGAGGACTAACAGAAGCTTTTGGTCAGAGTAAAACTCACAAAATCAGCCATCTCTGATCTCAACCCAAAATGTAAACCCTTAATAAGCAGGTTGAGGACCTTAATAGCAAGGTCAGACTCCCGGAGAAGAAGCTGGGTGATTTGAACTGCAGGTCCAGGAGTAATCATATCTGCATTGTTGGCTTCCCAGAGGAGGCAGAGGGAGAGAATTCCACTGCCTTATTTGAAACCTGGCTCCCTGTGCAGGTTGTGCCTGGGAGGCTCTCTCCTCATTTTACAACTGAATGTGTTCTCAGGGTGCCTCCCCCACCTAGTACCCCCCCATGACCTATAGTGGCTAAGCTGTTCAATTTCACAGACAGGGATCAGGTAGTCCAAGCCACCAGATGCCTGGGTCGAATCAATTATAACAGTGCACAGGTCATGCTCTTCCCTGATTACACCATAGGGGTCGAACACAGGCGTGCATCATTCATGAATGCAAAAAGCAACTAAGAGATGCTGGTTTCAAATACTCACTCCTTTTTCCTGCCAAGCTCAAAGTGATGGTGAAAGGAAAATCATACTTCTTCACAGAAACATAGGATATTTGGGACTGGGTCAAACAAGGGAGACATGCCTCGCCTGGGGCTAATGATCCCATGCTGTAGAGAGGCAGCTCAAAGCTCCTGCAATCTGGGTGCCATGGACTGCTGCCACAAGGAGCTGCTACTTGGCATATCAAGTGCCCCATAGCCTTTGCAGGTGCATTGAGGGAGGATCTCAGACATTGCCATGGTGGTCCATCTCCGAGACTCAGACATGGCTAACCTTATTAAGGCATCAGATAGTGCTTCTTCAGATAAAGGATCAGCAGACTCCCAGCTGAGCGCGGCTTCTGCCTTCCCTTCCTGATGTAACGCCACAAACGGTTAAAGAAATAGTTTAAGTAGCTTCCACTCTGTTGAGGCACACTTGGTCATACTACCTGCTTGCTGGCTATTTCTACCAAACTTCCTTTGATCCCTGCCACTGGACCACAGGCTAAAGCTCCTGCATACTGTCGGCAGGCCCTCCCTGCCACCAGTTTGATCAAAAACAGTAGGAACAAAACTGACACTGGTGGTCAGGTTCACCCCCACCCCATTTTGCTGCACTGTGCCTTCTCAGTGCAGAGAGGCACCCAATGGACCCTTTTATTATCTGAACTTGTTGTTTTTGTTACTGTTTTGCAAGTTTGGGCAACCAGATGTTGCTCTGCTGTCTTGGATTAGGGGGCTGAGATGATTATGCTGGTGAGCCTTTTTCTGCAGTGCATGGTACTGGGTGTCATGACTGGGAACGTTTGTGTGCTTTATCCTGCATACCCCAAGTCTAGCCGGCCTGTATCGTAGTATTTTGAGGAAACATACCTCAAACATAGACCAACCACTTTCATCACAGGGTTACTCTATGGAAACAATACATAGATGAGATGATGTTTTGATTATTTGGGAAGGTGGAAAAAACATGAATGTTTGCACTGGTTGAATTCATGTGATAGTTTTTTGATATTCACATGTAGCATGAGTAAGGATTATCTTCCTTTCTTGGACGTGACCATCTTCATAAAAGACATGAAAATAGAGACTAAAAGTTTTTTTTTTTAAATCAATGGACAAGAACAGCCTCCTATTGTTTGATAGCTTCCATCCACGCTCTCTAAGAGAAAACTTACCTTATAGTCAGTTCCTACAGCTATGCAGAAATTGTAGTGACATTCAGGATTATAAATCCCAAGCACGGGAATTGATGAATAAACTAAAATTAAGAAAATACCCTGCACAGATTATCTCGAAATGCAGCATGAGAGCACAAAATCAGAACAGGGAGGCACTTATTCAAGATGTGGAAAAACCAGAGACTGAGGATGTCATGACCTGTGTGACCACCTACAATATTGCCTCGAATATGGTAAAAAAAACGAATATATAAACATTGGATAATTATCAACTCTGGATCATTAGACTGGCCAAAACTGAGATTTTCATTTAGAAGAGAACTTAACCTGAGGGACATATTAATACATACACTTCCCAAAAAGAATCCACTGCACATACATACCATCACCACAAAGTGGGGCCTAGCTCCAGTAAGGGGTCCCTTCTCCTGTGGCTCATGTACTGTATGTCATTTAACCTCTGTAACCAAAACCATAGATTTTACACCTGAGTTTCAGTGGGTTTTAATGAATCACACAAATTATAATACAACACATGTAATTCACATGAGAACGTGCCCCTGCAATCTGTGGTATATAGGCACGGCATTCAGGAAGGCTAAGACAAGCATAGGAGAGCACCGGAGTACTATTAGGTGCCAACAAATTACAACCCGCATGATTTTCTGATTGCACAACATTCAGTTGATGATTTGAAATAGGTGGTGTTAGAGACCCTTTACAGTGTAGATGTACATGCAGAAAAAGAACAACGTTGGATTTACCATTTGAAGACACATCACCAGGGCGTAAATGAAGAGATCCCGTGGACCCATGTGATGTAATAAAGATCTGTGACTTTTGCTGACAACTCTGTATAGTCAGTACCAACTATCAGGTGGAGGAATGATAACATGAAAGGAAGAAGTAGAGTAGAAGCATCCAATTAATCTTTCCCAAAAATATTAATAAATTGAAAAGTCTGTGGATTGAGATATATATGGAATTTTTCAAGACACAGAACCCCATCCCTGATTTTAATCTAAATCATACCCAAGTTCCTGAATTGGCAGTCTCTAATAATACCTGAATGACCCAAATAAACTTCAAATAATACACACATCTCTGCCATATATAATATTAGAATTGTGATTTTGACTCAAGACTTATCGTATGTCTTTATTAAGTGGGAACATAGCATTTATAGAAGGATTTTGTTTCTTTCTCGTGCAGCAGCTAAATCGAACTGTCTGATCCACAGCTGTGTGCAATCATAGGCTTATTGCTATAGCTTAAAAATAAAAGGAAGAGGTCACAGTTTGTCCCCACCTGGTCATACAAGCTGTAGCATGAGTGAATTCACTGATTTTAACACAAGTACATGGAAGGGCACATAACATTAGAGGCATTACTGTTTCGAAGAAATGACCTCTGTAAGTTACGAATGAGGGGTGAGCCATAATTAATTGTTAGTTTTCTATTTAGAGCATGTTTTAATGCTAGTGTAGTTGTTAAAATACAGAGGCCATTTAACGATATTGTCCTCTTCAAAACGGAGGCCTTCTCTCTGTTTTATATAAATTGCTGGTTTAGCTGTGAGTAAATCGGAGAAATAATATACTCGTGGTAGAAAATAGCTGGTGAGTGTCTCCCAAAAGAAACTAGAGGGCCTACTTGATGAATTCTGAGACACGTGTTTACACTCCTGTTGATATTAAAACACTGTTGGTTGGGAAGCCAAGTGGTAACCTGATACTCATAACTCTCCTTTTTGATTCTGGTTTACTGCAAAAAAGCAACATTCTACAGACCAATAAGTGAAGAAGATGGGGCATATATAACATTCCTGTAGAAAACACACCTTTCCAAGGATGAGGTTACTCTGTTTTAGAAGTGCTGGAGGGGTCAGTGCTATGGAACTGAGTACTCGGGTTTTGCTAGTGGAACACTTATCTGGATCCTTCCAACAGTTCTTTTTAGGCCTACTGCAGTGGAAATTGACACAGAGGTGTGATTAGTCCTAGTGGAGGGGGTGGTAAATGGCACAGCAATACTACTGGGATGCGTCTACTTGCCTAACACCAGTCAATCTGCATTCCTTGCCTCCCTCTCAACTCACTTGGCACATATGCCCTGGATTCTAGGAGGGAACTTTCTTGACCCTATGTTAGATCAGTTGTTCCCCCTACTCCCAAATTTCCCCACTTTCTACACTGCAACATCTCTGACACCATGGGTGATGCACCGCAAGTTGGATCAATTTGAGATCTTCTTAACCAATCTAGAAAGAGCCAATAGGGGGCCTAATACAGATCAAACAACCTTCTCTGAGGAACGAGAGCAACATGCCCGCCTCCTGGACTCCCTGCGGTGCCCCAACTACATGGCATATGAAGCCAAAGTACACAGAGAAGGAGACAAGCTAAGTCGCCTCTTAGCTTGGCTCCTGAAAGACAAAACTGCCGCAAAACAGCTATGCGAAAAGACACTGACACAGTTGTATATTCTCAGGACGACATTCACAGGGTGTTCCATACACATTATCAAACATTATATAGCTTCAGACATGCCCAGAGTTGCCAAAGGCCGTTAGAGTTCCTTCCACTATCACTCTACCTAGTGTGATGGCGGAACAGAAGCAGGCCCTGAATAGCCCCATCACTGAGCAAGAAATCGAGTGTGCCATACCTGACTTCCCTACATGTAACACCCTGGGGCTGGATGGCTTGCCTGTTGAGTTCTACAAGTCATACTCTGATATAATGATCCATCAGCTGGCTGAGATGTACTCTGTGGCAATTGGCATCAGTATCCTTCCATGCTCCGTGCGGGAAGCAATATTAATTTCCCTCTAAACCATGAAGGGACTCATTGGACGTGACCTCTTACCTGCTACTGGCCATGATGGGGTGCGATTACAAAATCCTAAGCAACGTCCTTGCTATGCACCACCTGACCTTCATGCCCCATTCGATTCAAGCTAAACAGACCAGGTTCAGAGCTGGAAGGTCCATGTCCTTAAATTGTGGTAGACTCCATCAAATCCTCAAAGAAGCCCTGTTACAGCTACCCTACTCTGCGTGCCTGGGACTAGACCTTTAAAAGGCATTTGATATGTTAGACTGGGGATATATGTTTGCAGTGCT